>NC_081844.1:36136183-36773236 GCF_963259705.1 Myotis daubentonii
AAACAGAACCATCATCAGAATTTCCCAGCATAACCCAAAGCCTGCCAAGGCATATTAATAAGATAGTCTGATGGAAACTGATCAAAAACATTTTGTTTCTTATGAAAAAATTTATAAGAAAGTGCCTATTTTTTAAAAAGAGTGAGTACTAAGTTCAGCATGGTTGACATCAAAAGCCCCTTTATTTAATTCAATGAGGCTCTATAGTCTTTTCCCTTGTCTAATTTAAACATTACTATAGCAGACAGGGTTTGCTGAGTTCCTCTTGGCTCATGGCACAGATTCTGCATATTTCTAAACTAAACAATTAAATAAAGTTTGCCAGAGGCTTGTGCAGCAAGCACAAGAAGTAAATTTGGCAAACAGAAGTAATTCCTCCTCCCTTCACTGTTGCAGAGTGTCAGAGTCTCAAGGGAGTCATGTGTGTGACTTGAAGATGATAAATTACTCATGGAGAAGCTAGCTTTTATGAAGTGAGTGGTGATGGCATGCTGGTAGTCATTCTTTGATTAGCTGATTGGGGAAGGTGCACCCAGAAATAACCCTGATAAGATTATATATACAAAGAAAACATTTATTAAAAATTTCAAATCCATCTGCAAATTAGGAAGAGGTGTTTCCCCCTCCCCCCCCCCCTTAGGTTTAGAGTTGCTATATAAACGTGCAAAATTTTGTCTTAATGGGAGCCCAAATATAAGGTGAAAAAAAATATTTCTATAAAGAAAATAGGTAACACACTTCCTTCAAAGCGGGGTGGGGGGAAGTGGGTTGTTAAAAAAAACAACAGAACGCCTATATTTTATTTCAAAGGGGTTGTAAGTCTTATATATGCATTGTTCCTGCAGTCTAGTATCTTTGTATGTTTTTATCAAAGTCAATAATTTTGAACCCATTTTTTAGTTATTCATTGTTCTTTATCCATTTTGACCAAAGCAAGATGAACCAAGTTTTCTGGAACAAAATTCTGTTTATTCGAGTGTTTCCAGAATGCTTCTTGTGCTATTTTAAATACTGTTACATTGAAAAAGAAAAGGGACCAAGAAAAAAGCCTTCAATCAAAAGTAAAGTGATAATATTGTTTCAAATGAAGTATGTTTACAAGTTTGAAATTATTCAGAATTTCTACCTTCTCGCAAAAAATTACCTTGATTATTTTTAATGTACTTCTATTGATTTTAGAGAGGAAGTAAGAGGGAGGGAGAGATAGAAACATCAGTGATGAAAGAGAATCATTGATTGGCTGCCTCCTGCAATGCCCCCTATGGGGATCAAGCCCGCAATCTTGGGCATGTGCCCTTGACTAAAATCAAACCTGGGACCCTTCAGTTCGCAGGCTGCTATTCTATCCACTGAGCCAAACCAGTTAGGGCACCTTGATTTCTTTTAAAGTAATCAGGCCACTCCTCACTTTTTCCTTCTTTTCTCCCTCCTTCCTTCTCTCTCCCTTTCTTTTACTTCCTGACCAGTTTTATTTTATCTAAACTTTTTACAAAAAACCTGGACAACACAGAATATTATAAAGAAGCGTAAGTTATATTACCAATAAACCCCAATACCAGGAAAGAACCATTATTATCAGTTGCCATATTTCCTTCAATCTCATGATTATGTTAAGACTATTTGTATTCTTTGTTTATTTGTACCCATTTATCACTCTACTTACCTAAGAAAGCATGCCATAAATATAAATGTGGCCCACTATCTGGAATTCCCTGACCTATTCCCCATCCTCCACCCACTGAAGCTCCGAATCTCTCTATTCTTTTATCAGAGCCAGGACTTGGATGAGAGGACCTACTACCTCTTCCAGTCTGTTTCTGCCTCTACCTTGATCAACCATAATAACAGCTTGGCTTTATTTTGGACCTTTTATCATGGCTATAGAACAAAATTTACATAGTCTACTTAGATAAATTCCAGCGCCCTTGTCAGGCTGTAATTTGTTTGCATTCAGAAAAGTACCAAAATAAAGATTTTTAAACCCTCCAGCACCATAGTTCCTTCTTACACCTAAACTTTGTTAGCTTGGAATTAGATGCAGACCTAATTGCCAAGATATCTTGGCAGCATGGAATCCTTTTTCTTGAACTGTCTAAAAAAGGATTTTAGTTTAGAGTTTCACAGTGTGTAGGCCAGGAATTTTTTAAACCAGGGGTCTGCAACAAACTCTTTCTGTAAAAAGCCAGATAGTAAATATGTTAAGCTTTGTAAGCTATGTGGTCTCTGTCACAGCTATTCAACTCTGCCATTGTAGTGCAAAAAAAAAGAAAGGACAATGTGTACATGAACTGGTATGGCCGTGTTCAAATAAAACTTTAAACAATGGCAACACATAGTTTGCCATGTGTTTTAAGTCATGAATCTCTAAATCATGTATGATGATATACTCGTTCATTACAGGAAGAAGTTAAGGGTTTTTACAAAAATAAAAAGCTATAAAAATATTCTGTATGATACAAAATGAATTGACCATAAATGAACATATAGACAGATTTGAATACATAAAAATTAGGACCACAAAGCATACCATCCTCTATAATAAAGAGCTAATATGCTGATTAGACTGAGCAGACCGTCTGGATGACCTTCCGGATGAAGCTGGGGCTTCGGGGGCTGAGGGAGCCGGGAAGCGAGGGCTGAGGCCCTTGCACGAATTTTTTGCATCGGGCCACTAGTTAATAAAAGATGAATGACAAACTGGGGGAAAAATAGTTGTAACCTATACATGACTAGCAATTGGTGTGGTTCGTATGCACCAATGAGATGAATAACAAAAGAAAAAAGGACATAAGATACAAACACAAGAAAAGGTGCATAATGGCTATGGTAAATAGGAAAAGATGCTCATTCTTACTAATAGTAAAATCTGTATTAAAGGGAAATTTTTTGCCTAGGTTTATAAATGTGAATAATTAGTAATACTTATAATACTCAGTGTATCAAGGAACATGGGGAAATAAACTGGAGAACTGTCCCACCACCTAGCAGCCAAAAACAACAAACATTATCTCAAAATTTTTGTGGGGCAGGAATCCAGGCATGGCTTAGCTAGGATGGTTTGGCTCAGCATTCTCGTTAGGTTGTAGTTGAGTTGTCTGCCAGAGCTACAGTCACTGGGGCTGGACAGTGTACTATCAAGGTGATGCACTTGAGTGTTGGCAGACCCCAGTTCCTTTCTGCCTGCTGGCCAGAGACATCAGGTCCTCTCCACATGGGCCTCGCCATTGGCTCCCTGAATGTCCTTACAGCATGGCAGCTAGTTTCTCCTGAGCCAGTGATCCAAGAGATAGGCAACCAAGACAGGCTCCACCGTGTATTCTATAATCTAATATTGGAAGTCACGTACCGTCACAGACTAATTCTGGTACAGCACGGGGAGGGACTACACAACAGGTGAATAGTAGGAGACAGGGATCCTTGGGAACCACTTTGGAGGCTCACTACCATATTGCTTATATTGGGACTAAACAATGCTGAGGGCTTTATTTCTGTTCAGCTGGGTTCTGCAGTTGTCTCATGGTGTGTCCTGCATCTAGAATAGCTTTTCTTCTCAAATGTCTGGCACCTGGATGAGTTTGGCAGGAGCACCTCGGGGTTGGCCGGGCATCTTTCAGTCTACCTGGCTAGCTTGGTCTTCTTTACAACATTGTGGTCTCAGGTTAGTCATACTTACGTGGCGGCTGGTTCCCCCAGAGCCAGCATCAAGGAGATCTGGTTAAGAACTGAAAAGCTTCTTATGACCTAGCCTTGAACTGTTTCCATTTTGTGATGCCAAAATGTGTCCCAGGACCAGCCCAGATCAAGGGCATGATTACCAGGAGGTGGGACTTACTGTGAAGGACCATCTTTAGAACCTATTCCAAGAAGTTATGAGTAAGAGAGATTATGCTAGCTTGTTCTAAAGTGGTAGTGGCAAAAGGAAACAAATTGATTTGATTCTGGATATGTTTTGAAGATAAAATTGACAGAATTTGCCTTTGGACTGGATATCTAGTATGTGGGAGATATAGAGAAGTCAAAGATGAATCTTAGATTTTAGAGCTAAGCAATTTGAAGAATGGTGTGCCATTTACTCCAACGGGAAATACATAAGGGCAACAGGTTTGGAGAGGGAAATCAGGACTGGGCATCTGTATAAGAGAATGCATATGATCTTATAGCCCTTAAGGAGAAATCTAAATATGTGATGATGTAGAAATGCTACCTATGGTATTAGTTTTAAGGTACAATAAATAAAGTATGATTTATATTATGGAGAAAGAAATGTATTTATTAATATGTGCATTATTGTTATTCCACATAATTCTAACCAGTCTAACCTATTTTTCTAGGGCTATATCGAGTTTAGATTTTATTCTATAGGAACAGTTTAGATTTTATTTCATAGTCAGAGGGAACTTTTTGAAGGTTTTTAATCAGCAGAGTGATATGATCATAATTATGCTTGGGAAGATGAATTTCAAAGTGTGAAGAATGAAAGAACAGTGGGAGAATAGGAACTGTAGTCAATAATATTATAATAACTATGTCTGGTGTCATGTGGGTATTGTAAAGTATATGATTTTCTAACTACTTTGTAAAGTATATGATTTTCTAACTACTATGCTGCTTATATAAAACTAATACAAAATAATATTGAATGTAAACTGTAATTGAAAAAAAATTTTTTTAAGAAAGGAAGAACAGTGGAAGAGCCAGGGAGTGAATTCTATGATAGCATTACCAAGTTACATTTATATTCTTTGAATGAAGTCTATGAAACTCAAAGACAATGTTGTTGTTGTTCTGTTTGTTTTTGTTTGTTTGTTTTATTCATTGCTTCTAGCCTAGAACAAGCCATGTAAGAAGGTTTTGGTAAATGATAAATGAATGAATACATGCATCATCACCAGTTCAGGCTATTTGAGAAAAGGTTAGTCTGAACTAGTATAATATCTCAATTATAAATATATTTTTCGTTTGTTTTAATTATATGACAGAAGTAACAGAAAATGGGATTTAGCATTAATAGGTAGTACACCTATGGAGATCTGATTTTGTCAGTACACTAAAGCATATCAAATATCATCCTATTTTCTTTTATGCTATATGTGACTTAGAGTTTACCAAAATTAGGGTTATTTTAAATTCAGCTCCTGCCTGCTTGTAGGGCTCTACTTTTAGGGCTCCATTTTCTCAATAACAAAAAATCCTTTGAATGGTAAAGAAAATTTCTGAACATAGATGGGAATTGTTCAAAAAGATTAAAACTTCCAAATAGGAATTTCAAAAGAGATTTTTCAGAGGAAGGTAGTCAGACTGTCACTGGGCTAAATATCATACTTATTCTCCAAAAGAGATAAATTTTGAGTTTTCTTTCAATAAAATGACACAAAGATAAAAGACAAATGACAGACTGGAAAAAAAGACATAAAATAATTTAATGATGACTTTTTAAGGAAGAGTTTTTTGTTTCTTTGGATTTTTATTTTGGTCAAATAATTTCTATTTTTAAAAAATATATAAATATCAAATGTATTGGGTCTGCAAGTTTCAATGAAGAGGCAAAAGTTTATTACTGCTGATTTCATGATATATTTAGATATTTGCTAAAAAATACTTGTTTATTTCAGGGGCTACGCTAAGTATGAGACCGGCCCCCATTCCAATAGAAGACCCAGAATGGAGACAAACGCCTCCCCCAGTCTCTGCTACATCAGGCACCTTCAGATTACGGCGAGGGAGTCGATTTACCTGGAGAAAGGAGTGCCTCGCTGTCATGGAAAGGTACAGATCTCTTTTTCCTTTGAGCAGTTTTCCAAAGAGAGACATTTTAGATAGATTTGGACAATTTTCATTTCAAACAAGTGATTTGGGATTTAGGTTCTATCTCTCAAAGTAATTCGGAGTAGTATAAATGTTGTATTATTGAAATAATACGTTCTTACCATTGAGAATTCATAAAACTTGAGTTAACATCTATAAATATAATTTAAGAGAGTCCTCAGTAACTTAAACTTTAGAAGAAATTTTTTAAAATTTAGATTTATATATTATATTTTAGAAAATCTCTTTGCTGTTTTGTTTTCAACAAAATAATTGAATAATTATATAGGAGGCCACTGAAATTTTCGTAAAAATGTTTCAGTTATATTTAACATACAATGTCATGTTAGTTTTGGGTGACAACTTAGTCATGAGACATTTATATAACTTACAAAGTGATCCCCCTCACAAGGCTAGTACTCATCTGACACCACATACAATAATTATAATATTATTGACTATTCCCTTTGCTGTATTTTATATCCCTGTGACTATTTTTATAACTGCAGTTTTACTTCTTAATTTCTTCACCTTTTCCACTCATCTCCCCAACCCCCCCTTACCCCCCCCCCCCACCCCCACCCCCGCATCTGGCTGCCATCAGTTCTCTGAATCTATGGGTCAGTTTCTGTTTTGTTTGTTTATTTTGTATTTTAGATTACACATATAAGTGAAATTATATGGTATTTGTCTTTCTCTGTCTACTTATTGCACTTAACACAATACCTTTTAGGTCCATCCATGTTGTTGCAAGTGGAAAGATTTCATTCTTTTTTATGGTTAGGTAATATTCCATTGTACATATGTGCCACTTCTACTCTATCCATTCAAATATCAATGGACGCTTAGGTTGCTTCCGTATCTTGGCTATTGTAAATAATGCTACAATGAACATAGGGCTGAGTATATCTTTTTGAATTAGTACTTTGGTTTCTTCAGATAAATACCCAAAAGTGGAATTGCTGGGTCATACGGTAGTTCTATTTTTAATTTTTTTAGGAACCTCCACGGTGTTTTCAGTAGTGGCTGCACCAATTTACAATCCTACCAACAATGCACGAGGGTTCCTTATTCTCTTTTATGTACACTTCGCAACAGCACTAGTTTGATGATTTGTTAATGATAGCTTTTGTGACTGGTGTGAGGTGATATCTCATAGTGGTTTTAATTTACATTTACCTGAAGATCAGTGTTATTGAGCATCTTGTTATAAGTCTGTTGGCTATCTGTATCTTCTTCTAGTCAGTCTTTTCATTTTGTTAATGGTGTCCCTCCCTGTGCAAAAACTCTTTAGCTTAATGTAGTTCCATTTGTTTATTTTTTTCTTTTGTTTCTCTTGCTCAAGGAGACATCCAAAAAATATTACTAAGAGTGATGTTAAAGAGTTTATTGCCTATGTTTCTTCTTGCTTCATGGTTTCAGGTCTTACGTTTAATCTTTAATCCATTTTGAGTTTAAGAAAGTGTAAAGTTTCATTCTTTTGCATGTATTTATCAGTTTTTCCCAACACTACTTCTTGAAGAGAATGTCTTTACCCTATTGTATATTGTTGCCTCCTTTGTCATAGATATAGGCATGGGTTTATTTCTGGGCTCTCTATTCTGTTCCATTGATCTTTGTGTCTGTTTTTATGCCAGTACCATGGTGTTTTGATTATTATAACCTTGTAGTATAATTTGATATCAGGTAATGTGATACCTTTAATCTTGTCTTAATTTCTCAAGATTGCTTTTGGGGGTCTTTGTGGTTTCATATGCATTTTTGGATTATTTGTTTTAGTTCTGTGAAAAATGCTATTGGTATTTTTTGTTGTTGTTAATCTTCACCTGGTCATATTTTTCCATTGATTTTTTTTTTTTTTTTTTTTAGAGAGAGAGTGGAAGGGATAGAGAGAGAGACAGAGAGAGAAAAACATCGAAGTGAGAGAGAGATACACCAATTGGTTGCCTTTGCACATGCCCAACCAGGACCGGGGATTAAGCCTGAAACCGAGGTACATGCCCTTGACTGGAATTGAACCTGGGACCCTTTAGTCTGCAGTCTGACGCTCTTTCCACTGACCCAATCCGCCTAGGGTGTCATTGTTATTTTGATAGGGATTGCATTGAGTCTGTAGATTGGTTTGGTAGGATGGATATTTTAACAATATTAATTCTTCCAATCCGTCCATTTATTTGTATCTTCTTTAAGTTCTTTCTTCTGTGTCTTATACCTTTTCAAGTACAAGTCTTTTATCTCCTTGGTTAAATTTATTCCCAGGTATTTTATTCTTTTTGATGCAGTTATAAATGAAATTGTTTTCTTAATTTCTCTTTCTGGATAGTTTGTTACTGGTATACAAAAATGCAACCAATTTCTGAATGTTAATGTGTCCTGCTACTTTACATAATTTATCAGTTTAATAGTTTTTTGATAGAATCTTTAGGGTTCTCTATATGTAGTGTCATGTAATCTGCAAATAATGACAGTTTGACTTCTTTGTTTCCAATTTGGATGTTTGTTTGTTTTTTCCATTTTTTTTTGGTCTGACTACTGTGGCTAAGAATTCCAACACTATACTATGTTGAATAAATGTGTTGAAAGTGGACATGCTTCTATTGTTCCTGATCTTAAGCAAAAATCTTTCAGCTTTACACTGTTGAGTATGATGTTAGCTGTGTATTTGTCATACATGGCCTTTGTTAGGTTGAGGTATGGTTCCTCTGTCCCCACTTTGGTAAGAGTTTTTAATCATAAATGGATTTTGGAATTTGTCAAATGCTTTTTTTTACCTCTTGATATGATCATATGACTTTATCTTTCATTTTGTTTACATAGTGTTTCACGTTAATTGATTTTTGGATATAAAACTAACCTTGCATCCTGGGAATAAATCCGACTTAATCACAGTATATGATCTTTTTTTTTAAGTTTTAAATATTTTTTTTGGTTTTCAATTATAGTTGACATACAATATGCATTTTAAAGTTAGATAGTAAGGTTGCTGAATATAAGGTCAGTATACAAAAATCAAATATAATAGCAATGAAAAGAATATGAATTTTTTTATTGTTTAAAGTATTACAAATAGTAGTATATATGTCTCCTTATTCCCCCATTGACCTCTCCTCGGCCTCCCCTACCCCCAGCACATGCCCTCTCCCTTCCCCCTTCCCATGTGTGTGTCCATTGGTTATGCTTATATGCATGCATACAAGTCCTTCGGTTGATCTCTTACCCCACCCCACCAACATTCCCCTGCCTTCCCAATGTAGTTTTACAGTCTGTTCGATGCTTCTTTGACTCTGTATCTATTTCTGTTCATCAGTTTATGATGTTCATTATATTCCACAAATGAGTGAGATCATGTGATATTTATCTTTCTTTGACGGCTTATTTCACTTAGAATAATGCTCTCCAGTTCCGTCCATGCTGCTGCAAATGGTAAGAATTCCTTCTTTTTTACAGCAGCGTAGTATTCCAATGTGTAGATGTACCACAGTTTTCTAATCCGCTCATCTGCTGATGGGCATTTAGGCTGTTTCCAAATCTTAGCAGTTGTAAATTGTGCTGCTATGAACATAGGGATGCATATATCCTTTCTGATTGGTGTTTCTGTTTTCTTGGGATATATATACCTAGAAGTGGTAAATGGCAGTTCCATTTTTATTTTTTTGAGGAAACGCCATAGTGTTTTCCACAGTGGCTGCACCAGTCTGCATTCCCACCAGCAGTGCAAGAGAGTTCCTTTTTCTCCATATCCTTGCCAGCACTTGTCGTTTGTTGATTTGTTGATGATAGCCATTCTGACAGGTGTGAGATGGTACCTCATTGTTGTTTTGATTTGCATCTCTCGGATGATTAGTGACTTTGAGCATGTTTTCATATGTCTCTTGGCCTTCCTTATGTCCTCTTTCGAAAAGTATCTATTTAGGTCTGTTGCCCATTTTTTGATTGGGTTGTTTATCTTCCTTTTGTTAAGTTGTATGAGTTCCCTGTAAATGTTGGAGATTAAACCCTTATCGGAGATAACATTGGCAAATATGTTCTCCCATGCAGTGGGCTTTCTTGTTGTTTTGTTGATGGTTTCTTTTGCTGTGCAGAAGCTTTTTATTTTGATGTAGTCCCATTCGTTTATTTTCTCCTTAGTTTCCATTACCCTAGGGGTTGTGTTGGTAAAGATATTGCTACGACAAATGTCTGCTATCTTGCTGCCTATGGCTTCTTCTAAGATTTTTATGGTTTCCCATCTTATGTTTAAGTCCTTTATCCATTTTGAGTTTATTTTTGTGTATGGTGTAAGCTGGTGATCTAGTTTCATCTTTGTGCATGTGTCTGTCCAATTTTCCCAACACTATTTATTGAAGAGGCTTTCTTGATTCCATTGTATGCTCTTGCCTCCTTTGTCAAATATTATTTGAGCATAATGGCTTGTGTCGATATCTGGGTTCTCTGTTCTTTTCCACTGGTCTATATGTCTGTTCTTGTGCCAGTACTAGACAGTTTTGAGAACAGTGGCTTTGTAGTATAGCTTGATATCTGGAATTATGATCCCTCCAACATTGTTCTTCTTTCTCAGGATTGCTGCAGCTATTTGGGGTCTTTTTTTATTTCAGATGAATTTTTGGAGAATTTTTGTTCTAGGTCTTTGAAGTATGCTGTTGGTATTTGAATGAGGATTGCATTGAATTTATAGATTGCTTTGGGTAGTATGGACATTTTAATGATGTTGATCCTACTAATCCATGAACATGCTATATTCTTCCATTTGTTTATGTCTTCTTCTATCTATCTCTTTTTTCAGCATCCTGTAATTTTCTGAGTACAGATCCTTTACCTCCTTGGTTAAATTTATTCCTAGGTATCTTAATTTTTTTGTTGCAATGATAAATGGGTTTTTTTGTTTTTTTTTTTAGATTCTCTTTCTGTGAGTTTATTATTGGTGTATAAAAAAAGCCATAGACTTCTGGATGTTAATTTTGTATCCTGCTACATTGCCAAATTCATTTACTAAGTCTAGTAGTTTTTTGATTGAGTCTTTAGGGTTTTCTGTGTACCATATCATGTCATCTGCGAATAATGACAATTTTACTTCTTTTCCAATTTGGATGCCTATTATTTCTTGTCTGATTGCAATGGCTAGTACTATGTTGAACAGGAGTGGTGAGAGTGGGCATCCCTATCTTGTTCCTTTTCTTATGGGAAATGGCTTTAGTTTTTGCCCATTGAGTATGATGTTGGCTGTAGGTTTGTCATATATGGCTTTTATAATGTTGAGTTATGATCCTTCTATTTCTACCTTGCTGAGAGTTTTTATCAAGAAACTGTGTTAGATTTTGTCAAATGCTTTTTCTGCATCAGTGGATATGATTATATGGTTTTTCTCTCTCAGTTTGTTTATGTGATGTATCACGTTTATTGATTCACGGATATTTCACCATCCTTGCATCCCCGGAATAAATCCCACTTGGTCATGGTGTATGATCTTTCTAATGTAATGCTGGATTTGATTTGCTAGAATTATGTTGAGAATTTTGGCGTCTATGTTTATGATGGATATTGAGCTGTAATTCTTTTTTTTGTATTGTCTTTATCTGGTTTTGGGATTAGGCTAATGCTGGAATCATATAATAAGAGCTTGGAAGTGTTTCTTCCTCTTGAATTTTTTGGAATAGTCTGAGGAAGATAGGTTTTATTTCTTATTTGAATGTTTGATTAAACTCCCCTGTAAAGCTGTTTGGTCCAGGGCTTTTGTTTGTTGGAAGTTTTTTTATTACTGCTTCAATTTCCTCCATGGTATTGGCCTATTCAGATTTTTTTATTCTTCCTGGTTGAGTTTTGGAAGGTCGTATTTTTCTAGGAATATGTTCATTTCTTCTAGGTTGAACAGTTTGTTGGAATAGAGTTGCTCATAGTATTTTTTTACAATTCTTCATATTTCTGTGGGGTCTGTTGTTACTTTGCCTCTTTCATTTCTGATTTTGTTTATTTGGGTTCTCTCTGTTTGCTCTTGGTGAGCCTGGCTAGAGGTTCATCAATCTTGTTTATCCTTTCAAAGAACCAGCTGTTGGTTTCATTGATCTTTTTTATTGTGGTGTGTGTTTTTTTTGGTCTGTATGTCATTTATTTCCGCTCTGATCTTTGTTATTTCCTTCCCTCTGCTCACTCTGGGCTTTTCTTGGTGCTCTCTTTCTAATTCTTTAAGTTGCAGAGTTAGATGGTTTACTACCAGTTTTTCTTGTTTTTTTTTGAGGTAGGCCTGTAATGCTATGAACTTCTCTCTCAGGACTGCTTTCACTATGTCCCATAGATTTTGGATTGTTGTGTTTTCATTGTCATTTGTTTCCAGGGTGTTTTTTTATTTCTTCTTTGATCTCTTTGGTAACCCAATCATTGTTTAATAGTATGCTGTTCAGCCTCCAAGTGTTTGAATTTTTGTGATTGCTTTTTTTGTAGTTGATTTCTAGTTTTATGCCATTGTGATCTGAGAAGATGCTTGATATTATTTCAATCTTCTTGAATTTGGAGAGACTTTTCCTGTGTCCCAATATGTGGTCTATCTTTGAAAATTTCCCATGTGCACTTGAGAAGAATGTATATTCTGTAGCTTTGGGGTGGAATGTTCTGAAGATGTCAATTAAGTTCATCTTAACTAGTGAATAATTTAGGATTGCTGTTTCTTTGCTGATTTTTTGTCTAGAGGATTTATGCAGTGATGTTAAGGGGTATTAAAGTCTCCTACTATGACTGTATTGCTTCAATCTCTCCCCTGCTATCTTCCAGAAGTTTTTTAATGTATTTCAGTGCTCCTACATTGGGTGCATTTATGTTTACCAGAGTTATATCCTCTTGTTGTATCAATCCCTTTAGAATTAACAAAGTGGCCTTTCTTGTCTCTTGTTATGGTCTTCACTTCAAGGTCTATTTTCTCAGATATAAGTATTGCTACCCCAGCTATTTTTTTTTTTCATTTCCATTTGCCTGAAAGATATTTTTCCATCCCTTCACTTTCAGTCTGTGTGAGTCCCTTGTTCCGAGGTGGGTCTCTTGTAGACAGCAATATATGGGTCATGTTTTCTTATCCATTCAGTCACTCAATATATTTTGATTTGAGCATTTACTAGTAATCCATTTACATTTAATGTTATTATTGATAAGTACTTGTTTGTAGCCATTTCTATTCTTTATGCCTGTGTTCCTCTCTCCCTTCCTATTTCTTCCTTTTACAGCATTCCCTTCAGCATTTATTGCACTGCTGGCTCATTAGTGATAAACTCCCTTAACCTTTTTTTTTTCTTTTGTCTGTGAAGCTCCTGATTTCCCCTTCAATTTTGATTGATAGTCTTGCTGGATAGAGTAGTCTTGGATTCAGTCCTTTGCTTTGCATCACTTTATATACTTCATTCCATTCCATTCTGGTTTGATGTGTTTCTGTTGAAAAATCATTTGATAATCTGATGTGGAATCCTTTGTAGGTAACTCTCTTTCTCTGTCTTGCAGCCTTTAAGATTCTCTCTTTGTCATTAACATTTGCCATTGTAATTATGACGTGTTTTGGTGTGAGTCTTTTGGGGTTCATCTTGCTTGGGACTCTCTCTACTTGGGTGACTTTTTTTATTCCCCATATCAGGGAAGTCTTCTGTCTTTATTCCTTCAAATATATTCTCTAAACTTTGCCTGCTTTTCTTATTCTTCTGTCACCCCTATTATACATATGTTACTTCGTTTCATGTTGTCCCAAAGTACACTTAGGCTCTCCTCATGCTTTTTAATTTTTTTATCCAGTTGCTGCCCAGATTGGGCTTGTTTCTCTACCTCATCTTCTAAGTCTCTAATTCGGTCCTCTGCTTCTTCTAGTCTACCATTGAAACCTTCCATCCCATTTTTGATTGTAGCTATATCACTTTTGATTTCTTACTGATTTTTGCATAGGTTGTTGATTTTCTTGTCCATCCTGTTTATGAACTGTATAACCATTACCCTGAATTCTTTTACTGACATATTGCATGCCTCCATTTCACTTATTTCCTTTCTCGGTGATTACTCTTTTTCTTTCCTTTGAGGATTGTTTTGTTGTCTCTCCATTCTAGCTATCACCAGAAGGTCCATGTGCCGAGTTGGGGGGGTCTGAGCCGTGTGTGGCGGCAGCGTCATGACACCAGAGTGTCACTGAAGAGCTCAGACACCGAGACGTGTGGCTGCAATGGTTGGCAGGAGCCACATGTGCCTGCCCTGAGATTCAGAGTCACTGGTGCTCAGTGCAGCCTCATGCGTACGCCGAGATCAGGGTCCCTGCACACGTGCGCTGAGAAACAGAGTCCCTGCATGCCTGTACTTAGGAACAAAGTCCCCATGTATGCACACCGAGCATCGAGAATCAGAGTCTCTGGTGCTTGGTGTGGCCTCAAGCACGCCCCGAGAATCAGGGTCCCCGTGTGCACACGACAATAAACAGAGTCTCCGCGTGCACATGCGGAGAATCAAAGTCACTGGCGCTTAGTGTGACCTTCAGCACGTGTGCTGATAAAGTCCCTGGCTTGCTAGGGGGACAGGGTTGCACAGCCTCCCGGTGTCAGCAGGAGACCCACTCATGTGCCACCGATTGCGCAGGCCCTATGCCGCTGCTGCGGGCCAGCAGGGAGGGGGATGCCCTCTGTGACTCACAGAAATCTGTGGCCTGGATGTCTGGAGCCTCAGTGTCCCTGGGTCTGCAGCTGCCATGGTAGCAGGTCTTTGTCCAGAGTGGCTGTAGGATCCCGGTTTGCATCTGAGGCCAGTCTGAGTGGTGGTGAGGTTAGAATCCTAGTCACAGCAGTTCTGTCCTTGAAGATGGCATGGTTTCTGTGCCAGCGCCAGCCGCCCGGGAGTGTTTGCAGCAGCAGTGGGATCTCGCAATCTAAGACCACCTGGTCAGCCAGCCCCCGAGAGTCCTTCAGGATCTAACTGTCCCTAGCTCACATACACACACTCTCCAGACATGTCTACACACTCCCCTTTCGCTCCTTCACTCTCTTACACTCTCTCTCCCCCTGCTGTCTTGCCAGTCGCCATCTGTCTCCTAGTATATGATCTTTTAATTGTTTTACTGCATGCAGTGTGCTAATATTTTATTGAAGATTTTTGCATTTATGCCCATCAAGGATATTGGCTTATAATTTATTTCTTTTTGTAATCTCTTTGTCTGCTTTTGGTATCAGTGTAATATTGGAAGGGCCACTGAGATTTAACTTTCTTTGGTAAGGAGTTTGGCCTAAATGTGCTTAGTCCCAAAGGTTAGAAATACTTGGGGTGTTTTTTTTGCCTTGATTTAGTAATTACTTCTCTGACTAGAGCACCAGGACCTGATCCATAGTAGATAGTCAGTACTTTTTTTTTTTTTAAATCCTCACCTGAAGACTTTTTTTTACCATTGATTTCTAGAGAGAATGGAAGGGAAGGGAGAGAGAGTCAGAGAGAAAAACATCAATGTGATAGAGACACAGTGATCAGTTGCCTCCTGAATGTGCCCCGATCTGAGTGAACCTGCATCCCAGGTACGTGCCCTTGACTGAGAATAGAACCTGCAACCCTTACGTCTGAGGGCCGATGCTCTTAACCACTGAGCATACCTGCCAGCGTGGTACTCAGTACTTTTCAAAGCTGAATTGACCTTAGATTCATTTTTCCCATATGAAACGGTAAAAATAAATAAATATGATTATGAAATGTTCAATATATTTAGGCCGAATCTGTAGTAGAATTATCCTTTAGTCTCCTGCTTATAAGTAATGTTTATAGGATTTTGTTTTGATGGAGAGTCTTATCTATAATAATAAAAGCATAATATGCTAATTAGACTAGACAACCTTCCTGACAAAGCCAGGGCTGGAAGGGAAGACCAGGTCCCGGGTGTCTGCCGGTAGCCAGAGGGAAACCCGAGTCCCGAGTGCCAGAGGGAAGCCGGAGTCCTGGGTGACAGGGTAGACGGTGCCGGCAGCCGGGGAAAGGAAGGCCTACTCTTGCACAAATTTCGTGCATTGGGCCTCTAGTATGTAATAAGATAATAATTTTCCATTAGAGATTTTTACTTCCTAAGATTAAATGAACAAAAAGAGAATCTATTAAGCAGAGGTAAAACCAAATGAATTTTTATATTGAGATTTCTCAATAATTTCAGTAATAAGAATGAAATTGCATGTATGAAACTGTTTAGCTTCTAGCTGATGTAGAATACATAATTACATTGAGAGAGCTTCATGTGTTGTTCTTTCCAATTGTCTCATCTGACCAGCAAATGGCGTACTATAAAGAGCATTTGACTCAGAGCCAGAAGATCTGGTTTGGGCTTTGCTATTAACCCAACTGTGTAACTTTGTGTAGGTTACAAACCCTTGAGCTGTAGCTTCCTCATCTGTAAAATGAAGTTTTTCAATAGCTAATAGTGAATTATATGTCATCTAAGACTTTATCATCTCTCTTCCTGCCTACTTCCTGATTATTTCCCAGCTCATTAACATCACTACCTGAAAGAGAGGGAGATTTAAAAAGAGAGAGAGAGAGAGAGAGAGAGAGAGAGAGAGAGAGAGAGAGAGAGAGAGGAAGATGGGAGCTTAGAAATAAGAACATGCAGAAGCCAAAAAATAATAGTAATAAAATAAAATAAAATAAAATGCTGACAATTAAGCATTTGCTTAAGGAAAAGTTTGGAGAGAGAGAGAGAGAGAGAGGGGGGGGGGGGAAGATGGGAGCTTAGAAATAAGAACATGCAGAAGCCAAAAAATAATAGTAATAAAATAAAATAAAATGCTGACAATTAAGCATTTGCTTAAGGAAAAGTTTGGATCCAGTAGCCAAAATAAGATTATAGGTTATCATTGATGTTATCATCTGTTCCTTTCCTCACTCTCTTTATTATAGATAAGAGTAAAGCCATTTATTGAATAAAATGAATCCTTATATGCTTGATTAAAGTGAAAGAATGAGATTTATTGTCCTAGAGACCTGACATTTACAATCTGATTTATTTTTCTCATCAAGAAATCTTTATTCTTTAATTCTTTTTCTTCAGAACCTACCATGTAACAGATGTGAATTTAATAACATCTGACTGGTTTGCAATGTTGTACATATTTCTCTGCCTAAAAAAATAAGTTTTCATATTAGTTTCTAATTGGTATAAGTTCTAATTGTGCTACTGACTCAGCTATTTAATTTTTTCGAAGATACCAATATACATTTATCACGTTTCAATCTAAGGAAGGGTTAATTTAAAATTTGGTAACATTAATACCAATAAGTGATATTCCTAGTGCATTTTCATAATTGAACGTCAAAGGCTTTGCAGTACTTCTTATTTCCAAGGCAACAAGAACTACCCATAGTATCACAGTGATTAAATTTCAGTATAAAAGATATTGAGCACTCAGCTCTGCATAAGACTTCATTTAATCTTAATTTTCAGTTTTTAACCTTAATTTTAATTGGTGAGTGTCTTTAATCCAGGAATTGGTTGTCTTTGGTTTAATTTTATATTACATGGTATAACCAGGAAGAATGTATGTTGCAAAAATGCAAAAAACTTTTCCAAAAAGCAATCGTAGAGAAGGTTACAGTATGAATTTTATCTGTGAAAATGGGACTTTTTATTTTCTAACATGAAATATAAATCCCCTAGCCTCAGAGCAATGCATGATGTTTTTTTCTAGACTGAATGGGTGAATAAATACATATGCACAAACTGTAAAGCCAGCAAAGTACTAGCCTTACATATATTAGTGTAAGTAAAAAAGTATTCTATTCCTCACACTGTATACCAAGATAAATGAATCAAATGAATCAAAAAAGTGAATCCATAAAAGTAACAGAAGAAAACACAAGTGATTCTTCCATATCCTGGAAATGGAGAAATTTTTCCTAACTATGACTCAAAAATCTAAAAACACTAAGGTAAAAAAGGGTTGCTAAATTTCATTTCTAAATGAAAATAAAAACATTGGGAACCATGAGCAAAGTTAAAAAAAATAAATTGAAAAACTATTTGCCACTTAAAATTATCCCTGGTATACTAGTATAAAAGAACTATTAAAAGGGAGAGAAGACCTAAAACTCTATAGAAAATGGACTAAAGATATCAGCAGAAAAACAAATGAAAATGGTCCTTAAACATATGAAAAGATGTTCAGTTTAACTCATGGTAAGAGAAATTAAAATTCAAATTATACTGAGATGTCATTCTTTTCCTATCACATTGGCAAAAATCCAAAAGTTCCACAACATTTTCTATTGATTGGGCTGTAGAGACATGGGCACTATCATATATGGCTTGTGAGTATGCAAAATGGCACAACTTTGTGGAGAGGAATTGGACAATATCAGGGAAAATAACCCATGGGCTTACCCTTGACTCAACATTCCCACATCTAGAGAATTAGCCCGAAGATACACTGGCAAAAACATGCAAAGGTAGCAGCCCTGGTTTCTCCTTTTTCTAATAAGGCAATCAAGGCTTTACAAGATTGAGTAAATTCCCAGGGCCACACACCTAATAAGTGGCCTAGCCACATGCAGACCTTTAAACAATGCTAACCATAGATTTGAGCTCTGCTTATTAACTAAAGAGGAGTGTTCTTTTTATTTGGGAGTATGCAGATTGTTTTTAATGTATGGACTTGGCCTTTGTTAACTCTGAAGTCTGATGCCACTAGATTAACATGTGTTGCAACCTTCCATCTGCTTGAGAGCATATGGAGATTGTAATGGGGAAAAGATGAAACAAAAATGGCAAAACAATTCTTAATTGTTGAAGCTGGCTAATATGTACAAGGGGACTCATGGTTTATTACACTTTGAAGGTTTGCCATTTCCCATAATTAAAAAGATTTTTGTTATCATTGTTTAAAGAGGACCTGACTAGATTTTAATGAGTAAAATAGATTTAGAAAATTGACTAATATTTATTCATTGAGCTATTTATTTATAGAACATCTATCTGCTTATGTGCTATCACTGAGCTAAGCTTACCTTAAGTAGTTTACATATTCACAAGAGGAAAAAGGCATCTATATCGTATGTCAGAAATATCTGCACATTCAAATAATGTAAGATTCAAATGTGACTTTTATTCAGCAATCCTGTATCCCTTTGTTACTTACTAGGTATGAGGTAAAGTGCTAGGGATGGAGAGAATACATTTTAGAGTAGAAGGCCTGAAACGTCTTTAGAGTGAATGGTTAGAAGTTTTGGATGCTTTGTGGCCTTGGAGCAAAGTTACTTTTAAAATATATGTTGGGGTGACATTATTTAATAGGACCACATAAGTTTCAAGTGTACATGTCTATGATACTCATCTGCATATTGCATTGTGTACCCACCACCCAAAGTCAGATCTTTTTCTGTTGCCATATATTTGGCCCTCTTTACTTCCTCCCCACCTCTCTTCCCTCTGGTAACCACCATACTGTTGTCTCTATCTTTGAGTTTCAGGTTTATGTCCCACATATGAATGAAATCATATGGTTCTTAGCTTTTTCTGTCTGACTTATTTCACTTAACATCTTCTGATGTACTCTTTCCTTTTTAAGCATTCAGAGTTTTGGTCTGGATAGTCTTTTAGCTTTGGAAACTGGTATGTCTCTGGAGTGCTGGCTATATGAGTGGGACACAGAAGAGTGGGATCTGGCTATTGTACCTATGCTGGTCTTAAGACAGGAAGATAAAAGAAACCTTTAAATCTCCTTATACAGGTTCTCAGTTCCAATTAAGCAAGATAGAAAGAAGCAACAACTTAAAAAGGACTTTAGCTAGATACAGGAATAAATCTAAGAGTACCTAGCTGCGACAGGCAAAAGCAACAGAAGATAATGGTTAAGAGTACCCACTTTGGAGCCATATTTGTGTGTATAGGTAATTTATTGCGCATATTTTTCATCAGAGTAGTTGAATGATGAGTCTTTGTCTAGGTGTGTTCAGGAAAATGAAGGCAAGTAAATATGTCTGTGTGTGTTTGTAAATTAAACTGTTACATGTTTTATTTTTTTTTATCAGTATACCCATAATACCTATATTTTTTGTTCCTCTTAGATTCTTTTCATGTTCATCTTCAGTGAACAGTATAAAACAGAAGCACTACTAAACCCCATGAAATTATAATGAAAACAGTTTTTGTTGTTGATTTTACCTTTGTCAACCTCCAAAACAACTTTAAACATTAACCCAAAATATTCTCCTGTTACCTCCTCCAACAGGCAAAGAATCAGTATTAAAAATTGCAGCTAGACAGTGTCTCTTCCCCCAAAATTTATAAATAGTTTTTTAGGATAAAAGTACCTCTTCACAAGGAAAAATAGCATCACAACCGTGATATTATAACAAACCAAGATTAAATCATAGCTCTAAATTTGGTATCACTGCCGTTGACCTGACAAGCTATAAGTCTGAATATCTCATCTGAATTAGAGACATGGGTCTAGTGCACAGATGCATTTTATGTGTGTTTATACATCCTGGGAGAATCAACATAGAACAGATCCGTTTGTAGAGTGTTTCTAGAATGTTGCTTGAGGTTTCTGTAATTTAATTCTCTTGGTATTTTCTGCATTTTGGAATTCTTCCCAGGACAGTTTATTAGTACTTGGATTTTGGTTTCAGCCTCTTTCCTTTCTCCTTTTTACTTTTAATGTTTTCAGTGAATACTTGGACTGTGAAGGTTAAGAAAACCAATAGTTCCAGAAACTAAATTCTATATTTAACTGCAGACTGGGTGTGGTTCAGACAACTGCAATGCAAGCTTGGTAGTGTTTTGCCAGTCATCAAAACCCTGACCTGCAGGGAACATTTCGTTTCCTAGTGTTCTGACTCTGGAATATACTGAATTATGATGATGTGGTGATATATGGTATCCACTTTTGTGGGTGTAAATAAAATATAGACAAAAGAGTTGCATAGGTTCAAACTTGAAGTCACTCTGGAAGATGTTTCTTTTGTGGTGTTCTATAATAATCTCTGTATGATATTAACCTGCCCTGTTTTCATGGTGCTGCTTCCCATAATTCTTTTACCTTTTTAAAAAACATTATTGTTCTTTTTATTTTAGAGACAGAGGAAGGGAGAAGGGAGAGAGAGAAAGAGAAACATCGATCGGTTGCCTCCCATATGTGCCCCAACTGGAAATCTAACCTGCAACCCTTTGGTGCAAGGGACAATGCTCCAACTAACTGAGCCACCCATGCAGGGCCTTTTATTACCTTTAATTACCACTGGGCAATTAAAAATTTTTTTATACAAGAAGTCTTTACTTTAGCTCCCATTTCATGAATTCATGTTTTCTTTTAATGTTTTGTCCTTCTTGGTTTGCTTGTTATTTGTCAGTTTGATAAAATAATATTAATTACCATAAAAATAGAGAAATAACTGTTTGTTTTCCTAGTAAGATTTACCCTCCTTTAAAAAAAGGAAAAACACTGTCTCTTGAAGAGAATCCTGTTACTTTGTAAAATAGAGAAATAATCACCTTTTTCTTCCTTAGCAGTATTCTTGTGTATTGTTTTGTGTAATGTCCCAGTATTATTCATACTAAACAGAACTCCATGAAGAGACCTGCTCATTTTAGTAAGTTTACACCTCAGAGCAGAAACGCTTATAAATGTTTCCTTATACTATTCTTCTGAGAGATTGAGACCTATCCAGATGTTTCTTTGAATGACAACTTGTATCATCCTATATAATAAAGAGATATTATGCAAATTAACCCTCATGCTATCACAAGATGGCTGCGCCCACAGTGGATGCGGGGTTCCCGTAACAAGCCATAATGAGCCATCAAGCAGGGACCTTAGGCTGCATGGCGCCGGGCCGGGGCAGGGGACCTGAGGCTGTGCCCCCACCGGCAGGGCTTGACGGAGGACCTCAGGCCATGGCACTGGGCTGGGGGACATGGGGGTGTGCTGGGGGACCTGAGGCTGCGCCCCCGCCTGCCGGGACTTGACGGGGGCCCTGAGGTTGTGTCCCCAGCCCAGTAGAGCTTGACGGGGGGCGGGGGGGCCAGCCAGGTCTGGATCTCGCCCAATGGGGTTGGGGCTGGCCAGGTCTGGGTCTCGCATGACTTTTGAGGTGTGTGTGGGTGGGCAGGGACTTGACTCTGGGTCCTGTGGCGCGCCCCAGACTCTGACAAGAGGAAGCTATTCACATTTTACTAATTTTCTTTCATCTCTGACATTTCTTTATAGAGAAAGGGCAAATAGCAATATTAAAATATTTCCTCTAATTGATTCCCTTTTATTGTGCACGAATTTCATGCACCAGGCCACTAGTTTATTTATTTTTTTAAAAAATCCATCATTTCAACATATGTACATATGTGCTTTATGTTTTTTATTATTTACCACAAGTGAAGGTCAGGAATTTTTATCTTTCTTTTAAATTTTTTTTACTGTTTCACTTTATTATTGCTGTGTATGTGCTCCATGTGAGTGATGTAGGTGGGTTTGACTTATGGTGAAAATCACGTTACATCGCGCCATAGGAACAGATCTCTGATGTAACCCGAGGACCTACTGTATTGTAATAATGCAATTTTTCTTCTATTGTTTAACACTATTTCATTCACATGTTTCTTCAAATTAGGCCATATCTGTCATTTTACCATGACATTCCACTTAATAGATTTACCACCATTGCCTTAGCCACTTGCAAAAAAGTGTCATGGTTGCCCTGACTGGTTTGGCTCAATGGATAAAGCGTTGGCCTGCGGACTGAAGGGTCCCAGGTTTGATTCCTGTCAAGGGCATGTACCTTGGTTATGGGCACATCCCCAGTGGGGAGCGTGCAGGAGGCAGCTGATGGATGTTTCTCTCTCATTGATGTTTCTAGCTCTCTATCCTTCTCCCCTCCTCTCTGTAATAAAAATCAATAAAATATATTTTAAAAATAAAATAAAATACAGCCCTAAATTAAAAAAAAAAAAAAAGTATCATGGTCAAATGTAAAGAAATTGGGAAAAAATTTACTGAATTTCCTATCCAAACAAAAGTACTATCCTAGTCAGATGGTTTCTTTGATCCTAGATAAATATATATATATATATATATATATATATATATATATATATATATATATATATATATATTTTTTTTTTTTTTTTCCAACTAGTCTGCTCAATTCAGCAGCAACATAACGAAGAAAATGAGATTTAAGTTTCTTTGTGATTGTGAAGTACTGAAGACAGTTTTACTCCTAGAAATAAAATGAAAAAATAAGGAAATGTATTCTAAGCAGTGAGAATGTTTTTAATTTCCTCATTTTATAAGGAAGAAAGAAGTAATTCTCACTACCCATATTGATAAAAGGTAGGTGAATAATGATTTCTTTGCATTTTTAGGTATTTCAATACCTTAAGATATTTCTTCATTATAATACTAGAGATCCGGTGTACAAAATTCATGCCCAGGGAAGGGGTGTCCCTCAGCCCAGCCTGCACCCTCTCCAATCTGGGACCCCTCGAGGGATGTCCCTCTCACAATCCAGGACTTCTGGCTCCCAACCGCTCACCTGACTGCCTGCCTGATTGCCCCTAACCGCTTCTGCCTGCCAGCCTGATCACCCCCTAACCACTCCCCTGCCAGCCTGATCGACGCCTGACTTCTCCCCTGCCGGCCCGATGGAACCTAACTGCCCTCCCCTGCTGGCACGGTCACCCCTAACTGCCCTTCCCTGCTGGCCTGGTCACCCCTAACTGTCCTCCCCTGCAATTCTGGTTGCCCCCAACTGCCCTCCCCTGTTGGACTCGTCACCCCAAACTTCCTGCCATTGCCAGCCTGGTTGCCCCTAACTGCCCTCCCTGCCTGCCTGGTCACCCCTAACTGCCCTCTACTGCAGGCCTGGTCCCCCCTAACTGCCCTCCCCTGCAGGCCTGGTCCACCCCTAACTGTCCTCCCCTGCAGGCCTGGTCCCTCCCAACTGCCCTCCCCTGTAGGCCTGGTCAACCCCTAACTGTCCTCCCCTGCAGGCCTGGTCCCCCCCCAACTGCCCTCCCCTGTAGGCCCGGCCACTCATAACTGCCCTCCCTTGCAGGCCTGGTTCCCCCAACTGCCCTCCCCTGCTGGCCTAGTCACTCCCAACTGCCCTCCCCTGCTGGCCTAATCGCCCACAACTGCCCTCACCTGCCGGCCATCTTGTGGTGGCCATCTTGTGTGTTGGAGTGATGGTCAATTTGCATATTACCTCTTTATTATAGAAGATGTATATTAACGTAGAAACTGCAGGATAAGAATACAAGCTGATTGCCAAACAAGGTACTGAGATAGATTTTGTGGATATACATACAAATCTTCTGATAGAATTCAGTTATCATGGAGCTGATTTTGTTCTTTGAATTTAGTCTATTCATGTTGTTATGCTAAGTACCAATTATTCTCCAAAGATTTAATTCTAGGGTGGGAAGTATTTTTCCTATAAGAAGTCTAAGAGGGAACAAAGGATTCACACAAACAAGAACTATGATTCTTTAGAATCATAGCACAATACAATTTTGAGAACTTGAAGGACCCTTGAAAATTATATAACATTAGAGGCCCGGTGCCCAAAAATTTGTGCACTAGAGGGGGGTCCCCTCAGCCTGGCCTGTGCCCTCTTGCAGTCTGGGACCCCTTGGGGGATGACCACCTGCTGGTTTAGGCCCACTCCCTGGGGGATTGGGCCTAAGCTGGCAGTCAGACATCACTCTGGCAGCCTGGGAGCCCTCGGGGGATGTCCACTTGCCAGTGGGGAGCAGGCCTAAGCTGCAGTCGGACATCCTTAGCGCTGCTGAGGAGGCGGGAGAAGCTCCTACCACCACCGCTGTACTGGCAGCCGGCAGCCTGGCTTGTGGCTGAGCAGAGCTCCCCCTGTGGGAGCACACAGACCAGCAGGGGGAAGCTCCTGCATTGAGCATCTGCCCCCTGGTGGTCAGTGTGTGTCATAGTGACCAGTTATTCCCAGTTTTTCTGCTGTTAGAGTCAATTTGCATATTACCCTTTTATTATATAGGGTAGAGGCCTGGTGCATGGGTTGGGGCCAGCTGGTTTGCCCCAAAGGATGTCTCAGATCAGGGTGGGGGTCCCGCTGGGGTGCCTGGCCAGCCTTGGTGAGCTGATGGCTGTTTGCAGCTGGTCACACTCCCTTCAGGGTGGGGGCCCCCACTGGGGTGCCTGGCCAGCCTGGGTGAGGGGCTGATGGCTGTTTGCAGGCTGGTCACACCCCCTTCAGGGTGAGGGTCCCTACTGGGGTGCTTGGCCAGCCTGGGTGAGAGGCTGATGGCTGTTTTCAGGCTGGCCACATCCTCTTTAGGGTGGGGGGTTCCCACTGGGGTGCCTGGCCAGTCTGGGTGAGGGGCTGAGGGCTGTTTTCAGGCTGGCCAGCCCCCCAGCGACAGAAGCTCCCAGCCTCTCCTTTTTTCTTTCTTTTTTTTTTATTCTGGGATTTATTTACCTTCTATAATTGAAACTTTGTTGCCTTCAGTGGAGCTTAGAACCGGCTTCTGCTCGCTCCAGCTCCGTGGCCATGGCCTGCTGAAAGAAGGTATCTGGGGTTTATCTGTCTTCTATAATTGAAACTTTGTTGCTTTGAGTGGAGCTCAGAGCCAGCTGGGAAGCGTGGCTTCCTCCATCACTGGAGCAACCAAGCCTCCTGCTCGCTTCAGCTCCGTGGCTGCCGGCCGCCATCTTGGTTGGGTTAATTTGCATATAGTCGCTCTGATTGGCCGGTGGGCATGGCTTAAGGCATAGCAAAGGTATGGTCAATTTGCATGTTCATCTTTTATTAGATTAGATTTAGTAATTCTTACAAACAGTTGTATTGACTAATTTGCTTTTTAAATAAAATGGGAGCATAATACTTCATAATTATAATACTAAAGAACACACTTCAGGTTACATTATGATCAAATAAGAAGCAACTGAGAACAACAGAGGGGTAGGATAGGAGGTGTGCTTAAAAGAAAAGTGTGAACAGGAAGAAGAAATGGATATTCACTTTTTGGGAAATTAAAGAAACAGGAGATGAGGAAGGAGATGATATAGAAAAGAGTTCAGGAGGGAAAATGAAGGAATAAGAAGGCCTGAAAGGAATAAGAAATTAAGAAACACAGGCAAGAAGAAATTTAGTTAAATACAATAAAGACTTCTGTCTTATTCATCTTTGAATACCAATTCTCAGTATATAGTTTAACACTTAGCAGATGTTCAATAAATGTTTAACAATAAAAATTAAAGAAGATAAAGAAAAGGGCTGAGAAGTTCAACAAATATACTTTTTTTAAAAATATATTTTATTGATTTTTTACAGAGAGGAAGGGAGAGGGATAGAGAGTTAGAAACATCGATGAGAGAGAAACATCGATCAGCTGCCTCCTGCACACTCCCCACCAGGGATGTGGCCGCAACCAAGGTACATGCCGTTGACTGGAATCGAACCTGGGACCCCTCAGTCCGCAGGCCGATGCTCTATCCACTGAGCCAAACCAGTTTGGGCACAAATATACTTTTTAAAAAATCATACTCTGTGGTTCACATGGCTATGGATTCAAAATAAGCAACTCAATCTTATTTTTGTGTGAGGTTAGCCAAGTTAATTAACCTCTTGGAGATAGGTTCTCAGTCTAAAAAACAAACTTTATCTTTAGGGTCTCTCTTATTCTCTGCAGAAATGGTGAACAAATATAGCTAAATGAAATCAAAGGGAGATTCTTAGCTTAAATGCTACTTAAACTTCAGTCAGTTGTCAGCAGATACAATTTATATATTTTTTAACAAGGAAGGCAAATCAGTACTTTTATTGTTCACACTAGTGGCCCAGTGCACGAAATTTGTGCACATTAAAAGAGAATTAATTAGAGGAAATATTTTAATATTGCTATTTGCCCTTTCTCTATAATAGAAATGTCAGAGATGAAAGAATATTAGTAAAATGTATATGAAAATCTTCTTCCTGTCAGAGTCTGGGGCGCGCTGTGGGACCTAGAGTCAAGTCCCCACCCACCCACACGCACCTCGAAATCACGTGAGACCCAGACTCGGCCAGCCCCACCCCCATTGGGTGAGATCCAGACCTCACTGGCCCCACCCCCATCAAGCCCTGCCGAGCGAGGGGCGCAGCCTCAGGTCCCCTGGCCTGGTGCTGTGGCGGGGGGCACAGCCTCAGGTCCTCTGGCCCAGGGCGGGGTCGCGGCCTCAAGTCCTCCGGCCCATCACCAGGGTGGGGGATGCAGCCTGAGGTCCCCCATCAAGCCCCGCCAGGTGGGGGCGCAGCTCAGGTCCCCTGGCCCAGCGCCACGCAACCTCAGGTCCCTGCTGATCACTCATAACAGCTTGTTATGGGAACCCTGCCTCTGCTGTGAGTGCAGCCATCTTGTGAAGGTGTGACGGCGTGCGGGTTAATTTGCATATTACCTCTTTATTATATAGGATAGGATGGGAGATGGCAATTAACCATGAAACGACGTTTGTCGGGTCCAACGTAACCCGAGGACTGTCTGTAATGTAAAAAGTCATAGACGTACAAAGGTAAAGATTTGGATGGAAATACTTTTAAATACATGGTTCACCCTAAGTGTTGAATAGTTAGTATATTTTTTGTTACCTTTTGTCTTTTGTGTTTTCTGATAATGTTGTTAAAAATATAACTTTTTGAGTTAAAAAGTCTGGGGTTTCAGTCTCAACTGTGCTATGAGCTATATATCCTTAGGCAAATTACTTGCTATAAAAGGGGTGCTATGATTTAATACTAAATAAGTGACAGTGCATGCAAAATAAGCATGGTATATTACACACATAGTAGGTGTTTAATAAATATATTCTTCCTACTACTAAACAGTTAGTACAAAAATATTAAATAAGAACTTTCAAAAGGAATGCTGTGATTTCTTCAAATGGCATTTTCTGAAGAGTTATTTTCTATATTTCTTATAAGTACCACGTGCTAACCAATTGCGCCACTGGAGCTCTGGCTATTTTCTGTATTTCTAAGTCTTAGCCAATAAAAGTCTTGCATTGTTTTACTCACAAGGAAGTCATTCATCACCAGTGCTGAAGCATATTTAAGGGTCAGGTTTCAATGAGGTTTCAGTCTGTCTGAGGAGGCAGGTTAAAAACTCCTCCCTCATAGGTACAAAGTGCAGTGGGACACAGAGGAGAGTGGTGGGAGGAAAGGCAACACTGAGATGATGTTGGAGCTGGGTCCTGTGGAGCATGATTTTGATGAGTTGGGAAGAGGAAGAAAGTATATGGCAGTGGAAGCAGTATATGCAAAGGCACAGAGGCATGAAAAAGTGGGTAACTGGAGTGTATGGTCAGTCAGGCAGGAAATGAGGCTGGGGAAGTAGGTTACCCAGAAAAACCTGTATTGCCACAGTTGCAACATTTGTTTTTCTCAAAACATTTGTATTTACATCCACTTTTGTGCCACTTTTTTCCTACATATAACTCATTTATAATGACTCTTTTATGACAGGGACTCGTTATTTTGGGAATGGATTTTGTGAATCATCCTGGGAATTAAAAATTGGAACTGTTTTGAAAATTCTTCTCAGCCTTTTTTGTTGTTAATCCTCCTCTGAAGATATTTTCTCCACTGATTTTTAGAGAGAGTAGAAGGGGGAGAGAGAGAGAGAGAGAGAGAGAGAGAGAGAGAGAGAGAGAGAGAGAGAGAGAGAGAGAGAGAAAGAGAAACATGGATATGATAGAAAGATACATTGATTGGTTGCCTCTCCCATGAACCCCGACTAGGGCCAGAGACTTAGTCTGCAACTGAAGTATGTGCCCTTGCCCAGAATCAAACCCAGGACCCTTCAGTCTGTGGGCTGATGCTCCAACCACTGAGCAACACCATCTAGGGCTCAGCCTTTCTTTTTGAAGTCACAGCCTAAATAATATTCCCTTTTCTATGTGTTCAGGGAAATATGCTGAAATTTCAACTGTTTTCAGTTTTTAAAAAATCTTTTGATCCATTTTCCCCTCTGCTTTCTTGTATTATAAACGTGGGTTATTATCAAATCCAGTTTTCCTTCTGACTTCTGTTGTAGCAGTGCATTGTTAGGAAGAAAATTGAGTCATAGCTTTACCAGAATGGACTCTTTTACCATCTGTTAAGTAAATTTACCTGGTGCTTCAGTAGTGTAATTTATGGGCTCCTGCAGGCTGGAGTTTGGTTATACTCAGGAGGCACATAGGCTAGCACAGTGCTGTACATAAAGTCTGACATCAGTGAGTGTTGCTTGAGTAAATTGAATATTTCAGTAAATTGAATATTTAAGAAGACACTGCAACTTAGCAAAACTAGAAAATTGCTATACCCAGTCTTCCCTACCAGACATAATAGTCTTGGGGTGGGAGTAGAGTAATGCAGTATTTTCTAACTTTGTTTAAGTTTGTTTGTTCAATGATACATAATTTCATGATTTAAAGTGATCCAGTGAAAATGACTCAAATACAGCAGAAAAGTGACTTTCAAATGCCTCAGTGTTATTTTGCCTTCGCCTGACCATTGTGTTATTCCCCTGCTTCCCTGTCCCCAAAAACCACTTTGTGGGAGTAGATTTGAGTCCTCTAAAATCTGATGCCTGTCCTGTCTTTAACGAATGGTAACCTAAAATAGATGCACTCTGCCCTCTCTTAGGCTGTTTTGTGTCAACCCTTGGCAAGCTGGTTCTTCCTTTCTCTCTCTCTTGTGATGTCATTGCTGTTTTAGGATAGAAAACGCTGCAAGAATGCACTATAAGTTTTGGAATTAATGGATGCTGAAAGTTGGATTTTAAAAGGAGTTCATCCTCTTTCATACTCCTTATGGAATGACTTGGGTGGAACATCATGAACTCCTCCTGTACCTCTGCAAATAGAAGGAAATTCTTAACATTTATATAAGACAGTAGGAGCCTGGGCATGACCTCATCTCAGTCCATTAGACTATTTGAGGAAAAAAACAACAAAACTTCCCCACTTATTGACAGGGAGAGTTATCCCAATCCGTTTCTCATAGCCAGTAAGAAGATGAACTGTTCTTAAATGCATTTTTAAATTGGCAAATTATACTTCCTGGTTCCTTTTTGGTCAAACAGAAATAGCTGAAAGAGAAATTATCACAATGTTTTGAGGCAGATTAAAGTTCTCCTCATCTTCTTACAGAGGATCTGCCAGCAGTTCCATTTTGTACAAACAACAGATCCCTCATTTCTGTAGTCCCCAAGCCAATTAACAGGAGCAAAGGCCCCATGTTCCCCATTCTGCTCTGTGGCAGAGCTTACAAAGAAATGAAGTACAGTTTGGTAAATTTGGTAGTGTGTGTAATGAGTCACCAATGAAGATGTGATTAACCCCAGCAGCAGAGTTATAAGCATCATATTATTAAAGTTAGTACTGATGGAGTCCAACTGTAGACTTAACTAGAAAACTAATGAGCTTTTCTTTTTTCAACTCAACGAATATTTATTGAGCTTCTACTCTGTACCACTCATTGTGGTAGACACTGAGGGATACAGTATTTAACAATAGAGATGTGGTCCTAGCCCTTTTAATAATGTATTAGGAGACCATTATTGACAGACTAAATACTCACAGCATGTACCAAGATTTGCATATGTGCTTGATGTTTGAAGATCTTGCGTTAGTGGAATATGAACTTATAAATATCCTACTTCTGATATAGTTGCCTTTTAGTTGAGGAAGCCTCCATGGATTTATGTGGTTTCCGTGATAGGAAGAATCTAAAAATGGTCTTTATACTTTGAAAGCCGGTGTACATAGAAATCTCAATCATAATAGTGCCTCATCCAAATATTCCATTTTATTGGTTTCAACTTTGACATGTCATCCACTAAAAGGCCAGACAAACCTTATAGTTCTATTTTACGACTATCCTACAGTTATCATCTTTGGGCTAATAGAAACCCTAGTTTGTCATCAAAATACTGTCCTTGAAACATGACTATACCCCAGATTTGCTCTGTAGTATCACTGTGAAGAAATTTATTTAATTTGTAAGATAACCTTTCAGCTTGGACAATATTATGTAAATATCATGTTTTTTGTCAAATGTTATTAGAATTAATTTCAATTTTTAAAAAGCAATTAGAGAGTCATTTATCCATATCCTACATAGTTTGATGGACTCCCACTAAAACAAGCCTAAGACACAGGAAGTAAAATGCTAGGTTTAAGAGAAAGTAGTAAGTACTCCTAAGTGCAAAGTATTGTGTATTCCCTTCTCAGGGAGGTATCAGGGTACTCCCCAACCAGTGCACCTCTGATTTTCCCAGAACCTATGCTGTTGTCTGTGGTTGGTTTGCTCTTTGTTGACACTTCCCCCTGGGAGGACGACTTCTCATTTTAGATACAGACTCTGTATCCTTTTAGGCAAGAGGGAGTCATCTTTTCAGAAGTATAGTATTGATCATGGGAAAAACCATACAGGGGACAATAGATTGGTTTTATCAAACCTATTCTATTGATCTTCACATTATTATAAATTTTTGGTCAGTAGTGACAGATTGGTAAGTGGTCAGCTTATAATTCAGTGCTTCATATTTAAAAATAGGCTCCCTGCCTCAAGACAACTTGAATGCTAAGTATAAGAAACTTAACAATCCCCAATCACCTTACAAATCTTTTATAAACCTACTTTCTACCAGCAAAGGCTGGCAAAAATGGATAGGAAGATATATATGGGTGCTCCCCAGCCAGAGTGAAACAGGTGCAGCAAGGGGCACAGCATAGCTTCAGTGCCTTGATAGTGTGCATCTGGTGGCCACACACTCTCCAAGGTACCAGGGTCTCCACTGGCATGAGTGTCCCATATTACCACTCACCTTGGATGGTTTCAGTGGGAAATAGGAAGTCCATGGGCCACCAAAACCAAACACTGCCCTCTTGTGCATGTTCTTTTTCTTCCTTATTAAAATAAAACGGAGGGTTGGACATTTAATGAATTTATTGGTATGCAGTCAAGAGACACATTTCAAAAGAAATACTGATTCTCAGTTGTTGTTTTCTGTTGTTGATACTATTACAGATGTCCTCATATCCCCCCTTCCTTTGCCCACCTCCACCCAGCCCCCCACCTCCTCTGGCTTAGATTTTGTTCATTTTATATTTTTTGTCTGACAACTCCAGAAAATTGTTGGTAGTCTTCTTTTCATGTCTTTATAGAAAGACTAATGACTGAAAGGTAATACATATTAGAAAAAAACTTGCTCTAGAGTTGTCACACAATCTCTCCTACGGTAGCCTTCATTTAGGGCTGCACGTTACTGGACAAGTGATAGTAACCCTGTGTTGTTTTCTAAAATGTGCTTAACAACTCAGCTCCTAAATTCATTGTTACCCCTGGAACCTTTTGGTCAAGTAGCAAGTAGGGTCTAGTACAGTGATGGCGAACCTATGACATGCGAACTCATTTTTTTGGTTGATTTTTCTTTGTTACATGGCATTTAAAAATATAAAATGAATATCAAAAATATAAATCTTTGTTTTACTATGGTTGCAAATATCAAAAAATTTCTATATGTGACATGGCACCAGAGTTAAGTTAGGGTTTTTCAAAATGCTGACACGGCAAGCTCAAAAGGTTCGCCATCACTGGTCTAGTAGCTGTTAGCTTGCTGTGAGTAAATAAATCTACACTAATAAAAGAGAAACATGGTAATTGGCGTACGACTGCTACCCTTTTCATTGGCTAATCAGCGAGATATGCAAATTAACTGTCAGCCAAGATGGCAGCCGGCAGCCAGGCAGCTTGAAACTAACATGAGGCTTGCTTGCCTCAGTGACGGAGGATCGTTGGAGGAAGCCAGCGTTCCCCGCCTGCGGCTGCAGGCCTCTGAGCGGGCAGTTTAAGAAACATTGTAACAAATACCGCTGGACTTCAGCCAGCAGATTCGCAACATTGTAAGCAAAGGCCAGAAACCTACTTTCAGTCGGGGAGGCCTAAGAGCTGGAGCCAAGCCTCAAGGTAAAGCTGGCCCAGAATAAAAAAAAGAAAGAAAAAAAGGAGCGGTTGGGAACTTCAGTCACTCCCAGCCTGAAAACAGCCCTCAACCCCTCACCCAGACTGGCCAGGCACCCCAGTGGGGACCCCCACCCTGATCCAGGACACCCTTCAGGGCAAACCAGCCAGCCCCACCCATGCACCAGGCCTCTACCCTATATAGTAAAAGGGTAATATGCCTCCCGGCACCGGGATCAGCGTGACAGGGGGCAGCGCCCAAACCCCCTGATCGCCCTATGGCTCTGTGTGTGACAGGGGGCGGGGCCCCAACTCCCTGAGCAGCCCTGCTCTGTGCCTGATAGCGGGGAGCTCCCCAAACCCTCCACCCCCCCACGGGCCCTGCTCTGTGTGTGACGGGGTAGAGCCATAACCTCCCCATCAGCCCTGCCCTGAGTGTGAGAGTGGCGGCGCCCCAACCCCCTGATCAGCCCTGCTCTGTGGTTGATAGAGGGCGGTGCCCCAACCCCCTGATGGGCCCTGCTCTGTGTGTGACGGGGGCAGCGCCCCAACCCCCTGATTAGCCCTGCTCTGTGCGTGACAGGGTGTGGTGCCACAACCTCCCCATCGACCCTGCCTTGAGTGTGACAGGGGACGGTGCCCCAACCCCCCAATTGGCCCTACCCTGAGTGTGACTGAGGGTGGCATCACAACCTCCAAATCTGCCCTGCTCTGTGCATGACAGGGGGCGGCGCCCCAACTCCCCAATCGGCCCTGCTCTGAGCCCAACCAGGGGCTGCATCTAGGGATTGGGCCTGCCCTCTGCCACCCGGGAGCAGGCCTAAGCCAGCAGGTCGTTATCTCCCGAGGGGTCCCAGACTGCGAGAGGGCACAGGCCGGGCTGAGGGACCCCACTCCCCCCCGAGTGCACAAATTTTTGTTCACCGGGCCTCTAGTTATATATATAAAAGCCTAAGTGACCATCTCAACCAAATGGATGATCAAACAGGCTACGTGGGACGACCAGGCCAGCAGGGGGCTTAGTGAGGGGCGACCAAACGACTGAGCATCAGGCTGCATGGAGCAACCAGGCTGGCAGGGGGCTTAATGAGTGGCAACCGAACAACTGAGCAGCAGGCTGCGTGGGTAGACCAGGCCAGCAGGGGGCTTAGTAAGGGGCGACCAAACGACTGAGCAGCAGGCTGCATGGGGCGACTAGGCCAACAGGGGGGCAGTTAGGGGCGACCAGTCTGGCAGTGGGGGCAGTAAGGGGTGACCAGGTCAGCAAGGGGGGGCAGGCAGTAAGGGGTGACCAGGCCAGCAGCGGGGGTGGGGAGCAGTTAGGGGAGACCAGGCCGGCGGGGGGGTGGGGGAGCAGTTGGCAACTAGGCCTGCAGAAGGGAAAGTTGGGGGTGACCAGGCCAGCAGGAGGGTTGCAGTTAGGGGCAATCAGGCATGCAGGCAGGTGAGCAGTTAGGAGTCAGTGGTCCCGGATTGTGAAAGGGATATCCTGGGTATCGGGCCTAAACCAGCAGTCGGACATCCCCTGAGGGGTCCTGCCGGGAGCCAGTCCATCCTTGCTGTTTCAAGGGACCTGGCATATATAGCATACGGTTCTTAATATGTTTGCTCACCTTCTTGGCGCTGTGTTTTAACCAAAGTCACCTCTCCGAGAAAGGTTGAATCCCCAGGTAGGGATTTTCCCCTGAAGTTAGGGAGGGAATAAAACCCCTCAACTAAGTGCCAGGCGGGTAATTAATCCCTTTAACTACGAACAATCATGCTTAAACTACATAATCTTTTCTCCCTGGAATGGAGATAAGAAACGCCCTAACCTTTGTAATAGAGATTGATAGGATTGAATCAACTGGTATAAATACAGTTGTAACAAGACAGAAACACTCAGAGCTTAGAAGAGAATTCAGAAGACAGAACCTACACGGAGCCTGGAGACAGAAGAACTTCGCTGGAGAGAGCATGCCGGAGGATCCTGGAGAGGGACTGGCCTCGGAGCCTAGAGACAGAGCCTAGCGGGAGAACATGGCAAGGGATCCTGGACTGAACCTGACTACAGAGATTGGCAGGAGAACCTGACTGGAACCTGGACACTGAACCTGACTGGAGAGCCTGGACAGAACCTGGCTGGAGAACCTAGCGAGGGAACATGGCTACAGAACCTCGCTGGAGATCCGAAGCAGAACCTCTCTGGAGATCCGGGCTAGAGATCCTGGCTAGGTTGCTGATCAACTGAACGCTGTCTCCATGTCATTCCTTCTTCACCGACTCCGTCTACACCTTTGGGGACCCCTGGACCCGCTGGGGTTGGACCCCGGCAGGGTCCCGGATTGAGAGGGTACAGGCTGGGCTGAGGGCCCCCCTTCCCTTCCCCACATGAATTTCATGCACCGGGCCTCTAGTTTAAACATAAAATCTTTGCAGTGAAGGACCTGGGAGATGAAAATGTTATGTTAGGGCACATTTCAGACATGGTGTCCATAATTCTCTCATGGATGGATTTTTCTTTTTTAAACATGTGAAGAAAGGCATCTTACCACCCTGATGAGAATTTGGAAGCCTTTATTTGGTGCTAGTGTCTGAAGATTATTGCCAACTTTTCTACGACAGGTTAACTGCACTATATACATAGACTTTAACCATGTGTGATGTGTTTTGAGGGAGAAGCCCCAGAGTTTATTAATTCTCTGCCCAGGGGAAAGGCCGTCAGAGTTGTGCTGTCTCCAAAGCAATCAAATCCCCTTTCCCAGGAGGAAACACCCATGGTGTGATATAGCTGTGGTCTGGGCTGTCATAGGTTTCTTGTTACCACATCTTTGCTTCCAGAAGCTCTTGTGAAATTTACCGGAGTTTGGTTAAATGATTTATTACAACTTAGAGGAAGTCTGAACCAATATTATGTCTTAGCTGAATAATGGCTATTCCTTTGAGCCAATGCACTGAGTCAGGAAATCTGAGTTCTAGATGGTGTGACCTTGAGCAAGTCAAGTCCCCTCTCTTGGCTCTTCATCTGTCAAGTTCATGTCCTCATCTGCAAAATAAAGGGGCAGATTTGGTAATGCTTCTTTCCAGTTTAAAGTTCTGGTTTTTTTAAAAAATTTTCATTTTTCTAGATCATCTTTATGTGAAGATTTTTTGAGGGGGGGGGATGGGTAATGCGAAACATTTTGGTATTAAAACAAATGCATATAATATTGAATAGAATATAGAATTTACATCATGTTTTGAGACAAAGTAAGAGACATCAAAGACATTTCAAGGTAAGCTACCATGAGCTTCAGGCTTTATTCCTAAACCCTGGGGGAGGAAGGAGACCCCTGAATGCTCACTCTGATATTACGAGGACTGCTGATTTGATAGAGAAGTCTGAGCAGCAGCTTCCTGGTCTCTCTTGTTACTCTCAGCACCTTCTGAGCATCAATGGGAAGGGTGGGTTGTTCACAGGTGTTCACAGGCTTAACTCCATGTCTGTGTTCAGGAATTCTTGGGACTGTGGTCCATGGTAGTTTTACAGAATTGCCGGAATGTGACAGGGTTGAGGAGTTATAGAAAGAAGTCTCGCCCTAACTGGTTTGGCTCAGTGGATAGAGCATCGGCCTGGGGACTCAAGGGTCCCAGGTTCGATTCCGGGCAAGGGCATGTGCCTGGGTTGCAGGCACATACCCAATCGGAAGTGTGCAGGAGGCAGCTGATCGATGTTTCTCTCTCATCGATGTTTCTAACTCTCTATCCCTCTCCCTTCCTCTCTGTAAGAAATCAATAAAATATATTTAAAAAATAAAGAAGTCTCATCTTCCTTCCACCAAGTTACCAAAGAGACAACACGAGATGATGGCTCCTTCTGCTGCGACCCTCATCACACATCCCTTCCACACGATCACTCTGAGGTCCATGGTATAATTCATTGGCAGAGAATCCGAGTACTGAGGACTTTGTGACTCCATAGTAACCACCTGTCAGAAAGCGGGTATACAGTGGGGCCTTGACATACCAGTGTCCCGACTAACGAATTTTTTGAGATACCAGCTGTCTCTCGACTGATTTTTTGCATTGAGTTGATAGAGTAATTTGAGTTAACAAGCTCCTTGACGAGCTCGGTCTCGGAACAAATTACTATCATTTTTTTTTCGGTCTATTCCTTGCCTCCTAGGTGACGTCATTTCTTTGTGGTTCTGTAACTCGCTGGCCTACCTCGTAGGTACCTATGCACCGAATGGTGGGGTTTCCACTGTAATGAAATGAAGAGCTCTTCCCAGATTGTCACAGGATTTTTTGCCAGTTTGTTGACCTATCCTTTTGTGCTTGTCTCTGGGTTCTTTGATTCTTTGTCAGGATCTACTCTGTGGTTTATCTAAATCCGTTTGTAATGAGCTATGTTTTGGGATTCCGGTCCATTTATGAATTAGGATTCCAAAATTCAACTTCTCATATCTGAATCCTTTTATCTGTTCATAGGCTAGTACTAATTTTTCTACTTAAAAGTTTCCTTTTCACAGTCTTTCCTCACCCCAAAAAAACATTTAAGCTACAAAGCCATGAAAACTTACAGCTTCATCTATAATAGAATACATTTATATTTTAGTTTTTTTCTTATACTCACGTGAACCTTCCAAAAAGCTGATTTTGGGAGAGCCATTATTTAAGTCTGTAGAATTAAAAATGAACACTTATTTATAAAAAATTACATTAGTGCAGAACATCTTTTGTTCATTGTATTACTGTGTGTTTGCAAAACAAATTTTTAAAGTGTAAATTTGTTGCCACAGGGCATTAAGATAAAAAATAAATTTTTAAAAAATAAATTTATGCAATTCTATTTTTCTCATTCTTTGAGACAATAAGCATTATGTTTAAATAATGCTTTTTTAATTAAAAAATTAGCTGATACTTATGTAAAATATGGTAAAATGCAAAAAAATAAAAAAGAAACTTCCAATACCTCTTCATACCATCCTTTAGAGATAATCACTAACATTTTCATGTATTTATTTTCAGTCATTTTTCTGTTAAGTACATATATCTATCTATATCTATATCTATATCTATATATCTATACATATATATATATATATACTTAAACAAAAAGTTATACAGTTTTGTATTTAGTATTATTTATATGCTCTTTGAAAACATGATTTTTAATGATTAAATCCATTTTAAGAATGTACTATTACCACCCTAACCGGTTTGGCTCAATGGATAGAGCATCAGCCTGCGGACTGAAAGGTCCCAGGCTCGATTCCAGTCAAGGGCATGTACCTTGGTTGCGGGCACATCCCCAGTAGGGAGTGTGCAGGAGGCAGCTGATCGAGGTTTCTCTCTCATCGATATTTCTGACTCTCTGTCCCTCTCCCTTACTCTCTGTAAAAAAAAAAATTAAAAAAAAATCAATAATAAAAAAAAAAAGAATGTACTATTACCTAGTACCCTGCAGTTGGACATTTAAGTTGACACTGTATTTACTTTGGGTCCTAACTTCATAACAGTATGTTGCCAGTTTATAGACAGATATAGGGATGGTGAAAGAGAGAAACCTATTTTGAAAAGAAGTTATAAAATTAATCAGAGGTAGGTTTCTGTAATATTGCATAACTCAATTTAGCTTTATTTTCGGTAATGTTTTTATTGTAAACTACTTAGAAAACATAATGTATAAAGAAGAAACTATTTCCATTCATTAAAAAAACCACTGAAAATATTTTGGTGCATTAAGTGTTTCTATATGCATCTATGTGTTTTAAACATAGTTAGAATAACTCATATATGGTTTTCTAATCTGCCTTTTTCACTGACATTTTCCTAGGTCTTGATGTGTTCTTTGAAAATGTGATTTATAATGGCTCCCTCTTTCTTCTTCAAATAGACTTTACCATAATTTATTTAACCATTATTACTTTACTAGACATTTAAATTCTTCCCAGTTTTGCCTTTTTAAATAGTACTGACATGAACACCCTGGTACTTACCTTTTTTCTTAAGAGCAATGATATGTTTGGCATATTACCACCACCTCCCTCCACAAAGCTGGACTTATCCACATAAGTAATGGTGGCCTTGTGCATACGCTGCTCCTCTCACCAGAGCCTGCTTCTCCCCCCACCCCCTATGCCTACTGTAATTATCTTTTTGGTGAGGGAAAATCAGCTCTGTAGGTGAGAAGCAGAGTTTTATTTTTGTCCATATATAAGCTTCTGTTTCTAGTAAGGCTAAACATTTTTATACATTTATTAACCATTCATACTTCATCTTCTGGTGTTTATTCTTTTCCCTTACCCATTTTTCTATTGTATATTCACAGTTTCTTACTGAGGTGTAGACCAGCTCCTTATAGAATAAAACCATTAACTCCCTCTGTTTTACATTTGTATGTATTTGCAATTTATTTCATTTTTATTTAAATGTAGACAAATCCAGTGCTCTATGTCTGGACTGGCTCCATTACTTATTTCTCCTGATCCAGATGTTTTCTTCTAGTTTGTTTTTCTTTCAATGATTTCACTTTTACATTTAACCCTAATATATCGGATTCATAAGGTTGGGATCTAATTGGTATTAATTTCCAGGTAGCCAATTTTCTCTTCCTCCTTAGATTTATGATTCTTTCTGGCATATAAATTTATTTTATATGTTGGTTCTATGACCTTATCAATTCTTAAACCAAAGTTTTGACTATTATAACTTTATAATTTCATTATATTTGACAAAATAGGGCCCATTTATTATTATTTATTTTCACAATGTTCTTGTCCATTTTTATCTGGTTTTCCAGATGAACTTTAAAATTATATTATTGACTTATACCACTCCCACTAGAAAAAAAAAGTGTTTTAATTCAGTTAAAGTACATTAAAACTAAAAATTTATCTGGGATGAAGTAACATTGTCATATTATTCACTCTTACCTAGTAATATGTTAGATGCCCCTTTATTTCTTATATCTTTTTTATATCTTTCAGATTTTTGCATGGTTTATATATATTCCTTTTAGGTATTTTTACTTCTCATTTTTCTTGCTCTCATGAATATACATATTATTTATTTTGTCGAACTGGTTATTACTTATATATGGGAAAGTTTTGATATTTTTGTGTATATAGTATCCAACCACTGATTATGTTTAGGTGTTTCAATTTATCCCTTGGTTTTCTTGATAAAGTATAATATGCAAATGATAGTTTTGTGGCCCTCCTTCCCAATTTGTTTCTTAATTCTGTTTCATGTCTTATTGTACTAGCTAGGACTTTCAGAAAAATGTTAAATTGTAGCAAGAGAAAAAGTTGTATTAGGGATAGTGAGCTATTTTTATTTTTCAATTACAGTTGACGTATAATACTATACTAGCTTTAGGTGTACAACATAGTGATTAGACATTTATATAATTTTCTTTTTTTTTTTTAAATATATTTCATCGATTTTCTACAGAGAGGAAGGGAGAGAGATAGAGAGTTAGAAACATCGATGAGAGAGAAACATCGATCAGCTGCCTCCTGCACATCTCCCACTGGGGATATGCCCGCAACCCAGGCACATGCCCCTGACCGGAATCGAACCCGGGACCTTTCAGTCCGCAGGCCGACGCTCCATCCACTGAGCCAAACTGGCTTCGGCAATTTTCAATGTGATTTCTCTGATAAGTCCAGAACCCTACTGACCCCATACAGTTATTACAATATTGTTGACTATACTAGAGGCCCAGTGCACGGAGTGGTGGAGGGGGTCCCTCAGCCCAGCCTGCACCCTCTCCAATCCGGGACCCTATGGGGGATGTCCGACTGCCAGTTTAGGACTATCCCACAGGACATCCCTCCAGGATGCTGGCTCCTAACCACTCACCTGCCTGCCTGCCTGATCGCCCCTAACCCCTCTGCCTGCCTGATAGCCCCTAACCCCTCTGCCTGCCTGATAGCCCCTAACTGCCCTCCCCTGCTGGCCTTATCGCCCCTAACCACCTCTGCCTTGGCCCCCACCAATGTGGCTTTGTCTGGAAGATGACTGGTCTATCTGGTCTAATTAGCATATTACCCTTTTATTAGTATAGATTCTCTATGCTGTACTTTACATCTCTGTAACTATTTTTTAACTTTATTATTCAGTTAGTTGACATACAGCATTATATTAGTTTCAGGTATACAACATAGTAATTAGACATTTATATAACTTATGAAGTGGTCACTTCAATAGGTCTAGCACCCATCTGACACTATACATAGTTATTACATTATTATTGACTGTGTTCCCTATGCTGTACTTTACATCCCTATGACTATTTTTATAACTGGCAATTTGTTATAACCAGTGTTTTAAACTCTGTATCTGATAGATGGCATGCCTCCATTTTGTTTAGTTCTTTTTATTGAGTTTTGGCATATTTTTTTTTTCATTTGTGTTTGGCTGCCTGCCTGTGTTTCTTTCAATGTATTAGTAGACCTGCTACATCTCCAGATGAGAGAAGAGGCCTTTTGTGGGTGTCCTGTGGGGCCCAGTGGTGCAGTCTCCCTAGCCAGCTTAGTTAGCTAGGTGCTCCAGGGGTGTCCCTTGTGGGTTCAGTATGCCCTTCTGCTGTAGTTAGTTGAACCTGGATTGCTGTTGGCACATTAGTTGGTGGGATTGACCCTCATGCTGCCTGGCTGTGAGGGCTGACTGTTGACTACAGTGAATGAGCTGTTGTGTGGGAGTTGCTTTAGCGGGGCTCTGTTAGTGGAGCTGGTTGGATGGTGTTCTGGTGTGGTCTGAAGCCAGCCACTGGGTGTGTCGGCTGTGGAGCCTCCTTGGAGAGGCTTCGGTACAGGTCAAAGTTAGTTTCTGCTTGTGCCTGGCTTAGGGCTGGCTGTGTGTTAGGAGCTGCAACGTTATGTGCCACTTATGCTGGGCTTGAAGGCACTTGGGAGGGGCTGTTCCGAGAACCTAAGCCAGCTGCCACTAGTGTCAGGCTTAGCTCCCTTTAGTGGGCGCCACTATGTGAGCTGAGGCCGCCACTACTTATGCCGAGTTTCTGGCCACTTAATTGAGGCTACTTTCCAAGCCCAAACCGGTCACTGCTTATGCTAGGCTTGGGGCTGCCTGATGGGAGTCACAGTGCCGGTTGAGACTGGTCGCTGATTTTTGGCCCTGGGGTAGCTCAGCAGGAGGTACAGGGCACACCAAGTCCAGATGCTGCTTATTTGGAGTTTGTGGACCTTGGAGAGATTTTTGGGAATGTCCGAGGCAGGCGGCTCCTTGTGTGGAGGAACTGCTGGTAGAGGTTCTGCATGTGATAGTTTGGTATCAAGGAATCACCAGGGCAGGGTGAACAGTGTTAGCTAGCTTAATGGAGAGCTCAGATTTGGCACCCATCTGTGTTGGGCCCACTGAGTTGTGGGAGGGTTCAACAAAGGAACAGTGGCATTAGCCAGCACATCCGTCTCCAGAGTGAACTGTTCCAACCCTTTCTCCTCCAGCCCTCTCCCCGCAGCTAGTCATTTTACGTCCTCCTGTGTTCCTGGCTTTTGAACTGCTGTCCCTTTGCTGGAGATTAGGAGGGTTTGTGAGCAAGTGTGCTGTGCTCGGGCCTTTAAGAAGATGCCAGTGTCTGTAGCAGCCCTGTCTCATCCAGAGGCCTGCTCATTTCAGTCAGTGCCGTTGCTCCAGGCTGACACCCCTTGCTCCTCCGGGAGGACCTCTACGGCTGAGATATCCCTCCTGATTCTTAACTGCCACATGGGTCTTACCCATTCTGAGTCTGCACCTCTTCCTCCCAGTCAGTCGTGGCTGCTTCTTTATATCCTTAGTTGTAGGACTTCTGTTCACGTGGACCTCAATGAGGGTGGTTCTATAATTTAGTTGTAGCTTTGATGTGGTTGTGGTAGAGGCAAGCACAGCATTAACCTACTCTGCCATCTTGACCAGAAGTCTTTACTGTACATGCTTTATTACATATCTCTGAGCAGGTTTTTGTTGACTCATACCAATATGGATAACCTGTGTGATGTGTTACAGAACTATTTATCTATACTTAGTGTTCCAAGATTTAAAAAACCAGTGATGCACTAGTTACTGAAGATGCAGATGAATATAGCACTCTCTCAGCCCATTTGTTATCAAAGAGTAGCCAATCTAAAAAAGTTCAGGAAAGCTTTGAAATGGAAAGTTTTTATAAAACTGTTCAAATGAAGAACAGTGTTAACCATCAAAAAGAGGCAAGAAATCCAATTTGGATTATAAGGAAAAAGAGTAAAGTTAGAATTTTTCAGTATTTGACCAGACTTTCTAGAAAAGAAATTGCCTTATTCAGCTGACAGACTGTTACTTTCAGAAAGAGCTTCTTCCGTCTACTTGCCAGGTGGATGCCTGTAGTAAAATTAAGTCCATCAAGCTATGACAGTGAATCACATTATCTCTAAGACCATTCCCCTTTTTTTGTACTGACTCTATTGACCTGGTGTATTAGTTTCCTAGGGGACATAACAAATCTCCACAGACTGGGTGGCTTGAAACAACAGCAGGATTTTCACTCACCGTTCTGGAGCCAGAATCTGAAATCCAGGCATCAGCAGAGTCAGTTTCCTCGGGGCCCCTGGCCGTTGCCACCACTCCTTGGCTTACAGATGCATTCCTCCAGTGCCTGCTTCCACTTCCACATTGTCCTCTTTCTGCTTGTGTTCTTTTCTTTCTCTTAATAAGGACGCGCTCATTGGATTTAGGACCCAATGTGACCTCATCTTATCCTTACCATAATTGGGTTTGCAAAGATTACTTTCTGAAGTTCTAGGGGGTCATGAATTCTCAGGTAACACTATTCAGCCTGCTGCACCCAACAACTTCCTACACAAGCAGTGGTTGAAAGAGCAAGGACCTCGGATTCAAGAGGCTTGTCTCGGGTCCTAGCCAGCTCTGCAACTTTGGGGAAGCTTGTCGTTGTCCCAGTTCTCAAATGCGGAGGTTGATCAGTGAGTAATCTTCCAAGATTCCTCTTTGTCCTGAAGACCACGTTAAGTGAGGAGGAGTCATGTGCAGAGCTGATTTCTAGCTCCGCCCCTCTTACTTCTCTCCAGTCCCTGATTGTTTCTAGGGGTTTTTAAAGATATGAATAGTATCAGAGGGGCTTTGGCATCTTTGGATAAAATGTAGAATATTACTATTCTGGTCTGTAAGTGAACTGAAGGTATTCCTTATGGATTAACAAAAGAGAATTGGTGTATTTAAAGAAGGTTTCCCCATTCCTTTTGTTTCTGCCTCCACTCTGTTTAAAAACAAAAAGAGAGAGAAGAAAACATTTTAATTACTTTGTTGCCGAAGACTATTTAACACTCTCAAATAGGAGATGGGACAGTTAGGTTCCAAAGTGTTTTAGTGTAATATTCTCTTCTTCAGTAATTGTACTAAGTGATGAAGAAATGTATATGATTGTAGATAGTGGGCAGTGTCTGACAATCCTGATCTGAATTATTGCAACGGTTAAAGGTTAAAATCTCTCTTCAGGAGAGATAGTTCGCATAAAGGCACAGAAAAAAAACAATGTTCATTTGCATGGCATTATTCCTTGCTTAAGAGTCAGTCCCTGTCTCTTCTGTGTGCTCACTAAGGCACAAAAGGAGGAATTTCTGGCTGCAATTTTTATAGACTTCAGTGTTATTGAAATGAAAGTGCTTCAAGGACATTTCCATTTGTTACTAGCTTATGGTTTCTCATCTCATGTAAATTATTTTGCCACTCTTCATTTTAATTCTTTTGCTGTCATTGTCTGGCAAAACCATCATTTGGTTTCTCTCTGTGAAGATATTCACCGATTACTCAGCTGACAATGTCCTTTGTTTAAAAAGTGTAGTATCCTGTGGATTTATTTTATCACTTTTTTTACAGTTACCTGTAGGTTTCTGTATATTTCTTCCTCTTTTTTGTCTTAGAAATGTCTAGGGCTATAAACATTCTTACATGGACAGAAGTATGTTTTGAACTCTAGAGTTCCAGTTCAGACACAGTCCCTGTAAGAGTCTTAGAGCCAAGTTCTACAATGTATCTACCTAATAGCTATAGAACTTCCTATTCTTTCAGCATAAAGGTTAAAATGCTTGAAGGTGAATAATAACTAGTGTGTACTACCTAAGGCTATTGGGGGAAAGGGGCAGTTGCCTAAACCCGGGAGGTGAGGCTGTCTTGAGTGAGTTTTATTACCATTCTGAAACATCTCTTGAATCTTACCTTTCCTCTCTCTTTCCATGTCTCAGCCTACTTCATACCCTCTCCTCAGCTATTGCCACAGCTGCCTGGCTTCTGCCTCTAGTATCACCAGAGATATTTCCCTACAAAAATAAGTTTGGTTATATAATACCCCTGCTTAAAAACTTGGACCCAATGTTTTTCTTCATTTTGTTCTCACATACAATATATTCCAGACACACCAAACTCCTTCCCATTTCAGAACATTTTAAGCTCTTTCATTACCCCCTTTCTTTATGCACGGTGCTTCCTCTGCCTCCTATTATTTCTCTCCATTCACCCTCCTTGCTGTTTCTTTATGACCCAGCACAAACGTTGATTCCTTTCTGCTCCTATATTTATACTCATACCACTAATATAGTCCATTTTACAATATTTATAATGTGTTTTGTTATATGCATGTATCCCCTGGTGACTACAATGGGAAGATTTGTCTGTCTGGTTTATCTGCGACCATTTAGCCAATTGCCAGGTATAAACTAGGACTCATTCCATATTTTGGGGTGACTAAATGAATGATTAATCAATGTCCAAACTGAAAATCATTACACTTATTTCCCATCTTCATTAATAGTGATTGGTTCTATACTACTCAAAAATAAACACTATACGAATATAATTGTATTTAGCTATATCTTCATCTAAAACCCCTGAATGTAATGTTAACATAAAAACATTCAAACCTGTAAAGAATTTTTGTGAGTTTATTTGAGCCAAACTGTTGACAATTGCTGGGAAACAGAATCTCAGTGGGTTGGGACAGTGCTCTGGAGTGTGGTTTTTCACCTTGTTTTATACATTACAATCAAAAGAGGAGACATGGGTTACATGAAATCCATTGGTGATAGATTAGGGAGGTGGGAGAAAGCAAAGTGGGGAAACCTCTGGAATTGAATAAAAAGTAAATAATAGACAACATGCTTCATTTACATAGGGGTACAGGATTGTTAATAGTCAACAATTAACATGGTAACAATAACAGCGAAGGCACTTATGGTCTCTCTCCAGGCACCTAGTTGCATTTGGTTATGCTCTGGGTCTGGACGAAGGGAAGCTACAAGTTACCAGACATTTCATAGCTATGTTATCTTAGATGCAAAACGACAATAGGCTCAGTTAAGGTATAGATTGACCTTGTCATTGAAAATACAGGCCTAGGACATGACTACCCACCATAACTGCTTTTAGTTAAAGTTTAATTTCAGACCATCCTTTTTGCTTACTTTAGGTCTTAGAGTTTGCAAGACGGCCATGCAGGCCTTCCTTGAGCTTGTCAGGTTAGCATGTGGCCCCTTTTGTCCACAGTACCTAGAGAAGATAATGTACAATATGTCGACTTTCCAACTGGCTTTTTCCTAAAAGAGATATTATTGGTTTCATTAAAAGTCTTAACTGAGCAGGCCAATGTGGTTCACTGGTTGTGTTGATCCATGAACCAAGAGGTCACGGTTTGATTCTCCATCAGGGCACATGCCCGGGTTGCGGGCTTAATCCCCAGTAGGGAGCATGCAGGAGGCAGCCAATCGGTGATTCTTTCTCATCATTGATGTTTCTAACTCTCCCTTCCTCTCTCTGAAATCAATAAAACTTTTTTTTTCAAAAGTCTTAACTGAAACCACTGTTTTCACCTTTGTTCCCTTCTTTCATTCATTTATTCCTTCATATATTCATTTATTCACACATCTGTTGATGAAATAGTTATTTATTGAATATCTGTTACAAGCCAAGCAGATTCCTTGGGCTTAGAAAGCTCCTCTTGTGAGTAACTATATAGAAACTATAGTTATTGTTATCTTTAATGCTTCCTTTTTTCCTGAGCAATTAACAAATGTTCTCTTTCAGAGCACATATGGAAAACACTTGGGGGATTTTTGTTGACATTAAATTCAGATAAGTAAAATATGTGATGGTGACCATACCAGTTATTGTCTAAAATGGGATACTTCCGGGGGGAGTGAAAGGGAATGTGTTAATAATCCAAGACAACAGCATTATCTCAGACAAGCCAAGATGTACGATCACCCTATAAATAACTCCTATAGTTTAATCAGATTATATTACTAGTTGCCTTCTGTTTTCCAAGTACAGCTTATGTTTTTATGCCTTTGTATCTTTGTCTTTATTGCTAACTTTGTCCTTTCCTCTCCAATGCGTGGAGACTGTGCATCCTTCAGAAGCTGCCCAGATCAATAAGTTTTCCTGATCAGCCTAGTCCAGTGGTTGGCAAACTGCGACTTCTGCACATGGGCCACGAAGTTTCAATCACACTGCACATGTGCGCCTGCACGTGGTATTTTGTGGAAGAGCCACACTCAAGGGGCCACAGAGCCGCATGTGGCTCGCCAGCTGCAGTTTGCCGACCACTGGCCTAGTCCATACAGATATCTCTCCACCCTGAATTTATTTAGCATTCATTTATATACTTTACTAGGGGCCCGGTGCACGAAATTCGTGCACTGGGTGTGTGTGGGGAGGGGAGTGTCCCTCAGCCCAGCCTTCCCCCTCTCACATACTGGGAGCCCTCAGGCGTTGACCCCCATCACCCTCCAATCGCAGGATCGGCCCCTTGCCCAGGCCTGACGCCTCCGCCAGAGGTGTCAGGCTTGGACAGGGGACCCCCATCTCCCCCTGATCACTGGCTCTGGCCCCCGCCCAGGCCTGAGGCCTTTGGCCCAGGAATCATGCCTGGGCAGGGGACCCCCATCTCCCTCTGATCGCTTGCTCCACCCCCCGCCCAAGCCTGACGCCTCTGACCCAGGCTTCAGGCCTGGGCAACGGGACCATCATATCCCCCCAATCCCCGGCTCCGCCCCCTGCCCAGGCCTGACGCCTCGGCCAGAGGAGTTGACCCTCATCACCCTCCAATCACCAATCACCGGATCGGCCCCTTGACCAGGCCTGAGGCCTCTGGCAGAGGTGTCAGGCCTGGGCAGGGGACCCCCAGCTCCCCGCGGTTGCAGGCTCTGCCCCTGCCCAGGCCTAACGCCTCTGGCTGAGGCGTCCGGCCTGGGCAGCGGGGACCCGCAGCTGCAGCGGCCCCGAGATCGTGGGCTTCGCTTTAGGCCCAGGCAAGGGACCCCTAGCTCCCGGGACTGCCAGCTTCGACCGTGCCCAGCTCCCATCACTGGCTCCACCCCTACTTCCTGCTATCACTGGCCAGGGCTGCAAAGGCGCCTGATTCTCCGATCATGGCTGGGGGGCAGGGCAAAGGCCGCCTTTGCCCTGCCCCCCAGCTCTTAGCTACCCCCTGGGTTTCCGATCACTGTCAGTGGCAGGGTGCTTCTTCCTGCTTTCCCTTTCGCCTCCCTGCATTGTGCCTACATATGCAAATTAACCGCCATCTTGTTGGCAGTTAACTGCCAATCTTAGTTGGCAGTTAATTTGCATATAGCCCTGATTAGCCAATGAAAAGGGTATCGTCGTACGCCAATTACCATTTTTCTCTTTTATTAGATAGGACTAGAGGCCCGGTGCACAAAAATTTGTGCACTCGGGGGGGGGAGGGGGGGGTCCCTCAGCCTGGCCTGTGCCCTCTCGCAGTCTGGGACCCCTCGGGAGATAACGACCTGCTGGCTTAGGCCTGCTCCCGGGTGGCAGAGGGCAGGCCCAATCCCTAGGTGCAGCCCCTGCTCGGGCTCGGAGCAGGGCTGATTGGGGAGTTGGGGCGCCGCCCCCTGTCACACTCAAGGCAGGGTCGATGGGGAGGTTGTGGAGCAACCCCCTGTCACACACAGAGCAGGGCCAATATGGGGGTTGGGGCGCTGCCCCCTGTCACACACAGAGCAGGGCCCATCAGGGGGGTTGGGGCTCTGTACCCTGTCACGCACAGAGCAGGGCCCATCAGGGGGTTGGGGTGCTGCCCTCTATCACCCACAGAGCAGGGCGGATCAGGGGGTTGGGGCGCCGCCACTCTCACACTCAGGGCAGGGCTGATGGGGAGGTTATGGCTCTACCCCGTCACACACAGAGCAGGGCCCGTGGGGGGGCAGAGCTCCCCCCTATCAGGCACAGAGCAGGGTGGATAGGGAGGTTGTGGCCCCGCCCCCTGTCACACACAGAGCCGCAGGGCGATCAGGGGGTTTGGGTGCTGCCCCCTGTCATGCTGATTCCAGTGCCGGGAGGCCTCACGGCTCCGCTGATCCCGGTTCTGGGAGGCATATTACCCGTTTACTATATAGGGTAGAGGCCTGGTGCACGGGTGGGGCCGGCTGGTTTGCCCTGAAGGGTGTCCTGGATCAGGGTGGGGGTCCCCACTGGGGTGCCTGGCCAGTCTGGGTGAGGGGCTGAGGGCTGTTTTCAGGCTGGGGTGACTGAACTCCCAAACGCTCCTTTTTTCCTTTTTTTTTTTTTTTTTTTTTTAATTCTGGGCCAGCTTTACCTTGAGGCTTGGCTCCAGCTCTTAGGCCTCCCCGACTGAAAGTAGGTTTCTGGCCTTTGCTTACAATGTTGCCAATCTGCTGGCTGAAGTTGGGCGTATTTGTTACAGAGTTTCTTAAACTGCCCGCTCAGAGGCCTGCAGCCGCAGGCGGGGAACGTTGGTTTCCTCCGTCACTGAGGCAACCAAGCCTCATGTTAGTTTCAAGCTGCCTGGCTGCCGGCCGCCATCTTGGCTGACAGTTAATTTGCATATCTCGCTGATTAGCCAATGAAAAGGGTATCGGTCGTACGCCAATTACCATGTTTCTCTTTTATTAGATAGGATTAGCAACTAGATTTATTCTGGTTTGTCATAATTATGTTACTGTTTTCACTCCTTTTGTTGTTTAACTTTTTCATATCTTCCTCCTCACCTGAACCACATGTTCTTAAGATCAAGGCCGATATTTTGAACTTACATCTACTCCTCAAGTACAGTGCCTTATTCTTACTCATGTAATACATTTTTGTTGAATATTTTATTTCCTGCCTAAAAACTCTTAAACTTTGCCCTAGCTGGTTTGGCTCAGTAGATAGAGCATCGACCTGTAGCCTGAAGGGTCCCAGGTTTGATTCTGGTCAGGGGCACATGCCTGGGTTGCAGACTTGATCCCCAGTAGAGGGCGTGCAGGAGGCAGCCAATTAATGATTGCCTCTCATCATTGATGTTTCTCTCTCTCTCTCCTTTCGTCTCTGAAATCAATAAAATATAATTTAAAAAACAAACTCTTCCACTTCACATCAGTATTATGTGTCTGCCCTCCTCCCCTCCCAAGCTTTAAGGGCTTTGCAATGAAAAATTATGATTATTACATTTTAAACTTAAATATTTACTATGACATATCTTAAAATATGACTTTGTCAGTTTAGATTATATTGTCTATCTTGAATTAATATTTTAAATATTTAAAAATTATTGATCAAGAAAAAGGTGAGTGATACCCAACATACCCATTACATAGTAGTACATTTTAATGAAAATTAATGTTTTCAGCATACAATGGAGTAAAGTCAGTCTCTTCAATTGGACAGCTACATGCAAAAAAATGAAACTAGACCACCAACTTACACCATACACAAGAATAAACTCAAAATGGATAAAAGACTTAAATGTAAGTCATGAAACCATAAAAATCTTAGAAGAAACCATAGACAGCAAAATCTCCGATATCTCTTGTATAGCAGTATGTTTACCAATACATTCCTAGAGCAAAGGAAACTAAGGAGAAAATAAAAAAAAATGGGTCTACATTAAAATAAAAAGCTTCTGCACAGCAATAGAAACCATCAACAAAATGAAAAATGAGCTCACTACATAGGAGAACATATTTGCCAATGATACATCTGATTAGGGGTTAATTTCCAAAATATATAAGGAACTCATACAGTTTAACAAAAGGAAGACAAACAATCCAGTTAAAAAATGGACAAAGGACCTAAGTAGACATTTCTCCAAAGTGGACATACAGAAAGCCAAGAGACATATGAAAAAAATGCTCAAAGTCACTGATCATCAGAGAGATGCAAATTAAAAGGATAATGAGATATCACATCACACCTGTCCAAATGGCTGTCATCAACAAGTGACAAGTGTTGGCGAGGATGTGGAGAAAAGGGAACCCTAGTATACTGCTGGTGGGAATGCAGACTGGTACAGCCACTGTGGAAAACAGTATGGAGTTTCATCAGAAAATTAAATATGGAGCTGCCATTTGACCCAGTGATCCCACTTCTAGGAATATATCCTAAGAAACCTAAAACACTAATCAGAAAGAATGTACGCACCCCTATGTTCATAGCAGCACAATTTACAATACTAAGATCTGGAAACAGCTCAAATGCCCATCAGTAGATGAGTGGATAAAAAAAGCTGTGGTACATTTATGCCATGGAATACTATGCAGCAGTAAAAAAGAATCTCTTACCCTTTGAGACAACATGGAGGGACCTGGAGAGTCTCATGCTAAGTGAAATCAGTCAGTCAGAGAAAGACAAGTACCACATGATCTCACTCGTATGTGGAATCTAAGTAACAAAATAAACTGATTAACGGAGTGGATCCAGAGACTCGGAGGGAAGGCGGGGGGTAGAAGGTAATCAACCAAGGACCTTGTATGCATATATGCATGGCCCATGGACACAGACCATGGGAAGTGAGGTTTCGGGTCGGGGGGCAGGGGTGAGGGAGGGCTGGAGTGGGTCAATGGGGGAAAAAAGGAGACGTGTAATACTTTGAACAATAAAGAATTATATATTTTTAAAAAAAAAACTTTAACTCAAGTAGTATATGCCATGGATAATTACAAATACTAACTTAGCTTCCAAAAATACTGATCCACATACACTTTCCAAACAAATTGTTTATGGACTTGTGTTAATCATTAAACTAGTTCTTAATTGTTTCAGTGTTTTCCCAAAATTCTTTTAATTAAAAAAATTTATAACAGCATGTATTCATTGCAGAAATTTTAAGCATGTGAAAATCAGTCTTAATTGCCACCTGTCTTCCAGCCACCCATAGCATTTGTAACTGTTTAGTATATAACCTTTGAGGCCCTATTGCAATAATCCTATACCATTGATTGTCAATTGTTCATTTACACTGATAGCCATTTCTATGGGAGGCCCCTGTGCTGGGTTGATGGTGACTTTGTTGATCTTTATTGCTTGTCAACACTATCATCAATGAACTGTTTGTATAAGGATGAGTCCGATTTACATCCTGTCCTCAGGTGGCTTTCAGGATAGTAGGAAACTATAATACAAGGTGAAAGAGGTGCATGAGAGGAACAGAATAGTGGCATGATTAGAGATGTGCATTAGGAATATTAATCAGACATTGGAGAATACAGTGTCAGTCACAGACTTTGCAGTAATTTAGAAGAAGAGTTACCAAAAGAGATAGTGACCATAGAGCTGTTGTTGAAACATAGAACCTCTAGGTCTTAGCAACTGCTATATTCCATCAGCTCTACAAAAGCCATGCTTATAAGACGCACCTTTATCATATATACTAACAAGGGGGGAAGCATTGCTAGTTAATTTCCAGATACCACCAGTTATAAGATATATCCTGATTTTAGAGATTATAATAATGAAGAAATGTACTTCATAGATTCAGTAAAATAGTGTAATTTCATGGGTAGGGGGAAAGTTGGGGTATGCATGTAAGTAAGGGGAGAGTTTGAGAAAATGAAAGTGGGGGATGAGAACAAAGACACAAGGGAGAAGTAGACCTGGAAGAGGAGAGTATGTCTTCCTCTATCATGGGATGAAGGAGCAGTGACTCAGAAGTTTAGAAATTGAGAAGCTAAAAACATTAACTAAACTGATCCTATCTAATAATAGACAAACATGGTAATTGACCATACCTTTGCTACGCCTCCCATTGGCCAGTCAGCACAATATGCAAATTAACCACCATAAAAGATGGCAGTTAATTTGCATACTGCAGGCAGGGCGGGACAGCGCAGCTGCCAGCACGAGAGCCGCCTTCCAGGCCCCCATATGCGACCCCAGAAGCTGCCTGCCTGCCGCCAGTGATCGGATCCAATCCCAGGCTGGCCCCAGAAGCCGGTGATGGGGGGAGATGGGGGTCCCCTTCCCAGGTCTGACACCTCTAGCAGAGGCGTCAGGCCTGGGCAAGGGACCAATCCGGCGATCGGAGAGTGATGGGGGTCGACGCCTCTAGCCGAGGTGTCAGGCCTGGGTGAGGGCAGAGCCGGTGATGGAGGTAGGAGATGGGGGTCCCCTGCCCAGGCCTGACGCCTGGGCCAGAGGCGTCAGGCCTGGGCGGGGGGCTGAGCTGGCAATCGGGGGGGCCAAGCCAGCAATCAGAGGGAGATGGGGGTCCCCTGCCCAGGCCTGACACCTCTGGTGGAGGCGTCGGGCCGGGGCAAGAGGACGATCTGGCGATCGGAGGGTGATGGGGGTCAACGCCTCTGGCCAAGGCGTCAGGCCTGGGCGAGGGACCGATCTGGCAATTGGAGGGAGGTGGGGGTGCCCTGCCCAGGCCTGAAGCCTGAGCCAGAGGCGTCAGGCCTGGGTAAGGGGCCCGTCGGCGATGGGAGGGTGATGGGGGTCGACCCCTCTGGACGAGACATCAGGCCTGGGTGAGGGTGGAGCCGGTGAACGGTGGGAGATGGGGGTCCCCTGCCCAGGCCTGAAGCCTGGGCCAGAGGCATCAGGCCTGGGCCAGGGGGGCGCCAAGCCAGCGATTGGTGTGAACTACAGAGGAAACACCTTTTCTGACCGCTCATTGGCTAAGCTCCCTGTATGCCACTGGTAATATTCTTAGTAACTTGGGTAATAAGAATCCAAAAAGGTGATCTAGGGTTTTTTACCACACTCCTGGCGAAAGAAATGAAGGTCCACTGCTGGAGGGCTAAGAAATGTCATATCCTGCCCTAGCTGGTTTTGCTCAGTGGATAATGCGTTGGCCTGCCAATGGCAGGGTCTGGATTCAATTCTGACCAAGGGCATGTACCTAGGTTGCAGGCTCCTCCCTGGCCAGGGCCCAGGTCAGGGCTCATGCAGGAGGCAACCAATCAAAGTGTTCTTCTCACTTTGATGTTTCTCTCTGTCTTTCCCTTTCTCTTCCACATTCTCTGAAAATCAATGGAAACATATCCTCAGGTGAGGATAAAAAAAAAATTATTATTATATGAAAGGCATATCTTGAAAATGCCTAAAGAAAGTTGTCATTTTTTCATGGTGACGGGACTGGAGTCCGTGTTGATGAAAAACCTTGCTGGCTGCGGTGACTGGCAGTGGCTGCAGCAGCGAGGTGATGGGGCTGGTGCCTTCCCCTGATCAGCCCGGTCACCTCCCACAAAGGGAGGCCAGACTGCAGCTTGGGCCCGCTCCCCAAGGGGAGCAGGGTGTGGGCCTAAGTCATCACTAGGACATCCCCTGAGGGCTCCCAGTATGTGAGAGGGGGCAGGCTTGGCTGAGGGACACCCCCCCCCCCAGTGCAGGAATTTCATGCACCAGGCCCCTAGTTTTAAATAACCTCCATCTTGGAAAAAGAGGAGGCAAGGTCATCTGCAAAAAGGACAGTAGTGGGTTTGAAGTCTTGGGACTTAAGAAGTGGAAAGATTTCAGGTAAGTGGGGCATGAAAAGAGTATTAGAGCTGGTTAGAAAGAACTGAAAGGCCCTGATACCACAACCAGACAAAACACTACAACAAAAGAATAGGACAGTGTCCCTGATAAACATAGATGCAAAGATCCTCAACAAAATATTAGCAAACTGAATACAGAAATACGTTAAAAAGATCATACACCAGGATCAAGTGGGATTTATTCTCATGATGCAAGGTTGGTTCAATATTCACAAATTAAAGTGATATAGCATATAAACATATTGAAAGATAAAAATCAAATGATCATATCAATAGATGCAGAAAAAGCATGTCACAAAACCCAGTGGCCATTTATGCTAAAACTCTCAGCAAAATGTGGATCGAGGGAACATACCTCACCACAGTAAAGGCCATATATGGCAAACCCACAGCCAACATTATACCCAACAGTGAAAAGCTGAAAGCTTTGTCTTAAACATCAGGAACAAGACAAGTGTGTCCACTTTCAGCATTTTTATTCTGCATAGTATTGGAAGTCCTGGCTACAGCAATCAGACAAAAAAAGAAAAGGCATTTGCATTGGGAAGGAAGATGTGAAAGTTGCTATTTAAAATGACATGATACTATAGAGCAGTGGTTCTCAACCTTCTGACCCTTTAAATACAGTTCCTCATGTTGTGACCCAACCATAAAATTATTTTTGTTGCTACTTCATAACTGTAATGTTGCTACTGCTATGAATTGTAATGTAAATATCTGATATGCAGGATGGTCTTAGGCGACCCCTGTGAAAGGGGTCACGACCCACAGGTTGAGAACCACTGCTATAGAGGGAGAACCTTGGAGATTCCACCAAAAAACTATTAGAACTAAAAATGAATTCAGTAAAGAAGCAGGATACGAAATATTCAGAAATGTGTTGCCTTTTTATATACCAATAATGAACTATCAAAAAGAGAAATTAAGAAAGCAGTCCCATTTATAATTGCATCATAAAGAATAAAGCCTAGGAATAAATTTAACCAAGGAGTAAAATGACCTGTACTTGGAAAACTAGAATATACAGAGGAAAGAAATTAAAGATGATACAAATCAATGTAAGGATTTATTGTGTTCATAGATTGGAAGAATTAACAATGTTCATACTGACCAAAGCAATCTAAAGAGTCAATGTATTCCCCATCAAAATACCAATGACATTTTTTATAGAACTAGAACATATAATCCAAAAATGTATATGGAACCAAAAAAGACCCTGAATAGCCAAAGCAATCTTGAGAAAGTAGGACAAAACTGGAGGTATCATACTAATTGATATCAAACTATACACTACAAGGCCATAGTAATCAAAACCATAGTACTTAGCATAAAAATAGATAAACGGAATAGAGAGCCCAGAAATAAACCCACTTCTATATGGTCAATCAATCTGTTACAAAGGAGGCAAGAACATACACTAGGGTAAGACAGTCTCTTCAGTAAGTGGTGGTTGGAAACTGGAAGGTACTTGCAAAAGAAATGAAACTACACCACTTTCTTACACCACATATAGGAATAAATCCAAAATGCATTAAAAATTTAAATGTAAAACCTGGAACCATAAAACTAGAAGAACATAGGCACTAAACTCTCTGAATTGCTCTTGGCAATATTTTTTTGGATATGTCTCCTTATGCAAGCGAAACAACAGCAACAAAAAAACAAATGGGACTACATCAGACTAAAGAGTTTTTGCACAGTGAAGAAAACCATCAACAAAATGAAAAGACAACCTACTGAATGAAGAAGCTATTCACCAATGATACACCCTAAGGGGTTAATATCCAAACTATATAAGAAACTCATACAATTTAACACAAAAAATAAATAAATAAAAACACAGCCTGGCTGGCGTGGCTCAGTGGTTGAGTGTCATCGACCTATGAAACAGGAAGTCAGGGTTCAAGACACATGCCCGGGTTGCAGGCTCAATTCCCAGTGGGGGGCGTGCAGAAGGTGGCCAATCAATGATTCTCTCTCACTGTTGATGTTTCTATTTCCCTCTCCCTTCCTCTCTGAAATCAATAAAAATATATTTTAAAAACACACAAACCAATCTGATTAAAAAATGGTCAGGGGCCTGGCTGGTGTTGCTCAGTGGTTGAGCATCAACCTATGAACTAGGAGGTCACCATTCAATTCCCAGTCAGGTACATGCCTAGGTTGCAGGCTTGGTCCTCAGTGAGGGGTGTGCAAGAGGCAGCTGATCAGTGTTCATTCTCATCATTGAGGTTTCTAGCTCGCTCTCTCCCTCCCTTTCTGAAGTCAGTAAAAAAAAAATTTTTTAAGATACAGGCAGGGTATTTAAATAGACACTTCTTCAAAGAGGACATACAGATGACATATGAAAAGATGCTCGCCATCACTAATTATTAGAGAAATGCAAATTAAAACCAGAATGAGAGATCACCTCACCCTTTCAGAATAGCTGTCTTTAACAAATTAGCAGACAAGTGGTGGCAAGGGTGTGGAGAAAAGGGAACCTTCATGCATTGTTGGTGGGAATGCAGACTGGTGCAGCCAGTGTGGAAAACAGTATGCGGCTACCTCAAAAAATTAAAAATAGGACTACCATATGACCCAGCAATTCCACTTCTGGGTATTTATCCAAAGAAATCTAAAACGCTAATTTGAAAAGATATGTACATCCCTATGTTCCCTATAGTATTATTTATAATAGCTAAGTAGGGAAGCAACCTGTCTCTTTGATAGACAAATGAATAAAGATATGATACATATATACAGTGGAATAGTACTCAGCCATAAAAAAGAATGAAATCTTGTCATTTGTAACAACATAGATAGACTTGGAACGTGTTATGCTAAGTGAAATAACTCAGAGACAAATACCATAGGATTTCACTTATATGTGGAATCTAAAAAATAAAATAAACAAGCAATACAAATACATATAAAGAACAAATTGATGGTTGCCAGATGGGAGAGTGGTTGGGGGAATGGTGAAGGAATTAAGATATACAAATTTCCAGTTGTAAACATAGTTATGGGGATGTAAAATATAGCATAGGGAATGTAGTCAATATTGTAATAATCACATATTGTTTCAAGTGAGTACTAGACTTACTGAGATGATCACTTCGTAAGTCATATAGCCATCTAACCACTATGTTGTACACTTGAAACTAATGTAATAGTGTATATCAATAGTAATTGAAAAATAAACATTTTTAAAAGAAAGGACTGAAGTTTTCTCATCAGAAATGAAGAATCCGCCGAAACCGGTTTGGCTCAGTGGATAGAGCGTCAGCCTGTGGACTGAAAGGTCCCAGGTTTGATTCCGGTCAAGGTCATGTACCTGGGTTGCGGGCACATCCCCAGTAGGAGGTGTGCAGGAGGTGGCTGATTGAGGTTTCTCTCTCATCGATGTTTCTAACTATCTCTCTCCCTTCCTCTCTGTAAAAAATCAATAAAATATATTTTAAAAAAAATGAAATGAAGAATCTAAGTAAAGTTGGGTTTTTAAGGAAACTGATTGTTCTATTTAATGACTTCGTCCAAGAACACTTGGTACCTGAGAGGAGGATGAAGGAAACAAGTGGAAGGTGCTTTCTGCGGGGTAGGAGACTGGCTGTGTAGGTATGATGAGGGGCAGAAACGCTACATGATCTAAGTGTCTCCTTAGAAAAGCAATAGATAAACAGATTTTTTTAAAAGTTGGAGGTTAGGGAGTTAAGGAATTTAAGATTATTAAAAAAATGAAGAATATTTTGAAAAGGAGGAGTATGTAAGTAGAAAGTTGGGGAATTTCAGAATTTAAGATTATAGAGGTAGAATTCTGAGGGTTGAGTCTAGAAAACTTAATCTTTCAAAACATAGATGGGAGCATATCTCTTGTGGCTTGAAAACCTCGATTTCTGGGTGAAGTCTTTACTACTTAAAGAACAGGCAAGGCTCATCACAAACTGGACCAACCTACTTTTCCAGGCGAATGTCCTCCTCTCTTGTGACCCCCATATTCTCACCACACTCTGCACAGACTCCTAAAGGCCTTTACCTGCTTTTCCTTTGCACATGCTGTTCCCCTTGCATGAAATGTTCCTCCTCTTTGCCTTGCAAACTCCCTCGCATCTTCAGGCCTAACTCAGGTGGCACTTCCTCTGCTGGGTCTTTCCAGGCTCCTGCAAAAAACACTGAGCATGTCTTCATCTTTGCTCCCACAGTTCTCTCTAGACACCCTGTGGGATTTTACCACAAGTATATTGATTTATATGTCTCTCTATTCAGTAGATTATCAACTCCTTGACGTCAGAACCTATCTCATTCTCTTCTTCACCTGTAGTGCAAGGACAAATAGTAGGTGTGTAGTATCTGCTTTTGTTGTCTTTGCTGTGGAATTTTAAAGGAATGAGTTAATGTGGTGCTTCTCAAACATTAACCAAGTCACCTGGAGATTTTGTTAAAACTCAGATTCTGGCCCTGACCAGTGTGGTTTAGTTGGTTCAGCATTGTCCAATGCACCCAGAGGTTGCAGGTTTGATTCCCCATTAGGACACATGCCTGGGTTGCGGGTTTGATCCCCAGAAGGGGGTGTGCAGGAGGTAGCCAATCAATGGTTCTCTCTCCCCCGTCCCCTCCCTAAAAGTCAATTAAACCATCTAACAAAAAAAAACCAAAAAACTCTGATTTAGTCTGAGATCTTGCCTCTCTAACAAGCTCCCCGGTGATGCCAGTGCTGCTGGGTTTGTGGCACTCATCCAGCGAGCCTTTGCCCAAGTAAGTAGCGGAAGTGTAGTAAAGATAAAGCTCAATAGGGATGTGGAAGTGGAGCACTTATGGAGACAGACTTGAAAAATCCTCACTGTGAACACTGGAGTCCTTAAAATGATGGAAAACCACATGGGAAGAGATGCTTATCGTGGGCTAAAGCAGACCAGAGTGGGGGACGGGAGCTGAAAGGGTGGGATGATAGAGTTCTATGACTTCAGCCTTAGCAAAGGAGGCGTCTGGTGCTGGCAGCCGCTGTGTGGGACTGCAGCGAAGGATGCTCTCCAGGGGGAGGGCTGGGGGAGAGGAGTGGTGGTGGGGTCTGGGGGTTCACTGGGAGGGTTAGGGGCCTCCCATGTTTACTCCAAATAGAATGGCACTTCCCCCAATGTGGACAGGTGTGTGAGGGGAGGGGAAGCCCTTGAAGAAATGGGAGGTACCAGAATTTGACAAAAGATCATTTCCTGATCGTAAGTTTCCAGGTTCAAAGTATGAAAGTTCTTTTTCTTTTTTTAAAAACTCATAAATGACGGAAAAAGTAGCACTAACAAGCATTCTGCTCTCACATATAGCCTTACAGGTCTGATGATGGGTGCAGTCAACCCCATTTCTTCTGCACACTGTTGTGCAGAGGGTACAATAAGTACCTATGTACTGTTTAACAATAGAGGAAAGGCAAAAATAAAGAACTGTTACATCTCCCACTAATCCCCTTCCCCCCAAAGAACTAATCAATATTTACCGCCTGATGTGTATTCCTCTAGCTTTTATCCATGCAAATTTATGTGCATAGACAGGAATTTTTCAAATTCCATCATGGTGCTTTTGCAGGCACATTATTCTGCAGACTGTTTTTCTCACTTAGGATAGGTCATAAACATCCCTCCAGGTCAATGGATAGAGCTCTAATTTGTTTTTTTCTTAGTCATTTTAAAATAGCTGTGTATAAATATAGATGTCCCATAATTTGTTCTGCCATTCTTCTATTGATGGAAAATTGGGTAATTTCCAATTTTGGCTACTACAAACAGTCTGACACACATGAAAAACCCTATTGTGACAGTGCCTCAGTAACAGAACTCTGATTTCAGCCAGCCATGCATATCACAGTAGCTTTCATATCAAGGACATTTCTGAATGAAGCTTAGCAGTGGCTAGGCTTGTGCTATCCAATGTAGTAGCCATTGGTCATATGTAGCTATTTAAACTCGCTAGAATTAAATCACCTTAAACATTTACTTCCTCGCCGAAGCTGGTTTGGCTCAGTGGATAGAGCGGCGGCCTGTGGACTGAGGGGTCCCAGGTTCGATTCCGGTCAGGGGCATGTACCTGGGTTGCAGGCACATCCCCGGTGGGAGATGTGCGGGAGGCGGCTGATTGATGTTTCTCTCTCATCTGTGTTTCTGGCTCTCTGTCTCTCTCCCTTCCTCTCTGTAAAAAATCAATGAAATATATTTTTAAAAAAAACACAAAAAAAACATTTACTTCCTCAGTCACATCAGCCTCATTTCACATGTTCAGCAGCCACGTGAGAGTAGGGGCCACCATAGTAGACAGCACAGCACAGACCATCCCACCCTCAGAAAATGCCACTGCACAGCCTGGACTAGACACTCTAATGCTACACCCTAAAGAAGGAAGTGTTTCTCATGGGCTGGTGTTATAAGAGAACAAATTTTAAAAGTAAAAACTGTGTTTTAATTGGTTGCCTCTGCAGTTACTTCAATGAGAACCAATATCCAGATGAAGCAAAGAGAGAAGAAATTGCAAACGCTTGCAATGCAGTTATACAGAAGCCAGGTAAGGCAACGAGCTGTGCCCTGCGGTGCAGGTCTTGGCTTCAGGTCCTCGCTTAGGGGACACAGCCCCTGACTCATCCCACTCCGTGCTCTCCTCTGCCATTCTCCTGTGGAGAGTCACGCCCTGTCCTGGTCAAACCAGACTTCGTGGGGATGTGAATGTGCTACTCCAATCAGACGTTCGTATGGGAATGTTTCCAGGGAGTGTCCCTGATTAAGATGCGAGACCTTGAAATTACTTTTTTAAAGGCTGTAGATTTCTTTTTCCAAAAAATAGCATAAATGTATCAATTCCAAAATAGTTTAAATATTTAATCAGCGTTTGTTAATAAAAATATTGGCATAGATTTGTTTTAACAATTGTAAATTGTATAATTTACAACTGAAGAGAGAACTGTGTTTGGAGTTGGCTTTGGGAGGACTTCTGCTCAGCCAGGAGGGACTGGGGGATTTTATTCTGAGGTCCTGCTCTCATGCACGTCAGCAGAGCCACTTAAACACACTCGTCCTTTCTTCCAGGTGCTAAGATAGTCCACATTTTACAGTTTTTGTTACCAGAAATCATTCAGTTATGACAATCCAATTCATCTCCATTTGGCCCATTAATGTGATTGGCTTAAAGGCTATAAATTAAAGTATAAATGCTTAATAATAATAAAATAGTAATTGATTCTCCCTTAGCTAGAAGCCTGACTGCTTAAAAGTCCAGAGCTTACAAACTCAGCTCCAGCATCATCTAAAAGTCCCATCCCTAAAGCTGTGGGAACTCCGACCCTTCCTGGAAAGCACATTACCCCTAGCTCATCAAGCCCTAACCTGTTTTCTGGTGTCTCCACCCACGTGGATTAAAAGCTGAGACAGGAAAGGACAGGGTGGGAGGGGAAGGTGCAGGTGGGTCCTTGTTGGCAAGCATGGTGCTGTCCCTAAGAAGGCACATTTGATAGCAAAGAAGATAATAAATCTAAAATGTACCTGCTCATGCTGCGTGGCAGCAGAGTTACAGTAACGGATGACTAAGTAACCTTTAGTCTCCAAGAAAACACGAGACAGCAGGTAACTAGTTAGTGTAAGATCTGAAAGACGTACGTAAACCAGCTGTCTGGAAACCTGCTAAGGAACAGCACATTCATCTAGAACAGCGGTTCTCAACCTGTGGGTCGCGACCCCTTTGGGGGTTGAACGACCCTTTCACAGGGGTCGCCTAAGACCATCGGAAAACACATATATAATTACATATTGTTTTTGTGATTAATCACTATGCTTTAATTATGTTCAGTTTGTAACAATGAAAATACATCCTGCATATCAGATATTTACATTATGATTCATAACAGTAGCAAAATTACAGTTATGAAGTAGCAACGAAAATAATTTTATGGTTGGGGGTCACCACAACATGAGGAACTGTATTAAAGGGTCACGGCGTTAGGAAGGTTGAGAACCACTGATCTAGAATGATGCTAATTAAACGAAGCCTCTGTGTGCTCTCCTGTGAACATCAGCCCTAGCAGACTGACCTGTGAGATCCTTTAGGATTGTATTAATGCTGGAATTCTTTAAGATTGCATGGCTTTCTGAATTAAGGCATTTTATGTTCTTAGTTGCTATTTGTGTCTTTATTCAATAATAATTTGAGTATGAACACTGTACTAGGTTTACAAAAACAAACAAACAAACAAAAAAAAACCCAGTATCTGTTATTTCAACAATAAATACAATCAAAAGAACCTTTAAAAAAGAAAAGTATTCTTCCTTAAAACTAGTCTTAGATATAGGTTATCTGAATTTTATTACATGCATTCACAGGCAAAAAGCTGTCAGACCTGGAGCGAGTTACCTCCCTGAAAGTGTATAATTGGTTTGCCAACAGGCGGAAGGAGATCAAGAGGAGAGCCAATATCGGTAATGTATCAGGGAGGCTGCCTCTCCTCCCGGGCGGCTAACACTGCCTATTGTAAGTGGGACTTCAGTTTAGAACTGCAGGTCTAAAGTACCCCACATTTCAAACCTAATAAGAATTGCCTTATGTTTTTCTTCATTGTATTTTTAATAACCCAGTTAGTATTATTTAAAGTATTTGTGTTATAATAATAATGCCCTTATTATCTCTAAAACTCATTATTCTTAATGTTCTAGACTCTAGAAGGAGACATGGTCTCTGAGCAGTTACTCCTGTGGTGCATGTTAAAGATACTTGTAAGGTCTGGAGAGAGGGAATGTGATACCCCAGCTTCTTTGTTATTACTGGGTTATGACCTCAGTATTAAGGAACATCTGATTATTAGAGTTCGAATGAAAGAATCTTAGACAGGGAACATAGCAAAAGGCAGAGATTTCAAAAAGAAGGGAGCATTTAAGAATTGATGAGCTTATGGCAGGGAGGGGAGTGGTTTTCAGCTTCTAAAACTGTATTTCATTTTAAACTTACTCCCTCTTCATCATTACAAATCTCAAACACTTTAACGAACCCCAAGATAGGAGGTCCGTGTTATTAGTTGGTAAGTATCAGTTAAGCACCTAACAGTCAACCACACAAACGCAGCCCACACAGCAGCAGGGTCCCAGAATGCACACGTGTCCTTCCCCTGACCTCCGTGCCCTGAACTCCATCTGTCTGCAATTTAAAAGAAACACAACATAGGGAATCTAGGTTCTTGTTTAATGACTTTCTAATTCCTCAACACGGAAATTAGTTCAGCATTTAGGTCATTATGATGCTGTAACAGATAATTTAGGGATCTATTTGCTTTTTTCGAAGAAGCAGCAATCCTGGAGAGTCATGGGATAGATGTACAGAGTCCAGGGGGCCATTCCAACAGTGACGATGTTGACGGCAACGACTACTCAGAGCAGGTAAGTGGCTGAGCAGAGGATCAGGGTTACAGAGCGGGTGGGAGAGTGTGACAGCTCAGTTCTGTGGTGCGTTTGGTTTGGGGGGGGAAGAGGAGACAGTCTGATGTCCCTCCACACGGTACTCGCGTGTCTAGTTGGATTTTTGTGTAATTAGAAAGGAATGTGGTAAGATTCAGTTGTCCTGTTGAATTTGTGAGAAATCGCTATTCACCCACATGGATTTATTGTCATACAACAGGATACTTGGCAAGTACGCAATGGGGAGGAGGAGGAGGGAAGAAGTTCAGAGGGAGTCAGAGAAGCAGAGAAGGTAGAAGAAGAGAGGAGGATCTGATCCAAACAAGCAAGTTACACCATTCACCACACACACACTCACTGTTTGAGAAACACTAGGGGCTGCTGGGTAGCTGTACCCACGCCTAAGCACCACGATGGTGATGGCGCACAGTGGAAGGCCCCCCCGCGCCCCGTCCCAGTGGGAACCGTGTGCTGAGATGAGTGGTTCTTCCAGAGTCTCCGGCACATGGACACACACACCCTCATAAACGCATGTCCTGAACCTCACCCAACTTATTCTTCATTGCCTGGGGGCAGAAATATATTTAACTGTAGCCACTGGATGGAAAAAGTCAGTAACTAAGGACGTGGGAAGTTCCCCGCCCCCCATATCTGTTGACAGATTTCATTTACATTTTTATAGGATTTGAAATTCATTTCCATTTGGAATGTGGTCTCTTCTCCTGGACCACAGGAAGGAAACTTTCCTATGGCATATGCCCCTCCCTTGCTCCTCAGCCAGCTCTTAAATCCCGCCCACTGTGCTCCTTCTGCCTCCAGTCACAGCCTGTTCACAGACACTGTGTGATGATGCCTGCCTTTCCATGCCCAACCCTTTCACCACCTAAGACCAATCCATGAGAAAGAGAATGAAACCGCCGGTACTTTCCCCGGAAACCTGTTCCTCTCTGGGCTCCACATCGTAGCTCCACATTTCCCCTAGAGAGTGTTGGAAGTCTTCCTCATTGGAAACATTCCTGGTAGTTTAGTCTACGGTGTAGAAGGGTCATTTCCACCTTTTTTCCAGATGCCCTAAGGGCAGCATATCCCACCCTTTTGTCCCCTGAAGGGACAGACCCTCCCCAAAGTTCTTTGATGCAGATTTCCCCTGAAGGTGGGAAACCTACCCCTTATTTGTAACCCGTGTTCAGTGCCACAAATGCAAGGCCAGTTTCCTCCCAGCTCTACTGTTCACACCTCAGTGTGGGAAGGGAGCTTCGCACTCCAGCTAAGGTGGCCACGCTTCCCGCACAGCAGGAGGCGCTGCACATGCTCCCAGAGCTGTCCCACAACCACACTTCCCTGCTGTTGTCATCGAGAAGTGGTTATTTTTTTACAAAAGTGCAGTTTTATCCATAAGATGTTGGTGTCTAACTTCCTGTCTAGTTCTCTCAGTTCAGTGGAGAGATACCATGAATTCTAATAATCCATTTGTAAGAGCACCATCCAGGATTTAATAGCTCACTATCATGGCCTTCAGTGACTAGTGCTCTGTTTTTTGCAAAACTAGAATGAGGCAGATTTGATTATCATCACCAGCAATCTTCCTGAAAGAAAGAATCAATGCACAGCAAGAAAAATCTTGTTTGTTGAATCCTAAAACTCTCACCCCGAAATCTCTGGACTATCCATTCAGTGTCTACTTAAATGCATTTCACCCCACTCGGTCTTGAGCCCCACCCCTTCTCTCCTCCGCCTCCAGCCGCTCTGCCTCCTCTTGCCCAGCATGCCTTTCTGTGAGCTGGAGATTGTCCCAGTCCTCTAACGTGTGTTTCTTATCCCTGCACGTCTAGGATGACAGCACTAGCCATAGTGACCACCAGGACCCCATCTCACTAGCTGTGGAAATGGCAGCCGTCAACCACACGATCTTGGCATTGGCCCGACAAGGAGCCAACGAAATCAAGACAGAGGCCCTGGATGACGACTGACTGGGGAGGGCGACCGTGAGAGTAACTTAGTTTAGACGTAGCACCTTAGCAGACTTTCCTCGGTCCTTAACACGTGTTCTCACAGTATAACTTGCAGTTTCTTGTATGTCAGTTAGCCGTTAGGGTCTTCTTGTTCTGTGAAGATGGCATGGTGCCCTCAGCCTTTGCATATACTCTCTCAGTATTAATTCCCAGTAAATAATAAGCAACCAACCAACCACACTTCCCTCTCCCGGCCCCAAGGCTAGAAATTTCGCTGCTCCGTCTTAGCATTCCAAGAAAGTGCTTCCAGGTATTTAGATAGCCCTCCGGGCCTCAGACACTAGGCTACATGCAAACCGCGGGTGCCGTCGGTCCCTGTCCCACCGTCTGTCCCCTTCCCTCCTCGGCTGATAGGATGCAGGCTGAGGCAGTGTGGCCCGGGACTGACGGCCCAGGTGGGGAGTGTCCACAGTGAAAGGAGCACTAGAGCCCCACCTCGGGGTGGGGGTCCCTGATTTCTAGCTTCAACAAGCCGTGCCTCACAACAGTCACCCTGGGGCTGGCGATGCCTGTCCGGCCTGTGCTGGGCCTGCAGCGGGGGAGCCCCAGCTCAGATTGAGGTGATGGTAACATGCCTGACAGACATCCAGTCCTCTCACAGCTGTGTGACTCAGTAGATAAAATACTGCCTTCTGCCTTTGGGACCATGATTAAAACAAACAAAAAAAGACAAAAATAGAAGTCACTTAAAAACACCCCCAGCTTGAGAGGCCCTGGGAAGTGACATGAGCTGAATGTGTGTGGAGGCCACGTCCAGCTCAGAACCGCTGTCTGTCAGGCGTGGCACGGCCTCGCCTGTCTGGGAAAGTGCCGGAGTCGTCAGGAGCTGCTTTGCCTCCTGTGTCCCCTTCCCTGCCGCCAAAAAAGTCTTTCAAGGACGAAGCTAAGGTCAAAATGAGTGAACGAACTTCCAGGTTTTGTGTCCAGCACCTGGAGCCCCCTCGATGTGAGGGGTTTAGAGGACTTTACGGTGGGTGTTGCTGACTGACTTTCACAGATGCTAACTTCCCGACACAGGAGCAGGAAAAACAGGACGTTTGCCGCTTAGGCGGTGGGTCTGCGTGACATGACGGGTGTGACTGCTTTGGTGTTCTCTTTACTCTGTCCTTGGAGCCGTGTGAAAAGCTGTATTGCTACAGGCAATTTATTTAATAATTGGAAGCCATATTGATAATGGATGTGGTAATATTTGTAAAGTTTAATCTTCTTTAAGCAGCAGTAACCTAATGGAATTTTTTTCCTTGATCACATATGTAGCACTTTTGTTACTTCTTAAAGATATTTATATTTGATAAATCTTTTTTTCATTTTGAGAACTCAAAATACCAAACAGTGAACTTGCGTTATAAAGTCACCCTGTGATCACCTTGTCATCTAGTAGCAAAAATGATGAACTATTCATGCATCGAAGAAAATTACATCTGCTGGCCCTGTATGAAAATGATCTCTCAGCATCCCGATTAAATGACACACTGTCACTGCGGTAAGGAAACGGCCCTGCCCTCGGGTGTCAGCGGAGGGCATGTCTGAGAGGGGCTGCGCCGGCTGCTCTCGCCTGGTCCACCTCTGCTTCCTGCGGACAATGGGGCCTGTGTAAGGGGACTGTGGGCCCTTTTGTCCATTACCTGAAAACGACTTCTAAGATAAAAGAAGGTGCCATTTCCTTACCTCCCCCCCCCAAATGTATTCAACTTAAAACCATTGAGAGAGTGAGACTTACTGACCGACCTTTTTCTCTTTCTCGTTAGTGAGATACTGCATGTCCGCCAGTCTTTCGCTGGTCTAACTCCACTGTAGGCACGTGCTGACGCCACCAGCTCTTGTCTGTGAGCCCCGCTTACGTCAGTGGGAGCCAGCCTCTGTGCGGGCGTCACAGTGCCACTGTGTGGGTCTGTGACTTAGGAGCTGTCAGCAGGGCCTGGCCTGCTCTTGTCCGTGGATTTCAGGGGGAAATGTATATACTTTTTCACTTCCAAGAATTGAAGTAGAATGGAGTAGCCTTTTCTGTTTTACTGTGTTACTTGAACCAACAGATTGAAGAGTAGCATTTGTTATTCTCAGGAATGATCCCCACTCGTTTTCTTTCTTGCTGTGTTTGACTTTTCGTTTGGATTAGGAGATTGTGTTATCTTTCTTTCCTTTTGTATGACTTAGAAGAACTATAACTTGTATCTCTCAATTTCTGTGGAATTTTGTTGGCTTATTCTAGGCTGAATCAGAAAAAAAGTGGGGAGGGGAGAGAAAAATACACTGTCTGACAAGCCACATCCATGACTGATTATTGTAAGGAGATTATTATCAGTGATCGCTTCCTTATGATGGGATTGCTCGTCATGTATCGTTAGTTAGTTCTTGCTGGTCTTTTTAAGGAAACAGACTCGAACTGTTAAGACAACTTCAGTTTCTAAAGAACTACAGTGATTGCCAGAAAGGAGCTAAAAGGTTTCATTGTTTGAAGACCTTTAAGGAAGGGGGAAAGACAAAGAAGAAAGAAAGGAGAGGAGTATCCAGAGTCAGTGCTGCCCCATCTGGGATCTGGCGAAGGAAGGAATGTGCCCACCACTGTGGGCGCCCATCCGGGTGGACCCCGTGGGAGCGGGAGGGCTGCTGGCTCGCCCTGACCCTGCCTTACGTGCTCGTGCTCCTCACCAGGAGTAGACATTTAGTTCTCTGGGGCCTATTGTTTTTTTTGTTTGTTACCAGGTTCGGTTCCACTCTCTTGTCCAAGTTACCTTAGTTATTATAATGGCATATGGAGTTGCCACTAATTTGTAATATTTTTGGATGGTAATACTTTTTCTGAAGTTTTTTTTTTAGGTTTGAGATGTGATATTAAAGTATAAACCCTAAACTGAAGGGAATAGCTGGGCTCTTAAAGAACCCCCTGCTGTTCCCGTGCTCGTCCGGTCTCTCTCCTCTCCCTTCATGGTGGGCTTTCTCCAGGGCTAATCTCTCTGTGTGAGGAAGATCAGAAGGCAGGGGGTGGGGGGCTTGCCCAGTTCATGTAACTTGTCTGTGTTATTGTTTTAAGACTTCATCAAATTACTGTGGTCACATGGGTACACGTCCTTCCTAAAACAGAGCCTTACAAAGGGACCTTTTAACGATGGACCATCCTAATGAGATTGCCTCTCCGTCAGTAACTCTGACGTTCCGTGACGGCCAGGGCGAGCACCCAGTCCACTCTTACCTGAGACGGCTAGTGCAGCGAGGACCAAATAGCGTCTTGGGGCAGAGGAGTGTGGTCACCGTCCACCTGCCTGTGGCCTCTGGTTCCTGCACATTGCCACTGGTGGGACCGCCCTGCCCCCACATTCCCATACCCGTTCGCCGAAAGGAAGGCCTGGAGCGGGAAGACCCCGAAGGGCACCTTTACTCAGCTCCGTAGAGGTGACCCCCTAAAAAGATGTGGATGAGGAAACGCTCATACACATGACGTGTGCAGACCAGGACTCCAGTCGGGTGGACGGCAGGCGGACCAGGGCTCGCAGCAGCTCCGCAGGGCCAGGCATCCAGGTCATTTTACCTCAGAGGGGACGATTCGTTTCTGCGTTTGGCCTTTGTCTCTCTGAATTTCTCTTGGACCCCAACCTTCAGGCATCAAGTGTAACTACTCTCCTTTCATCAGGACCTCCGGTCACATCCTTTCGTCTGAACAGCAGCTCTTCCGTTGCCTCGGCTCCAGCACGGAGCTTCATCGCGGGCTTCCTGGCTGGAGCTGGTTTCCAGGGCAGGAGTGCGGCGCATCTCCATACGACACTCCTCCTGCCTCTCAGCCCATTTTTTTTAACCAGCTACATTCTCTCTACCCATAACAGCGGAAATAATCCGTTTTTCATAAATAATCTCCCACTCCTGTCCTAAAAATGTGAACTTCAAGTCCTTTCTCTTTGTTCTGAAAGGTTTGGTAAGAAGCACTCTTCCCATTTAGCGCATGTCTCTGCCCCGCCCCCCCCCCCTTTTTTTTACAGAAAACCACCAGAGTATTTTTCCCCAGTGAGTCTCACAGATTCTTAGGCAATAATTGTCTTGTTGGTGATCTGTGCTTGGCAGCACGTCCACCGAGTAGCTCTGACCCTCTGCTGTGTGTTGGTTTTCTGTGTTACTCTTGCCTGTGATTTAAGTCTCATGTCATTTTGTTGTTGTTGTATTAGTGACGTTTCACTACTGCATTCGTCAGGGCTGCGCTGAGCTCAGCCAGATCCACGGATAGCTTTACTGAGCCGGCTCTGTCAGGATTTCCCACATGGACGCCGGGCATGTTGGCCAGTTCCTCCTGGTGGTGTCCTGGTGGGTGTCGGGGTGCTGCAGGAGTGGCTTGCGGGTGGAATTACGCATGTGATACATTCCTTGCTGTGTGCTCGCTAAATAGCAGGGATGCTTTCTCAGGATTTGGGGATCGGTTGTCAGTCATATTGAATTTGGCAAACTGAGCTGCATGCCCTGAAACCCTTTACTGTCCCTTCATTTCCAGGGTCTAATTTATGTCACCTCGTCAGGCTTGAGTTACCTCGGGGGAAGGTACTGCACCTCAGGAGAACGGAAGGTCTTCCTGGGAGGCAGCCATGCCCGGCCAGGTGTCCAGGGAGGGCCTCCCAGGCGGGGCATGCAGGGCAGGGCCCTTCTCTGTGCTGCGCGCTCCTTGCAAGGAGAGATTTCCTTACCGCTCTCGGGGGAACTGGGAGGTGGGAAAGGCTTTCTAGTCATCGAGCCTAGGAAGCCATTTGCCGGATACTGAAGCTCCTCGTGCAGCAGGTTGTGCTGGGAAAGGCTGTCTCAGTTCTCTCTCCAGCTGAGGCCGAGGTTGGCTCACTGACCTCTGGGCACAGCTTCGTTCATGTCTGTGCACATTCAAAAGCTAGAGAACTGAGAAGTTTCCACATCCGCATCTTTCCTCTTTCTTGGTGGGGAAGAGAAGTAGCAGCAAAAAGAAAGCGAAGGGCCTGAGAAACCCAGTTTCCGGTAACATTGGTTTTCTTTTGTGAGAAGAAGGGAAGGAGCGGAGAAGAGAGGGAAAATCCCCTTCTCACCGCGGCCCTCGGGCCCAGACTGCATGTCCCTGGACTCCTTCCGTCACTCCTCCTGGAACTAACTCCAGCTGATGCCACTGAAGTGAGAGCTGCCTGGCACGTTTCACACCAGAGTTTACACACGTTTCACACCTCGTCTCATTAGCCAGCTCCCTGAGAACAAGGGGAAGGAGTCCTCTGCGGGCGCTTTGCCTTTCTCTCCCAACACGTCACTCTGACTTGGCAAGTTCTTGGATCAGTTTGCCCACTGTTGTCCCCTCCGGTGGGTGTCTGTGCCCACGGCATTGCCTGCGTGGGGCAGCAGCCAAGGGCACAGTCACCACCTGCCACGCGCTGGCCGAGCAGGGCCTGTGCACACAGCTCGGCACGCTTCGTGCATCTTGGGATGCCGGCTGCATTTCCATTCTCTCCCTTTAAAATAAAAGTGGCTGTACAGCCATAATTAACTCTCAAATCCACATTGGTGTGCTGTGATCAAACGAAGGTTTGCCTGAATCCTTTCAACTTGTAACCATGGTAATTGAGGGGGTGGCACAGAATGAGTATATAGAAATATGATGACAATTGTTCTGAATGACTGAGTGTCCTCCTGACTGTAATTAGCTGCCTTAGCGAGATGTGGATTGGCATGGTCATAATTAAAAGGGTTTCTGTCCTCCGTGCGATTGAAAGTGGCAGCTCCCCCACCCTGTTCCCTTCAGCACGATGCTCCCCAGAACATTGGGAACCGCAGCTCAGTAAACGAAGTAATGACAGGGTGTCTGTGTCCTCTCTGAAGTGAGAGAGAAGGATTTAGAGATATTTCAGCTTCAAAATGGAAGCCTTTGGACATGGTTCCCCATTTGATTCTAAGTCTCTGAAACCTGCCCCTCGCATCAGTCCCAGCCTGCCCACGGCCGTTCGTCGGAATCCCAATTGAGTCAGCCATCGACGGGCCCTCCGGTCCCTCCGTCCCGCTTGCCAGCGTCTGCTGCTGCCCTGGCCCCAGCCATTTATTGCTTCACTGGCCCCCTAGGATTTTAAAAATGTCCTTGTGACTTGATACTTCCATTGCCGTCTCCATCAGAAAGTCATTATCAAATAGGCATTCACATGAGCTAAATAGGGTTTTCCTCATTGGATCACATGACACAGACACATACGGAGCTAACATACATGGGCTTTCAACAGCTGTGAGGCATGAATGGAATCCTGATCTGTGCGATGTCCCGAAGTTACTGGAGCAAAAGGACATGCATGAGTTCCACCAGGCGTCCCCCGTCGCGCTTGCACAGGTTAACCAAGCGCTGTCAGCGGCCTGCGGCCCATCGCGTGGTCCTGACGCTGCACACAGTCCCCTGCCCGACGCTGCCCACTGTTCACACCCGAGCCTCCCCCTGGCCGGGAGCTGCAGGTCGCTACCCAGCCTTTCTCTAGAGTCTGCTTCCTTTGGCCTCTCCCTCACCGGCAGAGTCTACTCAGTGTATGATCAAGAGCAAGTCCACACAAAAGCCCCTTGATAAGCTGCGTCATCCCAGCAGGGCGGAGCCTGCCTGGCCAGCACACTAAACAGACCAGCTCTTGCTTTTGTTCACATGTTGCTGCTCATCCTCATACAGGCTTTCCCCCTCTGCACATACCAGAAGGAATCCTAACCCAGTGCTGGTTACTCCGGTTTCATGAAATGCTGAGGTTGGCCGCAACCCAGACCCCCCCCCACACACACACAGCATTTGGAAAAAAGTTCTGCCTTTGGGGTTTTAAAATTTTTGTTCCCTTCGAAATACCTAAAGTCACATGTATAGTTGGGCTAGATCAGGAAAAGCAATGCCATACAAGGTTTTTACTCATTGCTTCTCCCCTGTGAGATCTAAACATGGCTGTCAACCCCACCCGACACACAGCACGTGTGAAGTCACTGAGACTTTTCAGTGGGATCTTGTCCATCTTCCACAGTTGGGAAGATGGTGGGTATATCACCCCAAAAAGTATCCCATCCCTCCTCTCATTTCCCAGCTCCTGAAAGATAACTCGCTATTAGATTACAAGAAACTAGAGTAGAGATGCTGCCTTCTAGATGGAAACGCTAGCAGAGACATGCAGCCCCCGGAGCCCTGGGCGCCCCTGGCGACAGCAGCATTTCCTGGGCGCGCATGTGCCGGGCACAGCGTGAGGGCTTCCGCTGCTCACTGAGCCTCGGGCCCTGCCCTGTGCCGGACCCCTTCGTGGAGTCCAGTCCAGGAAAATCTCCGGGCGTTTCCTCCATCTTAGTAGGTGGTATCAGGGAGTGTGCTGCAGTGCTCTGCATCAGTCCCTGCCTTTGACCTGTTCCATTTTCTCATGGGACAGCTCTGGGCAGTCCTCCCGCACCACGGCTTCGGCATCCTTCTGTGCACTTGGTTCCCTCGGACTCCAGACTGTGTCGCCCGATGATCTAGACACCGAGCAGGGCAGCAGGAGCGCAGAGCCTTGGGCTGTGCGTCTCCAGGGCGGGGTGGAGGTGTTGCCTGTCACTGGGAGGAATGTCACAGCTGTCTTAGAGCCCCAGTTCCAAGGGGCTGGGGTTCTCGAGCTCTCCTGGGGGTAGCTCCGGTTAAGTGATGCAAGGAAATATTGATCTCTCACACCACCCCGTTTTCTCTGCTCAACTCTTCTCGCGTTTCGGAGAGCCTGGCACCTGTCGGCAGCCTGCTTGTTTAACGGGGTCTTGCTGAGCCGTTCCACCTCATTCTGCCGTCCCCTTGGTCACCGTCCAGAGGGCCTGGGCCAGTGCTTGTGTGGACTGGAGGCCCTGCAATCCCAGTGTCCCCATGTCCGCCCGCCCCTGGCTCCCTGGGGTCCTCGTGAGCTTGAGTGGCCTGCAAAGCCGCACCCAGCGAAGGGGCGGGCCGCCCAGGGTCTGTGCGGTGGTTCGGCGACTGTTTTCAGGGACATGGCGCCAAGCTCACTGAGGACTCCCTAACTGAGAGTCCGTGTTCCCCCCGCCTCCCTCCCCAACTCTTTTCCTCTCTCAGTCTTTCTCCAGGGCTGCTCTGTCTCTTCTGATCTGCTCTGTCCTAGGCGTCCATTAAGCCCAAGAGCAAGGCCCCAGGGGAGTGGCCTGTGTGAGGTCCCCAGGTCCCCAGGTCAGCTCGGGGGCTGATGGTCCCTGTAACAGGGACCTTGTTTCTTTGGTTGTCAACACAAGGGGAGGAAGGCAGCCACACCTGCCATTTAGGTATCAATCCAGATTGGCATCTTTGGTGGCATTTGGGCACCACTGACATGTTGGTGAGACACTGACTCCTCCCTCCGAAGGAGCACATGGCTCACCAGCCGGACAGACCCAGAACCAGGCTTCCGTTAGCTTCTGCTGCTTCCATCACTTCCAGGCCCAGCTTCGGCCCCAGTCCTGTTTTCTGGCTTCCTGGGAGCACAGCAGCCTCGCCCACTTTGTTTGCTTTACTGGAACCAGGAGCCTGGCGTAAGCTAGTGAGGGTCGGTTTCCCACTCGGTCACACACTGAAGCTGTTCAGCTGGAAGCAGGGCCTTAGTGCCAAATAGCGTGCACAGCAGCCACCCTGGTGACGTGACACTCCACTGGCTTTCATGCTAGGGCCCTGGAGGGTGGGCGGCTCAGACATGAGAGGGCATGGACGAGGGCGAGCGTGCAGCTGTTGGTTATCTGCCGTGAAACCACACCCCAGTCTGTTAGTGAACCCCTTAGCGCCGCGTCTGAAAGGGGCTCCGCGAACCAAAACCAAAGTTCCCGGCCGCGGGCTCTTCGCTGTTCGCTGGTTTTGCAAAACACTCCTCTCGGAAGGGCCTCTTCTTTCCTGGTCTTCTTTCTTCCCCTTGACAGAGAGCACGTCCGTGCAGCCCGCACCTCCCCCAGCCCCGCAGCCCGGCGCTGGGCTGCAGAACTCCGAGAGAAAGAAAGGCCTCGCCGGGCCCAGCCCAGACTCCCCCAGGCTGCCAGGCGGACGCCGTCCCTGCCAGATGCCAAGAACATCCCCGTTGCCTCCCCTGGAAGAGCCCACAGCCTTCTCTGACTCCCCACGGGCTCCCCTCCGTTCCTTGGCCACGGCCACGGTATGCGGTACCTTCTGAGCATGAAGGTCTCTGATTTAAGTGCCTAAGCAAGTTACGGACCTCTGGGACCTGCCGGAGGGTCTCGGTGCCCCGCCCCGCCCTCCCCACCTGCACTTCGTCCTCCAGGGAAGGCGCGGTGGCTGCTGTCTAGGGTCCCAGCCTCTGCAGGCAGAACAGCTGCAAGGGCCGCGTGGCGCACCCCATCGGGCGGGCCTGTCACTCCCGTGCTGCTGCTTCAGGGTGTTTCTGTCGATGGGGTCATGGTCTTGGTTCAGAGCGAATGTTGGGGGCCTGCTTAGCAAGGTCTGTAGCTACTGAGTGAAGAAGGTGGGGGAGCAGCAGCTGTCTGTCAGAGTCACGTGGTGATGGCTCCAGACACGATGACTCATTTGCCGCCATTGGGACTGGGACCCTGGCGCCCCATCCTCTCCTCCTAGACTCGAGGTTCAGAAGAGCCGCGCACGGGGCTCGGGGAGGACTGCACCTGCGGGAAGGGGATCAGAAGCGCGGCTTGAAAGTGAGTGTGAGATTCTGTGTTTGCTTCTTTTCTCAGTCTGACCTGCACCCGGGCCTGTATTCCTCGGTGGGCGCACGGGATTGTCCTGTGACCCCTGGCTGCTCACACTGGGCACTAAGCAACGCTCACATGGCTTGTTGGTGTGTTAGAAGGTTTTGCAAACTGGAACAATCCATAGCCAGACACTTTGTTTTCATTAATAATCCAACATTTTTGTTCAGACAATATAACATCCCAACCCCTGGGCATCACTTCACACGCAGGGGACCCTTTGCCCGAGGGATTCTCCCGCGTCGGGTGGAGGAGGGCGGCCGATGGATGAAAGTGATGAACGGGGGATGTTGCCTCGGTGACGTGGCAGTAAGGCCTTCCTGGAGGCCACCAGCCTGGATGCCAGTCGCCGCCCCTCAGCTCTCCGGATGCTATTTTTACAGGTTCTACTGAGTGCTTGTCAATTACCCGGGTTGTAATTGAGAGAGAGATGAATGTAGGGAGAGTGCAGCGAGCGGGGGAACAACAGAGCAATGCAATTAGAGGCAGGAAGAGGCCCGGGTTCCTTCCACTTAACTGGCCTTGAACTCTGCAGCGAGCCGGGTGCTGGGGAGTGGTTCCTGGCGGAGTGATGTGCAAGCCGTCGTACCGGCACTGTAGGTGGGAAGTAGCTGGCACCGCGCATGAGAGATGGAAAGCGAGCTTGGCCTCCAATGTGACCCGACACCACAGGCCAGACCCTTGGGCTGCCTGGGAGTCCTTAGCATCCACCAAATACTCGCGTGTCTGCAGGGCTGTCCGAGCCTCCCGCCGGGGGGGCCGGGGGGGCTCTCCTGTGTCTGAGTCTATGTTTCCCTCTGGCGTCCCAGTCTGTCCCCCACCTGTGCACCATGTGTCCCTGAGGGCGTCGCACCTGTGTCTGAGTCTGCTGTAAGGTGTTCAGTCTACCTCAAGGGGTCACCATGGTCAGCTTCTCCCATAGCCGTCCTCCCCACATGGCCACACACACTGGAATGTATATGTGCCGGGCTCTGCCTTCCCCATCAGTAACCTCCTGTCCCCATCTCTCCTGTAATCACCACAAACTCCTAGTGCAAATTGGATGCTGCTTTAAATGTGAAAACAATTGTTCAAAAGCTATAAAACCTGAATGAAAGCTAAAGCTGAATTTATAAGCCTTGTTGCATATGAGCCAAAAGTGCAAAAAGCTCTATATAATGAACTAACCTGCCACTCGTATAAATATAAATATATATAAATATATTAAAATCAGACTGTTCTACAAAATTGTGTATTTGTATTTTTGTGTACGTACAATTTTCTGCTAAGCAGAAGGAGGATGTAGTATAGGATGCTGTGAGAAGAGATTTGGTTTCATCCTATTTCTTTGTTACTTATTTTTGTTAACATCAGATGCCTGTCTTCGTCTTCTATGTGTATGACACCATCTGGGAAGCTGCAGTATCCCTCTCCCTTAGTCCAGAGTCCATTAGAGAAGGACAGCTAGGCTCTAGAGAGCTGCCAGGCCGCACTCGGGTAAGTGGACAGAGCCCGGCGCGTGCTGCCCGTGGGGCTGGGGTGGGACCGAGGGCCGGCAGGGCCTGGGGAAGCGAAATCCCACTTCTAGAGATCAGCTTCCAGAACAAGAGATTTCAGATCTGTTTACCAAATTCTCCCGCTCACCCAGAGGAGCAGGGGGCACAGGGCCTCTTAGAAGGGGGTCTGCCTGGCTGTGGTGCCAGCTCATTGGCCGCCCCTGGACCCCTGTCCCTCTGAGTAGTTGCTGCCTTTTTCAGATCAAGTTACCGAAATGCCTCCCTTCTGCTGAGCTGCTGGCGCTTCACCACCCAGCCCTCCAGCAGGTTCCCCGAGCATCTCAGAACCCCCTTTCCCGGTGCTAACACACAAGGCGGGGAAAGTGGCTGCCGGTCACGGCCAGAAAGCCCCTTGGGGAGGCCAGGCTGGGAGACGAGCTCCAGGTGCCCAGGGCAGCCAGCCTTTCCTCAGGAAGGAGGCCCACAGCCCTGGGCCGCTGATCCCGCTGCCCACACCTCAGCCCCACGCGGTCCCCCGATGTGAGCCTTCTCCAGGGAGCGCGATACTGCACCTTCACCTGTGGGACTCATATTTCTAACAGTGTGTGATGACTGTAGCAGAAGCCCTTGTTTCTAGATGTAAATGGTCCAAGGAACAAGTGCTCTATTGTATTAATTAAAATAGTTCAATGAGTCCTGTATCATTGTATCTCCTATTCTGGATTAGTGCCTTTTGGACAGTAGACTGTTCTGTAATTAAAATGTAGTATATACTGCTTTTTTGTACAGTTTTTGTTTTAATAAAACTTTTTTTTAATTTGTGTTTATTTTAGTATTGTACCTATTAGAGAATAAAATGTATAACTGAACAAGACTGGCTGGGATTTCTTTGGGAGAGGAGCGGCCGGCACCAACAAGGGTGGGAGCGGTCTGTCTGCTTTAGAAAAGGATTGGTGCCCCCAGCGACCTGAGGACCGTGAAGGGGTTAAGGTGACAAACTACCTGGTCGAGGGAAAGCCCCTGGGTCCTTCCACCTCTGACTCCAGCCAATGCTTTGATTCCTGTCTGCCTGTCCCCCATCGCCCCTCACCCAGCTTCCCAACCAGACCACCAGCCTTCCCGCCATCTGCCACCTCCATCCGGAAGCCCCAGCTCCTAGCAGTTCCTCCGCCTTTCACAGATCGCACTGAGCAGTGTCAGCTGCACCCTCCGCTCCTGCCAGGATCCAGCGCCTCTTTGCTGGGGCTTCCCCTTCAGCGGCAAAGAGCAAACAGAATGAACCTGAGGCTTTGTTTTTAGCGCTTATTTAAAGGTGCCCAATGGTTGGTATCCAATGTTTAAGCAGGACTCGAGGACAGTGTCCAAGCTCTCCCCTCGCCCAAAGACAATCAATTTACTTCCCCCTCAGAGAAAACCTGACGTAAACCGTCCGTTTCCTCACTATACATAACTAGAAAAGACTATGCAAAAATTTCAGCCGCCCCAAACCCAATTAAATTGCCAGGTGGAAGTGGGCAGGTGGGGAGGGGCAGTACTGGTGACACTCATCCCTGTTCCGGCCAGAATTGCTCCTCCGGGTTCTGTCCTTTGGTCCCCCTGGGAACTGTCCCCTCCCATCGCCCTCGTGCCTTCATCTCCTCCCAGTCCTACACGTCCCTAGAGGTGACCTCCTCAGTCCCGGTGTCTCTGGGGCCCAACTGGGGCATCATGCCCTGTGGATCCGCCCGACTGTGGGCGCCTCGGGACAGACTTGCCCGCACTGTGCACCTAAGACCCGCCAGGGCAGGTGTGCCGCTGTTCACGGAGTGATTTGGTGAGTGAGCGAAATAAATGTGACAAATCCCCTAGCATCCGTTCTGGGTCTGAGCGACCGTAAAGCCCCGTAGCCTGATGCAGACAAAGGAGACCTCATTGAGTTGCAAGAGAGTCAGTAGCAGCTCGGAAAATAAGATTTATCCTAGGAGCTAGATCAATTCTGCATTCAGACTCCTGCCTCGGAGCAGCACAGCTCCTGGCGGCCAAGTTCCTGTCATTCTTTGGCAGTGCTTATCTCTGAGAACTCTTGGGCACTTATGAATACAAACAAGTCCCGCTGAGATGTGCTCTGACTGATGGCCACCTCCAATCAGCCCTCCAAGTGGCTGCAGCGCACGAAGGCCGAGTAAGGCACCGACGCAGGAAAGGACGCAGGAAAGGACGCAGCTCTGCGCAGGGCCACCAGCAAGTCTGTGTCCCTCCCTGGTGCCGGGCTGAGCCCGTGACCCCCAGTGGGCCTTGAGGTGGCCTCAGAGGAGGCCAGCTCACCCTCCCAGATCCGAGGGACTGGGCTGATGTCCCCAGAGCTGCTGGGAACCCGCACTGTCTACAGTTGGGTGCCAGGACTTGAGAATGTTGGCCTCGTGGGCAAACAGGCCCCAACAACCAACATCGGGCTCCACAGCCTGTGGGAGGAGGACCAGCCCAGACAGCGTCCACAGCCAAAACCCTCCTCCCTCCCAAACACCTTGTGGCAGGACCTTCAAGGTAACCCACCTGTGCGGCAGTGGCAAGGAGCCTCTACTCCTCGGCTGGGGGTCTGGCATGGGGCCAGTTCCACAGATCCAGGCAGGCGTGTCCTGAGGGCTGGACATCCCTGCTCCAGAGAAGTGACCTCTCCCCACCTCTCCACTCCCAGGCCAGCTGTCCCCGTCAGCCCAGAAGCTCCGATTACCTTGGGTCTAAGGCCAACAGAAAGTTTCTATTGGTTCTTGGCTCCTGTAAGAAGTCTCAACCTAAGACTGTTCACGGAACCACCTGGGCCTCCCTGGTCCTTTAATCCACATGACAGAGAGCACAGGGGCCAGGGAGGTGAGCAGGGACTGGGGAGCTGAGCTGGGGACTGGCTGCTTCCCTGGACCTCCCCCTTCAGGCTACATGTGAAAAGCCAATCTTAACCACTCAGAACCCGACAGCCCGTTGCCTGTGGAACAGTCTAGAAGGAGCCCAAACACCCCCAAATCAGGGTCGGGGAGGGAAAAGCAATAGGACTGACCTCAGACTTAGGCATGAAATCATTTAATTTTATTTAGAAGCAGCTGATCCTATGGTGGAAAGGCATGTATGGTACAAAATTACAGAGGCTTAGTTCATTATACAATACAAACCATCACGTCTTTACAATTTATTATAGAGTCTTTGGGTTTTCTTAAACTTCCATTTCATGTGTAACAAATCAATGTACTCTCCCATCAAATCCCTTCTTTACATGTGAGCCCATCATATTCACAGAAGTCCACACACAGAGAGGGCCCAAGACTCTCCCAACGGAAGCTGCCGACAGCTGGGCAGAAGGCACGATGGGCTTGGAGGAGGGAAAAAGGCATGTGGGGACCGTCAAGTCAGTGTCTTGGGCATAAAATAGAGGCTGCACCGGGTCCCCACAATAAGGCACGACAGGCAGCCTGAGGCGGCCCTGGGGGCTGAAGGCACTGTGAGAGGGGCGGCCCAGGGCAGGCCTCGGCCAGGAAAATAAACACCCATGGACTTCGGTCAGTTTCGCAAACGGGACTTTAAGGCGGGAGGAGGAAACGTAAGGAGGTGGGGCATCGGAACACCGTGAAGCCTTTCGGACTCTTCGAGGCTTCCATTCACAGCTCGCTCACTCTCTAGACACGCAGGCCCCTCATGGCTGGCCCCAGTCACACTACTAGCTGTTTTCTTGCCCTCCTGCCCCCTCTGGCCAGGCTGGGCATCAGGACAGCCGCCGCCCCCACTGTCCTCGGTCCCCGAGGGATGAGGGCTGGCAGTGCAGAGGGGAGCAGAGGCCAGGAAGGTCCCCACAGTGTCTGCCTGGGGTATTCGTGTGGCACCCACAGCCTCGTAGGGCCACGCTGACACATCCTTACCTGGCCCCAGCTTCCCCTCCTGCTGTCACACTAAATCCCAGCACCAGGGACCTGCTAGGAATTGCGTCTCAAACCCTGATGCTGACGCTGTTTAAAGTTAGGCCTGCTTATTAGTAAGGCGAGAAAGAAGCCGGACGAAGGCGCTCCTCGGGCTCTGGTCCTCACACCACCCTCAGGCCCACACCTTCAGCCCGATGCCCGCTGGGCCGTGGGGACGGTCTGGGTTATGGTGTTAGTGGCACCTAGTGCACACACTGTCAGTCACAAGCCACCTCAGTCTGCACTGAGGCACAAGAGTGAGACCGAGTCTGGGGGGGCAGGCCTCCTCACCACGCACTGCAAGCCACCAGGAGGTGGACAGCGATGGTGCCCACACCCGATGGCGCTCCCTGCACAAGCCATTGGCGCACTGGCCCTGCAGGGACCAAGACTCCAAACCCTGCCCCATGAGGCCTCAGCATGGCCCCAAGCAGGACATGCTGGTTTCTGACAGCAATGGGTAGCCAGGGGGCCAGCGAGCCCACCCCCCGCACCAAGGCACCACGGGACGTCTCCTAGCATGGCCAGGACGTCCCCACACGGGGGCTCTAACCCGCGGCCAGCTGATCGCTGGGACGCGCTCTCCCCTAGGAGGCGCCTGCCTTCCACGTGGGCCCCAGCCCTCGCCCCACCAACACCCAGAGCTGTGAACCCAGCCAGCTCTGGTCAGCTGCTCAGTGTCCCCGCGCTTCATCCAGGGCCAGGCCAGGGAACCCCGCAGGCCGCAAGGAAACTGCCTCCGGGAGGGTGGAGTTGGGGGCAGGAGACTGGGTTTGGGAGAAAGGGACGGTCCCGAATCTCCTCGGGCGACAGGCTGACCTGACTGGACCACTCAAGGCTCTTCCACTGTTACAGCTTCAGCCAACAAACCCCACCGAGCCGGCAATTCCACTACGTCTCTCCCGTTTTAATTAAACCGAACGAGAGAGAGCAGGGCGCCCCTCACCCCGCGGACCTTCCCAGGCGGCTGGGGAAGGTGGCTGCTCCGTATTCCAGAGCCCATGGGCCCCAGCCAGCACTCGGCCCAGTAGGTGAGGCTCACCAACGCCCACACCTTCCATTCCCAGCGTCTCCCCCAGCGAGCTGGGTGCCAGCGGCGGTTGGCCCACAAGCGGTGGTCTCCGCCCAGGGAAAGGGAGGGGGTGCTGGCACCTCCATCAGTGGCCAGGGGCCCAGCTGCAGGCGGGAGGGCGAGCCCGCAGGCCAGCGGCGCCCCGTGGGGAGGAGGCTGGGAAGGCCCCGCGGCCCCGTGCCCTCGTGTCTGGCTGCCGGGACCAGAGAAACAGAGACACCTACCTCCCAGGCCAGGGTGCCGAGGGGACAGCACAGGACGCCGAGGGCAGCTGCCGCGGGTCCTGGTGAAAAGTTTACCGAGCGGAGCGTGGGGTTAAATGAGTAAAACCTGGGCCAGCCGGGCGGGGCCAAGGTGATGGCGGCGGGCAGTCTGCTTCCCGGACAGCGAGAGCCCAGGTGGGGTCAGGAGCTGGAGCTTCTGTAAACGGAAGTCACCGAACTTTCCCTGCTTCAGCCTGGTCCCTGCGAGACGGTCCCTTCGGCGCCCGGACTAGGAATATGGGCTGAAATAAAGCTCCATGAGGGGCGGGCGGTGGCCCCCGGGCCCCTGCTGGGCCGCGTGGCGGGGGCCGCTCTGGGCGCCCCAGGTCTGCGGGGCCGGCGGAGCCAGGGTGAGCGGGCGGCCTGAGCCCAGCCGCTCCCGCAGGTTCCCGGGCGGCGGCCCGCGGGGAGGGTGGAGGCTGAGCGTCTCCACGCGGAGCTGTAAGGGCTCCTCAGCCCCCAGCCGCTTCCACGTGAGGTCTGAGCGCGCAGCCGCGGGCGTCCCGGCGGGGCTCTGAGCAGCCCACCCGGGCAGGAAGCCGGGCACTTCTCAGGGGGGCTTCAAATCCCTAGAAAACGGGGTTTTTTAAATACAGGCTTTCTGGGTGTTGTTTTTAGAGTCTGCACGTGAAGCAGACGGCCGGGAGTGCCGTGTCAAACCCGACCCGAGGCCTGTGAGCCGTCCGCACTGGGGCCAGCACTGGTCGCGGGGCTCCCCCTCCGAGGACCAGGCCTGCGGCTCTGCCACGGGGACGGAGCAGCGCCCCCCGAAGGCCCAGGCTGGCAGGCAGGCAGGGAGTGGGGTAGAGAACTGCCACGAAGTTAAACTGGTCCAGGGACCTTCCCAGAAACCAGAATCGCACCAAATGCGGTGGGGGTGCCTCTGGCTGGCGCTGTCGCCGAGGCAGCAGCACGCAGTTCTCCGGGTCCGGTCCGGAGTAAGACCACTGTGTGTCTTTGTCAGCGGAACGTGAGGAGGGGCCGACACGCGGGGCAGGCCCCGGACACGCGCACCTGGGCCGTCGATTGTGATTCGCGAATCATTTCGGATTTTGAAAAATAAATATAAATAAATATACTCCAGACACTCTGTTAAGGGAATAAGTGGAAAAGAGAAAACTTCCCAGGTGTAAAGATGCTAAAACACCCACAGAGGAGACCAAGAAACCCTGTGGGCGTCTCGGGGTCGCCGGGGACCTGGGCCCAGAAGCGCAGGAGGCGACCAGGCACCTCGGGTGGTACTTGGTGCGGGGATGTCTGCGGGGGTGGGGGGTGGTGGTGGGGGGACCAGGAGGGGGGAGGCCCTGCCTCTGCAGAGGGAAAGGCACTAGTTATTCTTTAAGTTAAGAGGTTAATGGTGTTGCCAGAACAGAAAAACAGCAGCAGCCCCAGGTGGGGAGAGCCCGCGACCAGGGGACCGAGGGCGGCCCCTCCCCACAAGCCAGGGCCACTCTGGGCACTAGAACCTCCCACCGCCACCCCGAGGACGGCCCCCTCCTCCTCCTCCGTCTGAGTCCTGGGAGAAACGGAGGCCACCGGCCCTGCATCGTGGGAAAAGCCTTCACTGCCTGCTCCCCGGGGAAGGGTGTGAGGTGAGGCGGCCTCGGCTCCAGCTCCCGGCGGGCTGTCCGCGCTGTCAGAGTCCACGGCGCGGGCTCAGCTGGCCCAGGACTTGCGGTCCTCGGGGTTCCTGGGGCTCCTGTCCACCCGCAGCCCCTCGGTGCCCTCGGCCTTGGCCAAAGCCGCCGTCAGGGAGGCCAGGTTGGTGGCGGAGCCGGAGAGGGTGCTGCTCCGGCGGGGTTCGGGGGCGCCCTGCAGCCGGAGCCCCGCGCTGCGCCGCCGGGCCGCGCCCACCGCCCTGCGCACGCGGGCCGGCCGCACCAGCAGCCCGTAGCCAGGGCTGCACTTGAAGTACTGCTTCCCCCCGATGGAGCCGTCGTTCTTACCTGAGGGAGAGGAAGAGAAGATGGAGAAATGGCTCCGCACAGCGCAGCCCTGCGGCCCACCATCTAGCACAGTGGTTCTCAACCTTCCTAATGCCGCGACCCTTTACTACAGTTCCTCATGTTGTGGTGACCCCCAACCATAAAATTATTTTCGTTGCTACTTCATAACTGTAATTTTGCTTCTGTTATGAATCGTAATGTAAATATCTGATATGCAGGATGTATTTTCATTGTTACAAATTGAACATAATTAAAGCATAGTGATTAATCACAAAAACAATATGAAATTATGTGTTTTCTGATGGTCTTAGGCGACCCCTGTGAAAGGGTTGTTCCACCCCCAAAGGGGTCGCGACCCACAGGTTGAGAACCACTGACACAAGTGCTCTCGGTCAGCTGATGTGCTAACCCAGAGCCTGCGCTACCCCACCTCACTCCGGGAACAGACTGTTTTCAATCTAGATGGAATATGTAGAATTTTTCCTCAAACTATAGATGAGTAAAAATGCTTTGAGGTGAAGGGGGAGAACACAGCAGGGGCTGGGGGTGGGGGTGGGGCTGGGGGTGGACTGAACAAAGCGACCAGCCTGACCCCCAATGTCAATACCCCATGGTGATGGATGGGTGGGTGGGAAACACCATCTTTGTAGCAAAATCGATCACGAATTTTCTGCACTCACTGTCTGCACAACCTAACCCACCTTCTCTCTTTACCACCCCTCAGCGCCACCACCGACTCCCCAGGCCCACAAGGATCACCTCCCACTCTGGCCACTGTCGCCACTGGGCTCCTGGGTCACACTCCCACCTCCCTTCTCACTGGCTCCTCCCCGGCTCTCCCCCCTGCACACTGATGCCTCTGAGCTGTGCCTCCAGACCCAGAGTGGCCCCTCTGACATCTGGTCTCCACTGGACGGCCAACCAGCACCTCCAGCTCCACCTGCCCAACAGAACTCTGGTTCCCCTGCCCTGCGGCCGCCCTGCTCTCAGGCTCTTCCACGGGCATGACCCTGGCCTCGGGCCACACTCAGGTGTTTCCTGGCTCCTTTCTGCCCTGACATTCTACCACCCTCAGTCCTGAGGTTTCCTGACTCCACCATGCATCCCGGCCTGGACACCTGCACAGCCTCCTATGTGGCTTTCCTGTTCCTGCTCTTTATCCCAAGCCTATTCTCCTAAGAAAGGCGTCTTTTTAAACCTTAAATTCCTTACCCTTCGTGAACTGGCCACCCCACCACTCCAGTCTCCTGGGCCGGTCTTTGGCTGCCCCTCAAATGCCGCGAGCTGGTTCCTGTGCGGAGCTTGTGCCTGCGGTGCCTTTGGCCTGTCGCTGCTCCCCAACCTCCTCCTTTGCATCACTCATGCCTTCGCTCCCCTCAGGATTATTAAAATGTCCCACTCCCACCACCCTCCACCTGCTTAGCCCATTTTATTTTCTTCACAGCACTGATGGTAATCATCAGATTTTATTGACTTGTTTGTTTGATAATTATCTGCCTCTGAAAGAAAAGTCCGGTGAAACCAGGGACTTTGTTCTGCTCAGAATCCAGGACAGTAGGTGCATAATATTTATTTGTGGGATGAATTCATCTATTTGCTAATCGCCCTTTAATTCTTAATTTAATTGCAAATACAAACTTCTTTCCCAATTCCCGTTTGCATTTAAGCAGAAATGGAATTTAAAAAATATTCCAGCCTGTGCTACAATAATCTTCTAGGACCACTTCCAAGTTATGATATTCTTTGCCAAAATCAAAGACAATGAGTGACTTCATAGCTGAGCTGAGGGGCCCAGAGACAGAGTCAGTGTGGGGCAGGCCTGGGTGTCACAGAGCAAAGCACCCCAACTCTCCCTCTGCCCGAACCTCCCCCCCACCAGAGCTTTCTCTTCTCCACTCATCAGCCCCACCCACAGGCCACGCCCCTCTCTCCCAAACCCATCACAGCGGTGCCCAGCCCTTACCCAGGGAAGGGGCTGCCCAACCTGGACCACTGCACTGCTAGGGGCGGGAGCAGAGACCAGCCTGGCTGTCCCCGAAGTGTTAGACACAGTTAATGCCGGGATCTCCTCGAGAGAAATGGAGATGGGTGTCCACACAAAACTCCAACACGAATATTCCCGGCAGGACTGTTCACACAAAAACAAAAAGTGGAAACAACCCAAATGTCTATCAACCCACAAGTGATGAAAACGCAGGCCATCCCAACAAGGGGATGCTGTTCGGCCCAGAAAGGAGTGACCCCTCCAGCGGGTGAGCCTGGGAACCGCTGTTCAGTGAGAGCAGCAGACACAGAAGCCCACATTCTGTGGGCTCCCACTTCCATGAAGTCAAGACTTAAACCTTTTGTATGTAGGAAGTAGATGAATGGTTTCCTAGGGTGGGGGGTGGGGGGTGTCTTGATAGACATGCAGCTTTTTGGGGGTGATGAACCTATTCTAAAATTAAATGGAAATGGGTGCACAACTTGGTAAGTATACTAAGAACCACTGAACTGTACACTGCAAACAAGTGGATCTGATGGGGTATAAACTGTCTCACAACAGACGTTTTAACAAAAACCCAAAGAACAAACTGTGTCCTTAAGTCCGGCCTGTGTTTCCACGAGCGAGGACCCGCCGCTGCGAGCTGGGCCGGTCTGGCCGGCAGCGGACCTTCCATCACCCTGTCACCTGGTCCAGCTGTGGGCCCAGGAGCGAGACCCACTGGGTCCACGGGGCCCGGGAGTGTGACCTGAGCCAGGACGGCAGGTGCGGCTACTGTTACAGTTCAGCTGCAAGTGCTTCTGTGACTAACGAAATCATGGCATTTAAATTCATTACCACGTTTATAGTAGCTTTCAATCAATGTCTTGGGTTTTTGAGAAACTCTAATAAAAAGAGAACCTGACTCTTAAAATGCTTTGGGAAAGCTTATCTAGGAAAAAATGCCTCATTTTAAAAAGTGGTGACTCCAGGAGCTAAGAAGTCAAATGATGTGCTAAGGGCACACAGACAGCTTCTGGCAGGGCAGGGGCAGTGGCAGGGCAGGGGTAGGGGAAGGGTAGGGTAGGGGCAGGGCAGGGACAGGGGAGGGGAGAGGAGGGAAGGGGGGCAGAGGAGGGGAGGGGCAGGGACAAGGGGAGGGGAGGGGCAGGGGCAGGGCAGGGCAGACAAGGCTGTTCAGTGCCCCTGTGCTCCGGACATCCTGACAAGCAGCACTCACCTGAGGGTAAGTCGAGCTCCACTCCGACCCACGTACCCTCCTGGAAGTCGGTGGGCCCAATGTATCTCACGACGCCCCCTTTGTTGGCGCCCACGGTGACATATTCTCCCTCGCGGAGCCACTCTGGGACTTCACTGGCTTCCTCAGAATCGGAGGACACTTCCAGCTTCTCCGGGGTCTGACCTCCAGAGCTGCCATCGCCAGGCCCTCCCGCGGCCGGTGGGTCCTCCTCGCTGGGGCAGCCGGGGTCCCCGCCCAGCATGCGCGTGAAGGACTTCAGCTCCGAGGTCCGCACCTTGCGGATTCTGAACGGGGAGGCTGGGGCAGGTGACTGGGACAGGAGGTCAGGCGCCAGCTGTGGTTTGGAGACCGCCGGCTCTGCGCTGGTGGCTGGCCGGGCCTGGTCCCTGAGTCCTCCTAGCGGCTTGGTGGCGGGGGAACCGTCGCCCCCGCTCTGCGGGCTGGGAGACTCCTGGGGGGCGGAAGGGGGCAGAGGAGCTGGCGAAGTGCCTGCTTCATGCTGCTGCTCTGAGGACGCTGCTCCCTGGGCGGGGGCCCCACTGTCACCGTCACTCCCTGGAGTCTGCGCTGCTGGGACAGGTGGTGACAGAAGGCGGGTCTGTCCCTCCGGAGAGGCAGGGAGGGCGCTGTCAGCTCCGGGAGCAGCACTCGGAAACAGGGGCTCGGTCTCCGGGCCGGCCCGGCAGGGGACAGGAGGGGGCGAGCCGGGCGTCTGCCCACCCCCCTGGGCCGCAGCATCCAGGCCAGGGGCCAAGGCCTCCGACAGCGTAGCGGTGGAGACACTGTGAGAGAAGTACCCGCTGGAGGCCTCGCTCACGGGGCTGGGTGGCCCGTCCTGCACTTCGGGGACCTGGGTGTTGGTGGCCGCGCACTGCGGCGAAGGCACCTCAGTGGGTTTGTCGTGGGTCTTCACCGCGGGGGCAGTCGGCACTGTCACGTCGGGGGCCACACTCACCCCCGTGCTCTCTCGGGGAGCCTGAAGCAGGAAAGGGGAAGTGTATCTGGTTAGAAGTCAAGGTTAGCCGAGCACCTCCACAGGGCTGAGGCGGGCTGCTAGGTCAGTGGGAGCCTCCCAGTGCTGATGGAGAAAGGGGGGTGCTGCGGGGTGGGGGGCAGCCTGGCTGCAGCATCAGTTCCACCCCTCATCTCCTGTGACCCGAGGGCCCTGCTGTGCTCTGAACAAGCTGAGAGCCCAGCGAACACCCTGGGGCCAGCCCCACCACCTCCTCACCTTCTAGATCGGGATTCTGAGGTACCTGTGATCCTGTGATTTATAATAAATATGTATTTGGTCTTCGCCCCCATTTCTGGCACAGAGCTCTTTCTAAAACCCTTAGCATTTTCTAAGGGACAAGAGCAGCCGTGGGCAAACTACGGCCTGCGGGCCGGATCTGGCCCGTTTGAAATGAATAAAACTAAAAAAAAAAAAGACCGTACCCTTTTATGTAATGATGTTTACTTTGAATTTATATTAGTTCACACCAACACTCCATCCATGCTTTTGTTCCGGCCCTCCGGTCCAGTTTAAGACCCACTGTGGCCCTCGAGTCAAAAAGTTCGCCCACCCCTGGGCTAGAGGGACATAGGTGTCTTGATATTCAGAACCAGCCCCTTCCAACAACTCCTGAATCTATGTTAATAAAGTGACTTTTAGGAATCCCCTGAGGATGGGGGCTGGTTGCCAGGGGAACCAAGCATGCTTAGAGGGTTGCAACTTCTGATTTCTGGGGAGCAGAAAGGGGCTGGAGGCTGAATCAATGGCCAGTTACCAATGGCTAGTGATTTAATCACCCATCCCTCTGTAATGAAACCTCCATAAAAACCCAAAAGGACCGTGTTGGCGAGTGTCTGGGATGGTGAGCACAGGGAGGTGTGAGGTGTGTTGTGCTCAGAGAGTGTGGAAGCTTTGCACCCTTCCCATCCCTGTCCTCCGCTTCTCTTCCATCTGGCTATTCCCGAGTTATGTCCTTTATAATAAACTGGTAACCAGTGAGTAAAACGTTTCTCTGAATTCTGTGGGCAGCTCTAGCTAATTAATCAAACCCAAGAAGGGGTCCTGGGAACCTCGATTTACAGCTTGACAGTCAGAAGTGCGGCTGACAACCTGGACTCGAGACTGGAGCGGAAGTGGAGGGCCGCCCTGTGGGACTGAGGCCTTAGCCTGGGGGTCTGACGCCATCAGATGGAGCTGACTCCTGAGACACCCAGCTGGTGTGGTCAACGACACATATGGGGCTGCCCCGGGGGATCGGTGTGGTACAAGGCAGTCACGGCCTCACCACAGAGCGTGGCACACAGTAGGTGCACACCAAAATCTCCATCCCCTCTTTCCCCCAGCGGGCGTCCCCCGCCTCCCTGAACCCAGGCGAAGAACTCTGCTCCTGTGGAAACAGAAGCCCTGGCGCCGACTTCCCAATGCGTCAGAATCACCAGAGGCCAGAAGAACCCTTTTCCTGCAAAGTCAAACTGACGATGTCACTGAAGGACCTGAAAGGCTTCAGCTTAGCTTCACCAGCTGGGGTCCCAGGAAGGGGCCCCAGGGCCTGCTCTGGCTGAAAGGAGTGGAGGTAGCCAGAGGCTGCCTGTAGGTGCGCCTCTCCCTGAGCGTCCCCACCCCCCAGAGGCCGCCTTTCAGGCTGCTGCCCAAGGCTGGTCCCATGTCACAGTCAGGAGGCCCTCGGATCCCAGGAGACAGCAGCCAGGCAGCAGCCAGCCCCCAGAGGAGCGTGGAGCCTGAGGACAGAGCCGGAGGCGGCCTCTCCCTCTCACACCGAGTCCCTCTGGCGTGAGGACAGCCACTGCTCACCTGAACTCCGCTGTTTCTGAGGGGCCCGCAGGGTGTTTTCGGGGATAGCTTAAGTCACCTGAAGAAGGTGGCAGATTATCTTTCTATTCCCAGTTCACAATGACAGGGAAAGGAGACAGCAGGAACGGGGATGGGGTCGGGGCGGTGGAGAGGGTGCCGCTCACAAAAAAGAAATATGTTTTCCAATATTTACGGAAAGATTATTTATCTTACAGGAATGGCCATTTTCCATTTGAAATACAGGATTTATTTGAACGGGGAAACAGCTGAGATCTATAAGTCTCTTACAGTCACTTGGCTTAACTCAGCAGTTTGATAAATCACGCGTTTCCACGTGGCTCGTCATTTATATTCCTGTCTCCAGAGGCCCTCCTTTCCCCACAAGGCACACTCTCGGGTACGAAATTAACGGCACCTCCTGAGATTAACAGCCCATTTTTGTGATGGATCTCTAGGCTGCAAAATTTACTAAATCCGATAGATCAATAACTGTCACCAGCATAAATACTCTAAAAGATTAGGCAATCCTTCAATCACTTTTCTTTTGCAACTTATACATGTTTTATTTATCCTTTTCTCTTTTATTTTTAACATCACTGGCCAGGTAGGGAAGAATACAGGCACAAAGCACGCGGGTCTAGAGTATGAGCAATCGCTGTGGCCCTGAGAGAGCGCGTGGCCCTAGTCCCCCCTGGTGAGGCCCCTCGCAGCCTGATCCTGTCCTGAGGAGGTGACACTAGGGACAGGGACCTTGATTTCCCTGGTGTTATCCTATCTGCTTCCACACGAATTCTTTGATGGCCCCAAAGCAGCACCACATTCATTTTACAGCACGGTTCAGAGAGGCAAAGGACTCACCCAGAGCCACCAGTAGGGAAGCACAGGGGCTCGGGGCTCAGATCCCAGCCACAGTGAGAGACCGACAGGCGGAGGGGCGCCGATTGCCGCTTTCCTCCCCGCCGAGCGAGGCGGCAGCCTCTCCTTCCGTCCGCACCGCAGGCAGCTGCTCCCACTTGAGTGGAGTTGATGTGAGTGGAAACCTGTCTGCATCTTTGGGTCTTACCCTCACCAGTGCCATTTCTGGGGACTGCCACTAAAGCCTCGGCTTGGGAAACACCGTGAGGAGCAGCCGTGCTGCCCTGAGCGGCAGAGGCGGTGCCACACCCGGTGCCCCGCCAGCAGGGGACTCGTTCCCACTCGGTCCCATTGGCCTCGCAGCATGACAAGTATTATCCACGGGAGGGGCCGTGGTGTATCTGTAGTTAAACTCGTGAGTGCCAAGGGCACTGACTGGAAGGGGCCTTTTAGAAAGGAGTGGATTCTGAGGTCTGAATTTCCTTTCCAATTATTGGGCTTTTGCTGTTGTTTTAATAAATAAAATTTTCCTATGAAGAGATGGCATTTCCTGAGAGTGAGCGCACAGTGGGAGAAAATAGACTTGCTATTCATAAGGCGAGAAGTGCTGTTCATCTGTGGGAGATCATAAGAGGCCGCTCCCTCCCAGCTTAGCATTCGTCTTTTCACGCTGATACGCGGATCAAAATGAAATGCAAAACTGAGAATTAAGCACACACTTAGAATAAGGAGGTTGCTCTGTTTATAGAACTCGCCTGAGCCTGGCGGTGGGCTATTAAAGCAGCAGACGACAGCAGCAGCTAAGCACCTCAAAGTTTAGCAATCATATGATTAACAAGTTGGAAATAGCAAGTGTAACAGGAAAATAGAGAGGGAGAAGACAGTGGCCTATATTGTGGTTAATGATCAAAATGGGAATGCTAGAATAAAACCACCATGGTGTGGACTCAACGCTCACAGCATTGAGCCACCCACCAGCCAGGTGACCACCCCCCCGACCCCACCCCCACCCAGCTGACTCACCTCCGCCACCCTGGTCGTCCTGGGGTCCGGAAGGGCAGGCTGCACCATGATGCGGGGCACCGGCTAAGGAAACAAGTGGACAGGCGGGCATGAGAGATCAAGAGCAGAACAGATAGCTAGAAAGTATTTCAACTGAACAGACGGCAGAGCCAGCCAACTTTCAGGAATTCTAACAAGTCATGGCCAACAAGCCTGCCTAGTGCTAGGGGCGCCACACTATCCACAGACATGGAAGACATAAGGAGCAGAACCAGCAGCTCCCCCCTGCCCCCATCTAGCAACACAAGACAGAGGCTGAAACCAGTAATGCAGGTGATGGCTCACACTCGGCTCCCCTCCCGTCCTTACACACAGGCTGTGTCTGTACACACACGCGTCTCAGGACTCTGGAGAGAAGTTACTAGGACAGGAAAGACCAGGAGTTTATGTTGATAAAGTGACTTTAGGAGAGGCTGCAGGCAAGAGGTGGTACTCAAACCAAGCCTCGGTGGCCCAGGAAACTCACGGAGTAAAAGGAAGCTGGTGAGTAGCCACAGGATGTGAGGTGCGGGGAAGCCAGGTGGGAGCACAGCTCTGGGCATAGACAGAGCCGGAGAGGTAGAGGGAGAGTGGCTTCGGTATGAAGTGGTAGGGCCGCCACGGTGCCTGAGCGGAGAGCGCGGAGGTTGAGGGCAAGGATCTGGTGGTGGAAGGCAAACTGGCTGGAGAAATATTTAAAGACCAATGTAGGCAAATCCCTAATGAGACTCCAGCAACAGAGCAGGTGTGAGTGACAGGGGCTTGAATAAGAGGTGCAAGCAACATCACAAGAAAGGACTTCGGTACTTGTGGACACGCCATTCAAGCAGCATTAAAGGAAAAGGAGGAAGAAATAACTTGCACCAGGACAAGGAAAGGGGGTGTCAGAGGAAGGAGACGGAGTCAGAAACTCACTTAGTAGTGGCTGGCTGACAAGGGCAGTGGGACTGCGGAGGGGATGTGACTGTCTCCCAAGAGCCAGGAATCCACCGCTTCTGCCTTCTTCCCTCAACAAAGCCGCTCCCCTCCCAGGTCCCCCTGCTCCGATGCAGGAGCCGGGACCTCGAATGCCCAGTCCTAAGAGCGCCCTGGCCTGGCAGAACAAACTCGGGCTCTGAGTCCTCCCTCACATGAGAAGAGAAAGCTGAAGTTCGTGCGCGTGCAGTATGAGTGTCCAGAAGAAAAGCAGACGGTCACTGACCTAAACTGACTCCACATCACTGATTCCATATCCTTCCATCTCCCTTCTCGCCCTGAGCACTCGGGTCCTCCCCGTGATGTCTCTGGGTGTCTGAGGCTCCTATGCCACGGAGACTCCCTGGTCAGAGTCTGAGGACACTAAGGCTGGGCGGCCAAAGTCTTGCTTCCTACCGGGCAGGCCAACCTCTTGGGACAAAATGGCTCCGTGAGGGTGGGGGTGACCTGAGCTCACAGCACCACGTCACCACTTCCTGCAAAGGATACTAAGTAGGGGCCTTGGGGCTGGTTGGGGAGAAAAGTGCTAGAGGGAGCCATTCTGCTGCAGGTAAGATTTGAGAAGAGGCACAGAGGAGAGGCGATGGAGTGGGAACTGGCAGGAGACAAGGCTCAGCAGATGGAAGGGCCCAGGGACAAGCTGAAGAAAACACACTTCACCCGCAGACATGGGAGCTCCTGGGCTGCAGGCAGGGACCAGGGTCAGAGCTGTGTGTAAGAAAGACCCTGGGGGTGGCAACGGGACAGACGAGGGAGGATGCCCTGGTGGCAGCAACTGCACAAGGAAGGCCTCCAGCCTGTCCCTCAACTCCCAGGGCACATAACCTTTCCCTCTCCCAAAGCCCCCCCTGTCCATCCTCACAGGAGCTCTCCGTCCCTGCTCTGCTGTCAGCAACTTGCCCATGGAGTGTATCCGAGAAGCACCGCCCCTCTCCACACAGCCCTCCGCTGCCGGGGCCGCTCTCTTTAGGCTCGCGGTTCCCATGTTATCTCAAGTCTCCCGCAAGTGTGTTCACAGCGTATTTCTTAGTAAACGTAGAGAAAACATTTCTTAACTTTGAACTCCAAAATACTTTCATTCTTTAGTTAGATCTTATTTAAAATAGACGAGATTGGGATGAAACATTCCCCCTTAATGTATAAAAATGCTACCAATGATGGAACTGTCAGCACTGGGATGAAACCTCTTCTAAGATGATGTAACTCCTGCCCTCCTAAATGAAACATAGAAACATAATTTACACTTTTCTTTATGGCTCAGAGTAATTACAAAATTCCAGTAAATGCTTAAAAAATATTAGCTGAAATGAATTACAGGACCAGATGGGCTCTGACACGATGCAGGGACCCGGAGGACCACCGGGGCTCCCGGTGCCCTGCCTCCAGGGCTCCACATCTGCCCTCACGGGTTTCCTGTCGCTGTCACTCATGCTCAATGGCCACTTCCTAATCAGGCAGCATGTTTCATAAAGATGCCAGCCACCCCCATTCAGATACAATGTGAACCAGAACAAGAATGACTGAAACGGCTAAAAACGATGTCAAAACCAAGGTCAGATCAGGTCTGAGTGGGTCGGGAGCATTATGACAATACAGGAACTATCCCCACTCCTCCTGTCCATGCACCAGCAACTTGGGGTGCCTCCCTCCAGGGGGTGCTAGGCAGTGGTGGCTGCCAGATTCCAGCTCTGGACAAGCGGGATCACAGGAAGAGTCTTCTCCAACAGAGGATGTCTGACGGGGCCACGCTCATGAGAGAGGGGTACGGACACACGAGACTGGCCACGTGCTTGTTTTGATCGAAGCTGGGTGACAAATACATAGAGATTCAGCACAGGACCCTCTCTACTCTGTACATTGCAAATTTCCCCATAACAGCGCCCTAATGAAGAAGGTAACGGGCTGTGAGTTGCTGTAAACTTCAGTTCAACAAGGACTTGGCAGGTCCCACTGTGACAGGCGTTAGCTGCAATGACACCGTGGAGAACACAGAGATCAGAAAGGCACGGGCTTTGCTCTCCACAGACTAGCAGGCTCATTTGTGGGAAGGATGTGTATGCAAGTAACATGTCAAGAAACAGGACAGATATTAGAACTGACTTTCTGAAAGCAAGGGTTCATACACGGAACCGGCCTAGCACACCTTCGCGAGGCTGATTTTACTCCGAGGCAGGCCTTGAACACTGAGTGCCATTTTCCAGGGTAGGGACACTTCGGACATGAAGATGGCGTGACCAGGTCAGGATGGAAAAGAGCCACCTTGTGTCTGATGTGTCCCCTCTACTCCCATCTCTGCCCTGGGAAAAGCTACTCGTCGACCTGGTCTTAGGGGAAGAGAGAAGGATCTAGACTGGCCAGCACTGAGCAGAGGGAAGGAAGGTAGGGGCCATGTGGAGAGGCCTTGCGAGCACATGGTTGATTTTCACAGGCAAGAAACAGTAACCAAAGGTTCCTGAATGAGGTGGTCGTAAGAGCTATTTCTACGGAAGATGAATCCTTAAATAGGGGAGATACGAAATGTGGGGAAATCAACTAAGAAGTTGCTTTAATGGTTTGGTGGAGAGCTAAAGAGAGAGCCTGAATTCGGATAGTAAGAGAAAAAGAAAATAGAAATAAAAATTTAGATATATAAAGGAGACTGGTGAATACTTGAAAACAGTTGGCTAAAGGTAGAGGAAACAGTCAAAGATGATGCATAGGAAGTTGGTGACAGTGAAATTAGCAGAAATTAGAAATTAGTTTCCAAGCTCTTCCTGGCTTGTACGTGTGTGAGTGCACACGCATGCAGGGGTGGGCGGTACTTGGCTTTCTATTTTTGGAAATGGCCTGTGATTAATTCAGCAACCTTATTAAGGGCACCAAAAATACCTACAAAGTATACTGAAATCTAAAGTGTGCCATTTGTCCTTCACACATAACAGCTCAAATTTCCAAATGTGTATTGTTTGCATTTTAATGCTATTTTGCATATCCCCGGTGCAGGCAGTTGCCTCCTATTTCAGGAGCTCAAAACATTTCAGATCATAAGCTCATTAATCCTTACGACACATCTGGTAACTATTAATAAAAATGACTGCAAAGTATTTTGAGCTATAAATATTAAGGAGAAGTCCCATGAGGCCAGTGAATAGAAGTATAATTATCTACATTTCACAGCAAGAAATCAAGGCTCAGAGATATTTACCTACTGGTTAAATGCAGCCCGGTAGCCCAGTGAATTAGAGACAGAGATGGAAAAGGACTGAGTTTCAAGCACCAGGTAAACTCGCAATCATGCTGTCCACTAGGCATCACTAAAACTTAACCGATGAGTAGGTCACAGGCAAAAGAATTGCTTAGAAATATTCCAGGGGAAAGATGATGATCACTTCTCTTATCCTATCTCCTCATTTTTAACTCTGGCTTTCACAGGCCAAATGAATGAAAATAGTCCAGATTAGCTCAAAATTTCATAATGAGGCATAAAAACTATTCTGGGGACCCCTTTTAAAAGAACTGTTTTAGCTCCTTGGCATGGCATGGAAGACCCTCACCTCTCCGTGAGGTTGGGCCCTTCCAGGCTTGTTGTGCTAACCCACTCTGAACTCCCTAAATACTCGGCTTTGCAAAAGATTTCTCTCACTGTTCCTCCCCTAGGGAGTCATGTTCCACCTGGTGGATACCTATTTGTTTTTAAGTGTCAACTCAAGCACGACCTACTTCTCCTGAAACTGTAGGTAGAAATGCCCACTGCCTTCAGCGAGTCACCCAGACATACACATATTATAGCATCTGTAACATCAATCCACTTATGTTTATGTTTCTAAGGGACTCGAAACCCAGCTCTCTGCAGGGCAGGATTATGGCCCATTCATTTCTGTATTCCCACACATAAAACAGAAACCTAATGCTTGTTGAATGAATAAACAAATAAGTGAATGAATCAATCATTTAGGTGCCGCAAAGAAGGCTGAACTGTACAGTTACAAAGAATTTGGAAAAGAACAGACATTTGGACATAGGTGTACATAGAGGGGAGAAGAAATATCAATTGAAGCCAAAAATAGTCACTTGTTCAAAAACACAAACTTTCTGACACAATTTTTATGTTTGAAAATGAACCTTTCCTAATAATCATCCCTTATCCTGAATTTGACAAAGTTTTAAATGTCATTTTCTAATGGTTCCTAAGTTAATAATATCCTCTAAGTTTTTTTAAATATTTTTTTTATTGATTCCAGAGGGGAAGCGAGTGGGAAAGAGAGATAGAAACATCAATGATAAGAGAGAATCTTTGATTGACTGCCTCCTGCAGGCCCCACACTGGGAATCAAGCCTGCAACCCAGGCATGTGCCTGACCAGGAATCAAACCATAGGTTCATAGGTCAACGCTCAACCATTGAGCCATTATACCCAGGCTAGGCTATAAGCACATTTTTAAACCAGCAACAACGATATCTGATGTAAAAAATCTGAAGTTTCTACTTGTATTTAGCAGTCCCAAAGCCATTCAGGATACATTAATTCCATTTTCTTTCAAACAAAGAACCTTAGGTTTTATTAATTTATCATTCACAAATATGTTCCAGGTGCCCACTATGTTCTAAAGATTGTACCAGGAGCTGGGGATAGACAGTATGAGCAGAGCCAACACAGTCCCTACGCTCCTCAAAAATAGGCACTGATATTCCTATTTAATTACACAAACAACTAAAAGGTCTATTTCTTCCATCAACAAGTAAACTATTTTATCAGTGGATAAAAGTCAATCAGACCATCCAAACAGACTTTTTATTTCAGTATAAAATATGTGTATTATTAATTCAAGTTATTAGAAGTACTACATATAGAAAAATTTAAATACTAATATTTCTGGAATTGTCAGAAAAAATACAGTTTCTTATTTTTAGAATTTAGCTAGTTTACTTTTGAAATTTCTACATAATTGTTAAAACTTATTTAAATATTTATATGAAAAAATAATTTGTATTTTTTAAAAAGAGAACATAATATTTACTTCATCCAAAATAATGGTTGTTTTTCAAATGTCTATGAAGGATGAAGGATGTTTAGTTAAAACACGGAGTATCTGTGTAATCTCAAAAGGTAAAAATAGGGTTTAAATCTAGACTGTTACCAGCTTGGTATGCTGTATCAGCTAAAGATGGTTTTTATTTTAAATTGTTGAATAAAAGAATATTTTGAGATGTAAAAATTACATGAAAATCAAATTTCAGCATTCTAAATAAAGTTTAATGGAACACAACCACTCATTTGTTTAGTATTATCTATGGCTAATACCGATAGAGACTGTATGGTCTGCAAAGCTAAAATAACACTATCTGGCCCTTTACCAAAAAATGTTGCCAATCCCTGACCCACAGAATCACACAAGAGCATACGATGCCAGTTTCTGAAAAATAACAGCCAGACCGAGGTCTCTTCAATCGACTTCTGTACTGCCTCAGGAACTTCCTTATTTTTATTCTTTTTCAGATCGGCTACTAACCCTGATTCTGAAGTCAACTTTGTCAGTCTCCATATTCTGGGGCAAAGACAGACAGCAACATATTATGATTTTGGAAAACTGAAACAGAGATAAACATCTCCTACCATCAGAGAGAGTGCCTAAGAGTTCATCCCTAGAGCAACTGAAGGGAAAGCACTTGCCTTGACTTTCACGAGCCTGCATGCTTGCAGGCCTGTGCAAACCTCCCTCTGTTAACTCAAGAGCAGTGAATGTAGCATGCCATATCCAAATACATTTATTATGTGTGGCACTAAATTACAGGGGGAAATGCTCATATACATTATTTGTTCAAGGACCTGAATAATGAAGGCAAACCAAAGGCTAGAGAACACAGTCAGGTCCTTTTCCGAAGTTTAGTTAGTTAAGATGATGAACCAGATGCAGGAGTCAGCATTTATGTGGTCCCTTTCATCAAGGGAGCCCAAATATGAGCAGCCTAAAACAGCGCCTTCACACACAAAGCAAGGACCAGCGGCTGGTTTGTTTTCCCATTTTATATGCGGAAGGAACACTGCCGTGAAAGATGGAGTAACCATACAAGCATCTTTTTAATCAGCACCACAGATGTGCAGGGTGCTGCTCTCTCTCGAGGCTCTGCCCGTCTCCCACACCGGAAGCTGTGCTGAAACTGGAGAAAGAAAACTCCCTGAGGTTGACAAGGCCGTCCTGAGCAAAGTGCAGGACACTGGAACAAAGACAGGCTGGAACTGTGACTGTGTGTGTGACGGTGGGCATTAACTCCGAGCATTAACTCTTTAATTCCCCAGATGAACCAAAGATGCCATTTGGAGTCCCTAAGTTTGAATTACATAAATAGCTTCATCTGAACACCAACTCCTAGAAACAGGAGAAAAGCTATTACGCCAAATTAATTCAATCTAACTAATTAGAGAGCAGGAAGTTCTTTCAATTATTGTATGTGCTGTCTGAGAAACACACTTGAATATGAGTACAGATTTCATTAATTGCAGTTCATTATTTTCCAGATTAGTTACTAAACTTGCACCAGAAGGTCAAAGACAGCTGTCACTTCCTCCAATGTGGTGTCTTTGCATCTTTGGGACTCAGACAGAAATCAATGACAAACAAAAAGGTATCTCCATAAAAGTGAGAAACATGAGTCTTTCTTTTTTTTTTATTGCTTAAAGTATTACAAAGAGTATTACATATGTCTCCTCCCCGCCCCCCCCCCCCCCCGCCCTTGACAATCCCCTGGCCTCCCCTAACCCCCAGTGTCTTGTGTCCATTGGTTATGCTTATATGCATGCATACAAGTCCTTCGGTTGAGTCTTTCTTTATAAACATGGTCAAACCAAAATATTTTGTAAAATATTTGGATCTTTATTTCTAAATCTTCTAATAAACTGTTAACTTCTCCCTTACAAGAAAAGATCACGAGTCTTTGCAAACACTGGAATACAATGCTCCCAAACTATAGCACCTTGATCTGAGAACCCGCTGCTTCCAAAGAACAAGTTAATAAGCATCAATCTTTTCATTAGAGTTTTACTGCGGTTGTATCTTTGCATGAAGGAGGGAACTGAACATTCTTGTTTGAAAATGTCAAGGACAGTCTGATTAAAAGCATTTTTTTGATAATAATCATTCCCTCATTATACAACCTCTACATCTATTCCACCTACTTGAACAATGAAAATACGAACAATGAGTGGAACAGGACCTATTCCATTCCTCAGTTCTTACCTGGACTATTTTTATATGCTCAAAATCTTATTTTTTAAAAATAGAAGTGACAGAAATCCCATAGTTTTTTAAGAGCGTATCCTGCTATCTATAAACTACTTGACTTATCCACAGCCGCTACCATTCCCTTCATTAATTTCATTTCTGTCGTTCCGTGCTTTCATGCCACGGCCGCAGGAGCCAGCCTCCATGATTCCTCCCGCCTTCAGTGTCCATCTGCCTCGCATGCTTATACAGGCAGCTCTCTCAGTCATTGTTTGGTCAAGCTATAAATAACTCCTTTAATCTTTCCTCATAAATCATTTTGGATGTTATTCTCTGAAATCCTTCCAACTGGTCAACATATTTCTCGTGTCACATAGCCAGGACTCAGGGCAACAACCTGAGTGTGGTCTAATGCCCAAGAAGACCAGGCAGTGTTTAGGTGGGTTAGTAAGTTTCTTCATTATTGTGAATGCTCCAGAGAAGGCATTTTAAGTCTCCAAACTAAACGTGGACAGAAACAGGAGAAGAAAGAAGTTTTAATACCTTTCATTGCAGTTAGGGGGGCTAATCGAGAGAGAAATGGCTTTAAAAATGATGAAAAGAGAAAGTTGGGATTTGGAAAGGAATAAGAATATGCCATCATACATGGTCTATTTGGTTACCATGTACTGTCTGTTGATCTGCAAACTAATTTTGGGTTCTTTTTGGGTGTTGTTTCACATGCTAAATCTTAGGCAACACTACAATTATTTACTATCTTATGCAATATTCATGTCAACATTCATCCCTTCCTATACAGTAAAACTGATCCAGATTCTGATTTCTATTTTTAGGTATATGCATTGATTTCTATTTTTCTGGGTTCTATCTTTGATGTCATTCTAAAACCTACAAATTTAGTCTGTTATTGATTATTTATCTATGCTGCCAAAGTTAGCAAACTAACAAGGCATTAGCAGCAAACAAAAAAGAGAATCAAAAGAGAGAGCAAGATTCACGGTAGTCTGTGTAGTCCTTACGCTCCTGGGAAGTCACACCTCACAGACTATGGCAGGGCCAGGTACTGACTAGGGAGACCGAGAACGTCCATCAGCATGAATTTGTCTCAGGCTAACCAGACTGGGGGTACAGAGGAAGCCCATGGTCACGCACAGCCTCTCTGGCAGAGGAAGAAATGCGGACTGGAGGCGGAAGGTCTGCAAACACAGAGCCGAAATGTGGCGGAAGGTCTGCATACACAGAGCCGAAATGTGGCGGAAGGTCTGCATACACAGAGCCGAAATGTGGCGGAAGGTCTGCATACACAGAGCTGAAATGTGGCGGAAGGTCTGCATACACAGAGCTGAAATGTGGCGGAAGGTCTGCATACACAGAGCTGAAATGTGTTGCTCTGTGTTCTGTGACTTGAGGAATGGTCTCTAGTTGCATATGACAGGGTTCTCCCTTCTGCCCTATCATGTTCAGTATTTTGTTTATGACTCAAACACAGACAGATTATATCCTTTAAAAATTTGTAGATGATAGCTAGAACAAAAAATAAGCACTCAAAAATATCTTGGTAGCCTAGAAATGTTAAAACATAATTAAGATGCAAAATTTTAGAAATGAATCTAAAGTTCCTTATTTAAGTATTTTTACACATCAGTTAAACAACATCATAATAAAAGAGAACTCATTGACAAGAGTGTACACAAATAAACAGAAAAAAAAGGTACTGCTAGTTGACCAGAAGCATGATGGGCTAATAATACTTGCCTTTAAAAAAAGAGAGAGAGTGCAATAATATGCTACTTTGGTAAAAGTACATTATTTAGAAGAAGGAGCTAACAGTTGCACTATTTTCAAGCACAGGGATCACTGTATCACTTCTGGGCTCCCAACTTTAAGCAAGAGCTTGACAACCGAAGAATGATGAAGCATTTATTATGAGACTAGAGGCCCAATGTACAAAAGTACAAAATTCGTGCACGGCGAGGGGGGGGGGGGCAGTGTGTGTCCCTCAGTCCAGCCTGCACCCTTTCCAATCTGGGACCCATCGAGGGCAGTCGGACATCCCTCTCACAATCCAGGACTGCTGGCTCCCATCCACTCGCCTGCCTGCCTGCCTGATTGCCCGTAACTGCCCTCCCCTGCCGGCCCAGTCACCCCTAACTTCCCTCACTTGCCAGCCTGGTTGCCCCTAACTGCCCTCCCCTGCAGGCCTGGTCCCCTCCCAACTACCCTCCCCTGCAGGCCTGGTTCCCCCCAATTGCCCTCCCTTGCAGGCCTGATCGCCCCCAACTGCCCTCCCTTTCAGGCCTGGTCCCTCCCAACTGCCCTCCCCTGCTGGCCATCTTGTGTCCACATGGGGGCAGCCATCTTGTGTGTTGGAGTGATGGTCAATTTGCATATTACTCTTTTATTAGCTAGGATATAGTTGATTAACCTACAGCCGTTAAGTCTGGAGTAAGCCTAGAGAACACAGAGCCCCCTCTTCCCCTCCCTTTAACCCCTGAGTAATAGCAGAGAAAACTCGGGGGGCAAAGTTTGGTTGGAAATAAGCCAACCTTGTGCCTAGAAGTCTTGGGAGGTTCCACAGGGAGGGGAAGGCTAGATTATCAAAAACAGGACCTCAACTTTCAGGTTTTAACTCCGATTTCCAAATGAACGGGATGCCATTAGAGTAAAAAATTGGGGAACACTAAAGTAGCCAATGCCCCATGTTCTTGTTGCTGATATTTTGGGATTCCATTGGCACTAAAGGGCTGCATTTCCAAGGGTAAAACACCACTCAGGTGTAACAACTTAAAGCATATTTAAAGTAGCCCAAGTAGTGGGACCTCTATATTGATACTGCCATTTAAAAGAATTTACTTCCCTTAGAGCTCTAGCAGAGATAGTCATGATCTGAGATAAACACATGCATCTTTGATCAACTAAATGCAGAACGACATGCAAAGTTTTTCCCTCCTTTAGGAATGGTTCTTTTTAAAAAAAATATATTTTATTGATTTTTTACAGAGAGGAAGGAGAGAGGGATAGAGAGTTAGAAACATCGATGAGAGAGAAACATCGATCAGCTGCCTCCTGCACACTCCCCACTGGGGATGTGCCTGCAACCAAGGTACATGCCCTTGACCGGAATCGAACCTGGGGCCCTTGAGTCCGCAGGCTGACGCTCTATCCACTGAGCCAAACTGGTCAGGGCAGGAATGGTTCTTTAGTGAAACTTACATCAATCCAGAAAAAAAGGTTCATCAATATGTCTTGATATCTCAAATCCCCACTCAGATGTGATTCTCTCACCTCTAAACAGCAACTGTAAACATAATCCTTTATACCACTTTATGACTCTTGGACATATAATCTATCTAATATTATAATCTGCATATATGTCATTTTGTTATCAATATTCCCTTGCCCTCAAGGGTTATATTCTAGAGATAATCAATAAACATAGAGACCTAACAATAACTCCCAAGGGGAAAATTAAGGACGGTGATCCCATGCACTGTGTATGGTGGAGGCTGTTGTTTCAGTTTGGCTGGTCAAGGCCATTCTACACTAAACATACTTCCTCACAGTAGCCTTTCATGGCTCCACTAGTAGTGAACTACTCTACATGAGACCTAGAAGCCATAAAAAGGACTTGGGAAAAGAGCAGTCCAAGTGAAAGGGAAAAAAACTCTTAAGACCAAAAAGAACTTCATGTATTACTGAGGTTTAAAACGAACAAGCAAACAAAAGAATGGCCAATATGGCTTAGTATTGTGAACAAAGAGGAGAATAAAGGGAATACGAGTAAAGATCAGGGACCACATCACACAGGAAGGAATTTACTTTATCCCGTTCCAGTGAGAAACAGTGGAAGGCTTCCAGTCATGAATTAATATAAGGGTGTGGAAGATCACTCCGGCTACTTTGTAAATGAGAGACTGTCCTGAGGCAAAAACAGTGTCAGACAGACCAACTGGTCAGTTACTGCAACAGCCAGAGACAAGAGTGGCACTATGAGTGACGGGAAATGGAGAAGGTCAGAGGTCACTGGGTTGGGAGTGGTACCTACACAGTTTCACTGGTGCACTGCTTGTAAGAGGTAAGCAAAGTGGATGTTTGTGCTACACCCTAAGATGGTCACGTGTTTTAGCATCTTGTGTGCTAGGAGTAAGCAGACTTGTGAGCTGAAACAAACAGTAATGTTTTGGACTTATAAACTGTGAATGCCTCCCTGATATGTAAGTGGAGAAGTTGAATGGGCAATGAGATCCACAAAGCCAGAGCTCAGGGCCGTATGGGCTAGAGATGGAAATGCGAGCATTGTCAGTGTATGAATAGGTAAAGCCGTGGAGCTGAATGGCATCACCCAAGATAAGAATTAGAGAGCCCAGGCTAGTGCTCTGGGGCACCTGAGTATCAGTGGCTTATGGAATAAGCGGGCCCAGGGAAGGCAATCAAGAGGGACTGAGCAGTCCGCAGAAGGAAACCTGGCGGACGCTGCGGCACTGAATAAAGCCTAGCGACGAAGTGTTTCCAGCAGGTTGTAGCTGGAAGGTCGTCAGACAGGGACAGAGATGGCGCAGGGAAGGGGCAACTCCCTGATGACCTTGAGTAAAGAGCCTTCAGTTCACGAACCAGTTGGAACATTTTAGCCCTACTATTGGGCATCTCTGCTAAGTCCAACTTTTTTATCTTGTTAATCCTCACCCGTGCTGGGGTCCAACCCCAGCAGGTCCAGGGGTCCCCAAAGGTGTGGACGGAGTTGGCGAAGAAGGAATGACATGGAGACAGCGTTCAGTTGATCAGCAGCCTAGCCAGGATCTCTAGCCAGGATCTCCAGCCAAGTTCTGGTCTGGATCTCCAGCGAAGTTCTGGTCTGGATCTCCAGCAAAGTTCTGGTTAGGATCTCCAGCCAGGTTCTGTCCAGGTTCTCCAGCCAGGTTCAGTCACCAGGTTCTAGTCAGGTTCTCTTGCCATGTTCTATAGTCAGGTTTAGTCCAGGATCTTTTGCCATGTTCTCTCGCTAGGTTCTGTCTCTAGGTTCTGAGGCCAGTTTCTGTCCAGGATCTTTTGCCACGTTCTCTCCAGCGAAGTTCTTCTGTCTCTAGAGAACGTTCTGTGTAGGTTCTGTGCCTAGGTTCTGTCTCTCTTGGTTCTGTCTTCTAAGTCCTGTCTTCAAAGTTCTGTCTTGTTACATCTGTATTTATACCAGTTGATTCCAATCCTATCAATCTCTATTCCCAAGGTTAGGGTGTTTCTTATCTCCATTCCAGGGAGTAAAGATTATGTAGCTTAAGCATGATTGTTTGTAGTTAAAGTGATTAATTACCCGCCTGGCACTTAGTTAAGAGGTTTTATTCCCTCCCTAACTTCAGGGGAAAATCCCTACCTGGGGAAACCACCTTTCTCAGAGACCTTGGTTAAAACACATAGTGCCAAGAAGGTGAGCAAACATATTAAGAACAGTATGCCCTATATGCCAGGTCCCTTGAAACAGCAAGGATGGACCGGCTCCCGGCACACCCGGGAATACTTTTCCATTGATTTTTAGAGAGAATGGAAGGGAGTGGGGAGAGACAGAGAAAGAGAAACATCAATGTGAGAGACACACATTGATTGGTTGCCTCCCGCGATGCCCTGACCAGGCTGGGGATCGAGCCTGCAACCGAGGTATGTGCCCTTAACCAGAATCCAACCTGGGACTCTTCAGTCCGAGGGCTGACGCTCTATCTACTGAGCCAAACCGGCTAGGGTAAGTCCAGCTTTATCTTTCCATTTACTTATGAAATATTGAACACTTGGGACCACCTCCCCCAACACCTTTGCTCATATATGCTCAAAAAAAGTAAGCTGAATGAGCAAATACTGCTCTAAGATATCTTCAAGATATTGTGAGATTAACTCTCTTAAATTGGACGTTACAAATTAGAGTTATTCTCCAATCACTAGATTCACTTCTGACACATTATTGTTCGTGCAGAAGAAACAATCACTTACTATCAAACAGTAAAAATAATTTCTGATTGTAGCACATGATTTGACTTCTACATCAAAAACTTAGAGAAGCTTTAAAAAATAATAACTGGCCCTAGTTGGTTTGGCTCAATAGGTAGTGTCGGCCTGTGGACCGAAAGTTTCCGGGTTCAATTTCAGTCAAGGGGACATGCCCAGGTTGTGGGCTCAATCCCCAGGACAGGACATGCAGGAGGCAGCTGATCAATGATTTTCTCTCATTATTGATGTTTCTATATCTCTCTCCCTCTCCCTTCCTGTCTAAAATCAATAAAAATATATATTTTAAAAAATTATAACTATAGTGGGCTGATTCAATGACTTCTAATGCCATTCTGATTTCCTTTAATGTCTATAACTCTGTCTTCACCAAATAGCAGTTGAAAAATGGTGGCTATCAAGCTTTAATGTGACTAGGAATCACTTTGGCTGCATATAGAGGCAGATTATAAGGCGCCCCAGGTGAGCCATGGCTTGAGACCAGGCTGTATATATTTTTTAGTTGCCTTTTTAAAAAGTTACCATGGAAATTCTGACACAGTCCATAAATCATACTTTGCAAAATAATGATGTGGGAGATCAGAACAGAATACTGAATGCAATAACAAACCCTTGGGAAAATAATTTCTGCCTATCCTCACCCCACCAAGTATTAGACTTGCTATTTCTTTTAGCTCTCATAGATTCATTTTGATAATTGTCAAACACCAATTATATGCCTAGTTAAATTTAGTTAAACACTTCCAAAATCTCAGTATTTAATTTTTTCATCCAATATGTGTACATGTATGCTTATGTATATGTTTATATAATGCTAAGCTGAAAATATTATATATCTGCACAGCAGCCTTACAAAACTAACACCATCGCCCTTGCATATGCATTTATGAACTTGGAAGATTCTTTTAAGTAGTTAAGGTCTCAGACAGGAACTCACCTGCATTTCTGTGACTTGAATGTTTAAGTGAATGTGGAGAAGCTGATGTCAAAAGACCTATTTCAACAACCGAACTTGCACTGTATGTGTTTTTGAATGAGTATAAATAAATCCTCATTTATCAATTTCTGCTGAATGCACACCTATATAAGTCCAGAAATTGCATTGCCAACAGGCTTCCCATTCACCATCTCATATGAACAGTTTCCTGATTATTTGGAAAGCCCTTTCACATTTTCTCTAAAACTTATTCTAAGGCTGAGTTGAGTTTCAGAGAAAATGGGGAAATAAGACAAATGATCACTTTTAATATTTTAAGTGAACGAACAGGTAAACCACAGTAGAGGAAGAAAAGGTGGAGAAGGAAGAACAGTGATGATATGAAATTGTTTGAAATGAAATCAAGAATTAAAAATAGAATTACATTTTCTGTTTGGCAATACACAAGAAACATTAAGTGCACTTCATAAATTTTACTATTGTTGCTCTAAGTGATATTACCATAAATCACATTAGGAGTGTACTTGGCATTTTTTAAAAGCAAAAAGGATTGAGTGTGTCAATAAGTTTAAACAGCTCTGTTATCTCTGAAGAAAGGGGAAGAGAAATTATCACAAGCTTTTACCAGATCTAAAAGCCCAGTTTTTACCCCTCCCACCACCCCCCATTGTTGACATCACTCTCACTCCAGCTTCAGTGCAACACAAAGCACCATTTTGCCAGCAATCTCAGAAAAAAATGTTCACTGCTGCTTTCTTCTATTTTGTTAATCCTCACCCAAGGGTATTTTTTCCATTGATTTTTAGAGACTGGAAGGAAGGGAGGGAGAGAGAAGAGGAGGAGAGAGCGAGAAACACTCATGTGAGATACACATCCATAGGTTCCTCCCGTACTCTCCCCAACCAGGGATGGAATCTGCAACCCAGGTACCTGCCCTTGACCAGGAATTGAACTCATGACCTTTCGGTGCACAGGCTGACGCTCTAACCACTGAGAATAGCGGCCAGGGTTTCACTGTTGCTTTCTTGATGCTCTTACCTGATGTGCAAGGGGAGATGGCTGTTTGCCCCTTCTCTCGTCGCGCACAGGGAAGAGGGACTTGAGCAGCTTGGGCATCTGTGGCACGAAGGATTTGACTGGGGTCAGGTAGGAGGCCACTTGGCTACTACGTCCTGTCAAAATATTGAAAGGAAAAGAAAAACAATTACAAAGACATCTCTCTCTTTACTGCAAACTTGACAAGGATCATTTGTAAGCATATATAACAATATAATTTAAAAAGGAATTCTTTAAAAATTAATATTAAAAAACAAGTATTATTATAGTTACCCCAAACACATTGGGGTTTCCTTTTCCAATTAAATAGCAACAATTGGGGTACTTCTAAAATGTTTTAATCTCCAGTATTCCTGTTAGTATGCACAGGGTCACCCAACCCCAGTCCTGTCACTAACTGGTATTTTACTTTTAAATCACATAGCTGATAACACACACATGTAGCACTCCATATAAACTTTAAACTCTTTGAAGTCAGGAACTATGTCTTATTCAACTTTAATTCTTGATGCTATTTACTGCATGAAAATGATGAAATGACCTTTCAGGAGGAGAGTAGTGTTCTAACTGTTCTTACAAGAGGGGAACAGAGGCCCTGAACCAACCATATTCTTACGTGCTCTTAATTACCAAACACTGGGATCAAATGTGCAGATAATGCCTACGATATAAGATTTCTTTCCCCTTAGTGAATAAAACTAAATTTTTAGGAAAATCTAATCCAACTCATAAAAGACAAAACACTGTATCCTCATAACACTGTTTTTAAAGCAAGACAACTTGAGAAACTTGTAAGGGATACTGACTAAAGAGAAGTACACAACCACCGGTATCTACTCCATGCTGACCCTGAAATGACTCTAGTTCACGGGCAGTACAGTTGTACGTGGACTTATACAGTTTAAGGTTTCTACATTTTACACAAAGTAGTGTAATATTAACTCTAAGTAACCTATGAAAAGGTAAGGATGTTTTGTCAGCATGAGAGCAAGCACTAAAAAATAAAGCAAAGAGATAGCTATAATGTCAAGAGATACATTAAAACTGAATTCAAAAAGCTCAAACAATTTTACAAGAAGGCAAAAATAGGGAAGAGAGAAACAAACCAAAAGAAAAGGGATAAACAGAATATAAGTTTAAGATGACTAAAGAGCCAGAAGATATAATTATCTAAATGCTGAGGGGAAGAAATTAGGGACAATCTAGAGTTCTATATGCAGTTAAACTAACATTCTAGAGTGAGTATGACCCCTAATTAAATAAATATCTAGCCAATTGTCAACCAAAGGCTGCATCTATCACAAAAAGAGAGACAGACACGAGGTGTCTCCTGAGGGGAAGTACACAAAACTACCCATTCATTTATCCTTCCTCCCTTCCTTCCATCAAATTAGCCAGAATCTGATCAATGCTATACATCTAACTACCAATTTACAGAGAATCATGTCCCTCATGGGGATGTAACCAGCAAAAAGAAGAATGTACAGTCTACTGTACAAAAACCTAGTTTCTTCAACAAATACAATGCAATGGAGAAAAAAAGAATGAGAAGAGCACATGGATTAAACAGACTTACACATATCAACTAATCACAATGGATGAACCCCACTTGGATTTTCATTCAAAATACATAAAATATATTTTTTATCCAATTGGGGAAATGGAAATACTAACAAGAGATATTTGATAATACTTAATAATAATTATTATTATTACTAGTGGCCCAGTGCACATATTCATGCACATTGAAAGGCAATTAATTAGAGAGCTTTATCTGTATCGCGCATGCATGAGTCAACGTTTATTTTTCAATTGCCAGTGCGTGTCATATGTACCGGCTGGCTGGTCAGTCGGTCAGACGGACAACCAGTTGGTCACTTAGCTTTTTAGAGATATAGATTATTTCCTCACCAGAGGATAGAAAGAGAGAAACATCCATGCAAGAGAGAAACATCTATTGGCTGCCTACTGCAAGCCCCTTACCAGGTATTGAACCTGCAACCTGTGTATGTGACAAGGGAATTAACCCACAACATTTTGGTGTGTGGGACGATACTCCAGCCAACTGAGCCACTCGGCCAGGGCTATTTTTTTAGGAGTAAAATGTTACTGTGGTTATTGCTTTAGAGATACATGTACAAATAATCACAGATAAAATAATATCTGGGATTTGCTTCAAAATAGTCATTAGAGGGTAAGAAGTAGTGAGCGTAAAGATAAATAAGACTAGTGAGAAACTGATTACTTTGAAATCAGGAGGGGTACTTGAAAGGGCATATCATGGTACTCTTTCTACTTTGTATGTTTGGTATTTTCCATAGTAAAAAGATTCTTCAAAGTGAGAGCAAAATAAAAACTTTAATGTATAAAAGACATAGTTTTTACTAAAAATGATTTTTAAAAGCACTAATGATAGATATAATTCACTAAAAAAGAAACTAAACTCAGAAAAATACAGTGTGGTACAAGACAATACAGTGTGGCAATAATGATCAAAGCGAAGTGGTAAATATGTAAATCAAGTAGCACTGATTATATATACAGGTAGATAGATATACATTTACCGAATTTTAAAGCAAGGTGGCACTCTATATCCCAGTATTTCACTCCTAGGTATTTACTTGAGACAAATGTTCACAAAAAAGACTTATATAAAAACAAGCTTTATTCGTAGTAGCCAAAAACTGGAAAGAAACCAAATGCCCATAAATAGAGCTGATTAAAAATGGTAATAAATTCAATTGTGATAATGAAATATTTCTCAGCAGTAAAAAAGAATAAATTAGTGATACATGCAGCAGTATGGATGACTTGAATAGAAATGGTGAGCAAAAAAAAAACCAAAAAACCAAACACAAAATATATATATATATATATTGTATTACTTTTTTTTTTTTAAGAATAGTTTATTATTTTTAGAGAGACAGGAAGGGACAAGACAGAAACATCAATGAGAGAGAAACATTGATCGGTTGCCTCTTGCATGTCCCCTACTGGCGATCAAGTCCATAACGTGGACATGTGCCCTGACCAAAATATAACCAGCAACCTTTGGGTGCACCAGACGATGCCCAACCAACTGAGCCACACCAGCCAGGGCTTGTATGATTCCTTTTATATGAACCTGTAGAACAAGCAAACTAATCTGAAATCAGAACATTGGCTGATCAGGGGGAGTCACATAAATCTGCTATACTTGTCTGGGGTAGCAGTTAAAAGGGCATATACATTTGTAAAAACTCATTAAATATGACCCATAGTAAAGATAAAAGCAGTCAACAGAATAGAACATGAGATGGTCCAGATGCTGGCTTGAGCATGTAAAAACTTTAAAGAAGCTTCTATACACAGGTCCAAGGATGTAAAGAAGAATGTGGTCTTCACAAATATACAGAGAGGGAACATCAGCAGAGAAAGTAAAACTATTACAAAAAAAGAGGCAAATGGTAAATTCTAGAACCGAATAGAATAATAATTTAAATAAAAAGTTCCCTAAATGTTCTTAGCAGAAGACTGGAAGTGACAAAAGAAATTATCCAACCAGAAGAAACAAGAATAAGATAAAAAGATTAAACATAGAAATTAGAAAAGAAATAGAGCTTCTGTAACCTGCGTGCGCAATATTAAACAGAAGGGAGAGAGAAAAGTCCAGTAGAAACAGTTTTATGAACTAATAGTTGAATATTGCCCAAATTTCTTGAAAAACTCAACCTACAGATCTAAGAACATCAGTAAAACCCAAGCACAATAAATACTAAGATAACTATACCTAAGCACATCATTGTCCAACTGCTAAAAAGTAAGAGAGCGAAAATTTTGAAAGCAAATAAACAAAGACATTATGTAAGGGAAAAGTGACAAAAATGACGGCTGAATTCTCATCAGAAAAGGAGTCTAAAAGATAATGTAACATCTGTGAAGTGCTGAACTAAACTGTCAACTCAAAATTATCTAGAGAAGATATCCTTAAAAAATAAGGTGAAATAAAGATATTCTCAAAAGGGGAGAGCATTCTTCCCCAAGAGAATGACATAATAAGAAATAATACAGAATACTCCTTGGGCTAAATGATATCAGATGAGGATAAGATCTTCAGGAAGGCCTGAATAATGCCAGAAATAATGACTATGATGGAAAACAGAAAAGATTCTCTCTAGTGTCTTAATTTCCTTAAAAGTGGTTATTTTAAAGCAAAAGAAGTAACACTGTAAAATGGGTTCAATAACATCTGGAAAAGTAAAAGATACAACAACAACAATACAAAATACGGGAGGGAGGGAATAATCAGATGGAACTACTGTTGCAAGGCTCTTATATGTGGGCAGTGGGAGATGATATTAATTCATAAGCTGTGAAAGGTCAAGGATGAGCACAAACTTTACTAAGTAATCAAACAAATACAGGCATACCCAAAGGCCAAAACAGGAAATAAAATCAAACACTAAATTTTTCCTGTCTTTTTGGGGGAGAGGATAATTATTTTATTTATAGCTATGAGATCCTATACAACTCTCCATCCTTCACTGGGTTTCTTCTTTTTATTATTTTTATTTTTCAATTACAGTTTATATTCAAGATTATTTTGTATTAGTTTCAGGTTTACAGCATAGTAGTTAGACTATATGATTGTCTAAAATATATTTTTCAATTAAACTAAAAGAAGACAAAAAGGAGGTCAGAGTGAAAAAATAAAAATGAAAAGGTCAAATAGAAACTAGCCCTGGCCGGGTAGCTCAGTTGGTCAGAGCATAGTCCCGATAAGCCAAGATTGTGGGTCCCATCTCCAATCACGGCACATATAAGAATCAGCCAATGAATGCATCAGTAAGTCAATAAGTGGAACAAGTTGATATCTCTCTCTCTCTCTCTCTCTCTCTCTCTCTCTCTCTCTCTATTAATTTAAAAAAACAGAACCCAATAGCAACATGGCAGACATAATAATAATATTAGATGTAAAATAACTAAAGATGCCAATTAAAAGGCAGAATTGTCAGACTAGATTTAAAACAAAAGCTAATCCTAACTATATGCTGTCTACAAGATAGTCACTTTTAATTTAAAGACAAATATAGGCTAAAATTTTGAAAACTGAGAAAAAGATACACTGTGCAAACAACAAGCAAAAGAAAGTTGATGTGGCTATATTAATAGCAGGCAAGACATATTTCAAAGTAACTACTGCCAGAGATATAAAGAGATATTTCATAATGAGAAATATCGCTTCCTCAGGAAAAAATAATAATCCTTAATGAGTCTATATCTAACCCAGAGTTTCTAAGTGAATGATGAAAAAACCTGTATAATTAAAGGGAAAAATAGACAATTTTCACAATCATACTTGGAGATTCAATGCCTCCCCTTAGTGACTGATAGAACAAATAGCAAAAAGTCAATAAGGGCAGAGATGAGATGATCACAAGCATGATGACCTAATTGATATACCCAGAACACAATGCCCCAAAACAGAATAGACATTCTTTTCAAGTACAAACAGAATGTTCACCAAGACAGAGCAAAGGCTCCAAAAATTTCAAAAGACTGAAATGTTAAAGAGTCTATTCTCTAATTATAATTAAATTAAATAAGAAATCAATAAGAAGACCCCCCAGATATATGAAAATGAATTAACATGCTCAATAATCCATGGCTCAAAAAATAAATCAGAGGTAAATTAGAAAATATTTTGAATATATAATAATGAAAGCACAGCATGCCAAATTTGTAAAATGAAGAAATAACAGAAATCAATGAAATAGAAAATAAAACCGAATGTTGGTTCTGTGAGAAGACTAATAAGAAAATATTTCCCAAGTCATTTTATGAGGCCAATATAATCATGATACCAAAAGCTAACAAAGACATTATTATTATTATGAGTAAAGTACTGACAGATATTCACTGTAGAACATATACACAAAAATCCTTAAAATGTCAGCAAAAAGAATCAAGCAAATATAAGGGATAACATATCACTATCGAGAAGTGTTTATCACAGGAATGCAAGACAAATTCAACGTTCACAAATCAGTGGAATTCAACATGTTAAGACAAAGAGGAAAACCCAGATGGGCACGAACTAGTAGAACCTGGAAGGAAATCCTGATTTATACTCTTTCTGAAAGCTGCTGGAACTTCATGACAGTGATTGGCAAATGAAACCCTAACTTACCTGGATCAGGAGAATGGTTATTCTGGGGACAACCAGGGAGGGATGGGGCTGCATCCGGAGAGGTTCCTCTGGAAACTGCGATTTGCGATACATCCTGTTGACTTTCCCACCGGGCCTATAGGAGAAAATTGGTAATTTTGACTCAATAATTTAACAACAACAATAAAAAAAATCTAAAGATATTTAAGAAAAAACTGTTGTACATTACTAAAGCTTTATTCCCTGGACAGGACATGACCAGTTTGACGATGTACTTTTCTTCTTTAGAACAGCGGTTGCCAACCGGTGGTCCACGGACCACTGGTGGTCCATGAGGTCTGAAAGATTGGCGACCACTGCTTTAGAGCATTCATTTCTCAAGTAGTAGTGATACCTCACATTTGGATCTCTCTCCAGTTTAGCACTTAGAGTCTCCTCAGTTCCATCCTCACACTCTTCCTACTACAGGATGCAGCTTCCCGCAAAATATGGATATACTAACACCTTCCTTCTGAAAGCCTCCCTGTGTTCTGCTTCCTGACTTCTGCCCGGAGATGCCCTTTCCCACGGCAGACTCCCGACTGACTCAGGAACAACTCCAGTGGAGGCAGGCGTCTCTCCTCTCCTCTCCAGGGGTGCATCTTTCCATCCATTCACATATCGTCATCAAAGTAAAAATTCTACAACTGTGTACTACCATGCTTCTCATTTTAAATAGACATTAAAGATAAGTTCCAGTTAAACCCAAATCAAGCAATCACATGTTCCAATAATGGAAGTCTCTGGATTAACAAGTTTTATTGCACTCTCAACTTATTTTATAAATTCCCATTAAAGAGATGTCCTGGCATAATACCCGAACAATGCCAGTCAGGCGGTGGACTAATGTACCATGCAACAGCTTATGGTGAGCCATAAAAATGGTGATACCATCAGAGCACTTTTAACATCAGTCCCACCTAGGACAGAAAGAAACTCCAACCAAACATTACAAGGACAAAAACCAGTAATTGAGATGAGATGCAAATCTCTTAAATGCTTCAAGTTCCCTTTGATCCTGTAATAATCACTAGAGTTAAATAATGGTATTTTATATTCATTCAGGCTAGTATTTCACAGATGCGTGACCCTGGCGACCCACTTGAGTTCTCATTAGTAATCACCTGCAAAGCGAGGTCTTCACTGAGCCTGAAGATGGATGGAGGTGGAAAGACCTCTTAAGTTTCAGATATGTATTGGAAACCTATCTGCTTTTAGTGGCAACCTGAGTACTGATCATAAAATCAATAAGCCCTAAGTGATCTGGATCCTCTTTACCTGAGAGAACACTCTTCCCTAGGAACTCTCTCAGCACTTGATATTTAAAAAAAATGGCATGATGTTTAGCGTTAGGAAGCAAGGAAACAAAAACAGACATGAGAGACGATTCGGGAAACCGTGAATCTGAAATAATTCATGGCAAGAGCGAATGAATCACACACTGACTTACAGACTTGGCTGTTTCATTAATGTTCTTTGCATTGAAATGTAATTATCTCTCCTGCCCGGGCAGCTGCAGCTCTGTGTTCTGGGACTTCACAATCAGGGGGCCGGACACGAGGGCCAACGCCCTCAGAGCTCCGCAGAGGGAAGAAGCCTCCTGCTGTTCACAGTGCGAAGCTTGTGCAGGGTTGTTTTGAAGACAACTTACTTAATTTGAGAATAAATTTATTTTCAGGTTTTCTATTTTTCTGCCTTGTTTGGCAGCTGACAGAGTGGCACTCTGTCCCTTAAGAAAACTAAGGAGCTGATTTGGAGTCAGCACCTCGGCTGCTCGGTGCATAATGGTCCAATGACAAATAGTGCAGGTGTCACCTCTTCCCCAAGGCGCTCCCGGGGCTCTCCAGCTCCCCGAGTAATTTCTCCCCGTTGGCACTCCCACACACAATGTTACTACCAAGTCACAATGAAAGCAATAACTCTTACTGTCTCATATATTCAAATATCTCAAGTGAGAACATTTGAAAGGATGCATGCGGTACCTTAATTAATACCGCCTTAGCCATACTGCTGGCCTATCGGATAATGAAAAACGGAGACACATTTCCCTTCATCCATCTACCTTCACCGTCATTGTAACCTTGAGGAATCGTGAATACTAACTGTTCCCAAGTCTCGCCGACCAGACACAAGGACACAGAGCGTCTCAAATCACTCTGGGCTGGAAGGAGCCCTGCTTCGGAGGGAACAAGAAATGTGGATGATAAACTGGGAACAACACTCCTTCATCCTCTCCGACACCCGCAGACCTCCGGGGAAACACTCACTAAATCCATCCACTACACCTCTATCTCCCGCAGTACGTGCCCCGTTCTCATGCCAGAAATGAAACCTGTGGTTCAGGGTCTAGCTATACACACTGCCCCCGAGGACAAGGACTTGTGTCTTTCCAATAAAATGCACATGCCTGGCTGTTCTACGGTTATTCTCCCTTTACTGAAATGTCGGGGGTGGGAGGAAGCATCTCTGTTAAAGGTACTTTAGAGGGAGATGAACTCGGGACAACGAATAAAAGGCACCTGGCCACACAATGGGCCGCTGGACTGTTCTGCTCTCTTATGAGCTCAGTTCTCAAAGTCCAAGCGTATGGCGGGATTTTTGTTTTGTTTTAACTTCAATCACAGTAATCTATACCCTTAAATCTGAAAAGATAAGTCTGATCCGCTTTCAACTTTCTGCCTGCCTGTCTATTGAACTTCAATCAGCCCAGATGAGGAGGCGCAAGAGAAAACTCTGGCTTCCTTTTGGATCCCTACACCAGCTTCATACGTATTAGGGATTATTTGTGCTCCCAGGCTGAAATCAAGGAAATAAAACCCTATTCGAGACAGCCATTTCTGTAGCTAGCACCACGTTTAAAGGCAAACTGAACAGGCAAACACAGGAGTCTCTCAGCTGACTTGGAATGTGGTTTGGTCCCCTGTCCACCTCTGCTTTTCCACTATGGCTCTTCTGACAGACATGGAACCTTTGGGTTTTCTGTAAAGAGGTTTGGTTTTCCATCAGGAAAGTGACAAAAAGGTATATAAAGTGACATTCCAGATTCTAAGGTGGCTTCTAATGCCACTAACAAAGCATCTTTGGCATCAGCCTTAACTAACTAACTAACTCAGGGCAGTTTTCAGGAAGGTAATGTGGCCAAAACACACAACTCAGTTTTGTTAACCAAATACTCATTTAAGCTTTGCATCAAAAACTCTAAACGCTATCTTGCAAGCTTATTAAAAATATAATTCCATCTCAAATGGCTTTAGAAATACCACCCAATACCACCCCACCACCAGGCTGCCTGCTTGCTCTCTGTGAGTCTGTCTCTATTTTACTTGGTAGTTCAGTTTGTTCATTAAATTCCACATATGAGTGAAATCATATGGTACTTGTCTTTCTCTGACTGGCTTATTTCACTTAGCATAATGTTTTCCAGGTCCATCCATGCTGCCAAAAAGGGTAAAATTTTCTTCCTTTTTGCAGCAAAGTAGTATTCCATTGTGTTTTCAGATGAAACAATAATCTGCTGAAATTAATTCTGCACCTAATTATAAAAAAAATCTGCTGAAATTAATTCTGCACCTAATATGAGCCCATCTTGGTAGACTGGTCATGCAAAGTTTGCTAAGTTTTCATCTGATCTAAAAAAAAAAAATTGCCTTAACAATCATGATGAAATATCCAGTAATGATAAATAAATAGAAACATCACTGCAATTAGGGGTATTTTATATTTTTAAATTGAAAAGCTTATTGAGAGTGATTTATTTTGGGCCCTAAGGTGAATTTAAAAGTTGGGAATAGTTCATAAAATTCAATTTCGATGGAGTTCAGTAAAACTATTGCAATTTTAATATGTAACAAGCATCAATAAATAAGGAAATGTGAAATATGACTGGCTGGATTCAAAGGGGTATAGGCCAAACTAGACGGTTTTAGTGCCCTGACCACTCCCTCTCCCCTCCCTGCCGCACCTTCTAGTGTCGCTCTACTCCCAAACGATTAATCTTTGCCATGACATTAACTGAAAATTAGGAAAGAATGGAGTCCTGAATCTACATTGTGGCAATTCCCTGATTCCAATCGTAACTGCGGCTAACCTGAGCGTTCCAATGTCACACAGGGGAGGACACAGCACATCAAATTCTTCTGTACAAGTCTGGTTTCATAATCAAGCTCAGAGGGACAGATACATAGATTAATGTAAACAACCCAGAAAAAGCCATGCAAGTTGGCAAGGTAGGTGTAACTAATGTAATCACAATCTTCAATCATTTCAAAAACAAATTTTCTAGCATTTTAAGCATCATCAAGTCCATGATAAAATTATATTTCTGACTCAATTCTCCTGAACATTAAACACTTCTGTGCAAAGAAACCAAGATGGTCCAGCTGAGCTAAGTTCGGTGCTGTCGAAAGAATGCTCAAAGCACTTGCACCATTTTTTCACTCCTCTCCCCCATCCCATGCTTCAGAAAAGAACATCTTCAGAAAAGTTCCCAAATATTTATTTGTACTATTTGCTTAATACAAATTAACTCCAACTCCTCCCATCCCGGAGCCTTCTAAATTCAGTAAGATGCCTTAGTTCCTGGTCTCTTTTGACAAGTACTTTTACAATGTTAGGCCCAGTTAACGAGGAACATTTGAAAGGAATCATACATACTGACAACCAAAGTTTTTTTTACAAAAGGGTGAGCCCCAAAAAATTAGCACAGAGTCAAATTTAGTCATCTTATAAAAATTACATTTAAAAATTCAGTCCTAATCCCAAGGCAAAAGCAAGAGTGGTAAGTTTTAGGTAGTAGGATAGTACTTGTATCCCACTCATTAGGCAAACCTAATGGATTAATTACCTCTCCTTGGATCTCTGAAAACTGAAGAATATAGGAAGTCCCCAAAAGAAAAGAAAAAAACAACGTGAGTCTCTGAGATTTCCCAAAACAATTTCTTCAATCATCTTTCCTTTAGGGTTTTGTGCTCAAATTGTTAGGGATAAACTAAGGGGAGACCCTCTCAACCCAATACATACAAGAGAACAAAAACTTCTAGCAATTTGAAAGGTATAGAGAATAAAATTTTTACATTTTAATTTATTTAATTTGTAAAGAGGTAATTTGTTCACATGCTCCAAAACCAAATAATATAAAAAGGCATTCATACAATTCAAAATGAGAAGCTGCCTACCTCCCTCCCCGTGTCTGCTCAGTTCCCCACATATTTCCACCCTCTCTCTCCCAGGCAGATAAGAAATGGTATTAGTTTCTCATATATCCTCATACAATTTCTTATGTATGTATAAGCAAATCTATAAATTGCCACACACTCCCCTCTTGTCCCCTCCTTCAATAATACAAATGGCAGCCTACTATACATCCTGCACTTCATTTTAATTACTTAGTATATCCTGGTGATATACTAAGTTTATACACTAAATTTCCATATTAGTACCTGGAGGGGTTCCTTATTGTTTTTACAGCTGCACAGCATCCCACTTATTTATTGCACATGTATGTGCACACCCAGGTGCATATAAAATGTATGTAATCAGATTAAACCAACGGACATTTAGTTTGTTTCTAATCTTCTGCCATTAAGACAATGGACTCCCTTGTACTCAGGTAATTTCATATGCATATAAGCACTGCTGCTGTGTAAAGGGATTTAATAGGGTTTAGATAATTTGTACGTTAATTAGTTTAAACACTACTCAATCCTGAGGAACTATATTATGGGTAGCATTAATAAAAAACTTTGAATTCCAGGCAATGCCATATTTGAAGATGTTTTTTCATTGTTTCATTTAAAAAGCCACAGGGTGAACTCTGTTCCATGCTGCTAACACTGGGGCAGTAGGGAGGGGGTCAAGGGGGTTCTTTTCTCACTAGTAAGAAAATATAATTTTAAAGTATTTATTTTCCCTAAAAATCTGTTAATATGCTCTGATTTGGATGATAAAACTACTGAGGGCCCCTAGTCTGAAAGTAGTGGGGCCACCCTGTACTCCCTACTGAAGTGAGCCTGAAATCAAAACTCTGTTGCTTAGTGTTCTTTCCACTTTGTTTTTGAGCATTACAGTTATAATCCTCTATCATTAATTTCCTTATTCCTGAAACAGGCCCCTCCATACAAATCTGTCTTAGAACACTTTTCCTCTACCTTTCCCCTAGGAAAAAGCAAAGGTCCCTACTTTTGATATGCGAACATCCTTTTAACCTGCAGATCTGGAAACAAGCACGGGACAGTAGCAGATGTTGATCGAAGCCCAGTTATGCCTGGTACCCTTTCAGGGCTCGTTCCACGGCTGCACTGGGAACAAAGTTAGCAATGGCCAGCTGGCCCCTCCGCTCTCCCTGACAACACCTCCAATGTTTGTCAGAGGGTGGGACTGCCACGGCTGAGGAAGATTGCAAACTGGGGAGAAAGGGTATTTAAATTTTTGAAGTGTACACCAACTGAAAATATATATTGCAATAGAGTGGAGGCATCCATATCCCTGTTGCTGGGACAGCACATTGACATGGGAAAAATCTGCGAGGGTGGAAATCAGGCTTTCCATAATTTCATTAAGTTACCCAGACACCCCAAGAAATCAAGATGACTCAAACAAGGAAAGTCCTGGAAGAGTAACCGAAGTGTGTAAGGTTATAATTACTCATTTAAATGACACGTCCAGCTAACTTCTACCCAGCCCTTCATAGAAACTGCCCAGAGAGGTCTCCAATACACTCTTCGTTGTCACATCCAAAATAGTCTTTCATTTCTCACTTTATGTCTCTAAAGAATCTGGAACCCTTTCTCCTCCAGTTTCCAAGCCACTTTGCCTCCCAGGCCTTCCTCCCTCTCTGAGGACTCCTCTCCTCGCTCTGGCCAGCTCCTGTTCCTGCACTTGCCCTCCGAGCTTCGCCTTGGTGATAAATCCCTCCCACTAGTTCAACCCCTAAGGTTTAAGATATCAACATAGAGCATGTTATCCACATTTGAGAGTGCTAACATCTAACCACGATCCTCAAAAAATATCACACAGAAAATTGTCATATGTGACATCTTCAAGAGATCCCTTTAAGTTAATAACAATGAGATATCTATGCTTACAACATGTTCAATTGGGGAAAGCTATATTAACAAGTAAATAAATTCCAGATAACAAAATTTCTGTTCCCTCATTTTTCTTTCTTCTAACAAAAATACTAACTTTTATATATCATCTTCATATTTCTTATACATTTTCAATCATTCTATCAATATTTTACTATTAAAAATCCGATTTGATGTTCCTTTTCTGACACAAACAAGAAGAGTATTTTAAACAGATATATGAACTTAACAACCAATTTGTTTTTGAATCCTAAAAAATTAGAGTAACAAGAAGGCCTAAAATCATATTCTATCAGATAAAAAGAAATTAACTCTAAACACATTCCAATAAATTCCACATGCATAGAAGAGTAGGAGAGGCTTGGGCCTACAAAACTAGTGTGTGGTCATTGAGAGGAAAGCCAAACGAGAAACAGGTCTGAGACTGACAGAAAATAGTTTTTAACGCGTACCTTGTTGCTGCCTAGACTGTAAGAAGGAATGAGATCTTGTCGGCTGCCAGACAACTGAAGAAGAAATAAAGAGGGAGATTAGTCCGTTATGTGTAAAAGTACATAAATCTAAGGCCCTGGAAATACAAGATTTTGAAAACTGAGTCAACAGACTGTTCCAATTGGGTAGTAGCAGACAGGCAGCCAAGGCCACAGCTGCAAACGTAGACTAGTGGCCTTTGGGATGAGAGGCACATTTTTTTAAAATCAAATTGGTTAGCCCCAATTTTAAGAAGGGAGGTTTGTATAAGATCAGATATCCAGTTTATGCTAAGGAAACAACCAACTGGGCCTGAATAAGAAATACTTCTATTGTTTATCCCCTTTCATTTAAAAGATACCAGGTTACTGGTTATCTTATGTATCTGATCTTATGACTCCTTTTTCTGGGTATTCATAGCAAATGTATACACACAAGCTATTTTAAATCATAGGATTCTAAATAATAAATCTCAACATGTATCAGTACATTTAAACGTATCATTTTCTGAAGGAACGAGAGATATGAATGCTGAATTAAAGTGATACTTCTTAACCTCAGAGAATGATCCCAACCATTCAGTCTGAGAGCACCGAGTGATGTCTTTCAGTCACTCGGTGTGGCGGGGGGGTGGGGGTGGGGGGGCGGATATCACTATTGTCTCTCAAAGGCTAAGGCTGAGAGTCAGCTGCTCTTTGTCACAATGCTTGTAGTATGGCTTTTCTTCATGTAAAGTCCAGACAAAGGACTTTATAATGTTTCCTATATCCATATCTTTATCAAAAGTAAGAAAAGGAGAGGTAAATCAGGGCCATAGCATATTTCTTTGTGAAGAATTATCTGCATGCTTCATATGCACATAAATTATACATTCATGTCTTTAAAAAAAAAAACAAACTTAAGACACTGTTATGAAACAAACTTAACTTATTTTACTCCTTTATACTACCCTGGATGGCCTGTAAGCAATTGAGATTGTAAACCTAGCCCAGGCTTCTCCTCAATTTAAAAATAAGTTAGTCCAGAAAATTCAAATGGCTTGCCCTGGGCACTTGGTCACAGAACACCCAGTCACTGTGACGGTACCACCGGTGCTAGAGAAACGAGAAACATCAGAGAGGTGCTTCAATGGTACTTCCCCCGACATCAGGAAGGGCAGGGACAGAGCCATGCACAGATTCTCCAGGGAAGAGAACAGAGGCCCTTCAACCCGTTCAGACAAGGAAATGATATCTGCGGTGAGATTGAAAGGATGGGGAAGAGCTATGCAAGGAAAGAGAAGAGAAAGGAGACAAAAGCACGACATAGAATGGGACGCCATGTACTCACTCTGTTCACACTGGGAGAGCTGATACTCCTCCTACTTAGCTTCCCTTTGCCCGTCAACTGCTCCTTCACCGCAACTTCCTGCCAGTCAGAACCAGAGGGAAACTATATCAGAGACACACTCTGAAGCAATACCAGCGAAAGCAAGCCTTGAGTGACCATTTACACATATACATTCCTAGTTCTGTACATAATGGCTGTCACTCCACGTGACTAGTGATCCCACTACAATACTGTGGACCAGGGGTCCTCAAACTTTTTAAACAGGGGGGCAGTTCACTGTCCCTCAGACCGTTGGAGGGCCGGACTGTAGTTTAAAAAAAAAACTATGAACAAATTCCTATGCACACAGCGGCGGCAAAAACACCCGGCGGGCCGGATAAATGTTTTCGGTGGCCGCATGTGGCCCGCGGGCCATAGTTTGAGGACCCCTGCTGTGGACTATCCAAAGTTAGCTGCAGAGCTGACAGGCTACTAGATGCTTCTCTCCTCTATACTGACGGCCCCCCTGAAGCTGGCAGAAGTCAGTCCCAGGAGAAAGGTCATGAAAATCAGATCTTTCATTTTTATTTTTCATGAGTATGTTTGGTTGCAAAAAGTCTCAAATTGCTAGGTAGCATGAGGTTTAGGGTTTCCCTAAGGGTTAGGTTTACTGCTGGCATTTCTATTCTCCCATCTGGAGACTGTTCTACGGCTGTGGGAGGCTTGTCCAGCTAAGCAAGGACCCACTGTGCCTCACTACTGCCTAGTTCTTCAGCAACATTACTGCCCAGTGTGAAGGCATTTTTAAAATGATTCTTTAGCCAGCAAAAGTTAAATACTTTCTCCCATTACTTCCAACGCAACTAGATACCACATAGTGCCTTGGAAACAATAACTTTCCAAATGTAACTCTTGCATCTTCACAGACTACACCAGCAAGGCTAAATTAATATGTTCCACTTAAGTAGATGCTTCGAAGTTTACAAGTAACAATACTGGGATGCCGAAAGTCAAACACAGAATCGGGCTGGGTCAGCCCCACTGCACCCAGCGCCACGGACTGACCTGGCGAAGGCGATCCAGAGTGAGCAGGTTCTCCACGTCCAGCACGCTTCGAAGGTATTTTTCAATGTAAGCCTCGGAGTCAGCAGAAGCCGTGTTTTCCACATTAGCTGCCATTCTCGCTAATGTTTCTCGTTCCTCTACTCCTTGGGCATCCTGGAGAATGGAAAGTTGTATATTAAAATTAAATACATTGCAGAAGAAAACAGTGTTAATAGCGTCTTGATCTATACAGACACACGTTCATACAGAGTACTGAGCTAACAAATGGGATATAGGCCCATTGTAAAGTCAGCTTCTGGAACTCAGAAAGCACTTCCCCACAGAAACCATGGTATAAATGGTGGTTAGGTTGCTTTGAAAGGCTAATTAAACACAATGTAGCTGAAATAGTGCATTCTCAACAAAGCTGTTCTCTTTTTGATTTCCACTAAAAACAAAAGCATTACTGGTTAGAAAGGATTTGGTGGGGCCCTGACTGGTTTGGCTCAGTGGATAGAGCGTCGGCCTGCAGTCTGAAGGGTCCCAGGTTCGATTCTGGTCAAGGGCACCAAAAAAAAAAAAAAGAAAGGATTTGGTGGGCTAGTTGGAGATATAACCACCACTATATTTTAGGAACGCATCTTGAGGGGCAATAGAGAAGAATGAGGAGCTGGGGAACAGCTAGATAAGGGCGGGATCCAAACAATCCTAGTAAGAGGCAGACATGGGGATGGAGAATAAGGGTGGAAAGAAGGGTGGGTTTCAACACTTTCACTAAGCAGCCTACCACAGACTATTCAAGATGTACCGGCTTCTACAACTGGTCTCTGTCCTCAACTCTGGAGTGGCAGAGCCAACCAAGAAGAGAAGCATCCAGGGAAATTCTCACTGTGCTTTCCAGCACAGCCCAACCCTGCTCCTCTGTCTGACATGGACGGGCCATGCATATAAATGGGATATGCACAAGTTGGGGAGCAGGGACAGATTAATGTATTTATTTCCAGCAAGCTTAGTTCATAACAAATTATTCTGCTCAGGGAAAATCAGATACTTTATTTACTTGTGAATTTGTCAAAAACTACAAAATATATATCCATATGCCACTGCATCTTAAGATGCCATCAACTTTAAGAAAAAAAAAACCCATCATTTTATATACCTCTAAGAAGAAAAAAAATGTCTGCCTACTAATTTTAAGATATCATTAATTATAAGACACATTCTAACTTCCAAAAATATTTTTAAAAATTTAGATAAGCGTTAGAGCCTGGATGGAGTGGCTCAATTGATTAAGCATCATCCTGTGCACCAAAGGTCGCTGGTTTGATTCCCTATCAGAGCACATGCCTGGGTTCCAGGTTTGATCCTTGGTCAGGGTGCATGTGGAAGGCAACCAGTTGATTGAAGTTTCTCTTTCACCTCTCTCTCTCTCTCTCTCTCTCTCTCTCTCTCTCTCTTTTTCTCTCTCTCTCTCCCTCCCTCCCTCCCTCCCTCCCTCCCTCCCTCCCTCTAAGCATGCCCTCAGGTGAGGATTAAAAAATATAATAATAAAAAATAATAATAAATGAGTATTGGGATGGATAAAATAAGGAAGAATTTGAGAGATGGCAAAATTTTTGACTCCTATAGTAATGCATTTGAGCCTTTTAATAACCCTGAAAAGAAATCATTTTCATTTCATAGATGAGGAAAGAGGAAGGCCACATAATTAGCAAAAGAGGCAAGGCTAGAGTACATATTCATTTTTCCACTCAACACAGAATATTTTTCGGTGTCTGTAGGGTACAGACATTATCCTGATTGTCTAAGAAAGGGGATACTTGAGTTTTAAGAAACCCACATGTCTCCATGTTACCCACACACCTATCAAACATAAAACATTTCCATTAACTCAGAAGTTCATTTATGCGCTTCACAATCAATCCCAGCCCTCCTCAAGGCGAGACAATCTCTCTGACTATACATGTTAAGCATTTCACCTTTTTTGGAACTTCAAATAAATGAAATCATACTCTTTTGTGTCTAGCTTCTTTCACTCAGCATAATTCTGAGGTTCATTCATATAGTTCATTTCTTTGTAGAGCTGAGCAAGATTCCACAGTATGGAGGTACCACAATTTATTTTATCTATTCATCTGATGATGGATGTTTGAGTTGTTTCTGGTTTCCGGTTATTTTGAGAGGCTGCTATGAATATTCTTGTGTAAGTCTTTATGGACATATGCTTCCATTTCTCTTGGGTAAGAACTTAGAAATGGAATCACTGAGTCATGAGGTAGGTGTCTATTTTCTAAAGTGGTATATTATTTTATACTCCCACCAGCAATGAAAGCATTCACACTGCTAAAAACAAACAAACAAACAAACAAACAAAAAACATGTGAAGATGTTTCTTGTTGCCCTCTGGCCTATGATCACTTCTTGCCACCAAACCCTCCTAGCTTCTGCAATATGGAACACAAAAGGACTTTTTGGGGCTTTTTCATGATGAGACCTAGCTTCTTAAGGGATCTTTTTGTTGTTGCTAATCCTAACCAGAGGATACTTTTTCCATTGATTTTCAGAGTGGAAAAAGGAAGGGAAGGAGGTGGAAAGAGAGAAACATCGATGTGAGAGAGACATATCCATTGGTTGCCTCCCACCAGGCACTCCGACCTGGAGTGGGGTGAACCTGAAACCTAGGTACGTGACCTTGACCGGGCTTAAGGGATCTTTTTATTTTTTAAATAAAAAAATAAACTAAGTATAGTCCTTTTACTGTAGGCTTTAAGACTCACTTTCCCTTTTACTTTACATCAGAATTTGGCAATGTAAAAATTACGCTTGCCAACTGAGATATTTAGCTAATTATTAGCAGGTAGCCCAAACACATGAGGTTATGTTTATATTTCAGCTGGTTCCTCCACATTTCTTCCCTTTGAAAACCATACCACCTGAAGAATAAAAACACTTGTAAAGGGGGGAGAGGGGAATAATGGGGGGATAGGGACACATATGTAATACCTTAATCAACAAAGAAATTTAAAAAAACACTTGTAAAGAGGATAAGAAAACTACAAATAGGAGGGGTGAAGTGATGGGGACAGAAAGATGAGAAGAGGAAGGAAAAGTGAAGATGGTTCATTATAGCTGTCACTGTTTCTCAATTACACTCAAACCACTTATAGAGTTAAGATCTAAAACAACCAGGAAAACATACAAAACACTCGGATGCAGAGAATAAACAGCAAGTCTCTAGTTAAACATGTAAGTATGCAAAGAGTGATCTATTATGGACCCAAGATTTTGCAGGCAGTCTAACTCTGAAAACAGACTTAACATTTGTTCAGCAGCCTCCAAATTAAATAGTTTAACAGTTAATATTTACTATGAAAGTCTAACACTTTGAAGATCCAGGAAAAACAAGTTACTATTTGACATTATTTGAAAGAAAAAGTGTTTTGCAATACAAGAAATTTCTTCCAAAAACTGCTCTCTGTATTAAAATATATATTGTTTCATCTATTGTTCAGATACTCAACAGGATGAATGAATACACACTGAACCCTCAAATAAAGAGAATGGGGCTGACGTGGATGGATGTGAGGAGAGAAGGCATGCCCCCAGGGCTCACACTCCATGCTCCGTGCTCCACTCCTGAGAAAGGAGTCTCACCTCCTCACTCACTCCTGCTTTCAGACAGTGAGTGTAGCAAGGGCTGCTCCTCTTTCTCTCTGTCATTGAATCCTTTTCATAGGCCCCTCATTTCTCCTGCTCATGTACAGAAGGCCTCCAATACCAGCATGCAGTGCCCAGTTAATAAGTCTCTCAATCAGGGATGAAACACTAGGAAGCATAAACTGCATCCTACAATAATCTTCTGTCAGGGACATTTTAAGCTCAATTTGTTTAAGTCCTGTGAATATCTCACTTAGTTCATAAAGAGAAATAATAATAATAAAATAACAATAGTAACTACAATAATAACAGCAATTACAATTTATAGTTTAGCATGTACACAACAATTTGTATATACTGTCTCATTCAATTCTTAAAACAATCCTCTTTGGAAGGTATTGCTAACCTTTTCTGATAAATGAAAACATTCAGACTCAGGGTAACCTATGAGAGTTCACTTCACTAATAGGTTAAAGAAACAAGATTTCTGTTTGGCTCCAAAATGAAACCCTAAATCTCTGCTATCTTATGTTGGCTCCCTTTGAGAGTTACAATATTACCTCATGTCTTTTTAAAAGTTTATTATTTATGAAAGTACTAGAGGCCTGGTGCATGAATTTGTGCATGGTGGAGTCCCTCAGCCTGACTGGCAATCGGGGCCGATCAGGGCCGGCCGGTCAGCCCAGGGGGAGGTTGGCTGGCTGCAGGAGGTTGGCTGTGGGAGCGCACTGACCACCTGGTCAGCCGGGGGGGAGGGACCATGGCAGGTTGGCTGGCCACGGGAGGTTGGCTGTGGGAGCGCACTGACCACCAGGGGGCAGCTCCTGCGTTGAGCATCTGCCCCCTGGTGGTCAGTGCACGTCATAGCAACCGATTGACTGGTCATTTAGTCAACCAGTTGTAATGGTCGCGTAGGCTTTTATATATATAGATATAGACGAGAGGCCCAGTGCATGAAATTTGTGCACAAGTAGGGTCCCTGGAGGCTGCCGGCCGGGGCCTACCTTCCCCCGGACACCTGCTGCCACTGCTGCTACCAGCCAGGGCGGGGCTGCGGGCAGTTGGCCAGCTGGTCCCACCCTCGACTGAACTCCTGGTCATGGGGACAATTTGCATATTAGGCTTTTATTATATAGGAAGGATAGTTGACATACAACATTAAATTAGCTTTAGGTGTTCAACACAGTAATTTGACATTTATATGCCTTACAATGTGGTCACCACAATAAGTCTAGTAACAATCTGCCATCATATAAAGTTATTATGATATTATTGACTATTTTCTCTGCTGTACATTATACCTCTGTGACATTGTTTTATAATTGGAAGTTTGTACCACTTATTCCTCTTTATCTTTTATCAGTGAAAAGGTGTCAACTTGCTTTTCTTTTTTTAATATATTTTTATTGATTTCAGAGAGGAAGAGAGAGACAAAAACATCAATGATGAGAGAGAATCTGATTGGCTGTCTCCTGTATGCCCCCCACTGGGGATCAAGCTCACAACCCAGGCATGTGCCCAGACTGGGAATTGAACCGTGACCTCCTGGTTCATAGGTTGATGCTCAATCACTGAGCCATGTGGGCCAGGTTGATTTGCTTTTCAAAGCAATGTTTTTCTTTAACAAAATACTAAAGCCAGAACATTTAGAGCAGCTGTTTTCAACCTGTGGGTCGCGACCCCTTTGGCGGTTGAACGACCCTTTCACAGGGGTCGCCTCGACCATCCTGCATATCAGATATTTACATTACGATTCATAACAGTAGCAACATTACGTTATCAAGTAGCAACAAAAATAATTTTATGGTTGGATCACAAAATGAGGAACTGTATTTAAAGGGCCAGAAGGTTGAGAAACACTGCTTTAGAGTCACAAGTACATGTTACTGAGTCAAGATTAGGAAATTCCTCTAAAATCTTATAGCATGTCCCTAAATATACATTTCTATTTAGTACATGTTCCTTAGGTAGGTGGCTTTTCAGGGAGTTAGCTCTTTTTACATGTTTATTTTTAGTAAATTCAAATTTCATATGATCATTCACCTCTGGGATATTGGAGACAATCTCAAAAGTCACTCCGCAGCCAGGAATAGAACTTCGATGAGACATCTTTTTTAGGAGACTCTGAGCAAAACCCTAGAAAAACAAAACAGAAGATACGGTTTTCCACTTCAAAAACTGAATTTATATTATCAGAGAAACAGCGTAAATGATATTGCATTCACTCCAACCAAAAAGAAACAGAACATATTTCCAATCTATGCACGTTGAAATCCAAATCACCAAACACAGGTTCCTCCACTTTGTCTTAGTGCACGCCACCCATTTTAGAAACCTGTGTGTCTACATGTGCGAATGGGTGACAGGTCCTACATCCACACACTGAGAGCACAGACCCTAACCTCTGGAAACTGACACCAGGCATCCGGTTCAACTCTGCTTAAAGGCTACGGAAATAAGGCTGTTAACTTCTACACAATAAAACGACCTTCTAGCTAAGAGGTAAGCAAGGACTGGTGACTCTTACACTTTTTTTATTCCAGTACGATGGACATCTTGTACCATGAATATTGACAACTTCGGGCATTAAATTCTTGACCAAAGCAGGATCGTTATGAAGGATGATTTAAGAGTGCATGGTCATTGTTTATGCTGACTGTGCTCTTTGCAGTTAAGAATTGAACTGTTGAATTAATGCATAGATGACTCATTTAAAGATGCTGCTAAGACTGAACATCCTGTAGAGGTTGAAGAGAGCAGGGATGAGGGCAGAATATAATTGGTGAATAAAGATAAGAAGAAGAGAGAATATTAAACTAACAGAGAACCTTTTTCCTCATGCAAAGGGAAGCAGGAAATATGTGAAAACCCCCCAAAGAAAACAGAAAAATCAAGCTGCTTGGTCTTAGGAATACATATTTTCACAAACCTATTGAATAATTTCTTTCCTATTTAGTAATCTTTAGTTAATTTTTTAAAGAGATGTTAACCTTTTAGAATGCAAAGAAACCGTTACTTCATCTCTTCACTCTCTCGACTGCAGCCCGCAAAGCTGAGCCATTACCAGTCCATTGGCCAGAGAGGAGCTACAGCTATTTTCTAATGGGTGTGTGTATGTGGGGTGGGGGGTGGAGGGGGGAAGAGGGGAGAGGGAAAGTGTGGGTGCTGCTGTTATCTCCCATTCTTGTTTTCTATGTCTATGGAATTACTGAAGCTGACTTGCACGTATTAGGCTCCTAAGGAAGTCCCTGCTCTTTTTATACAGACGTCGTTTTTAGAAATGAAATATCTGAAATTGGGACGAAAACCGCCGTGCCCTAAAATACTATAATTTCATTCATTATCAGCTGGATACTATCAAATCATTTCAACCAGGGGGAAAATGTGGCAAGTCCTTGTCCCTGAAACAAAAAATAAAAACAAACAAAAAATGTAGAAAAAACTTGGTGACACCACGATGCACCCTTTCTGTTAAAAATTCTGTGGGGCCAGTACCCAGTCAGTCTCAGCTGTACCAGGTTAGTCTTGGTGCTTGGCAACCAGAATCTCTAGTTCTGAAATGGCAAATAACTCTTCAAAATGTTCCCCAGCGTGCCGATTTTAATCCATCGCGCCTTCTGAGAAAAGGGAGATGAAGAGAAGAGTGAATGGGAGACACACCATATGCATCTCTGGCTAACCCGACGACCTGGGCTTTATTGATGTTGGATTGCCCAGCTAAAGAGCTGCAATTTTAACAGCGTTACCGCCAGTCTTCATTTCGAAGATTGATATCAGTGTGACATTTAGAACTAAAGATTAATTTTTAGGGGTGGCGATTACATCTAGGACTCTGTCAACCATGACTGTGCTCTTTTAAATGAAAAGATTTATTTTCATCTGTTCTGGTTTTAGTCAGTGTACTGGGAAGGCCTCCAAAGAGTGAGCATAGACAGTTAAAAAGAATCCCTAGAATCAACCTCCCAAATCCTGTATTTGCAAAACCAATAACGGAAAGAGTTTATATCCACCTAGAAATGTTCCACTAAATGTGTCCTTCATGTGGCACAAGGTCCTTTGTAATCTAGTTTGCAACCATGCCGGTCATGGCCTTTGGCTCTGCAGCGCACCCCTGCTTCTCCAGGTCCCCAAGCCTGCCACGCCCTTGCCATCCTCACCACCCCTGCACATATTTCCTCCTCTCCACAGAACAGCCAACAGCTCCTTCCTTGTCTGCAAAAAAGCAGCTCACATGCTACCTGCTCTCTGAAGTCTCCCCCGACGTCCTCAGCCTGAACTCTCCCTTCCGCACCTGCCCTCTCCCAGCACGTGGTGAGCACCCGCATCAGGGCACAGTCACAGGAGAGGAGAGTCACCTGTTTATACATGGACACATGCCAACGGACACTGGCTCTTTAAGGACTGAGACTATTACTTATTCATCTTTTACCCCAAAGCCAGATAAGAGTCCACGTCCCAAATTTATGAATCAGCCAATTCAGAGAGATGACTGAAAGGAAAGAAAGGTATGGAAAGCAAAGGGTAAGAAGCACAAACAAAGGCTCTCTGCAGTGAACCTTCTCATCTTAGAGGACCCAGATGAAAAGTCAAAAACGGCGAACTTCACCTCGACAAGGCTCTGTGGCACCTGACAAAGGGCTGTAAGTTGTGCCTATACAAGAATAAAGGCCCAATGTAATGATTTACTACTGGCTCGGAGGAAGCCAGGGTGACATGCTCTGGAATGGAAGCAAGCCCAGCTACAGGCCAGGAACAGCCCTTGAAAAGAAGCACACAATGCTGCACAGAGCCTGTGGGATGGGAGGCCAGAGGGTCGCTCCATGGCCCTGCCCTGTTTCCAGTCACTTCTTCCACTAGGATGAGCGACTCACCTGCCGGCCATGCACATTGACACAGATTCGTTTGCGCAACACTAGCTGCATGTCAGCTGGATGGCTGAGCCCGACCGTCACCCGCACAATCAGAAACACTCGCTCATCCGCAGGGGTGCCTTTGCTGAGCTGAGGACAACTGTGCACTGCAGAGTCCCACGAAGCTTCCGCCTTCACCTGCAGAGAAGACACAAAGGGCATGCTTTCCCATCTTCTCCTAAGAACAAGAAACCTCACAAAGAGACACCTTGGCTTGGGTTGAGGTGGAACATGCCAGTCATGAGGGAGTCTGTAAGAGCCCTGCCCCGAAGACTGTGGAGTATGAGGGTGTGGCCACGATCACCCTCGGCTGGGAATACAGAGCAGAATGTTCTCTGCTGGCTGGATTTGAAATTAAAAAAAAAAAAAAAGCTCACCTGCCAGCCATGAACATAAAAATTTTTTTGCAAATTCAGCTCAATGAACTCCTGCATATCTTTCATCTAGATTCATCAACTGTTAACACTGGCCACTTTTCTTTTCCCTCTTCCTCACAACACATACACACACTGTGATATTATTATTAATTTTTGCTGAATTGCTTTAGAGTAAGTTACAGACACATAACTCTACATCCCTAAGTACTTTAGCAATTATCGTCTAAGAACAAGGGCATCCTCTGACTTACCCTCTGACTTCCTGAATATTATCATATGCAGGAAATTTCACATCGATGCAATACTATGACATAATATAGCGTTCATGCTCAAATTTTCCCATTGTTCCAATCCAGGATCACAAACTACATTTAGCTGTCACGGTCCCTTTATTCTAATTTAATCTGAAATGGTTCCCCAGCCTTTGTTTATCACGCGAGACACTGACTACGAAGGAAGGGCCCGTGTCCGTTTACAGAGGGTGCCACAGCTAGGTTGTCTGACTGCTTCCCCCTGTGAGACCCAGGTTGTGCATCTTAGGCATACCCCTAAGTGACCATGTGTTCTTCAAAGCATCACATCAACTTCCCTTCCTTAAAGTATTTTATCATTTTCCCAATATACTCCAAATTTTTAAATGAACCCCCACTGTACTAGTACACCCATCACTCGGATTCAAACATTATTAGGATTTTACCACACTGGATTCATTGATTGTTTCCCTGCCCCCCCTTTTTTAGAAAGTATTAACTGAAGAATTTCAAAGCAATCCCAGGTATGGTTTCATTTTACCTCTTCACTTCAGCAGCATTTCCCTAGAGAGTGGGTCCTGCAGACCTGAACAACGAATACTAACACTCAGCCTTCACCAGGAGAGGAAGTAAGTGTTGTGTGGACTAATCTGATAATCCACTCCTTCTGGAAGTGGTTCCATTCTTTCTGGAAGCCATAATGGAAAGTTTCCACTTACATTTCTGGAGAAATGTAAGCACTGAAATAACAACCTTGCTGGCTGTTTCAAAAGGCTCAGGGAAAGGTTAAGGAAACTACTTCTCATCCAATCCTCCTGAGTTATGTTTTACTTACCTCTCTATCATGGTGTTTGACAATCTGCAGTTCAAAGAACTTGTCCTCCTCTTCTTCAGTAAGGGTAGCATCCCATCCACCAGGTTCTGGGTCATCAAGATTATCCTGAGAGCTGAAATCATCCGCTAAAAGCAAAGAAGTTCCATTACATACAAAGATCATTTTAAGGACAACCCCTACCAGTTAAATTTCAATGTGTTTGGTATTAAAATCCTTCTGCCTCAAATTTCATTTCCTTTGGCTCTAAAATCTTACATGACAAAGATGATGACCATTAAACAGTTCGTAGATCTTAGAGATGAAAAATGCCTCAAGAAATTATCTTACCCAATCTCCTACCTTTATGCCTTATTTTACATGAAAGGCAACTGAAGCCAAAATACCTAAGAGGTTACTCAAGGTCAGTCCATAAATGTTAATGATAAGATTATAACCCAAATTACCTGAGAGTGGACTGAAAAAAGGAGAAGCGAGAATGATTCTGATTATCTGACAGTTGAGTTCATTAAAAGAATCAACTGGCTACAGGAACTAGAAACTGGAGGGGTTTCTAGTTCCTGTAGCCAATTATATAATACTAGAGGCCCAGTGCATGGATTCGTGCACCAGTGGGGACCCTTGGCATAGCCTGCAGTGATCAGGCCAAAACCAGCAGTCCAACACCACCTGCTCCTCCTGCCTGCCACACTTGCTCATCCTGGCCCTGCTGCACCTGCTGATGCCACTGCCTGCTACTCGATAGGCTCGCTACTGCTCTGCTGTGGTCTTGGGGCTGTGGCGGCCAGCTGTGAGCCCTGTGCCTGGCGCTTGTCAGTCAGCTGAGTGGCACTCCCGCTGTGGGAGCGCACTGACCACCAGGGGGCAGCTCCTGCATTGAGCATCTGCCCCCTGGTGGTCAGTGCGTGTCATAGCAACCGGTCTACTGGTCATTCAGTCGCTTAGGCTTTTATTTTATTTATTTATTTATTTATTTATTTATTTATTTATTTATTTATTTATTTATTCGTTTATTCAATGCTTAGGCTTTTATATATATAGATAGAGCCCATACTCAAATTTTTCCATTGTTCAAATCCAGGATCACAAACTACACTTAGCTGTCACTGTCCCTTTGGTTACTCAGTTCCAAACCTGTTCCCCCAACTCCCTATCCATAAGCTGTGAGTAGGCATCAAAGGTATCCTTTTAGTATGTGGGCTTAGGCAGACCAACAATGGGCATAAGGCTGAAGAAGGTCCTGATCATGTCTAGGAATAGCCATACTAACAGGTCTTCTTTAGGCTTAGTCTTCTCTCTCTCTCTCTCTCTCTCTCTCTCTCTCTCTCTCGCTCTCTCTCTCTCTCTCTCTCACACACACACACACACACACACACACACACACACACACACACACTGCTCACCTATCCAGGAACTGAGCATAAGACTAGGCCAGAGTCACCTTTAGGTTCAAGATTCAAGAGAACAAGGTAGGAGAGAGCGCTGTGGCAATACATTAAAACCCTATCAGGTGGACAGACAGTGGAAGTGGCTAAGTACTCTTTCTAACTCTGTGTGCATATGAAACTCTCCCATGTGTCTAAATAAGCTAACCAGCACAAGATGCGAAAAACCTCAGATATCATAACTCACTTCCAGCTCAGTGAAAGAAAACCCCTGAGGACATCCCATCTTGCCCATTTAACATAGTTAATTTTAATATACAGTTCTTCTGCACATGTTTTAGGAATTCAACTGCTGACTTTTAACTTATTTTTAGCTCTTTAATCTACCTCTACATTTTTATTTTTCCTTGTCAGATAAAGTATATGTAAAATGTAGCCACACCTAAGATATTTTAACATGACCATAAAATGTCAGAAAAAAAATAACATTAAAAAATAGGCAAGGTAGGGGTGAATGACATAAGAACTCACAGAAAAAGTGTTAACTTTAGTAGGCAATGCTAAGGAAGCACCAGATAAAAGAAAACAGGCGACATAAGCAATCACTAGTCATTAGTCCCTTCCAGAGAGAAGCCTTTTCTAAGAATTATTCTTTAATTTTAAGTGCAGGAAAACATGACTACCTTCCTAAACTGAGGAAAGAACAAAGCATGCACACAGCAGTGCGGGCTGTAGAATGATATGTGAGACGCATCATGATGAAACATACCTATCACTGTTACAAAAATATTACTCTTTCAGAAAGTTCATTCTTGGTCAAGTATCAAGTCCTTTGGCACTCATAAAATGAACCCTAACCTTAGGCCTACAGAACTGCACAACTGCATCCTTTGTTAGAATCTAAGTGTTACATGGAGAGTAATGTGTTAGAGGTAAGCCTTCCAAAAGTACCTCCTAACTTACCATTTAAGTCAAGGAATATAACAGGAATGTGTGTTTCCATCCCAGGAACTGGGGTCCTAAAACATAATGAACAAATAGCATCTCAAATAAAGCAGACAGTCTCAGCAGCCCGGACATGGTGCCACAGCCTTAATCACAGCCAGCCAACAATAACTCTGCTGCTGGGTTTGCTGTAATAAACATCAGAGATGCCACAGAGCCCTGACGGTAAGTGCTGCCTCTCTTCTTGGGTGCTCTCGGGTGTAATTATCATGTGCTCTGAAATTAGAACTCCGTCTTCTAAGATGCATATACCTGTTTATAAATGAGGCTTCCTTGTTTAAAGTTACTTTCTTATAAAATTATATACCTAAGGGCCCCATATGGCTTCATTTACTATTTTTAATTTCTATAAAGTGGCACAGAAATCTGCTGACAGTACAGTTTTCACAAGACCAAAACTAAAAACTCCTAGAGATGCAATTTTATGATGACCAAATGGTCTTTTAAGGGAATGACCCAAGTAATTAACATATTAACTATTTTTTTAAAATGCTAAGTGCACTGGTACTAAATATTGATTTAGATTCTCAGAAATCTTAATTATTTGAGCTCATAACAATATTATTTAATAAAACAATTTTAGGCCATAGTTATTCCAACTCATGAAAATAATTTAAACACTTCCTCTAATTCAAACAACTTTCCCCCCCATATGCTGCAATGAGCCTTCCATTAATTAAAGCACAGGCAAAATTCCTACAGAAAGCAGTTGGCTTAGTGAGCATTAGAATCTTAGGAGACACGTGGCGGCATGCATACCATTCTGCTGGGGCCCCTGGAATCCCACTGCCGGCGGAGGGGACCATAACCGCATTCCTCTCCTCAGTTAGAGTCAACCTCATCTCTAGAAGCTGAGCTTCACGGTCAGCATCATCCTCTGTTTTGTCTAAAACATCAGGAATGAGGATCAGATAGGGCTATTTCACTTGCTACTTACACTTTTGTCCTGTGTATCAACAGGATGTCTATATTTCAGTTACTTTATGATGAGGGTTCACTAGAAACTTATGACTTCCTCAAGTCATGATAAAAAAATTATGATTAAAAAAAACTATAAGCTAGCCCTAACCGGTTTGGCTCAGTGGACAGAGCATCGGCCTGCGGACTGAGGGGTCCCGAGTTCGATTCCGATCAAGGGCATGTACCTTGGTTGCGGGCACATCCCCAGGAGTGGGTGTGCAAGAGGCAGCTGATCAATATTTCTCTCTCATCGATGTTTCTAACTCTCTATCCCTCTCCCTTCCTCTCTGTAAAAAAAAATCAATAAAATATATTTTTTAAAAAAGAAGAAAACACTTTTAAAAACAAACAAACAAAAAACACTATAAGCTAGTGAGGCTGGTGTACTCTTACAGAGGCCATGCCCAATTCATGGAAGGCCTACAGTGGAAGAGGACATGAATAATTTCTTCCAGAGTCAGAGGATTTAAGTACTTTGGACAAGAAATCAAGAAATGTTAGCATCTTCCCGAAGTTATTTTTGAGGGACAATGTTTACTTTGTGTACCATATTTTCTCTTTATCTGGTGGGGGCTGGAGGAGACCTATGCAGAGACATCACTCCAATTAGATAAATGTTCTTTGGAAAGGCTATGACACAGTAACATTCCTATGCTCTTGCCATCCCCATAACTGATGTGTTCATTTACTTCTAATTTACGTGGCTGCAAATGGCGGGGAGAGAAATATTCAATGTGCTCCTCTTACCATGTTTACTAACAAGCTTCTGCAGTTGTTGATCTAAGTACTCCTGACGTTTTGTTAACGCATTTAGCCATTTTCTACGTAGTCTCTCTAAATCCCGATCCTGGAAGAAAACAAGGGAAATGACAGTAAATATAATGTGTAGGCGATGTATCTAAAACGATGCTCTATCTTACCTTACTCTAATGTGCTTCAAAAATGTTAAGTATCCTATATAATAAAAGGCTAATATGCAAATTGTCCCCTTGACAGGGAGTTCGACCAGGGGGCGGGGTCAGCCAGCCAACCACCCACGACCCCTCCCCCGAGCTGGCCTGGCCAAATTGGGACGGGCTGGCCAGACCCCACCTTTGTATGAATTTGTGCACCAGCCCTCTAGTTATTTTGGGGCCGATGGGGGGGGGGGGGGGGAGTGGCAATAAGAGGGGAAGGGGCTGCGGGAGGTTGACTGTGGGAGCACACTGACCACCAGGGGGCAGCTCCTGCATTGAGTACCCCCTGGTGGTCAGTGCACGTCATAGCAACTGGTCGATCTGTTGTTCCAGTCATTCTGGTTGCAACAGTCACTTAGGCTTTTATATATACAGATGTCTATTATTGTCACTAGTTGGCTCCAGCCATTATTCAGAACAGTAACTTTCAGAAATTAAAACATCATCATTAGGGTAAGACTTTCTAAAAATCTATTCTCTGACCTCCAGAACCAGTTTTTTATCAGTGTTGGATAAAAATTATAAATGCTACTCAATAATCTTCATATTTATATCCCTTAGGACCACTGTAAGAATTCTTCAAAGTTATTCACTAGTCTTCAACATTTTGACTAGTCTTCATGTTTCTCTCCCTTGGCTTGGTGGGGGAAGGGGAGTGGGAACAGGGGCATTATCAACAGCCAAACAATTCTGCCCATCAACACCTGACTGTACACCAATCTCAGCTCATTTCCTTTTGTAATAAAGGTATAGGACTGGGTAGATCAGTGGAATGCTGTGGATATGGTGTGTATCTGGATTTCACTAAGGCACTTAACCAAATAGCTCATGACATTCTTGTGGACATGATGGAGAAATGTACAATGAGTCTACTTGAATGAGATCAGAAATGGCTGAAATATCACATCCAAGGAACAGTGATTGGTGAAATAATGTCAGCTTCAAAGAAGTCTCTATTGTTGTGCCATAGGACTTTGTATTTAACCCTCTCTGATACAATGTTTTTATCAGTGACTTATATAGGAAGGCAGACATTTTTATCAAATTAGAATGATGCAAAACCAGGAGAGTGACTACACTGGATGACATAATCAGGATCCAAAGAGCTCTGAGAGTCCTAACAAGACTAACAAGATAAAACTTAATAGACATAAACAGAATTTTACAGATTAGAAAAAGGGGAGGGGCAGGAGGAGATACAAAACCAAACCCGTATAACTGCATGAAGTGGGAGAAGAAATACCTGGCTTAAAATAAGGCAAATATCTAGGAGCATGGCTTGACTGAAGAGCAGTATGACAGCTCTTATCGAGAAAGGGGTGTGTGAGTCCACTCAAGGACAGAAAAAATAAGGTAGAGAATCTGCAGAAATAGATCTGTAGGAAACCTGGGTGGAGAGCTCCAGGTTTGGAAAAGGATAAAGATCACAAATGATTCCCAACCTAAACAGATTGTACAGGCTATGGCTTTACAGTCTATGACACACTCATTCTTCCCTACTGTATTAATCTGAGGAAAAGCAATATTTGAATCAGAATTAATTGTGTTATTATTAAGTAACAGTATAGCAAGACTCAGGAATGGGTACTTTAATCAAGCTTATATGATGAGGCTAACAGGTACTTCATTACCTGGTAGCTATCCATGTCTTCCTCTTCCTCCTGAAAGAAAAGAATACATTATGCAGAACTGAAACAGTTATCCAAGCATCAGGCAATGCTAAACAACCTGAATCTTTCCCCAGACTTCACATTTTCTACTTTAATGAATAATATACTGCTTCATCTCCCGCCCATGCTTACCCTCACTTTTGGTTTGATAGTTTTCAGAAAGTTAGAGTAAACCCTTGAGCTTCTTATGGGAAAGTGAAGAACATACATTTGACCTTTTTCAGGAACCAGTACAATACTTCCCCTGCTGGGTTTATAGTCCCACTCCCCAGGGGAAATCAAACACCTGCTGGCAGACAGTCTTTACAAGCCAGTAGGGGGTTTCTGCAGAGGGTGGTGATGGAGGAGGTTAATCAGGAGTAGGCACTGAGGACTTTCTGGAGGCTGAGATGTTTGATTAACCCTCAGCTTGACACATACCAGGGCAAAACCAACAGTCCAGTACAGTGAAATACCAGGTTAAAAAAAAAAAAAAAGACAGCAAAGGAAAACAAAAGGAATACTGAAAGAATTATTTGTGGAAGGCAGTTTCTGACAGGTTCCCAGATACTCTCACCTAATGAGTCTTTCTACAAGAACATAATAGGCAGAGTAACTCACATGGAAGGTCTCATGCGTCTTCGGGGATCTGAGTGCTCTAACTTTCACACACCCAATGCCAACAGACAATATACTTTCTTCCATCAGTGGTAACGTCCCAGACTCCTGCACAGTCTTCACTTCCACTTGTACTCGCCGGGACTGCCCCTGTATCACAGACAATTTTAAGAGTTTCTTGAAATCGGTTGGATTTGTAAAAATTTGGTTTACAGAGACCTCTACAGGCTGATGTTAGGAAAAGCATTTAATTTGGAGATACTATTCTCATATTTTAAATGTGAAATAGCAAACTACCAACTGAAAAGCTAATCATGAAAAATTAGCTTTTAAGCAAATAGAAAGTCACAGAACAAATATATGGTTTACACATTTTTAACAAGAAACGTTAAAAGAAAACATTCTAACAAAAGAAATGCAAATAGCTAGACCAGCGGTTCTCAACCTGTGGGTCGCGACCCCTTTGGGGGTCGAACGACCCTTTCACAGGGGTCGCCTAAGACCATCGGAAAACACATATATAATTACATATTGTTTTTGTGATGAATCACTATGCGTTAATTATGTTCAATTTGTAACGATGAAATTGGAGGTCACCACAACATGAGGAACTGTGTTAAAGGGTTGCAGCATTAGGAAGGTTGAGAACCACTGAGCTAGACAATAAAAAATGTTCAACTTACTAATAGTCAAATAAATACAAATTAAAATTAACACGATACATACTTATTTCACTTACGAAGCTGACAATTATCTTTTAAAAAGGCAATTTCCAATATTGCCCAAAGTAATTAAATTACATACACTATTTGTGGCAATATAAATTGGTAAAGCTTTCTGCAAAGCAATTTGAATAAAAAAGTTACATTTTCAAGTCAGTTACTCTTCCCCTCTTCCATCAGATTTTAATTCCCAAGAGCTTTGTGTTATCAGTAAAGTCAACTAAGGCAATGATTGATTTGAAAAGATGGGTCTCAGATGTCTTGTGATTTCATATTTTCTAAGGACTATGCATCAGGTATTTTGTGGAAAGAATACCTCAGAAAACATTTTAATTGTCTAAAATAGTTTAGTCAATTATTTACTTTGCCTAAGACAGAAAGTGATCTATTTTAAATGTGTGCCCAAATGTGAAAGGTAAAGTACATATATTTTGGGGAGGATTCCAGATAAAGAGAGGGAAGAAAAGGAGGAAAAAGATCCAGGAATGGCTCAGTGTGCCACAGGAAGAGCTTTGATCAGTATACTTAAACAGTTTGACTGAATTTCTTTCTGTTTTTCAACTGAACTTCTTGTAACTGCTGATATTTAACCATTTTTTTAAACTATAAAACAGCAATTTCATATGTTAACCTAACCAGTTTTCCCTGCCATTTTCCTGTTCAAGAACAGTAGGTTCCAATTTTGAAATATATTAAATTCAATGAGCCTACCATCAACACCCTCTATGAATTAGCTACAACCTCTTCTGTCACTGCTTTCCAGCTCTCCCCACGTTACTTTCTACTTTATTCCAATCTCTGTATCTTTACTCTTTTTTTAAAAAAATATTTTTTATTGATTTTTTACAGAGAGAAAGGGAGAGGGATAGAGAGTTAGAAACATCGATGCGAGAGAAACACCGATCAGCTGCCTCCTGCACACCCTCCAGTGGGGATGTGCCCACAACCAAGGTACATGCCCTTGACCGGAATTGAACCTGGGATCTTTCAGTCCACAGGCCGACGCTCTATCCACTGAGCCAAACCGGTTAGGGCTGTATCTTTACTCTTTATTCCTGTCCTTTACATATGAAAAAATCTCCAGCCTTTTCATGATACTTCCAGCATCCCGGTGAGGATGCACATCCTTCAAAAAGAGTCTTTCCTGATAAACCCAATCTACCTTTAAACACTTAAAATATAGGTTGTCAGAAGTATGACAAATACTTAAGTATTCAATTTACATTAAACCACAGAAGATTATCTGGTCTTGCCTTCCAGGAGATGAATTTCTAAAGCAGCTAACAAGGATATATATAGATTTAACAGATGTTCAGAAAAAGATGTTCTTCACACCCTTAAGAACCCTATTTTATGTCTATATCTCATGCTATAATTTAAACTAATTTCCTTCTGCTTTCAGTTCCTTGACCTTATATGCATGAAGAATTTGCTAAAATTCATTTGCTGGGGTTAGAGTATAAATGCTTCTCATCTTTCTCCTATTAAAACATTCAGAAACTTAAATATTTAAGCAAACTTTCTTTTTCCTTTAACCTTCTCCCATATTTTGCTGTGAATGATTTAAACATTCATTTACTAGAGTAACATTCATTCTAATATTTGACTATTGTTCTAAAGTATGGAAACTATCATAGGATGCAATATTTTACTAAATGTTGAATTAACATAAAGCATGGCAAAAAAGTATTTCCAAATCTACTATGTAAATTCTATTAAGATATTCTCTCTCATCTTTTTTTTAAAAAAATATATTTTTTATTGATTTTTTTACAGAGAGGAAGGGAGAGGGATAGAGAGTTAGAAACATCGATGAGAGAGAAACATCAACCAGCTGCCTCCTGCAAACCCCCCACTGGGTATGTGCCCGCAACCAAGGTACATGCCCTTGACCGGAATCGAACCTGGGACCCTTCAGTCCGCAGGCCGACGCTCCATCCACTGAGCTAAACCGGTTAGGCTCTCTCTCATCTTTAGTTAGCACTATAGACACTTTCCAGATTCCAACCTGCCTGGGGGCAAGTGATGGTTCCCACACATTGCCCTGCTGAATTGATTCCTGGCAGGTATTCATACCTGCCTAGTGGCATTTATTTAACTCCTCCTGTGGTATCATAAAAACATATTTGATCTTTGTCCTTCATTCCTGGCAGACAGCTCCTAAAACCCATGGACTATCCGGAATGATAAAGGTTATAGGCACATCTTTTAATAAAGTGACTTTTAATCTGGCAACCCTTGGCAGGCCCCCAGATAATTTGGTCATCAGAAAGACCAAGCCTTGGCCTGACTGGAGTGGCTCAGTTGGTTGAGCATCGTCCTGTGCACAGAAAGACCAAGCCTTGATTAGAAGTTGGAACTTTCAGCCTCACCCCTCAGAGAGAGAGGAGAGTGGGGCTGGAGATTATGGCCAATGGCCAAATGGTGTCATCAACCATTCCTACATAATGGAACATCCATAAAAACTTACAAAAGATGGTGTTCAGAGAGCTTCCTGGTCGATGAACAAATCCAGGTGCTGGGAGAGTGGTGTACACAGAGAGGACATGAAGTTCCTCATTCCTCATCCCATACCTGACCCATGCATCTCTTCCATTTGGCCATTCCTGCATTGTATCCTTATAATAAACTGGTAGCAGTATGTAATAGGCTTTCCCAAGTTTTGTGAATCATTCTAGCAAATTATCAAACCTTAGGAGGAGTGTTATGGGAGCCCCTGACTGCAACCAAGTCGAACAGAAGTATGGGTAACCTGGGAACCCGATACTTAGCACAGGAATCAGAAGCAAGGGCACTTTTGTGATTAAGTCTATGCCCTAAAACCTATGGAGTCTGAGCTAACTCTGGCAGGTAAGGTCCAAACTGAATTGAATAGGACACCCACTAATGTCTGCCGAGAATTGGTTGGTATCAGGAGAAAAAATTATTTCCCACCTCCCATGTGCCAAGCATTGTGTTTCATATACAGTATCTCTAATCTTCACACCAACCCTACAAAGTTGGTATTATCACCACCTCCACTCTGCACCTGATTAAAGGTTCTGAGAGGTCACTGGATTTACTCATGGGAGACCCTAACAGGTTAGACTAGCCATGGGCAAACTACGGCCAATTTTAAGATATTATATATATTCTCTAGACATTGATACATATTGAAGACAGTTTACCTAAAAGGATGTTATTGCCCATTAATTTGGTTAAAAATGAAACTTGAGATTTCAGAAGTCTTAAATTTTGTCCCAAGAATCTAACCTAAGATCAGCCAATCTTAATACGGGTGTGTGTGTCTGAGTGTATACATGTATAATATATTACATTAGTAATACAGCTTTATAAATGATACTGATTATGTGAAAAAAAAAAAACTTTAGTTCAAGGCATATCTTTTTGTATAGAAATCTTAAACAGCAGGATGATGTGTGAATTTAATTTTTGCAATCTTCAGGTGTTTTTCAATAGGATATTTAAAATAAATTGTTACCCTTATTTTCAAGGATTAAGAAATGGTGGTAAGGGCCCAGTAAGGTCATGTTCAGTGGGTTTTACCAAAGTCCACTGCTGTGCACTATGAAAAGGTGGAGTACTGTCTTTTAGGGCTTTTACTTCAGCCCCAAGATTAGAGGCAATAGCATCTTCTATATAGTTTGCCAGAATAACAAAACTATAGTGCAATAGAACAGCATTATATAAAGTTGATTTTGTCCAGGTGGAAATATTTCTGAGTATCTTGAATACCCCGAATCTTGAATTATCTTGGACTTTCAAAATAGTAGCTTTTGAAACCAATACAGCATTGATGCAAATTATAATAAAATACCTTTATAAGGAATTTCCTAGGCATATGTAAAAGCATTAGATAAACTATAATGGATTAAACATAGTGTATCAAATATTGGCTTTTTGGAAAGATGTTTTAGCATCTTGCTATTCAAAATGTAGTCTATGGACAGCAATATTGAGAGCTTGTTAGAAATGTAAAGGTAGAGAGCATCACCCGAAACGTGAATCAGAATTTACATTTTAACCAGATCCCCAGGTGATTTGGGTTCGAGAAGTACTATTTTAGGAGATTGGTATGCTTTCCTGACATTAACTTCAATGGATTGGCATTGTTTAGCAATGCCCCACTCAGTAGTAGTCATCATGATGCCATCTCCTGTTTATGAAAGCACGAAGTGATAATGGTTTTACACATTTATTATCTGCTATATCACTTGGACCTTTCTTTGGCTACTGTAATTACAGGATCTGGTACTGTTAAAATCTTCTTCCCCCATTTCTGCCTCACCCCAACTTATTCTTCCTCTTCTTCATTCATAATTTGAAAGCTTGGGTTCATTTTCCCTTGATCAGATATCTTTCATGGTTCTCTTTTGACTGAAAATGAAACTCCTTATAATTTGACTCCAGCCTTCTTTTTATTGCCATCTTCTATTCAGTATACTCCCTAGCTGAATTCACTACTTGCCATTTCCAGAAATTTGCTTACCTAGATGCTCCCAAATCATTGGTGGAGTGTAGGATACCTTCCACCTTCTCACCTCAGCCTTATCAATTGCTGTTTATCAACCTTACCTTAGTTGCTATCCTCATTCTGCCTTCTTTGGTTACTTTAGCCCACATGGGGCTCTCTTTATTCTGAAATTAATTAGACTTAGTTCACCACCGGAAGATACTAAGCCTCATTTCAGTTATACATTTTAGAGCAGCCATGGGCAAACTATGGCCCATTTGAAATGAATAAAACTAAAAAAAAAATAAAAAAAAAAAAGACCGTACCCTTTTATGTAATGATGTTTACTTTGAATTTATATTAGTTCACACAAACACTCCATCCATGCTTTTGTTCCGGCCCTCCGGTCCAATTTAAGAACCCATTGTGGCCCTCGAGTCAAAAAGTTTGCCCACCCCTGGATTAGACTCTGGAGGTTTGTTCATCACACTGTTTCTCCTTGTTTCTATAAATATTCTAATGTTGCTTGATATGTTTTATTTTGCACAATTCAATGCTAAGTTGTTCTTTAAAGCTTATCTCTTTATTACTTAAATCTAACAGAAACTGGTTTTAAAATATTATAAATAAAAGCATTTTTTTAAATGAAAGAAAATACACATGAAGTAGGAGATGATTTTAACATAAGAAATGGAGTTGGCCAGTCTAGCTTTCATTACCACTGACATTTCTGTCAAAGAAATCCAATAGTAAGCTTTATGGTACCAAAGTCTTTAATGTGAACATTCAAAATAACATTTATAATTCTGTTACCTGCCGGAGTTGGAAGATTCCTCCTGTAGGCACGTCCTTTGCAGAAATTACTTCTACGGGGCAGTATTCACCATTCTCGTTCTGTTCCAAGATTTGAACCCAGAATTCCATTTTCCTGGTGACTTCACTCCATCTAGGAAACAGTTGAAGTTCTTGGAAAGTCATACATTTCTATTTCAATACAGGCAGCTTAGGCTCCTACATGAGAATTAACAATGACAATGACCTCTAAACAAAGTAGTGAAATAGAATGATCTGTAGTTCAACAAGTAATATGCAAGTATATATTAGCAAATATAATTGAAAGCAAACTTAAACAAATAGTATCAGAACTAAGACTATACTTGCAGGGGCCATTTCCACAGTTCATTACTAGAGGAGTTTCTCTGAACATGTAGAGCACCAGAACTAGAAATGGCTCTTTTATTTTGTTCAAAAAGGTATGATGAGGCGTTGGTGGTATAGTGGTGAGCATAGCTGCCTTCCAAAAAGGTATGATGCCCAGCCGGTGTGGCTCCATGGTTAAGCATCAACCTATCAACCAGGATGTCACAGTTCAATTCCCTGTCAGGGCACATGCCCAGTTTTTGACTTGATACCTAGTAGGGGGTGTTGCAGGAGGGAGCCAATCAATGATTCTCTCATCATTGATGTTTCTATCTCTCTCCCTCTCCCTTCTTCTCTGAAATCAATAAAAAAAAAATACTTAAAAAATAAAAAGGTATGAAAACTACAAATCTATTTCAGTGATTATTTAAAAATCTAAACATTGTAACCAGTGGGACAGGAGCAAGTACAGTGATTATCTTTTCATAAGTAGATAAATATATGCTTTAGGAATTTGACAAGTATCTTTGCTCACATAAGAAAAGAGAATCAAGAAAAATCTCTCAATGTCTAATTTAAAATTTTCTAAAACTTTCTAACTGCAAAAAAAGAAAATCTGGTTTTCATTTAAAAAATAGATGAAAAGTACAAATATATGTGCTCTTTCCCTCATTTCCTTTTAACTCTTTTTTTAAAAACTCTTCTTTTAAAATCCTGGTAAACAAATGAGCCTACCTCCTCCCATCACCGATGCCACCTGAAAAGAACTTTGAGCTAAAGAAAAATAAGTAAACTTGAATTCTAGAGCATATCTTGATCCCTTTTCTCTACAGTTGATTAATTAGAATTCATAATAAGCTATCTATTCTCCAAAAATTTATTTCACTCTGTATTCTTAACTACCCATATATTTAGCTTTCTTCTATCACACTTCAAAGTTCATCCTCTAAAGAAGTTTAAGTGTGCTATTAATGCCCTGGAAGCACCACCATCTATCACTAGTGATGATGCCCAGGAAAGGACAACCTTTATAAATGGCAGTATTAATCTCTAGTAATTTGTAATCAGATGGATCTCCAAAATTCACCTGTCCCGAAGACTACGTGTTTTTGCTTGAATAATCCCCAAATCCCACAGGGCTGGGTTTTTCGGTGGATCGGTCATCTTATGGCCATATATTTCAATTGCCAGTGCCCCTTCTGAAAGGTGCTCAAGAAAGTCTTCAGTAATGTTAACAGAAAACTCCTAAAAAAAATCACAGAAGAGGAAACACTTTCTGGTTACCTTATGATAACTTGTACCTAGCATCATATGCTTCATGAAGAAGAGAAATAGAAAAGACTGTTTTAGTTATAGAACAGAACTGCTGTTATATTACATCCAGAATGAATTCTCACATGGTCTAAGGTTCTTGACTTTAAAAATAATGATACCTCTAATTTTTAAAAAATGTTTCACCTTGAAAATCTATTGTGAAAGACCAGCATTGTATTCTGTTCTGTTAGCAATACTTTGGGAGCCATTTTAAAAAGTATAAACAATTATATTAAGAACTAGAGGCCCGGTGCACAAAAATTTGTGCACTCGGGGGGTGAGGGGGAGTGCCTCAGCCCGGTCTGTGCCCTCTCACAGTCTGGGACCCCTCAGGAGATAACGACCTGCTGGCTTAGGACTGCTCCCGGGCGGCAAAGGGCAGGCCCAATCCCTAGGTGCAGCCCCTGGTTGGGCTCAGAGCAGGGCCGATTGGGGAGTTGGGGCGCTGCCCCCTGTCATGCACAGAGCAGGGCGGATCAGGGGGTTGGGGCACCGCCCTCTATCACCCACAAGCAGGGCTGATCAGGGGGTTGGGGCACTGCCCCCTGTCACACACAGAGCAGGGCCCATCAGGGGGGTTGGGGCTCCACACCCTGTCACGCACAGAGCAGGGCCCATCAGAGGGTTGGGGAGCTCCCCCCTGTTACGCACAGAGCAGGGCGGATCAGGGGATTGGGGCGCCGCCCTCTATCACCCACAAAGCAGGGCCGACCAGGGTGTTGGGACACCGCCACTCTCACACTCGGGGCAGGGCCGATGGGGAGGTTATGGCTCTACCCCATCACACACAGAGCAGGGCCCGTGGAGGGGGGGTTGGAGCGCCGCCCTCTATCACCCACAGAGCAGGGCTGATCAGGGGGTTGGGGCGCTGCACCCTGTCACACACAGAGCCGCAGGGCGATCAGGGGGTTTGGGCGCTGCCCCCTGTCACACTGATCCCGGTGCTGGGAGGCCTCTCAGCTCCACTGATCCCGGTGCTGGAAGGCATATTACCCTTTTACTATATAGGATAGAGGTCTGGTGCACGGGTGGGGCAGGCTGGTTTGCCCTGAATGGTGTCCTGGATCAGGGTGGTTGTCCCCACTGGGGTGCCTGGCCAGCCTGGATGAGGGGATGATGGCTGTTTGCAGCTGGTCACACACCCTTCAGGGTGGGGGTCCCCACTGGGGTGCCTGGCCAGTCTGGGTGAGGGGCTGAGGGCTGTTTTCAGGCTGGAGAGTGACTGAAGCTCCCAACTCCTCCTTTTTTTCTTTTTAATTCTGGGCCAGCTTTAGCTCTGGCTCCAGCTCTGAGGCCTCTGCTGCTGAAAGCAGGTATCTGGTTTGTTTGGGTTCTATAGTCGAAACACTGTATCAACTCCAGCTCTGAGATCCCGGTGGGCTGAAAGCAGGTTTCTGGGGTTTTGTTTAGCTTCTATATTTGTAACAATGTTTCAAACTGCAAGTTCAGAGGCTGGCAAGGCAGGCGGGGAACATTGGAGTCCTCCGTCACTGAAGCAAGCAAGCCTCATGTTAGTTTCAAGCTGCCTGGCTGCCGGCCACCATCTTGGCTGGCAGTTAATTTGCATATCTCGCTGATTAGCCAATGGGAAGGGTAGCAGGTACGCTAATTACCATGTTTCTCTTTTATTAGATAGGATTACAATATAACAAGAAAAGAATTATAACAATGATCTATGATATCTTGATATAAAAGAATATTTTTCCCAGTTTTTAGGAAGCTATCTCCAATAATAGGAGAGAAAGAAAAGAAAAAATGATCAGTACAAAAAAAATCACCTAAATTTTGAAAAATTCTCCCACCCTGTCCATCTTTGCAACATAGATTTAAGACAGCATTTTGCAATAGTTAGAATGAAGCTCTAAAATAATTTATTAGTAAAAGTGATAGAATCTCCATCTCTTTCACTCTCTCTTGATCTTTAATACACTAAAGGTATTTCTATATTTTAAACAATTAGAGACTTCTCTCTTGAAAAAAAATGAGATAGGTCAACTGTGCCACAATAGGAAAAAGGTATCTAAGATCTGACATTCCCAGTTCTGCTGGTTACCACCCATGGGCAAACTGGTCTCTCTGAACTGGTTTCTTCTGCTGAAAAAAAGCACCCTCATCAAATATATCTGTGGTAAAGGTCAAATGAGAGAATAACATCAGTGCCTAGCAGAGCACTGGGTACTCAGTAAAATTAGTTTTTGTCTCTTTTCTGTCTTCACTTTCTCTAAAACACTGGTGTCTTAACTTTTTTAGATGACAATTTCTCCAATCTATAATAATAAAAGCATAATATGCAAATCGACCGAACAGTGGAGTGACCATCCAGACGACCTTCCAGAATGACCAGTGGGCAGGGCTGCAGGGCTGCAAGGCAGCCGGAGCCACGAGGCAGCTGGGGCCACAAGGGCCGAGAGGCAGCCGAGGCAGCAAGGGCTGCGAGGTAGCCACCGAGGTGGCCAGGATTGCGAGGGCCTACCCTTGCACGAATTTTGTGCATCGGGCCCCTAGTAATCTAATATAAAACCTAGATTCCTTTTGGAGAACAACACACACATACACACATATGTGAAAGTGCTAATGTGTGTATGTATTCACACAAAAGTTAACTTTTGATTATGGAGGAGTTAACTGCATTGACACTTTGGTTTAGTTTTGTTTTTTCTCCCAGCTTTACTGAGATATAAGTGACATATAACATTGTGTAAGTTTAAGGTGCGTAATGTACTGATAACACTTCAGATTTTTAATACAGCACAATTCTAAGAAACTCTGATCCAAGACACATATCAGTACCAAATTATTCAAATAAATAAGGTTCATTTTCTTGTTTTGTGTCTGCCTGAGTAATTAAATACTGACCAAGTCTAGAAGACATACTTACTTTGCAATGATCAAAGACAACCATGCACTGAGGCTGCTTGCTGACAGGAGAGGATGAGGTGTCCACTTCCGGTGCGACCATTACTGGATCCTGTTGATCCCAGAAGTTGTATTTGCAGAATACAAAGTGGGACAGATGCTGTGGCAACCCAGTGGCTTGGAGTATTTTAACCTGAAGGGAAAGGAAGGTTCTGTTAGTTTTTATGTCAAAGAGTTCCAAGAAATACTTAGAGATATGGACTCCAGTCCTGACTGTCACTAACTGTTGGTTTATGTTGACCAAATCCCATTAACTCTGGACTGTACTTCTGCCCTAGTCATATTTAGCAAGAGGTTGACAAGGGTAACAAAGGCAATAACTTTGACTATAAAGGTGGATGTCTTAAAGCATTTATAGACTAATGAAAAACATTTAAATTCTAATTTCTTATAACATCATCATAATCATCCTATAATAACAATAATCAACTCAGAAGAAGAAAGCTCTCAAATATCAACACCATTCCATGATACAAATTTGGTTAGTGAATACTGTACATCATAAGAACACAGAATTATTAAGAATGATGAAGAACATGTACGTGCCAATAAGCAAAAAACCGTTTACTTGATACTTTAAAGTTTGTTTCTTTTTAATAAGGTTCTCAAGTAGACTACTACATGTGACTAGAGCATTTTGGAGGAAACTTTAAAAGCCTCAGGAATGTATACTGTAGAGATCTGGAGGGGTGAACGGTGAAGATTAAAGAAATGCCCAGAACAGATTTTAAAGCAGACAAATTTCTAAATATTTCTTTTGACAGGTAGCATCAAATTGATTTTTTAAACTGAAGTTTTTGTATTAAGTTGTAATATTCTAAAACTCCCCCACTATGAAGGAAACTAAACCCTAAAATTAATTAAGTGAAATTCTGATTTTATAAATTCTAATTTTATAACCCATTAGGCCAACTTTCATATGACTGAGCATTTATTTACTCTTCAACTGGTCTCTTTCTTGCATGTTGTAGGTTGTACTCTATCCCCAGCAAATAAATTTAACAAAAGTAGATTTGAATATGTGATGTAGTTCATCAAACACAAATATAATAGTCTTAGCACTTGAGGAAGTCTTAATAATGCCACAGAAAAATCTCACAAAGCAAATGATTTTATTTTCTTCTATACCAGGTCCATAATGGCTAAGCAATGAATGGAAACTCCTGTTATTATCCACTGTTTCCTGTGACAGCAACAAGAGTTTGCAAATCTAGATGGTAACTCCCTGACAGGCTATGAAAGATGAATTGACTAACACATTTTATTCCTCCGAACCAAATACGGCAAGCTGTATTCAGCAATTACTTTTTTCTTAAATTTAAAAAACTATCACTTTTTTATTAAATGTTAAAAGTGATTATTATATTCTTTAAGATGAGGCAATGTCGTATTTGGGAAGAATATAAGATTCTGGAGTATATAGACCCAAATAAAAATCTCTGCCACTTATTAGCTTCCGTTTTTAAAAAATTACTTTTAAAATTACATTTTAGTTTCCTTAGTTTTTCTCCTAGGTGTAACAGGATAGCTAGCTAATGATACCAGTGTGAGGAATGACCATTACCAATTAAATGAAATGAATGAAAAGGCTTTGAGTGGATAGATGTTCAATAGGTACCTCCTTGTGATAGAATTCCACCTGAAAGCCTTCTTTTTAGACATCGATCTCAGTTTTGGGGTTGAAATAAATAAGCAAACACAAGGCTTTATATACTGAACTGTTCCCTACAGGCAACTTCTCGGGAATGAGACTGCCAGGAATGAAGAATAACAGGATATAACAGAATGAGGAATATTTAGAACATAGGTTTGGGTTTCTTTTTCGGTTTTAGTTTTTGTCTACAGAAACCAAAAATCACCACAAGGTGTCAGGATAACACAGACTCCAATCAGCTCACCATTGCTCAAGATACTAGAGCCCAGGAATGTCAGAAGACATTGATGTGGTTTGGAATTTTAAAATACACTAATTGTATCTAATGTAATTGAAAATATTAATATGTACAAACTTTCTTTCACCCCAGAAAAATAAACCCAGACTTCTTTTATGGCTGGCGAAAACTCTTCACTCATGCAATCCAAGTGTCCCCAGACTGGTTTGGTTTGTTTTTTCTAATAATATTTTGTTGCTATCACACAGTTTATTTGTCTTCCTCCTTTTATACAAAAGGCTATTATATGCTCAGAATATGGTCTCTAAAAACCACTTTCCATTAAAAGGAATCAGGTTCCCTGGAGAAATGACTGATTCCAGATTTAGGACAGGGAACGTACAGAACGAGACCAGAATATTCGTCGTATCTGAATGCAAGAAAGCTAGTAGAGTTTATGAGGGTTAAGGTTGTGTCAAAGGACTCATGAACCAACCGAAGAGCCCCCGCAGGCCAAAGATGGGATCATCTGAACTTCAATATAGGCAATAAATACAATGGATTGAAACACATCAAATATATTTAAATCTAAGAGTTCAATAATGATATTAAAACTAAAACCAAAAAGAAATCTCCTTGGATGCTTTTGGATATTGGTAGGAAAACCAATTCATTATTTTTAAAATCAGTAAATAATGGGAGAGACTGGAACATTTACCACGCCTCTCCTATTCAAACTGTATCTCTGAAGAGAAAATAGTTGATAATAGAAAGATTCTCTCTATAGAAGTATTCAGCTAATAACTGAAGGAAAAATAGAATTATAGCATCATTCTTTTCTAATGCCTAATGAAATGTCTAGGTAATGAACACCAATGATTGTTAACCACGCTGAAAGAGAAGCAGACATAATGTGCCTTCTGAAGGAAAAATAATGAAGTACCCTCTCTAATCCTCTCTCCCATACATTGCTCCCCCATACCTAGCAATTAATGAAAAATACAGCATAACATGTTAAATAATACCAATCAGTAAAATGCAGACTATGAGAAAATATAATAGCCCATTTTCTAAAATAAATTGTAGGATAAGAGAGAATGAGAGACAAAGAGAAACAGAGAAGAACACCACCCACAAGTGATTGAGCCTAAAGATTAAGACAGACTTCAGAGACATGTCAACTAAGACAATCAAAAAAACTGACTGGACAGTTCATGATATTTAAGAAAGCATTCATTTTTTATTATGATATTTTAGTTTTATTTGATCTTTTTAAGTACTTTTTTTTATTGTTGTTAATCCTCCCTCGAGGATATTTTTCCATTGATTTTTAGAGAGAGTGGAAGCTAGAGGGAGAGACGCAGAAAGAGAAACATCAATGTGAGACAGACACATCGACCAGTTGCTCCCACATGTCCCCAACCAGGGCCAGGGATCGAGCCTTCGACTGAGGTATGTGCCCTTGACTGGAATGGAACCTGGGACCTTTTAGTCCATGGGCCGATGCTCTATCTACTGAATCAAACTGGCTAGGGCAAGTACTCTTCTTTTGGAGATACTAAACTATTTATCGACTTGGGGCCCGTTGCATAAAATTTGTGCATGGGTAGGGTCCCTAGGCCTGGCTGCCGATCAGTTGGGCGACCAGTTGGGGCCTGCAGGCTGGGGGCAGCTCCTGCGTTGAGTGTCTGCCCCCTGGTGGTCATTGTGCATCATAGTGACTGGTCATTCCGCTGTTTGATAGATTTGCATATTAGGCTTTTATTATAAGGATGTAATATGATGTCTGGAATTGCTTCAAAATAATCCAAGGGAAGGAGTCAGTGCAGAAGTGGCTTAGGTGTATGAATGGAAGAAGACTGACCACGAGTTGGTAATTGTCCAAGGAGGATGAAAGGGGATCAATAACACCTTTCTCACTACTTTTATGTTTGATTATCTTCCAATAAAAAAAAAAATCTTCAGATTTTTAAACATTATTTTCTTAAAAAGCTTGTTACCCAGGACATACTACTTCTTAACAGTGATAAAGATAAATTTTCCAAATGAGATAGTATCTTTTGTGTTACTTTACTAATAGTAAACTCACACAGTTGATCGTTCACACAGCTGCATTTACTGGTCCATCACCTTTAAAATGGGCCATATGGAGTCATCAAACCTATGTCTCCATCTTTGATAATCCTATAACTTTAAAGGACATGCTAGCAAAACAAGTACAATACAATAAAGAGTAACCTTTTAGGAATTAAGAATCCCCTGCTAATCCTGAAGCAATAGACTTAAAACATATGAGGCCTTCTTAATATATGCAAAGACATACAGAAAGTAGCCCAACTTTAACAGCCTTAGCTTTCCCGTGCCTTGCAGCTAATGCCTACTTTCAATGTCAACTTCCATCCTAGAAACATGTGCTGAGACCCAGGACTGGACATAGGATGGATTATGAAATAAGAGTTCAGGTCAGGCTTCTTCTACTTCATGTATGAATGGTCTTGTACACTGTTTCAATTCCCCTTGCTAATTTCTCTTCCTCAAAAACCTTTTTAACTGGTTTCTCTGTGATTCTTAAGCAATGGCAGGATGGCCCACTGGAGTGGATCTGGAAATGTATGAGGGGATTTTTTTTCCCCACTGTCATGAGTGACAGAGGTGGCACTACCTCTGCTGACTGTGATGACAGGAATGTGATAACCTACCTAAAATCTACCGAGCAATTTCCCATGAAAATGCCATAGCTCCCTCTGGAGTAAGAGTTGTACATAACACACTCTCCTTCAAGTTCACTTGGAATCTCATTTTTCCAGAAATTTTCCTCAGACCTTACTATCAGAATCAATTACCTTTCCTCTGTGTCCCAGAATGTCTGGCCTACCTCTCTCAGAGCACCAGGGTTACACAACATTGGAGTCTTCTGTTCACTTTTGTGCCTCCCTTATACATATGCACGAACCACACAGAGTGCTCCTCGAGAGTTGGAATCCTGTCTTATTCATCTTTATATTTGCAGTGCCTGGCACAATGTCTGACAGATAACACTCAACACGTAGCCCATGAATGGCATGCATGGGAAGAGCAGGAAGAAAAGGCCTTGCAATTAGGGCATGACAATAGCATAGGCAAAGGCACGTGGGGGAAGAGGAAGAAAAAAATCATAGAAAACAAGGGTGAAGAGTGACTTATGGCAGGAGCATAGAAACAGGACTGTGGCTGGAATACAGTTCTATCATCAGCAGGAATCAAGAGGCCTGAGTTGTGTGAAAAAACTGAGCTTCTCTATAAAAAATTTCCAATAAACACAAATCCATATAAATGTGGAGTGAAATGGCCCAGAGGAAAGAGGTAACCTCTCCAAAGCTTCACAGCAGAAGGTAGTGTAAGTACCTGGCTAACCAGGACATCAACAGCTATCCTATATAATAAAAGGCTAATATGCAAATAGACCAAATGGTGGAACAACCAGAACAACTGAATAACCAAACAACCAGTCGCTATGACATATGCTGACCACCAGCGGGTGTGTGCAGAACATGGTGGGTGTTGGCCGCGGCAGGATGGTGGAGCAGGTGAGCAAGGGCGCCAGACTAAGGCAAGGCACCAGACCAAGGTGGGGCGCCGGTCACTGTTATCCGGGCGAGCTTCTGGTGGTTACTGAACATTCTTTGTTCCCACACACTGCGGTCCCACCTAGTGCTCGCATCTGCTGCTGGTACCAGCCCCGCTCACACCCACAGCTAGCGCCGAAGCCGCCGCTTGCACCTGCTGCCAGTGCCCGGCGCCGGTCCCAATCACTCGGCACTAGCAGCAGGTGCAAGTGGCAGCTGCCGGCCCTGATAGCCCCTGAGGGCTTCTCCACCTACCCCTGCTCCCAAGGGGCAATTGGGGCAGAAGCTGCCACTCCCACTCACTGACGGTGCCAGCCCCGCTCGTATCTGCTGCTGGCATCAGCCCCAATCACTCTGCACCATCGGTGGGTGCGAGGGGAATGGTGCCGTCAGTGTGTGGGGGCAGCGGCGGCGGGAGCAGGGCTGCCAGCAGACAGGGGACTGGGGGCCAGGCAGGGGCATGGAGGATGGGCTGAGATCTACTCCTGTGCCTACTGCAGCCTCGTGGCCCACAGGTCCTTTCAAGGTGCACAAATTCATGCACTGGGCTCCTAGTATATGTGTGTGTGTGTGTGTGTGTGTGTGTGTGTGTGTGTGTGTGTATGACTAATATGCAAATTGTTCCCTCAGGAGTTCGACTGGGAGACCGGGAGTCCGATTGCTCTCTATGACATGCACTGACCACCAGGGAACAGCACAGAATGAAGGAAGGCCCTGGTCGGCAGCTGGCAGCCAGGGAAGAAAGGACTCAGCCAGCAGCCAGAAGGCCCCAATCAGCCTGATTGCTTGCCAGGCCTAGGGACCCTACTCACGCACGAATTTCATACACCAGGCCTCTAGTATATGATAAAATACTAAATACTAAAGATTTATTTTGAGACAGCTATTTTCAAAATTTGAAAAAGAACATAATATTTATCATCTACCTAAAATCCTCAAAATCCATCACACTTCTCCTACTTGTAAATGTAACTGGGACTTACCATGCATGTGAGTTTGTTCTCATGGGTCTCCTTATCAAAGGAGGTATCTGCAGCGTCATCTCCTCCGGCAATCCTTTCCGCAATGTCGCCACTGATCCGCATCACCTCGACATGCAGCCGACCTGCCACCTGCAACAATGAGGGAAAAGCAGGTCCTTTTTCCAGAGTTTGTTCTTTCTTCTGCTTTAGAGTCAAGTGGTTAGGTTACTGGTATATGAGAATTTAGAAGCCTAGGTTCTAACAGTTCCTTTCCCCCAAAGCACTTGGAATAATCACCATAAGGCAGTATAAAACACAGGTGTTAATAACACATATTAACTATTGCTTGTTATTATTGATGAAAAATGGTAACTATATATTATCAATACTCTACTGTTAAGTGAACCATTCTCTGAAGGATAAAGGCATGCATAGGACACTAACCTCTCCTTTCTGGTTGACAATTGGAACAGCATATTGTAACTTCACATCATAGAAGAGGGACTCGAGGAAGACATTTGCCACCCCAATGAGACTATGATTTTCCTGCTCATCATAGAATGGATCGGCACGCTTGAAGTAAGACCGTATTACCTTCAAAAAGATTCAGAACATACAAATTAAGAAAATGGACTAAAATAAAATGAATTCAACCCATCACTTTTGATGCACTCTAATAAAGTCATTAAACTCAGCTGAAGTATAGCACTGTATTGTGCTCACTCTCTCTCTCCCCTCCCCATTCTTATTTTAGAATAAATGGTCAGCATTCTTCACCCATGAGAGAGGAATCCCCATAATGCCATTACTTTTATTTCTTTTTTTAAATTTAAAAAATTTATTTTTTAATTACAGTTGACATACTATATTAGTTTTGGGTATATAGCACAGCGATTATATACCTTATGAAGTGATCACTCCAATTAGTCTAGTACCCATCTGCCACCATACATAGTTATTTCAGTATTAACTATATTCCCTGTGCTGTACTTTACATCCCCGTGACTATGTCATTACTTTTATCATTCCTTCTCCTTTACCTGGTAATCGTGCCATGAAAACATAGAAGACATACACTGACTAGAAAAAGAAGTAAAATGTATTAGAGAACTCTTCATTTTTCATTCATATCTATTCCACTTGTTCCTACAAAAATATGAGATATGTTGCTACTAATGAGAGGTGACCCCTTATAGGAGAGTGGTGTGATGGGTCCTTTTGTATTTACTATTAATGTTGTTTTATTTCTATGGTGAAATAGGAAAGGAATACACAAGAAAATAAAAATATATTTTAGGAAAAACATCTACAATAATAAAAGCATAATATGCTAATTAGACCAGACGACCTTCCAGACAAAGCCAGGGCTAGGAGGGAAGCCTGGTCCCGGGTGCCTGCCGGTGGCTGCAGGGAAACCCGGGTCCCAGTTGCCTGCCGGCAGCTGGAGAGAGGGAAGCCCAGGGCCCAGGTGCCGGAGGGAAGCGGTGCTGGAAGCCAGGGGAAGGAAGGCCTACTCTTGCATGAATTTCATGCATTAGGCCTCTAGTGTCATATAAAGTAAAAATTCATTTTTATTGATGACAATTTGGAAAACTGAAAACTTTTGAAAAACAAGAAGCTAAGGAATTAAAACAACTCTATGCGAACACAGGAGTATTGAAAATATGTAAAAATATGCATAATAGATCTTTCTATTTTAAATATGTACAGTATAGATAGAGCTGGCCTAAATGAGGAAAACCGGCAACTTGAGGGGAGGGTACCAGAGTCCATACCTATGGCACCTACTTAAGGTCAAGACACCTTCAAAATATGTTCCTAATAGTATAAATGTTAAGATATCACTGATGTTCAATTAACAAAACAAATATTGTAGGTATATTACCTACAGGGTTAAAGTGTTGAGAAATGAGAAGAGCATGGTCTCTGTCCTAAATAAATTCACAGTGCAGTCTGGGAGACAGAAACATGTTAACACCTGCAGAAATGAGTTTGGACTATAGAAAATTCTATCAGAAATCCAGAGGATACAAAATGAGGAAGAGAACAAAAGAAGATGCCGGAACAATGGGTTATTAACATTTTTGGTTAGCTAAACAACTTAGAGGATTAAAATAAATATCCTAGAAATAGGCTTACTATTTTGGAAAAATGAACAATTTTCCCCTAAAATGGATAGGCTCATTCCGAAATGCTTGGTTCCTTCTATAAGTACGAGCTAAGTAAGTTTTCTCAAATAACTTACTGGTGTATCTTCTTCACACTCCTTCCACTCCTGATAAAGGTCTCTCATATCCAACAACCTGTTGTCCAATTTTTCCAAGGACCAAGTCTGCTTTCCTTTTCCTTTTCTTCTTACCTGGATTGCAGGTTCACTAAGAAGAGAGCCTCGCTGCAAAGACAGGGAGAGTGACTAAGTGAAATACAAAGATATCTATCATGGAAGTCCACCCTAAATATTCTATACCTATCAGTCAAGTGTCATCAACCAAAACTGAAACAGCTCTCATTCGTTATTCTATTCATTGCAAAGCTTCCCAGAAATCTCAAAGCATAATATAGTGCCTGTATATCCAAGTGCAACCAAAACTAAAATATTGCAGTCAGATATAAATGTAAATTTAAAACACAAAATACAAGACCATGTGTAATGGGAAGTAAAAAATGTTTTATTTGGGCCATCATATGACCACAGAATATCAGTGGGTAGAAAGAGAGTCATAAATATTGAATGACAGGGGAAGGTTTCCTGGGACGGGTAGTTAAGAAAGTATCTTTCACTTTCCAAAAGTTTAAATTTTTCTGAATGGGTAGCATCTTAATGTCATACAACACAAAATGTTTATAAGAGTACCTATTTACCCATTTGAAGGCAATAAATTATACCAATTTCTAAATATACATAATTTAAATTTAAAATTAAAACAGTATAGAACAAGACAGAGATGCTAGCTGCACAGCATTGTGAATGTACTAAATGCCACAGAATCGTTCACTTTAAAGTGGTTAATTTTGTAATGTGAATTTCACCTCAAAAAAAGAAAGCATTTCATCAAAATTTTTTCTAGCTTATAAAAACAATGTTTTTAATGTGGAAAAATATTTAAACTTTTTAAAACAACAAAGTAAAAACAAAATGCCCTTGTTCAGCTCTCCCAGCGGGACACAACAGAGATAACAATTTATCTAATATCAATTATCTAATCAAATTTAGATTTATTGGATAAATTTATCAACTGCTTGTCATGTCTACTTAGAACTTTGGAGAATTATGAAATACACCAATGGTGCATAACATCTTGCCTATAATCATTTCAAAAATAAAAATAATAAAAACAAGAGAAGTTACATAATGAAACAAAGAATTTAGAATTCTGAAGGTCAAAAATCACCATTCTCTCACCTACAGTAAAGGCCCTTTCACCTCATATCCAGCTGGGTAGGGAAGAAATACAAAAGTCTCACTGGTGATTTGTGGGGAGTAGCTTTTCAGGGGGACAATACCAGAACTGGGACTAAATGGCAATGAGCAATATGCATCATGACATGGTCCTGCTGCAAATAACTACAACAGGGACTGGAAAAAGAAAAAGAAGAAATCTCTGTCCCTTACCAAAAATTTCCAGACATAGGTGGGTACAAAGCCAGGAGTAAGGACCAGAAAAAAAACAGCATCACAGCATGGACAGGACATTAAGTGAAATAATAATTTTCAAGTACAAAAAAAAAGGTTTGTTGGATAAAAACATGCAAGACCCAGCCTGAGTTAAGGAGACTATCTCCTTAAGAAATACTTCCTTGTTTAACTCCTCTTTCTATTCTGAAAATGCTAATTAATTAAATCAATAATAGAGGGGATTAGTAGCTGTTTATAAATAACTAGAGGCCCAGTGCACAGATTCGTGCACTGATGGGGTCCCTCAGCCTGGCCTGTGTCCTCTCACAATCTGGGACCCCTCAGGGGATGTTGGATAGCTGGTTTGGGCCTGATCCCTGCAGGCCCAATCCAGAGAGGAGGGAGCCCGATCCCTGCAGGGCCGATGCCCGCAGGCCCAATCCCCAGAGGCCTGATCCAGACAGGAGGAAGCCTAATCCTGTGCGTTGAGCATCTGCCCCTCTTGGTCAGTGCACGTCATAGCGACCGATCAACCAGTCAGTCAGTCATTTGGTCGCTTAGGCTTTGATATATATAGATGGCTGTTCACCCCCAGCAATGTGCATCATCTCCACCAGTAAAAAAATAAAAAGGCATAAACACACTCTATCAGGTGTCCAGGAGAGAGTCACTTCTAGGTGTGGACCTGTGCCCTAGGCGGTTGCTCCTTTCAACAGAGCCCAGGCAAGGATACACAGAAAAGGGCTGCAGTCATGCTTAATGGGGAAAAAAATAGCCCCAGTTTCGACACAAACAACTTTGCTCTTCTTAGTCTTCTAGAAGAAACTGAGCCCTGTACCTTTCATCATGATTGCCTTTCCTCTAATATTTTTCATCTGTGAATTCCAACTGCACCCATGGTTTGTCCTACAAATACCAACAAGCAAAATAAAGTTCTAAGTGAGTAAAACTACACATAGAATATTAAAAGATAATTCTCGCCCTGCCAGTGTAGCTCAGTGGTTCAGTGCTGACCCATGAACCAGGAGGATACCAGTTTGATGCATGCAGGAGGCAGCAATCAATGATTCTCTCCCTCTCCCTTCATCTCTCTGAAATCAGTAAAAACTAAAACAAAAAACAGAGGAGGACAAGTGTAAAAAGATCTGGATTGTGGGGGTATAGATAGGGATGAGGCCAAACTCACTGGTGTTTAAATAAACACTAGTGAAATATAAAGCAGCTTTATTCAACAATATCTATTTTTCCATTAATGGCCACCTCACCTTCCTGTTGGCATCGAGGCTGGAGGCTAGAATCTGTAGGGTTACTTTATATTCTGTTCTTTTATCCAGTTCTTCTGCAATGTAATTAGCTTCTCTCACCAACAGATTGGCTTTAACAATTTGTTCCCTTAGCCTCATCAGGCTGTTATTCAGTGTTGCTTCTCTTTAAAAAAAAAAAAAAAAATAGGGGGAGGGAGAGATAACCATCAAGCAGCACATGAGAATATTATACAGTACATGACATGTTAATGCCAAACTGCCAACCAAGCTTTACAACTGTCTTTCGCACACAGGGAATACATCACTGACACCGACCCATGCATGCGCTTGTATCTGGGCTATGTTATAAGCATTGGCTCTCGCTGGCGTAACACACAGGCCCTAGAATACTTCCAAAACTTGACTGTATACGAATCAACTGAGGATCTTGATAAACTGAAGATGTTGACTCAGTAGGTCTGGGGAGGGGCCTAAAATGTCCTATTTCTATCAATCTCTAGGTGACAGAGATGCTGCATGTCTGCAGACCAAACTCTGAATAGCAAGAGGTTAGTTAAGTACTGTCTGTAACCACGAATAAGACATTTTAGTGCAATGCCAATTAGCCAGCATAGAGATCAAACTTGCAATCTGAGTCTCATTAGCACCATGCTTTACCTACCTGAGCTAATCAGTCCAGATAACCACCTTTCTTTTTTTTTTCCTTTTTTAAAAAAGCATCTACCCAAGCTCCAGAACCTAAAGCATAATACAATAATAGAGTGTAACTTCTAAACACAAATACTTGTTTATCCACATCCAAAAGTCATACAAACTAAAAACAGGGCAGCACCAAACATGGGCAGCTTTAAATAAGTCAATATAAATGGACAATTTCCTTTTTTAAAAAAAAGAAAAGAAAAAAAAAAAGATAATGCCAAGTGGTACTTAGCTGTGCCACTCTCTTTTAATATGATTCTTTCTAAAGTATTTTCTATATGTTTCCACTTTGTATCTTAACCTAGGTGGGTTAAAGGTGATAAGCATATGTTATGCATATAATAAAGGCCCAAGGCACCACCTACCTCTCTTCGGCCCACTGTCTCAATCGCTGCTGAGCGCTGGGGGACTGGAAAGAAAACCTGTCCGAGCTGCGACAGTTTTGTTTCTCCGGAGACAGCCTTCTTCGTAGCTGCTCCAATTCATGCTCATACATAAGTCTCTGGCGCTCTAATGCGGATCGTTTTTCTTCTTCGTGCTGTTGTTCTACGCTGTTCAATATTGACTGCATTGGATCTAGACATGATTTTTAAAAAGGTAAATAATGAATAAAAGGTAAACTATACAACACAATCTATTTCAAGTATTATTCTATACTAAAGGGCCAGTGCACGAAATTCGTGCACGGGTGCAGTCCCTAGGCCTTGCGATCGTGAAAGGGCAGGTCCCAGCTGACCTCTGGGCCCTGGGCAGCACCTGAGCCCCCAGGCTCCTGCATGCCCCCTTCCACCTCAGTCATGGCGCCCAAGTTGCCATGCAAAGATGTGGTGAGCGCAGCCAGACGCCACAACCCGGGGTGCAGCGTGGGCCTCTGTGCCACCCAATGGTGCTGCAAGGAAGCTGGGAGGGCAGCATGCTCTGTCCCGGCCGGCCTAGCAGACCAGATCCTGCACGAACCCACAGGGAGCCTGACCACCCCTTGCAGTCCGGCCAGCTGTGGCCCAGCTCACCAGGAAGAGGCCGCACGGGGGCAGGGCAAGCTCCTCGTGGGCACCCAGCTCCTGAGCATAGGGGCTTCCTCCGTGCGTGAGCCCTGGCATCCCAGGGGGAGGATAGCAGGGGGAGTGAGAGTGAGCTTGGTGGACACCCCACATTCTCACCGCACCTCCGTCCCTATCGCCCCTGCCCCCAGGTAGCCGGCAAGAGATCTCAGCACATTGCCAACGCCCACCATGTTCCGTGCCGCCCCTTGGTGGTCAGCACACATCGAACTCCTGGTCTCCCAGTGGAATTCCCGGTCGAATGACCGCCCAAGGGCACAATTTCCATATTAGGCTTTTATTATATAGGATTGTTGTTTGTCATCCTAATAATAATAAGATTTTTAAAGAGAGTTTGGAATAAACTTAGCTTTCCTTGCTTTCAATTACTTATCTTCTGTTCTGTCAGATCTATGCCAAACTACCTTCCATACAGAAGAAGCAGGTCTACTAGTTCCACACGTAACCTAAGAGACCGTTTAATGCTCCAGAAATCCACTACAATAATGAGCCAGTGATAATCAAGCTTCAAACCTGAAAAATTCTATCAATGAGAAGATAGTTTGCAGTGCTTTGTAGATCAAGGCAGAAAGAATCAAGTTTTTATAAATGTAATAAATTAAATTAAGACATGAAAAGGATAGCATAAAGAGAATAACTAAGAATTTCTTTTTGTTGTTAACATTTAAAGCATCTCAGTTATAAACATTTTTAACTCTCCACCAACTTTAAAAGAAACTGAGACCAAAGAGATAGTTACCAGAAAAGGGGGTGTGAAAACAGGAAGGGGAATATAGTCAATAATATTGTGATAAGTTTACGTGGTGACTAGAATTAGGGGATGTTCAAAGTGTAAAAATGTTGAATCACCATATTGTACACCTGAAACTAATATAACCAATATAAAATCATATACCAACTCTACTTAAATAAAAAAATTAATTCAATCTAAAAATAGATTCTAAAATGCACATCAGAACTGCTCACCATTATTAGCCAGAGCCTTCATGGTAACCTCCATCTGTGCATATTCATAGTTGAAGTTGATTTCACTGGATACCTCGCTGGAGGAATCTCCGTCTACATCCAGCTGCTCAGAACTGGTATCATTCTTCATGGAGGTATCTTGTTCCTCGTCCTCTCGATCTACTTTCTTTTTCCTTTTAGGCAAATTCAATCTAGGGAAAAAAAGGTCACTTTTAAAATAAAGATATACACATTCATTTCATTCATTAAATACTGGCATTTGTTAGAGGCCAAGGGGATACCATGTAAATATAAGGTAATTACTATACTCAGTTTATATTCGAGTAGTAGAAAGAAAACACACATGTACATGCAAATAATTACAACAGAGAGTATGATACAATGCCACATAACTATTATAAGCTAGGAGAAGTTATGAATGAAACAACATAGGGATACACAAAATTTGTATAGTATTAGTTGTGAGGAATAACTCTGAAAAGATCAACTTAACCAAAGTATGAAGGCTTTGAATACTAAGCCAAGAAATTTATACTTGATTTAGTTTGATAAGAAAAAAATATTTCCACACATTTTGTACCCCTCTACCCTTTCTTCAATAATCAAAATATCATCTGGCCTACAAGCAAAGGATCTTCATGAATTATAAGAAAAGTCAGTTTGGTATCTGAAGCACAGTGACCAATTACAGGAAGAGAAACAGACTGGGTTTTAATTTTATACAACATCCAGCTGCTTTTCCTTGCCAACACAACACCAATTTTGTATGAGAAACAATGTGTGCACAGCCAGCCTCCCTCTCAGCCAAGAAGCAAATTCCAGCAAATGAGACCTAAGTGGAAGGTTGCTGGGCACTTGGAGAAGACTTCTGGAATGGTGTGGCCATCTTTAGACCATGAGAAATGTCAGGACAATGACAAGACTTCTGCCATGACAATTTTGAGGGGCTTAGCCAATGCCAACAGCCATTTTCCTTTGGGCTTCTTGTTTTGTCAAAGAAATAAACTATTTAAGTCACTACAGTCAAGTTTGCTGCTAATTGAAGCTAAAAGTACTACAATCCCTATTTATAAGTTTTTAAGAAAACAACAAAGATAAGCATGTCAGAAAAAAATTAATTTTTATAGCAGATGGCAAAATAATCATCTTCTACTGAGAAATAAAAAGGAAAAAATGTGTAAGTAAACCATTTTTCCTGAGTGTATGGTTCATATGTTTCTTGGGCTACAAGCAAACATATATACAGGAGGGGCAAAAGTAGGTTTACAGTTGTGAGTACGCCAAAGTTTATTCTTTATTAATTATATATTTATTAATTATATTATATTACTTATTAATTATATTATTTTCCATAAGAACAACAGTAAACCTACTTTTGCCCTACCATGAATATAGTATATAAATACACATATAGAAAATAAGTAAATATTATACACTAAAATATATAAAGTTTATGGAGTTATGTCCACTTTTCAATACATATTCTTTTATTTCAGAGTATAGTCTTCAATAATCCTCTTTAAGACCCATGAATAATGTCATACCTGAAGAAGTGGTTGTTTCCCCATAATATCCTGTCCCCATGGTGTAGCTGTATAGCACTGGACACAGAAGAGCCATTTACAAATGTTCTGTGGAGAGAAGAGGTCAAACATGTAAACAACAATTATCACGTTTTCTCCTTTAATTTTCTAGGACCACAGAGATATGGTTACTAGAAAAAAACGAATTAATCAGTTCCCCAAAATAAAACCTGCCCTTGGTGAATTTTATTATTTATATCTACTTTTTTGCTAATTCACCTAAAATGTTTATGGTACTAAGTACAATAATTATCTTCTGTTTTTCAAAGTTCTAAACTTGTTATATAACACTAGAGGCCTGGTGCATGGATTTGTGCACCAGTGGGGTCCTTTAGCCTGGCCTGTGCCCTCTCGCAATCCAGGACCCCTCAGGGGATGTAGTAGTGTGTGAAGTGGCAGGTGGCCAGGGAGGAGTCTGAGCCCAGGGCTGGGCACCGAGCCGCTCCCGCTCATCCAGGCCCCGCTGTGCCTGCCACCATTGCTGGTGACGCCGTGGCTCAGTAGCACTACTGCGGAGATGGGAGAGGCTCGCGTCACTGCAGTTGTGCTCTCCAGCCATGAGCCCAGCTCATGCCCATCTGGTGCCCATCGGTCAGCTGAGCAGCGCTCCCACTATGGGAGCGAACTAACCATGGGGGGGTTGGGGGGGGCAGCCCCTGCATTGAGCATTTGCCCCCTGGTGGTCAGTGCGCATCATAGTTACCAGTTGGTCATCCAGTTGTCCAGTTGACTGGTCATTTAGGCTTTTATATATATAGATTACAGGCAAAAATAGGAAGATGGTAGCAGTACACATTACAATTAAAACAAGTATGTCCAATCTCGTGGATAAAAAAAAGCCAGTCAACCAAGGGGATGCTAGAAGTAACTATAGATATCAGTAATAAGAAATGAGAGCAATGTTAAATTCTTCTGTAACTGGCCATAGCATACAAAAATGTTCATATCCTGTCAATACATAGAAGATTTTTCAATTCTGTCTACCTTGACAATGGAGTTAAACAGAAGAAATGGTGGGTAGAAGGATATAAAGTGAAGAATTTGGAGAGGGAAGGAAATAAATAGAAACTCATACATACTGCTATAAAAATGGTATTCCTGGAATTAGTGTCATCATGCCTCTCTCCTGTTGAATAACTCATTTGCTTAGATATAGGATAAAGGTCAAGTTGTTTATTTTTCTTTTTTTAAATATATTTTTATTGATTTCAGAGGAAGGAGGAGGGAGAGAGGGATAGAAACATCAATGATGGGAGAGAATCACTGATTGGCTGCCTCCTGCAAGCCCCCTACTAGGCATGAGCCCTTGACCTGAATTGAACCTGGGATCCTTCAATCTGCAGGTCGACACTGTATCCACTGAGCCAAGCCAGCTCGGGCTAAGGTCAAGGTCTTTAACTTAACATTAAAGGTCTAATAAAAGGAAGCCCTCTTTATCTCCTCCTTTCCCTCTTCTAGTGAACTCTCACCTGCAGAAAAACAAACAAACAAAAACCTCTAGATTTGGTCCACTAAACATGGCTGACTCTTCCTCCAAAGCCAGGTTTATACCCATCCTACAAACTGAAATAGGGTTCCCATTCTTCTCCATCCCCCCAAATCTTACTCAGCTCTCAAAAGCCCAGTTTGGTTTATACTTCCCATAAAAGTATCAACCAGCCTACAGTACCTTGCTTTTGTTAAGTTCCCAAAGTACTTCGCTGGCATTATACTGTGGTTGTTTCTCTTTTTTGAAAAAAAAAAAATATTTTTATTGATTTCAGAGAGGATGAGAAAGGGAGAGAAAGAAACATCAATGATGAGAGAGAATCATTGATCAGCTGCCTCCTGCATGACCCCTACTGAGGATCTAGCCAGAAACCCAGACATGTGCCATGACCAGGAATTGAACCAGCAACCCTTCAGTGAACGGGACTACACCCAACCAACTGAGTCACACCAGCCAGGGCATATGTGGGCTTATTCTTATAAGCTACAGCAGCCTGGCCAGCGTGGCTCTGTGGTTGAGCATCGACCTATGAATCAAGAGGTCACAGTTCGATTCTGACGTTTTAGCACAAATCAAGGAAGTGGCACCAAACATTACTCATCATTGGGTCATTCACAGCTACACAATCTAAAAAAAAAGAAAAATATTTTGTTACCCTGGCCCAGTTATTCAGTTGATTAGAGTGTCCCCCCGTGAACCAAAGGGTTTCAGGTTTGATCACCGTTCAAGAGGGTGATGTGGAAGGCAACCAATCAATGTTTCTCTCTCTCTCACTCTAAAATCAACTTAAAAAATAATAAAATAAAAATTTAAAAACAGCAAAATTTCAGATGTATGTCGTAACAATATTTTTACCGATACAGCTCCTAGGACAATGGAAACTAAGAAGAAAATAAACAATGGGACTACATCAAAATCAAAAGCTTCTGCACAGCAAAAGAAACCATCAACAAAACAACAAGAAAGCCCACAGCATGGGAGAACATATTTGCCAATGATATATCCGATAAGGGTTTAATCTCCACAATTTATAGGGAACTCATACATCTTAACAAAAGAAAGATAAACAATCCAATCAAAAAATGGACAAAAGAACCTAAATAGACACTTTTCAAAAGAAGACATACAGAAGGCCAACAGACATAAAAACATGCTCAAAGTCACTAATCATCGGAGAGATGCAAATCAAAATGACAACGAGGTACCATCTCACACCTGTCAGAATGGCAATCATCAAGAAATCAACAAACAACAAGTGCTGACAAGGATGTGGAGAAAAAGAAACCCTCATGCACTGCTGGTGGGAATGCAGACTGGTGCAGCCACTGTAGAAACAGTATGGAGTTTCCTCAAAAAATTAAAAATGGAACTACCATTTGACCCAGTAACCCCACTTCTTGGACTATATCCAAAAAAATCAGAAACACCAAAAAGAAAGGATATATGCACCCCTATGTCCACAGCAGCACAATTAACCATAGCTAAGATTTGGAAACAGCCAAAGTGCCCATCAGCAAATGAGTGGATTAAAAAACTGTGGTACATCTACATAATGGAATACTACGCTGTTGTAAAAAAGACAGAACTCTTGAGAGAAACCAAGATGGCAGCATAGGTAAACACCAGAAATTGCTGCCTCCCACAACAACTTCAAAAATAAAACTAAAAGACAAAAACGGACATCATCCAGAACTACAGGAAGGCTGGCTGAGCGGAAATTCTACAACTAGAAGGAAAGAGAAAAGCACACTGAGACTCAGAGGAGCTGTGGAAGTAAAGTGCAGAAGTACAGAGGCTCAAGCGTGCATGGAAAGGGGCTGGCACCTGAGGACCCGGCTGTCTTTTTGAATCGGGAGGGAGTCACAAGCTCCCGACTGCTCTGAACTCCAGTTCTGGGAAGTCTCTGGGGAGATTCATATGGGGAGAAACTGGACTGCCTGGCAGCAGGCAGAACTCGGAACTTGAGGGCGGCTTTCCCTCAGAGGTGCTTGCAGCAATTACCGGGACACTGAGACTCGGGGCCCTTTAGGACAGGGCTGAAGATTAGCCATAGCTGCTTGCTCCACCCTGTAGATTCCCTGAGACCCGCCCCACCCAGGATGCGGCAGAGGCTTTTGCATATGAATGCCCTGGCCCTTTGCAATCTGAAGATTACCTAACAAATTGCAGCTGGGCCAGACAGACCCAGAACTTCTAAAGAGAAGGCCCAAGGCCCCACAGTGGCTTGCATTGCTTCACAGCTAGGCCTCATTTGGGCACCTCCAAACCTCAAAAAAGGAAGGGGAATCTGCAGATCTCTTCATAGCTCCTGCTGGGTAGCCTCAGGCAGAGGCTAAATTATCATCTCCTTAGATCCAAGAGCCAGTGTACCCAGTGGTCAGAGTGGGACCATCAGAACATGTATGTCATGGGACCATCCAGATTACAACTCCTCAGATCCATAAGGGACACACTCAGGGGGCAGGCTCAGTGAGCACCAAAGCCCCACTGAAGCAAGTCTTGCCCCAGAAGGGTGTCTTCAGCACAGACGTTCTCCCACTGCAGACACAGCTGATTCTCACAGCCAATTGGCCTGGAGGTCAATTCCTCCCAGTGATAACTACAACAATCAAGGCTTAACTACAACAAGACTACAACAAGACTATGCACAAAGCCCACAAAGGGGTGCACCAAGAGTGTCAACCTCAAGTAATTGGGGAGGTTGAGCCACTGGGCCCTATAGGACACCTAGCATACACAGCCACTCTACCAACACAGGGAAGCATAAAAAATGCAGAGACAAAGAAACAGGTCACAAATGACAGAAATGGAGGAAAGCAAATGGCTAGATATAGAGTTCAAAACCACGATTATAAGGTTTTTCAAGAATTTTCTGGAAACCGCCAATAAATTTAGTGAGACCCTGGAGGATATGAAAAAAGACCAACTAGAAATTAAGCATACACTGACTGAAATAAAGAATAATATACAGGGATCCAACAGAAGACTAGAGGATCCCAAGAATCAAGTCAAAGATTTGAAATACAAAGAAACAAAAAATACCCAACCAGAAAAGAAAAAAGAAAAAAGAATCCAAAACTATGAAGATAGTGTAAGGAGCCTCTGGGACAACTTCAAGTGTACCAACATCCAAATTATAGGGGTGCCAGAAGAAGAGAGAGGGCAAGATATTGAAAACCTATTTGAAGAAATAATGACAGAAAACTTCCCCTACCTGGTGAAAGAAATAGACTTACAAGTCCAGGAAGTGCAGAGAACCCCAAACAAAAGGAATCCAAACAGGACCACACCAAGACACATCATAATTAAAATGCCAAGAGCAAAAGACAAAGAGAGAATCTTAAAAGCAGCAAGAGAAAGAAACTCAGTTACCTACAAGGGAACACCCATACGACTGTCAGCTGATTTCTCAACAGAAACTATGCAGGCCAGAAGAGAGTGGCAAGAAATATTCAAAGTGATGAATGCCAAGAACCTACAACCAAGATTACTTTATCCAGCAAAGCTATCATTCAGAATTGAAGGTCAGATAAAGAGCTTCACAGATAAGAAAAAGCTAAAGGAGTTCATCACCACCAAACCAGCATTATATGAAACTAGGGGCCCGGTGCATGAAATTCGTGCACTGGGTGTGTGTGTGGGGGGGGGGGAGTGTCCCTCAGCCCAGCCTGCCCCCTCTCACATCCTGGAAGCCCTCAGGCGTTGACCCCCATCACCCTCCAATCGCAGGATCGGCCCCTTGCCCAGGCCTGACGCCTCTGACAGAGGCGTCAGGCCTGGGCAGGGGACCCTCATTTCCCCCCATCACTGGTTCTGCCCCCAGCCCAGGCTTGATGCCTCTGGCCCAGGCATCAGGCCTGGGCAGGGGACCCCCAGACCCCTCCGATTGCTGGCTCTGCCCCTTGCCCAGGCCTGATGCCTCGGCCAGAGGCGTAGAACCCCATAACCCTCCGATCGCCTGATCATCCCCTTGCCCAGGCCTGATGCCTCAGCCAGAGGTATCAGGCTTGGACAGGGGACCCCCATCTTCCCCCGATCACTGGCTCTGGCCCCCGCCCAGGCCTGAGGCTTCTGGCCCGGGAATCATGCCTGGGCAGGGGACCCCCATCTCCCTCTGATCGCTTGCTCCACCCCCCGCCCAAGCCTGACGCCTCTGACCCAGGCTTCAGGCCTGGGCAAGGGGACCATCATATCCCCCCAATCCCCTGCTCCGCCCCCCACCCAGGCCTGATGCCTTGGCCAGAGGAGTTGACCCTCATCACCCTCCGATCACCAATCACTGGATCGGCCCCTTGACCAGGCCTGAGGCCTCCGGCAGAGGTGTCAAGCCTGGGCAGGGGACCCCCAGCTCCCCGCGGTTGCAGGCTCTGCCCCTGCCCAGGCCTAACGCCTCTGGCCTAGGCATCCGGCCCGGGCAGCGGGGACCCGCAGCTGCAGCGGCCCCGCGATCATGGGCTTTGCTTTAGGCCCAGGCAAGGGACCCCTAGCTCCAGGGACTGCCAGCTTCGACCGTGCCCAGCTCCCATCGCTGGCTCCACCCCTACTTCCTGCTATCACTGGCCAGGGCGGCAAAGGCACCTGATTCTCCCATCATGGCTGGGGGGCAGGGCAAAGACGGCCCCAGGGCCGCCTTTGCCCTGCCCCCCAGCTCTTAACTCCCCCCTGGGTTTCCGATCACTGTCAGTGGCAGGGGGCTTCTTCCTGCTTTCCCTTTCGCCTCCCTGCATTGTGCCTACATATGCAAATTAGCCGCCATCTTGTTGGCAGTTAACTGCCAATCTTAGTTGGCAGTTAACTGCCAATCTTAGTTGGCAGTTAATTTGCATATAGCCCTGATTAGCCAATGAAAAGGGTAGCTCGTATGCCAATTACCATTTTTCTCTTTTATTAGTGTTGATACTGAAAGGTATTCTTTAAGAAGAGGAAGAAGAAAAAGGTAAAGATAAAAATTATGAACATGCCCTAACTGGTTTGGCTCAGTGGATAGAGCGTCGGCCTGCGGACTGAAGGGTCCCAGGTTCGATTTCGGTCAAGGGCATGTACCTGGGTTGCGGGCACATCCCTGGTAGGAGGTGTGCAGGAGGCAGCTGATGATGTTTCTAACCCTCTATGCCTCTCCCTTCCTCTCTGTAAGAAAAATCAATAAAATACATTTTAAAAAAAAAATTATGAACAGCAAATACATAGCTATCAACAAGTGAATCTAAAAATCAAGTGAATAAAAAAACCTGATGAACAGAGTAAACTGGTGAATATAATAGAACCAGGGCATGGAAAGGGAGTGGACTGACAATTCTTGGGGGGAAAGGGGTGTGGGGGTGCAGGAAGAGACTGGACAAAAATCGTACACCTATGGATGAGGACAGTGGGAGGGGTAAGGGCAGAGGGTGGGGTGGGAACTGGGTGGAGGAGAGCTATGGGGGGGGGGGGAAGAGGAACAACTAATAATCTGAACAATAAAGATTTAATTTTTAAAAAAAGAAAGAACTCTTGCCATCTGCAATAGTATGGATCGACCTAGAGAGCATTATGCTAAGTGAAATAAGCCAGTTGGAGAAAGATAAATATCACATGATTGCACTCATTTGTGGAATATAATGAATAACATAAACTGGTGAACAAAAATAGATCCAGAGACATAGAAGCATCGAACAGACCGTCAAACCTCAGAGGGTAGGCACGGGAGGGTGCGAGGTAGAGTGGGGGTAAGAGATCAACCAAAGGACTTGTATGCATGCATATAAGCATAACCAATGGACACAGACAGTAGCGGGGTGAGGGCTTGTGCTGGGGGGTGGGAGTGGCTGAGTAGAGGTCAATGGGGGGAAAAGGGGATATATGCAATACTTTAAACAATAAAGAATTAAAAAATATATTTAAAAACAAAAAAATGTTTTGTTTGTGAATGTTCTTAACAAAGCAGTAAAAATTATGACTTGTATGAAATCTTGACTCTTGAGTACACAACTTTTTAAACACAGGTGACAAAATGAGAAGTACACAAAAGGCACTGCTTTAATGCATTCCAAAGTATGATGACTGTCTGAGTCAAAGACATATACAAAGTGGTCTTTTGGCAGACATTTTCTTGAAAATAAACAAAGCCAGTCTTTCACTTTGAGGAAAACAACTGACAGTACTTGTTGCCAACTGCAAAGTTCAAGCTTTCAAATGAGTTTTGGAAAACTTATGTCAACGTCCTCCAACTACAGACCACAGGAATATTCCTGTAGTTGAACAAGTTGGGTTTATTACTCATGCAGAGGAAAAAGACACGCCTTAGGAAGCCTGGGGCATCAGCGAGAGGGTGTTGAGGACTTGTTGCAGGATTGGGGCTTTAGCTGGATGATCTGGGAGAGGGTGTAAAGAAGTGGGGGTCCTCTTTACATGGGATGCTGTCAGAAAGCAGGAGTAATTCTATGATGAGCTATTTTTAGAAATCTTACCTATAAAAGGGAGACTAGAATGAGGATAAAGTTGTAATGAGTGAAGGAGTGGCTCATGTCAGCCAAGAGAAGAGGTTTGCTATTTTGTGTGTGGCACAGTGACCTTGGCTTTTGTCTACGCTGAAACAAAATTATTATGTGGCCTGCTTTGTCTTACTTTATTATCACACAGAGTGACCTTGCCTGAGGGTGTATTCTGTGCGATTATTTAATAGGAAAATAACATGCCCTAGAGCTGGAAGTGCCAGGCCAGCTTCCGCTCTTTTTTTTTTTCCTTAGTATATTTTTATTGATTTCAGAGGGAAAGGGAGAGAGAGCCAGAAACATCAATGATGAAAGAGAATCACTGATTGACTGTCTCCTGCATGTCCCACCCTGGGGAACGAGCTCACAACCCAGGCATGTGCCCTGACTGGGAATTGAACTGTGAACTGGTTCATAGGTCGTATTCAACCACTGAGCCATGCCAGCCAGGCTTGCTCTTTCTTTTCCTTTCTCACCTATATCCTTCAGCAGTAGCTTAATAGCTTCCCAATATACAGACTTTACAGATGAAATTAGTGATGATACTAATGATTTTTTAATATCACTATTGATTTTTTAATATCACACGATGAAATGGATCAAAATTCAGATCAGTATGTCAGTTAACCATCCTATATAATAAAAGTCCAGTGACTGAACGACAGAACTACCAGGACAACCGATCAATCAGTCGCTATGACGCACACTGACTACCACGGTACAGATGCAGAACCTTCCCCCTGGTGGTCAGTGCACTCCCACAGTGAGAGTGCTGCTTGGCTGACCGGGATGAGCGACGTTTCTAAAGCGGGCTGATCCCCGCAGGCCACACCCCCCACCAGTGCATGAATTCTGTGCACCAGGCTTCTAGTCACCTATAAGTTAGACAGTTATATAACAAGATAGCTAACAGTTTCATAGCTAAGGAAACAAACATTTATTAATGTTATGCCTCTTAATTCATTCATTACTTACTGAGTACTTACTTACTAGTCTTATATTACATGCTAAGGATAGAGAATATAAAAAGGAAAGGTCCTTGTCTTCCAAGAGTTCTCAGTCCACTGTGGGTTAATAAAGATTAACAGACCATAAGAATACAACACAGAAACATAAGGTACACTGGGAATACACAATAGGGGCCCTTAATTTAGACCAGGGGTCCTCAAACTATGGCCCGCAGGCCACATGCCAATACAAATATTGTATTTGTTCCCATTTTGTTTTTTTACTTCAAAATAAGATATGTGCAGTGTGCACAGGAATTTGTTCATAGTCTTTTCTTAAACTATAGTCCGGCCCTCCAACGGTCTGAGGGACAGTGAACTGGCCCCCTGTTTAAAAAGTTTGAGGACCCCTGATTTAGACCAAACAGGAAGTTTCCCAAAGTAGATAATGACAGAGCTTTAGAAGTTAGCTGACCCAAGAAATGTCAGAGGAAGAGGAATAGGAGAAAAATAGGAGGGATGTAAGGAATCCTATCTAATAAAAGAGAAACATGCAAATTGACCCTTCCCATTGGCTAATCAGCAGGACATGCAAATTAACTGCCAACAAAGATGGCGGCCGGCAGCCAGGCAGCTGAAGCGAACAGGAGGCTTGCTTGCTCCAGTGATGGAGGAAGCCAACGTTCCCGGCCTGCCGCTGCCAGCCTCTGAGCTGCACTCTAAGCAACTATATTGCAATTATAGAAGCTAAACAAGCTCCAGAGACCTGCTTTCAGCCAGCTTTGGCCTCAGAGCTTAGAGTTGCTGTGATGGCAACAGAGTTTCAATTATAGAAGCCAAACAGACCCAGAAACCTACTTTCAGCCCTCAGAGCTGGAGCCGGCTCTCAGCTCCAGTGACAGCTATAGAAGGTAAATAAATCTCAGAATAAAATTAAAAAAAAAGAAAAAAAAGGAGAGGCTGGGAGCTTAAGTTGCCCTCCAGCCTGAAAACGGCTCTCAGGCCCTCACCCAGACTGGCCAGGCACCCCAGTGGGGACCCCCACCCTGAAGAAGGTGTGACCAGCTGCAAACAGCCTTCAGCCCGTCATCCAGGCTGGCTAGGCACCCAAGCAGGACCCCCACCCTGATCCAGGACACTTTCAGGGCAAACCAGCCGGCTCCCACCCATGCACCAGGCTTCTATCCTATACTACAGGCAGGGCATGACAGCGCGAGCTGCCATCCGGGCCCCATGTGCAGCCCTGGGCAGTGGGGCATAAGCCCCGCCCCCAGCCGGGACCCCTGTGTGCCACCTGAGCCCCCAGCCGGGACCCCCGTGCCGCCTAAGCCCCGCACTGCTAAGCCCTGCTCCCAGCCGGGACCCTATGACTATTGGAGAGCAGGAAAGTGCCGCTGGGCCCTGGGTCGCTGTGGTGATCCAGCCATCGGTAAGTAGAAAAGTGCGGCCTGTAGGTAGCCCCCAGCTGGGCCTTCTCCCGGTTGCCATGGAGACCTGGGAGCAGGAAAGCCGGGCCTGTGGACAGCCCCCCGCTGGGCCTGCTCCCTGGTTGCCATGGTGATCCGGGAGCAGGAAAGCCTGGCTTGCAAGCAGCACCACCATCCTGGCTGAGCTCAAGGGAGAGTACAACATGCAGTGGAGGCCAGGAGCCTGAGAGATCAACACAGAGGGGCTCCTGCTCCAAGCCTCCATGGTGGGGGCAGGCCCCCAGCAGACACACACACACACACACACACACACAGTACCTGCTCTGAGCCTCCAATGTGGCTGGGGAGCAGACCCCCAGTTGGGACACACACACACACACACACACACACACACACACACACACACGGGACGCCTGCTCCAAGCCTCTGCTGCCAGACTGTGGCCACCAGTAGGACATCCACTGAGGGCTCCTGGACTGTGAGAGGGGCAGGCTGGGCAGAGGGAACCCCACCCCCCAGTGCACGAATTTTGTGCACCGGGCCTCTAGTTTTGTATAAAAAAGATTAGAAAGTCACCTGGCTGTACAGTGGGTAGAGCAGGAAAAAGATCAGGGTGCTGGCAGGGATTCTAGTCAAGATCTGATGAGGGCCTTATATAAATAAGTTGCGGTAATGGGTATAGAGAGGAAGGAAAATGGGTTTAAGAGAGATTAAAAAGTTAACATAAAGAATGTGGTAACTAACTGTGGGAGGCAGTTAAACATGAGCAGAGCAAAGACAATGGGCTGGTACAGGGTGGAAAGCCTAGCAAAGGACAATTGTAGGGTGGGACCTGGTCCCCAGGGTGACCTTTTGTCCCCTAGCATACTGCTGGTCATGCAGTTTGGACCCCCTGACCTTTCCTCCCTAGAGATAACATCTAGACCTCAGTTTTATTTCAGCTCCAGAAAAGCAGCAAAACCAGACAAGCAACACCACAATCAAGGCTGACCTCAGGACCAGATGCATTGAATAATGACCCCCTGCCCTGGTGCCAAGCAATCAATCAATGGAGACCCCAACCATGACAGGACACACCTGGAAAGCTGCTGAATAGTCTATTGAGATCTTCCCCTGGGACCTCCCCTAAAATCTCCACCCTTAAAATCTTAGAAAGGAGGACCCCGCTGCACTCCCTCTCCTGAGCCCGCCCATGCCTTTGCCTTTCCCTTCCTCCTCCCCTGCCTCTCCTCCTCCCACTTCCCCAGGTGTGTTACCATTACCTTCCTCACTCCCAAGTTCCTAGAGCTCTTACTCTGCCTCTAAAACTTATTTCCTAAGCCCATTTCTTCTACGAATTACTTCTTCTACCTCTGTGATTTTCCAAATAAATGTTTTCTTATAGTCTGAGTCTTGGCTGTGAATTCTTCCCTAGCCAGAACTCAAGTACTGAGGTTGCTGAGCCCAGGTCTGGTATAACTTCTGATACCATTCCTGCCACCTACAATATAGTGGATATCTTCACTAAGTGAACTTAAAAGCAAACCAAGGCTAAATGTCCTCCAACTGGTGTACTTTCTTCCTCTTAAAAATTATTGTGACATGCCCTGATTGGTTTGGCTCAGTGGATAAAGCATCAGCCTGGGACTGAAGGGTCCCGGGTTCAGTTCCAGTCAAGGGCATGTACCTTCGCTGAGGGTACATCCCCAGTAGGGGGTGTGCAAGAGGCAGCTAATCGATGTTTCGCTCTCATCGATGTTTCTGACTCTCTATCCCTCTCCCTTCCCCTCTGTAAAAAAATCAATAAAATATATTTTAAAAAATTATTGTGACATTAACACTAATTAAAGTACATTACCTGGTGTTCCTTTGAGGAGTCAGGATAACCTGGCCTTCTGGCGTGATGTCTATAATACAGTGTTCAGGAAGAATTCCCATGCCACACAGCTGGATATCTTGGGAATTTGCCGAACCTATCAATGTATGCTCCTACAAATGAATCAAATACACTGATTAATACCATATTCTTACATGTATACAAAGTAAAATAATCTACTCTGAGCCCTCTTATATTAATTAATCCATTACCTTAGCTAAGAGATTTTTAAAGCAAATGGAATAGCATGGGGAATTTCTGGCTTTCTCTGAAAATCATTTGACAAGTTCTATTTCCTTTAGGGAATAATACACTGAGTTGAGTTATACCTTTTAAACTGAAAACTACAGTTTTATATTAATGCCTCTACTATAATCATTATTTTCCATTGCAACCTTTTTATATATATATATATATTTTTATTGATTTTTTACAGAGAGGAAGGGAGAGGGATAGAGAGTTAGAAACATCGATGAGAGAGAAACATCGACCAGCTGCCTCCTGCACACCCCCCACGGGGGATGTGCCCGCAACCAATGTACATGCCCTTGACCGGAATCGAACCTGGGACCTTTCAGTCCGCAGACCGACGCTCTATCCACTGAGCCAAACTGGTTCTGGAGCAATCTTTTTTTGTTGTTGTTAATCCTCACTCGAGGATATATTTTCCTTTGATTTTTAGAGAGAGTAAAAGGGAGAGAGGACGAGAGAGAGAAACATTGACATGAGAGAGACACATCAATTGGCTGGGGCCAGAGATCGAACCTATAACCCAGGTACATGCCCTTGACCAGAAACCGAATCCTCAACCCTTTGATATACAGGCAACACTCTAACCACTGAGCAAAACTCCAGAGCTCCAATGCAATCTTGATTCCAAATATTTTATGCTACTCTCAGAGCATGAGCCATTGGCCAAGGATGTACCAAAAATATTGCTCTGAAAACTACACGTACTTAAATTGCACATCACTTACCTGGTCTCAATTAAGATAAGTCAACTATAAAGATAAAATGTTATTCAAATGTAAGAAACTAAAAAGACTAAAATTATTTTCTGAATCACATAGTCTCTTTAAACCTCATTAGAGATATGACAGGTGTGTTTTTTTCACCGTAGACCCCCTAATTACGCAATTCTCTACACTCCAATCACTAGCCTCACTTTTTGCAGGTTACTGAGAAAATGGATATAAAAATCAAGCTCCCTCTTATGCGTTTCAACATCTGACTGTCCATCCATGATTAAATGTTCACATGAGCTGGAAGTGTCCTAGGCCACCTTCTCCTTCTACTCAGCTAAGTCAGGGGTCAGATATGAAATAGTTTAGGCTTCTGAGTCACACGCAACTACTCAATTCTGCCCTGTAATGTGAAAGTAGCCAGACAATATACAAATGACCAGGTGTGGCTACTTGCCAATAAAACTTTATTTATGAGCACTTAAATTTGAATTTCATATAATTTTCAGGTGCTTGAAATATTAAGATTCATTTGATTTCTTTTCAACCATCCAAACAATGTACTAGCTCCTGGGCCAGAAGCTAGATTTGGCCTAGGTGGCTGACTCCTGACCAGGAGGATCTCATCCAGTTCCATGAGCTTTAACACTAGAAAGACTGAAATTTAGTATATACCTATATTGCCCAAAAGCAGTCAAAATGACTGCATTGTGAAAGAATAATATCGGAGCACTCTTCATTTATGTTCCTTAGCTTTTCCAATAACTCACTTCTATTCGACATTTCTTTCATGAATTTGGGGCGCAAAAGAAATAAAATAAACAACTTATTAGAACAAGTATCACTGCATAAAGATTCGAATAACAAGTACTAGTTTAGCTTATTGAGCAACTGCAACTTATCAAGTATCAACAATTTATCATGTACTTGCATGTTATCATGTGACGGTAATCGAAAAAAAATGAAAACTGTTATTTCAATACAGAGCCGAACTGGTCTTATAAGAAATTTACTCAATTCAATAATAAGAGTCTAAAATTTCCCAAGCAGTCAAAATGACTGCTTTTGGGCAATATAGGTATAACACATATATATATACCGGAAATGAAGGAGGGGGAGGTAACTACAATTATTAATAAATGCATTTATATGTTGTACAAAAAGTCACAAAATTCTAAGACATTGTGTCCTTATATACATAATTGTTTTTCTAATTGAAATTAAAAAGCAGTCAAAATGACTTCCTTGGGCAATCTAGTGTTAAATACTGTCTACATAATAAATTAAATCACCAACCCAGAACTACAGACTTGAGTTCCATTATTCCCCACCTCTATGACCACAATCCTAATCTCAGTCACCGTTATTTCTTGCAGACCTGGAAGAACCTGGCTGTCTGAAGACATTTCAAAGTAAAAGGGCCAAAGCAGAGCCTTTTTCCACCCCCAATCCACCCCCACAATGACTCTATTCCTGTCCCCCAAAATAATGGTGTTACCACCACCCAGTTAGGCAACTAAAAAGCTAAAATGCTATCTTCAAGTCCTCTCTATCCTTTATCAGTCTACTCCTCGCCCCATGTCAATCAGGAAATCTGTATGGACTCACCCTCCAAAACATATAAGGAATCAGCTCATTTCCCCCACCTCTGTTGTCATATCCTAGTCTCCTGCCTGGGTGAACACAGGGGCTTCCTACTATTTTTCTATGTCTACTCACCCACCCCTGTCCACTCCCACCACAACAGCTGATCATGTGATCCCCCTATTTAAAACTCTCTAGTGGTTTCCTTTTGAAGGTCTAATGAAATCCAAATTCTTACCAGGCTTTACAAAACACTGTGATCTGCCCCCAGCCCCTATGCTAGCACCCACCACTCTCTCTCTCTCCTGGAGCTACACCCAGTCACATTGGCCTTTTACCTGGTCTTTGAGTACACTGGCTGTTTCTTCTGTCTGAAATGTTCTTCCCCTGTTCTTGATATTGGTAGTTTCCTGCCATTTCTATCTCAGCTTTTATGGGCATATCCTCAGAGAGGTGAATCCTGAACTGACTATTAGAAATAGCCACCCATCACTCTCACATTTGAATTCCTACATAGCTCTGACTTTCCATGTCAGAGATGATATAGCTCTGCCACCTCCAGAGCTAACATGGAAGCTCCATGAGAGCAGAGAAGAGCCACACCTACTCCCCACTGTAACCCAAGCAGTTAACACAGGCCTTACACACAAAGGGATTAAGTAAATATAAAAGGAAAATAAATGAACTATCATCTCCCTTAACCTTCCCTTCAGACTCAAAAGAAGATGATTCTCTCTTCTTGGCTGGTAACACTTCTAATTATATTCTGAGTTCTAGTTCTTCCCAGGTCATCTGGGATCTCAATCTAATATAAAGGCCTCTTTCCCTGTGGTATTTTTACTTCCCTCTTTCTGGGGGTTTCTTCTCTCAACAACATTGCAGTGGTGTTTCCAAGGAAACAAAGGGTTGGGATCCAGCACTGTGCCATGGTATCCTGTTCAATCCTCAAGATATATATATATATCTCAGAGGACATTCCAGAAAATGTCTACTGCTCACTTTTAGCTGAGGCTTCATGGCCAATCACATACTTTCTTAACCTGGAGAATAGGGCTTGACCAGGTGTAAACTATAAGTAATGCTTTTGTGATATTCAATAGCAGAATCTATTCCATGCCTGACTCCATTCCCCAATTGGGTTCCTCCTTCCCTGTCTTACAACACCAAACAAAAGGTGGAGAGAAATTCCAAAAGGAAAAAAAAAAAAAGAATCCAAGGAGAAAAAGATCATCTAAAAAAGAAAAATGCCCCAAAGTACTAGCCTTAGGCCATTTCTACATCTAATCACTTTCCTCCTACCATGGGAAATTCTAGCAGGAGTCCTAATTATGCCTGTAGAATCCTTTTCTGTACTGGGGATAGAGGTGGAGAAACATTTGCATCATGAGGTTGCAGAAAGGAGAAGAGAACAAGAAATTGAAAACCTGTTTGAAAAAATAAGTAAATTTCCCTTACCTGGCAAAAGAAATAGACATACAAGTCCAGGAAGTGCAGAGTCCCAAACAAGAGGAACCCAAAGAGCCCCACATCAAGACACATCATCAATAAAATGCCAAGGGTTAAGACAAAGAGAGAATCTTAAAAGCAGCAAGAGAAAAGCAGTTAGTTACCTATAAGGGAGCACCCAGAGGAATGTCAGTTTCTCAACAGAAACTATGCAGGCCAGAAGGGAGTGACAATAAATATTTAAAGTGATGAATAGCAAGAACTTACAACCAAGATTACTCTACCCAGCAAAGCTATCATTTAGAATTGAAGGTCAGGTAAAGAGCTTCACAGAAAAAGCTAAAGGAGTTCAGCATGATCAAACCAGTATCAAATGAAATGTTCAAGGGTCTTCTTTAAGAAAAAGAAAACAAACAAACAAACATGAATAATAAAATGGCAACAAATACATATCTATCAACAACTGAATCTAAAAAACAAAATAAACAAACAAGGAATCTGAAGAACAAAATAAACTGATGAATATTTATTCTTGGCTCAGTGGCTAGAGCATTGACCTGCGGATTGAAGGGTCCTAGGTTCGATTCCAGTCAAGGGCACGTACCTCGGTTGCAGGTTGGGGGAGCATGCCAGAGGCAACCAATAGATGTGTCACTTTCACATTGGTATTTCTCTGTCTCTCCCTCTCCCTTGCACTCTCTTTAAAAATCAATGTAAATAATATCCTCAGGTGAGGAGTAAAAAAAAAAATAGAACCAGAGGAATGGAAATGTGGAACAGACTGAAAAATCTCAGAGGGAAGGGGGAGGGGAGGGGAAGAGATTAACCAAAGAACTTTATACATATAACCTATGGACACAGACAATAGGATGGTGAAGGCCTAGGGTGGGGCGGGAACCAGGTGGAGGGAAGCAATGGGGGTAAAAAGGGCCGGAACATCTGTAATAATCTCAGCAATAAATTTTTTTAAAATTCTCAGAAATAAGATATTAACTCAAACATGTACTTGTCTAGTCCAAATTCTAAATGAAAAATTATATTTTTCAACAAATATATTGAGCACCTATTTTGAGCTGAGCACTGAGCCACTAAAGCCAAAAAACAGGAGAGTTCCTAATTATAGAGCTTACACTATAAATGATTATTTAAATATCTCATTTAGGGTTATAATCTATCCTAATTTGAATGATGATTTGCTGAAATCTCAAATATCAAGTTCCAAAAGCTCAATTCTGACAAAGTTTTACTCTTTGATGTTTAAACAAGTTAAACAATAAGCTTTTTGATAAGTTCTTCCTATAGAGCTCTAAACACTGCAATAAAATATCAATGAGGAAAAAATTAACTTATCAAGGGTTGGTATAGAAGTTTATCTAATCAGTAACTAAATTCTGTGAAGGAACAAGGTAATTAAAATAAAAGTTAATCAGGGATAGGCTTTTAGTCTCTACATGATATATGAGTATAATGAATGACTCTTTAAAAATACTAGTTTTAGGGAGCATTTGAGATCTTGCTCCTTGGCATATGTTGTCAGTTTGGCTCAAATAAATTCATAAAAATTCAAAAAATATACTAGTTTTAGGGAAAACTTTAGCAAACACAAAATATTGCTTTAAAATCTCGGAAACAATAAAAAATAGAAATGGCTTTTTAACCTTTCTTCATTTAAATTTAATTTCACTGGAGATGATTAGTTCACTATTCTATGAATTTAATGGACCTTGCTTCCTTTATGAATGAACTACTACCTTTGTGGCTTTCTTGAGACTCTCCCTTTGATCAACTAAGTCCTAAAGGGTGGGGAAATAAAGGAGAGAGACAGGACATGTTCATTAGTGACATAGCACAGTGTGGTTTTTCCCTTCCTGCAATCAGGGAAAGCAGCATATTAGTACAGCCTGTGCAGCCCCTCAACCTTATCAATATTCACAATTTCTGAAGGGAAAAGTAAGTGAATGCCAGGGAAAATAAGCAAAAAAGTTTTTGTTACTCTTTACATATCTAAATAATCAAAATTCTTTAACAGTCCAGACTGTGTGGCTCATGCTGTTAAAGAATGGTGGTTGAGCATCAACCCACACACCAGGAGGTTACCAGTTGAATTTAGGGTCAGGGCACATGCCCGGGTTGCAGACTCAATCCCCAGCAGGGGGCGTGCAGGAGGTAGCCAGGTAATTGATCAATTTTGATGTTTCGTTCTCATCATGTTTTTCTCCCTCTCTCCCCCCCGCCTTCCTCTCTCTCTAAAATTAATAAAAACATTTTTTTAAAAATTCTTTAACCAAGAACTCACTCTTGCTCAACATAACCAAGACTCTGAAGACAGCTTTTCTGGAATGGAGGTAGAGAAGGAAGAAAAGTTATCTGCCTGTTTTTTTACATTCAATACTAAAATAGATGATCCAAACTGCTGCCATCCAAGAACTTCTAACATGCCACAACTTGTTATTCATCTTGGTTTTCTTGAAGCTTGGTACACAGCTCCATAAGCACTGAATGACAGCTGTCCTGCCATTCTGATCACCTCAATTAGTGATTGGCAAAGATAACAACATGAAGTTTTCTTTCAATGGGAGCTATGCTATGGGGTCAACATGTGCTTTGAAGCTTCTACTAAATCACTGTACAAATCTTTATCAAGTGTGCATAGGTATAATATGCCTCAAATCCTTCAGAATCGCCCTTGCTTTCCCAGCCATTGATAGTTGACTTACGTGTGTGTATGGTGTCAGAGGGGGTACTAGGCTTTTGGGGTGATCATTTCATAAGTTATATACATGTCTAATCACTGTTGTACACCTGAAATTAATATAATATTGTATGTCAACTATAATTGAAAATTTTAAAAATTACTTTAAAAAATAGCTGACATGTGAAAAGAGTAGACCCAGAACTACATAAGCAAAGTAACTCTCCTGAAAGATTTGGTTGGATGATTCAGAGGCGTGATTGGACTCAATCACACTATGATCCCATTTCTATAATTTAAAAATATGTATCAGTATAAATCCATACACATACATATGGGGATAGACCCAGAGGATACAGATAAATATACCAAATATTGACTATGAACATCCCTGCATGTTTGAATTAGGATGGTAACCACCACCCCCTTCTTTTTCTAATATGTCTTCATAAAGCTTTTTAAGGGGGGGAAGTATATTACTACCATAATGTTTATAAGGTGAGGGAAGCAGCTCTTCCCTCTAGAAGATTGGCTCATGCTGGAATGAATCTCCAAGTTGACCTCAGAACTCAGGCAGGTCTTGCTTTGCATGTGAGCACAGGACATAAAAATAACTGTGCAAGGAGATCTTACTAATCAATGGGAAAGTTGCAATTATCCTATGACTTTTAAAAATGTCTATAAAAACATTAAGAATTCTCTTACTGCTATAATGTACAGGGAAATGAAAAACTAGTGAAACATTTATTTAGGATGCTGCACTGAAATTTAAAGCATTTTATTTTTCTTTATATAAAGCTTTTCCAGAGTTGTCTGAACAGTGGTTGCCATCTTCTCAATACATAACTTACAATACAAAGTGAGCTTATGGTCCATGCATTGGCAAACTGTTATACTCCTTTCTAAACTTCTATCATTTTATCCTTTGTGCTTTCAATGTTGCAAAATATCTATGGGAGTTCCTTATCTAAGTGTTGTCTGGCGCACCCCTTTGACACATCTTTATCATCACAACCACTTTCACTATTTACCTTGATAAATTCACCCTCACTATGTTCCTCTGGCCGTGCATCTAGAGAATCTCATGAGTTGGGGCAGTGCCAACATTGTTTACTAAATCATGGCAACTAGAATTTATGTATATCATCACTATGTAAAGCACGGATTGCCTGTACATGAAAATAAGTTGCAAAATTATCTTGTGAGTTATCTTCTATCTAGGGCAATGATGGCAAACCTATGACATGCGTGTCAGAGGTGACACGCGAACTCATTTTTTTGGTTGATTTTTCTTTGTTAAATGGCATTTAAATATATAAAATAAATATCAAAAATATAAATCTTTGTTTTACTATGGTTGCAAATATCAAAAAATTTGTATATGTGACATGGAACCAGAGTTAAGTTAGGGTTTTTCAAAATGCTAACACACCGAGCTCAAAAGGTTCGCCATCACTGATCTAGGGTTTGGCCACCATACCTCACCTCTGCCAGTTCTAGACAGAACAAATAAATGGAAGATACTGTTCTGGAAGAGAACCATACAACTTGGAACTAGGAAGAACATTAGAGATATTTTAATCCAGTGCCCTCATTTTACAAGTGGGATGCCCAGAGATGTTAGGTCATCTGCCCAGCATCTCTATTGACTTGAGAATTTGAAAGCAAAAAAATACAAAATACACAGCCTCCGAATTCATCCGTCCCACATCACGGTATAGCTTTACTGAAGCAAAAACTGTTCTTGGACTGAGATCATCCTTTTGAAGGTGCTTGGTCATGAATATACTCTCGTCATGGGGTTGGCCTGGACAGTGAAGAAATCCACCCTGCCTCAAATCCTGCCAAAGCAGGGTTCACCACACAGTCTGAAACAGAATCCCAGCACCTCCACACAAGGCGGCCAGAAATATTTTGACTACCCTCCAAAAGCCTTTAAATAGTTTCTTTGTTTAACTTTTTAGTTAAGGAACAGATATGAATCAGTTTTTTTCTGGAGTGTCTGTGTTTGTGTTTTCCAATTTGAAATTCGCCACATCAGAAAGAGAAAGAATTCGTAGTTCTGAGAAGTAAAAAGGGCAGAATATTTCAAGTCCTGTTCTAATATTGCATCTCTCCTAAAGATGTGAATATCTACAGCTGACATTCTAACAAAATATTGCCAACACTGTCTAGAAGCACATTAAGTGATGTGATAATACATCATATATATTTAATTGATTTTTTTTGAAAGAGAGGAAGGTAGAGGGAGAGAGAGAAACATCGATATGAGAGCGAAACATCAATTGGCTGCCTCTACAGGGAATTGAGCCTTAATCCGGGCATGTGCCCTGACAAGGAATCAAACCAGCAATCTTTCCATGCATAGGATGATGCCCAACCAACTAAGCCACACTGGCCAGGGCTTAAAAAATTTTAATTGATTTTTAGAGAGAGAGGAAGTGAGAGAGAGAATACTACATCATATTTTTTCGATAAGGATAATGTGCATAAAGTACCACAGAGAATATCAAATGTGAAAATGATATGTGGAATATTTCATATTTGTATAGTCCTTCTGTTTATATGGAGCTTCTATATATACAATCTCATTTAATCCTCACAGGAAGTCTGTGAGGTTGCCAGACAGAGAAAACTTCCATTTATAGAGAAGAATATGCAGGGGATGGCAAAGGACTTGAGATCAAACTTCTGTTAAATAGTGATGTGGACTAGAAACACAGTGTTGCTCCCATTGCAGCAAAGTACCTGATAACCCACACGATTGTATGTATCAAAGACATGATTTAACCACAGTTATAATACCAGTAATAAAACATGGTATTCAAAATTACACCATGTAGTTAGTTATCCCAGGATATCTTTGAAAAAAACTGGGAAACTAGCCAATACGTCATGAACTCTTTAGTCTCTTTGTAAATGAAACCACACAATTCTCTCATTTTAAAGCAGTTTCCAACTTTACCAGTTCATTATCTTTACTTTCCTAGTCACCTTAGTTAAAACCACACATATTATGAGGAGGGAAATTTTCCTCCTAATATTTATTAACCTCCTGTGAGAATCATATAGTCCATTATATAACTCACTTATGCTCTGGGCTTGATAAAAACAATTTGGGGTCACTCCTCATGATTTATGTAATCTCAGGATTCATAAATTTGTCTTTTGTCTTCTTCCTGATGTGTCCCACTATTTATAGCTTTCAATATACATCAGCATTTGTTTTATTCCTATTCCACACTCTGACCCTTCCAGTCTCTAAGTGACTTATTCTCTCTTTTTTTTGTAAGTTGATAATCCAAATTTTTAAATTTTCCTAAGAGTTACTGGAAACACAACTTTCATATCAAGTGATCCTATGAATATAACTTTCTTCAAACATTTCCTCTTGTAAGCTAACAAAGCACTCACACAAAGGCATGCTTCATATAAACCACAAAAGGTTCAGTCTACTAATGAATCAGTTTTAAGTCATTCCTTAAGCTTTAAAGTAGTGTATTTAACAATCTGGTATAAATCAAATTAAAGAATAATAGCTAAGCTACTTAATTTGTTAGAAATAAAATCAGAATATCATTGTTTATATTACAAGGTTGAATGATATCACTCAAAAAATTAAAAGGGAAACTATTCCAGAAACCCAAGATTTTTCTACACTTCAGCTTATTCAAATAAAAACAATTGGCTAATTCATTATTTTGAATAAGCGTAGGTCTCCAATTTAAAAAAAAAATGCTGTGAAACACTGTTCTATTTCGTGACAGGAAATAGTAGCAAAGCCTATTACTTCACCTTTAAATAGTAAACCAGAAGTTCATTCAAAGCAGGATCAGCATTCAGATTAACAAGGAAACATTTATCATCCCCGACTTTAATTCCAGAAGATTGAAGGGATATTCCAAGACTTTCAAGTTGTTTCTGTCGCTCCTGTAAAGGTATTAGAGAAGTATTAATTCCATAGCTATTGATGCAGTGAGATATAAAGGATCTTATGTTAGAGTAATTATTGAATAACCTTATAAGTCAAATATGTTAACTTAGAACATGGCATTATAGATTACTAGAGGCTTGGCCTGGCCTGCGCCCTCTCACAATCCAGGTACCCTCGGGGGATGTCGGAGAGCCAGTTTTAGCCCAATCCCCACAGGCCAGGCCAAGAGACCCCACCAGTACATGAACCCGTGCACCAGGCCTCTAGTATGCATATAAGATATTTGGTTAATCTCTTTCCACCTTTCCCCCTCCCCACTTCCCTCTGAGATTCATCAGTCTGTTCTATGTTTCCATGCCTGTGCATGGAGCGTCTTCCCCCTGGTGGTCATTGCATGTCATAGCTACCGGACGGTCAGCCAGTCACTTAGGCTTTTATATACATAGATTGCATTTTTTTTCTCTTTCCAAACTATGTAATGTTATTTTACTTTATTAATTTTTTCATTTTGAAAAATAAAGCCATTACAAATAACAACCAAGTATACTAAGTTCTCAATTTTCATTCTTGAAAATAACATCTTGAATTCAACTTTCTCACTTAATTCTGTACATATGAGCAAATGTACATTTGTTTTACTCAACTGTGATGTTTATAAACAGCCAAGTTTTCAACACACTTTCTACTTGATGCCTCAGTGACTCCCCAGCCAGGATGAAAGCCAAACTCCTTCAGCGAAGTCCACAAAGCCCTTCAATCTGGCCTATTTAATGTACTCCCATCGTCACATCTTGTCACTCATACTTTCAAAACCTATACTGCAGTTGCATGGAACATCTTCCAGGTCCCTGCAAGTATGGAGAATGCTCTATTTAGCTTAAGAGACTTTACACCTGTGTCTCCTAGCTGGAGCACACTTGTTCTCAACTGGTAGCTGTTTACTTGCCCATTTCTCTACGTGGCATGCATCCTATCTATCCACTATGTACTCCCAGCGCAAAGCATAACACACAGTGAGCACTCAAACGCTGGTCTTATAAATTTATCAAAATAAAACTTGCATATGCACTCAAGTGCTATTTTCATAAGAATATGAACGTTTCTTTTTCTGTGCCTACTGTCACTGAATCCTCAATATATGAATGGATACATATGAATCCTGCAACTGATGCTCTATAATTAAGGTATATGAATTGGGTCAGAGAAAGGTGTCTGGCCATTATAAATAGCAAGCAGTAATGAATCACTGCCACCAAGGACTTTTGATTCTGGGGAAAGACAAAACATGCAAAGTCATTTAATTAGGGCCACACAATAAATATGCAGTATAATTAACTCACAGCTTCAGAATCTTGCTGTTTCTAGGGATACCATCCTAATTTACATGGCCACTGCAATCCAGTCAATACATTTCGCCTAGAAGTATACTATTACAAAAGTTGGGATATTTTGTTTCTGGGTTTTTTAATCAAGTCTCCCTTCTAACAAAAAACACTACGGGGTTCTTTTAGAAGTTCTGATTGGTGTAGCATCAGACATTAGAGTTTTCAGCTTTCAGTTCTAAGAAATGATTACCCTTGATAAAGAACATGTTCCTAAAATGAGGAGAGCAATTCTGACTTATCTTGTGTAGTCCTTTCTAAGGCAAGAATCTTTTACATAAGAATTTGGGTAGGCAATTAAAGAATTATCCCAAGAATAAAAAGAAACATACTTGCTAACTCCTGATCATGTCCAGGTTTTGATTTCAAGAGTAGAAAAAAATGAAAATAAGAGATTGTTTGGTATCACAGGTATGTCACTGGGCTTAGAAATTAGTCAACTTGAGTTCTGTCTGTTTACTCAAAAATATTATTGAACACCTACTTGAGAAACAAAAAGTAAGGCCTTTTTTCTTGAGAATCTTACTCACTCATCTTACCTAATAATAGACAAACATGTAAATTGACTATCCCTCCACTACACTCACCAGCCAATCAGAAGAGTATGCAAATTAAACCAACAAAGATGGTGGTTAATTTGCATACATAGGCGCAAAGCGGCAGAGCAAAGACAGAAGGCTCCAGGCCGGAGCAGCGAAGACGGAAGGCTCCGGGCCTGAGCAAAGGCCTGGGTCCCGGGTGCTGGAGGAAAACTGGTGCAGGCAGCCAGGGGAAGGGAAGGCCTATTGTACGAATCTCTTCGTGCAACGGGCCTCTAGTTAGGTAATAAAACTGTACACACAAAAATTGAACAATAGTAATGTACTGCATGGCTTTAGGGTCGGAAGGGTACAGACAGCTGCCCCTGACTTCAATGGCAGGGATGCGTGGGGCTGGCCCACTAGAGAAGCTGCCACAGTGCACAGAGCACTCTGAGAGCCCAGACTGGGGACAGACATGTGGAAAGTCCTTCAAAAATGAAATCCATTTAACTTAGTTTACCCAGATGTTCTCAAGGTTATCTGGCCGTGGACCATTTTTATCTCAGGAGACTTTATTAACAATTTCTGCTATACTGTCAGAGATACCTTTCAGAGAATGTAAGGCAATTTTGGAAGGAGATCAATGATCAACAGATCCAGTGAGAGAGGAGAAGAAAGCTCAGCAGTACTGAAGCCTGGGGGCTTAGAAAGATAAGGCATTAGATAAAATCAGGCATAGTCCCCAAAAAGGACATCTGAGAGAGGCCGAGAACAGCTAGGTAAGGAAAGATGCTAAAGATAAGATTCGCTAGCACAGCAATCTCACTTAGACCTACCCTCTTTTGTATCAGCAAAGCAATCCAAGCACAAGAGCACTTCAAAGTCAATGTTTTATTTTGGAGAACTCAAAGAGTTCACACAAATTAGTTCCCAACCGAACAATTATCGGAATGATATAGTTTATGAAAAACAGAAGAGTGAAATATGTAATGAGAAATAAAGTTTATACCTTGGTATATTGTCTTCTCTGTAACTTGAAGAATAGGGTTTAAAATAACCCAATGTGGTGACATAGATAAAATAAGATTGGTCATATATTATATTGACCTTTAATGAAACTCGGTGATGAGTATATGTGGATTTATTATACTCTTATCAATTTTGAAGTTGACTATAATAAAAATGTTTTTAAATGGACTTAAAGCCTCGTTTGCATTACTATAAATATAACATCCCACTTCATACTACATAATAGTAATGTCCTACAACTTCTGATATATATAGATTGGTTCTGGACAGCACATTTAAAGATGTAATCTGCTGGGAGGCAAAATAAATGGCAAGTTCTATGTGCCTGCCAATCCAGGGAACAGTTGAAAACACAAGAGATTTTTAAGTTTAGAAAAGGAGGGTAAGAGGCAGAGGTGATTTTAAATATCTGGTCAATAATTGTCTTTCAGGGCTGTTGGGAGGATTAAATAAAATACTGTACTTAGTATAGGCCCTAACACATATGTGAACCCAATTGACTATTTTATTATTAGTTACTACATAAAATTGGGATACTTTTTCTTTTAGCTTTGGAAGAATAAACTGAGGCCAATGAGCAGAAATAAAAGAATAAAAGACTTCTATTAAATAGCTACATTAGAGTTGTCCAATCATGAAAAGACTGATTGAAGGGGTACTGAGCTCTACATTATCATATATGTTTCTAAAACAGAGGCAGAATGAACCATCTAACAGGAAAGCCATAGCGTAAGTCTTTTATGACTTAGCTGGACATTTTAGGATTTTATCCAAATGCTAATGCTTCCACCCTAAGATTTCACAACTCGATATCAAGTGTTCTAAAAATGAGAGTCACCTCAGATTTAAGAATTTCATATTACTTTTACTGAGTTGTCATATGGAAGCAAGAATCTCACAACCTAATATCTACTGCTAATAATTTTGTGGTTGGGGCAAATTTCTGTAGGTCTGCAAAGTACTTAATAGAATTGGATGTTCAGAGCCAGAGGCTATAAAGTAGCTCTTCATTAAAAATTTTTTTATTACCCTAAAAAATTCTTTCTTACATGATGAACAATTAATTGTAATCATGTCTTTTTTTTATCCTTCAAATAAACTTTGTAAAGTATGAACTCTTGGCATTAGATTCTTATTAATGGTGCTATATTTGCCATCCTCAAAGCGAGAAAACTAAAATAGAATCAGAAACGCCCTCTGAGGTGCCTGGCACAAACTGCCATGAGGTTTCTCTCTAAATCAGGGAACACGAACCTGGGCGATCTCCTCGGTTGTCCTTAATTTCTCCTCCCAGGTCACAGTCATTTCCTGGATTAGCTTCTCTGATTCTTCCAGCCGTTCTTTTAGCTCTGGAGACTTCATTGCCTATAAGCAAAATGTTTATTTCATGAAATGTCTATAAGATGTGCTAAAAAAAAGGATTAGCTAAATCCACAAACCAGAAGTAACCATCTGCCTCCTCTCAGCTCTTTGGCTCCCTGAGGTCTCTGATCTACCTGAGACTTAACTGACTGCCACTGATGCACAGCAGCCGGGCTGTGTGGGTCCCACAGACAAATCCAGTCATTCAGGACGGGTATGAAAGGGAGACAACTCTTTGTCCTTTTCCTCCAACATTTAATGAGATAGTTCAAGCTATCAAGGGCTTATTCTTTAAATCCCCCTCAGCCGTATATCAGTCATACAAGATTCATTCTAGTCTTTACTGATGACGACTTTGGGTATTTATCCAAGTACGCACAGACTACATTTGTACATGTTGCAAACTAGATGGTGTTATTACTATCAAGAACAGAGACACAAAATTTCAAAGAATCCTGATGAACTTTAAGAGTATTCCTTAAACATAGGATAAAATTCAACAGGCAAAAATATGGTCAAGATAATAGTTTTGACCATGTATTTTACCAATTTACTACCAGAAAACAGGCTATGACAAAGAAGAAAGCTATGGTCCTGCCACAGGAAAGAGTCCCACAGTGCTGGCAAACTGTGGGAACAGAAAGGCTAATTAGAGGAGGAATCATGATTCTGATATTTTATTCCTCTTTTGACAAAAGGCTGAGCATTCAGTTGTAGGTGAGAATTGTGTAGGTTTCAAAGTCAGTTATGGAACATAAAAGCACATATTATAGAATGCTCAAAGAATACTGGAAATAGAGTACCACTAAATAGATGGGTACTGCTGGTATAAAATATACTTTCTACAAAAAAATTTAAACCACAACATGGCAAAAATAGATTATTAAGGTATGAAAGATCTCCTTAAGATTTCCATTCTGACAGTGAACAAATGATAAACACAAATCTGTTTTATTCTTCTTCCAATTAGTTTATGCACATTCTCCACCATTTTCTGCACTAAAATTTAATTATATGCATTTTTTAAGTATCTCTCTTATTCTCCCTTATTCTATTACACCTCTTCTCTCTTGTCTGCTACCTATACTATAGAATGAAACAGTTTCTCAATTCCTTTTATTCTTTCTTCCCATTGAATCTTTTAACACCTATAAAAATTCTCTAAATTGCAATTATGACAATCTGTCTTCCTTTATTTATTACTCATCTCAAATCTCTCTTCCTATAGGAAATTCAAAAATTCTAAGTGAATTACTCATCACTTACAGCTAAAGGGGAAGAAAATTCAAGTTTAGCTTTACTAGATTTTCCTGACCTAGACCCATACATAAGGCATCACTCAGCTATGCCTTATACCTCTGCTTTGGTTAGCTGCTCTCGGAGTTTTTCTACTTCTTCTCTTAAATCTCGGATGATTCGTGCGTTAGGATCCTCATTCACCACAGCGTGGTTCACGATGTGCTTGGCGCGGTCTGCATACCGCAGAGTTGAAAGGGTTTCGTCATAGTTATCAGCTGCTGGACTCACAGTAGCTACCATGGCTGTCTTACTGTTGCCCCCAAGACTGTCCTAGAGAAGGAGAAATTGAGTAGCATTTTAAAATTGGTAGAGAACATCATATGAGGAAGTAGAAGTCAGAAATGGTGAGATAATATCCCAAGGTCAAACACATATTTAAGGACCAAGTTGGGACTAAAATACAGATACACTGACTCTCTGTCCCATGATCTTTCTTTTCTGCGAAGTTACTTTTCTGCAAAAGGGAATTTTGGTTTTTGAGAATGGGCAGAGAAATACAATAAAGTCTACCTATATTTTAGTTTAATAAGAATTAATTTTAAGACAATTTGTTCTCTTTTAACAGACAACATGATGCTATAAGTCAGCCAATTACTCAGAATAAAAAGAGAATTTCTTAAATGCCTACAAAATCTTCCTTAGAGGAACTGAACAATTATGATACTGTTATCTGATCAAAGAGTGATTACCTACAATCTACTCCACAAGGCCTTATACTTGGAATCTCTGAGAAGCCTAAATAATGGCCCAGAAAGTGTTGCTGATCAATCACCTTATAAAGTTTTTAAAACAATAATTATACAAAAAGGTACAATTACAATCTTACTAAACAAAAGATACATTAAAGGTATTTCATTTTACTCCTTTGATACCACTTCTAAAACTACTAAAATAGACTTTATGTTCTACACAACCACTTCCACAGGCCAGACAAGGGTGCCGAACAAAAGGTACTCACCCTCATCATACTAAAACTGAAAAGTATAGTGAGAGGGGGTTTGAATAGGCTCCAGCAAATTTAAAATACCACTTTCACTTGAGAATATTAAAAATAACTAAATATAACTGAATTACAAAACTAGCCTTGGGAAATCAAGTCCACCCCCACTCCACTTCACCATACAATGGCCATGGCAGGCAGCCTCTAAAATGCTTTCCACCTCCTTGTAGTAATACCTTCCCTTGAGTGTGGACAGAACTTGTTTATTTGCATCTAAGAAACAGAATACAGCAGAAGTGATAGCATGTCACTTCTGATTATAAGAGGATTGTAGCTTCTATCATGGGTGTTTTCTCTCACCACTGCCATGAGATGAGGTGGTCCTTTGAAGGGACCATAGGAATGAGTTTGGAAACAACTATTTAGGTGAGCATATGCAACCCCTGTCAAGCCTTATGATAACTGCAACCCCATACACTCTGATTGCAGCCACATGGCAGATGCCAGCCAGACCACTTAGTTAGGCTACACCAGGAATCCTGACCCATAGAAACTGTAAGATAATAGATGATTGTTGTTTCTACCTGATAAGGTCTAGGGGTAATATGTCATATAGCAATAGATAAGTACTCATACACTAATATACAATCCCAGGATGAGAAGAATTACCCAAGATAATAAATTCAATACCCTCTTTCAGTAACAGAATATCGCTGAATATAGTCTCAAGATTAGAGAGAACACTCAAACAGGCCAGTAATAAGGAATTCATTAGATCATAAGAAAGCCAACATTACTTTTGGGCAGCATTAACTGACATAAAATTCTTACTTTAGAAGATACAAAGTTTTTCCAATATCAATGTATCTAAAATGTGTTCGAGCATCTGTGATCTATGCAATCTTTGGGCATAGACTTTATTTCATCCTCAGCATTGGTAAATTGAATTACTAGTCTCCCATTCTACCAATAAAAAATCAGAGGTTTATTCTGACAAAGAAGGTTAAATACTCTGCCTAAAGATCCAGAACTAGTAAATTGAACAATATTCTAATACAATTGTATTCTGCCTTCAAGTCCAATATGATTTGACCTGAGGAATAAGTAAGGTGACCTGACACCTTCCCAAATTATTGTGTCCTAGACCCAGAAACAAAATCATTCCCTGGAGTTCATAACAGTTCAATATAATCACAGACAGTGCGTCTGCTTATTCGTCCATTACTGAAAATTTGGGTTTACACAGAAAACATAGCTAAGATCATTTTATCTAGTTAGGAAATACACTGATGCATGAAAAAGGAAGAAAAAATAAGTCATCTGGGCTTTAGGAAGCAAGGGCAATTTCTATGAAGCCTGTATGAGTGTGTGCTTCACTATTCACTTCGAGATGCTGATCTCACATTGCTGGTGCCCAGCTCTGGAACGTTCAGAAAAATGTCAAGAAGAATCCCATGCACATTAATGAAATTCCAATGCCATATATAAAGATCACAGGAATTACATCTCAGATGGCAATTCAGCTCACTGGCAACACCGTGGTGGGGTGCTGCCCTTCAAGAACCCCGGCATTCTGTTAGCCCACATGAACAGCTGGGAAAAGGGGGATGTGTAACAATAAGTGGCAAAGGAGAAAGCAGGCACATTGTGCTTCAATTTGTGCTGAGAAAAGGAAACCTGGCAAACAACAAATCCTTGATATTTTAAAAGCTCTTGTGCATGAGCAACAACAATATGCTTATATTCAAAAATGGCCTCAGGCCATTAGCAAAAAGGAAATGGCAACAAAAGACCTGGCACTCTTTCAAGGAGAAATTATGAAGCTTCTTGTTTACTCTTTAATTGTTTAATTAGGCAAATCAGCTGAGCTTTGTTTCGAATGTAGCAACTGCAAATTAAATGGACCCTAGGAGAGAAATTTAATTTTGGAAGTCAGAATTGTTTAAAGAACTCTTTGAAGTCATTTAATGAAATTATTTCATTTTACAGAGGAGAAGTTGAGACCCAGAAAGAATGACGACTTACCAAAGGTAATAATGCTAATTCAGAGCAGAGTTGAAATTATTCATTCATTCAACTCTTCATGGAGTTTACCATCTAGGGCAGTGGTTCTCAACCTTGGCTGCACATTAGAATCACCTGGGAATCTTTTTAAAATCCTGATTTCTGGGCCTCATCCTCTGGAAATTGTTTCTTTGTTACTAATGTTGTGGACCCACCCCATAACAAAGAAGCAGAATTTCCGGAGGATGAGGCCCAGTAATCAGGATTTTAAAAAGATTCCCAGGTGATTCTAATGTGCAGCCAAGGTTGAGAACCACTGATCTAGGGGGTGATGCTGGTGAGCAAATACTACACGATAAGAACTAAAGTAGGGATAAATACAGTATGGTCTGGGAAAACTGAGAAAGAGCAGAGAGCCCAATCTCAAAAGGTTAGGGAAGATCCCAAAGAAAGTGATATTTGAGACCTTAAGGTGAACAAGCATCACTGGGGCAAAGGGAAGGAGAGTGGTGTAACAGACTGAAAAGAGGAGGAAGAATGTTCCAGAGTCAGAGCAAAGTCCTAGAAGTCACTTAGCTAGAATTGATAATATCAAGAGCAAAAGGTGAACAATAAGAAGTAGGGAGCGGTCAGATTATGAAGGACCTAGTAAGTCACAAGTCATTAAGGAATTCGGACTTTATTGTAAGGGCTTCTGGAAAGTTATTAAAGAGATTTAAGTTTAAGAAGAGCATTAATATAGAAAGAAAATGCAACCTAACTGTAAAGAACAAAATGGACTAAGAAAGCTTAAGGGAGAGGTTTCAATCATGCAAGCGAGAGATGAAGTCTCCATTATGTAAGTGGCAATAAGAATGGGGAAAGTGGATGAATCTGAAAGATAATCATTATTGGAGCATTTGTTACCAGATGTTACTTGATGTTGAGAACCATATTTAGAAGGTTACACACAGAAGCCAAAATCCTCTTAATACAAAATGGTTCTCCACAGGCCACTTACCAAATGAGTAAGCCCTCTACGGCCCCTGAGAGAAGAGCACTCACATCTATGCCTGACCAGGAGTATCATAGTTTCTCCAACTCTCAGATGTTATGAAAATCAAGAGCACAGCATAATTATAATGCAAATACAATGAAAAAAAAAAAGAACTTTACAAAGAAATTGCAAGTCTTATATACGATGAGCACTTTTATAAGTTTAATAAAAGTTACATTGGAGAATACCAGAATCATACCAGGTCAAACAAGGATAGGGAGAGTTAGACTAATTAAGAATTAAAGAAGGAAAAACTAACAGGGACATAAAAGCCACTTCAAAGGAGAATGATTTGCATCTCAATGGATTCCCAGAGGCATTTGGGAAAACTGTTTAAACCCCAAAATGTGTTTTGCAAAAATGTCCCTACTTAGGATCTTGCTTAAGTCAAACAAAATAAAGAAGGTCACATAGTTCTTTTTGTGTGTTTTTTTAAAAATATATTTTATTGATTTTTTACAGAGAGGAAGGGAGAGAAATAGAGAATTAGAAACATCGATGAGAGAGAAACATCGATCAGCTGCCTCCCACACACCTCCTACTGGGGATGTGCCCGCAACCAAGGTACATGCCCTTGACCAAAATCGAACCCGGGACCCTTCAGTCCACAGGCCAATGCTCTAGCCACTGAGCCAAACCAGTTAGAGCAAGAAGGTCACATAGTTTTTAAGGGAAAAAAAGAGACAAAAATCAAAAGAAGTATTCATTTTTTAAGCTTGAAAATTTACACATAGAAGTTACTATTTTAACCTAATTTTACTAAACAATATAAAGTCAAATTTTTAAGAAAGGGTTTTGTTTTGTTCCTCAAGTTCAAGTATTTCCAATAATTTCTATCAACACTGGCAACAGTCAAGTGCTTCTCCTCCTAATCAAAAATAACCTTTGATGACCTTTTGCCTACACAAAGAAGATGGGCAGCGAAGCCCAGCATTCCAACCTTGTTTCTGTCTCCATTGCCTCTTCTGTAAAACAGGAACACCACCATTTACCTTCCAGGGGTAACTGAGACCATGTACATGAAGCACTTAGCATGGTACCTGATTCTACTAAGTTCTCCTGGCCTCCAGCCTACGGAATGGCCATTAGGCCAGTGGTTGGCAAACTCATTAGTCACCAGAGGCAAATATCAATAGTACAACCACTGAAATTTCTTTTGAGAGCCAAATTTTTTAAACTTAAACTATAAAGGTAGATACATTGTTATTAACTTAACTAGGGTACTCCTAAGGCTTAGGAAGAGCCACACTCAAGGGGCCAAAGAGCCGCATGTGGCTCGCAAGCCGAAGTTTGCCGACCACGGACCTAGGCCATTTTACCTATATCAACTACAAAAGGTATTTCCTATTGTCTATTTAAGTGGACTGAAGTAGCAACACTGAAACAATAGGACAATAACTATTCTGTCTTTTAAATCAGGCACATGCAGGGAATAACCATGAATGATTAGGAAATGTTTTTGTGGAAACTTTGAGAAAGAAGTAAGTATCTTATTGAGATTTCTTCTGGAAATTAAACAAATGATATCTTAAGGTTAATAATTAACTTATGAAGACCAGTACAATTATTTCCTTGGTAGTGAAATGTTTTGTAATATCTCTTTAATTCAAGAGTTATTTAGAAGTAGCTTTTAACTAATAAATTTTGTTTGTTCAAAATTGAGACAGATTCATAGACACAGAGAATGAACTGGTGATTGCCAGAGGGATAGGAGTTAGGGGACTGGGTGAAAGAGATGAAGAATTAAGAAGTACAAATGGGTAGTTAGAAAATAGTCATGGGGCCCTAGCCACTTTGGCTCAGTGGATAGAGTGTTGGCCTGCGGACTGAAGGGTCCTGGGTTCGATTCCAGTCAAGGGCACATGCCAGGGTTGCAGGCTCAATCCCCAGTAGGGGGCATGCAGAAGGCAGCCGATCAATGATTCTCTCTCATCATTGATGTTTCTATCTCTCTCCCTCTCCCTTCCTCTCTGAAAACAATAATATATATATATATATATATATATATATATATATATATATATATATATATATGAAAATAGTCATGGGGATGTAAAGTACAGCATAGGGAATATAGCCAATAACATTGCAATAAATATGTATGGTGCCAGGTGGGCACTGGAAGTATCAGGGGGAACGCTTTGTAAAGTATATGATTGTCTAACTACTATGCTGTACACCTGAAACCAATATAAAATAATAGTGACTGTAATTGAAAAATAAAATGTAGAGTTATTTTTTAAAAGTTTTGTTTGTTTATTTTTTTGTTTTAAATTTCAATTTTACTTCACTTTGGCCAAAGGAAGTAACGTACCTGATTTTCTACTGTGGCAAATTACACTAATACTGTATTTTCAAATGGTGTGCAGAGTTCTAAAAAGTAAACTTGAATACTAGTAACCCTTTAGGAGGGTATAGAAACTAGAAGAAAATCCTACTCCTTTTACAAACACAGTTCTCTAAACATGTCATGGACTACGTCAAAATTGTGTCCACTGGGTGATAGGGGAGGCTAGGGGACTGTCTAGGGCGGGGGGATAAAATGGATACATATGTAATACCCTTTGTAATACTTTAAGCAATAAAAAAAAAAGAATGTAGGCACCTTGCCCAAAGGTGCACAGCAGAAACAATCCAAAAAAAAAAAAAAATTGTGTCCACTACTAAGCTACTCAGGGACTTATGTTTAACTCATCTTTATAGTCTCAAACTCTGGCACAATGAGTAATGGGTGTTCAATACATAAATCTTGATCAAGGAGAAAGTAAGCTATCACAAGACTAAACAGGGTTCATAAAATTATTACTCCATTTAAAAAAAAAAAAAGGAAAAGAGGGGTTGTAGGAAAATATTGTGTTGTGGGTTAACCACCCTATAAAGAGTTAAACTGTCACTAGATTTTATATCCTCTAACTCCCGGTCCAATATTCAGTTCATCAAGATTAACTGAACCTTGGAAGACCAAAGGAAACCTGGAATTAGTCTCTCTTTCCCCCGAACTCCTATTACTATCTCTTGTGGAATCACTGACTCATGTTATAATATTTTATGTACAGATCATATCTCCCTTACCAAACTCTGAGCAATGAGAGGGCAATGTTCTCCACGACACTTCACACAGGTGTTTTCTTTCTTTCTCATTTACATTTCTCTCATTGACATTGAATCAGTCAGAGAATCATTATGTGACTGCTCTATATTCTTAAACAACACTTTAAAAAGCTGAAAGCAAATTAAAATGGTCATGAGTAGTGTTGAAGTTAAACCGAAATGCAAGGTCCAAAAATGTCAGTCAAATAAATGACATCTGTAAGAAAAACAGCGGTCCAGCTGGGTCTGTAAGAAGGTGGAAACTCCTTTCCTATGCCTCACTTGCCTATTAGATTAGCATGAGGTCCTTCTTCTATTCCCTCAAATCCCAGGGAAACTGTGGGATCCAGTGCGCACCAAACTCCCACTGCTTCCAGTTCTGCTGAATCAGGAAGAAACCTGTGCTTAAGCAATTAAATTATGGTTATCATCTAACAGCCTAATGATGGAGGAAATGATCATTGCAAAGGACTAATATTCTGCTTGCTATTCTTCCTGCTACCAACCACCAAGAGTAGACCAGGAAGGAAAAAAAAACTTACTTTGAGCAGCCAAGTGAGAACTGAGTCACGATACGGGACAAATTTATTCTTGGTTTTGCCAGCACTCTGATCTGCTAGGGCTGAGATAACCAGACCAAGGGTTGTGAGGGACCTGCATGGTGCAACAAACCATAATAATCATAAAAAACGGAGTATATCAAGTATCACTTTTCAGCACAAAGATTGAACCTCAAGATGCCTTTGAACCTGCAAGAAAACAGTACTACTGTCAGCATTTTGCTGCTCCGTTTAAAAACACATGAACTCTAAAACTGATATCCCTCTAATACTACTGTAAGCAATAAAATTGCTTAGCTCGGCTTTTTTTTTCGTTTTTATAAATAAAGATGTGAGCTATAAACCTTTGGGTCAAGATAATGACATGAACACACATATCTTTAAGAAAGGAAGCTACAAATACAATACAATTAATCAAAACATTATATATATATATATATATATATATATATATATATATATATATATATATAAAAACTAGGACCAGTGCACAAAATTTGTGCACGGAAGGGGGTTTCCCTCAGCTCAGCCTGTACCTCTCCAATTGGGGACCCCTTGGATGATGTCTGACTGTCGGTTTAGGCCCAATCCCACAGGCAGTCGGACCAGCAGTTGGACATCCCTCTCGCAATCTGGGACCGCTGGCTCCTAACTGCTCATCTGCCTACCTGCCTGATCACCCCTAACTGCCTCTGCCTGCCAGCCTGATCTCCCTCAACTGCCCTCCCCTGCTGGCCTGATCTCGCCCCCAACTTCCCTCCTCTGCTGGCCAATTTGGTTCTGATTGATCAGTTTCTATGCCAGTCTGCGTCAAAAGCTCCGCCTCCTTGGCAGCCATTGGCTCCCCACAGCACCCAGATTTGGTTCTGATTGGTCGGTTCCTATGCCAGTCAGCATCTCTGGGCCTATCAACAGGGCCTGATCAGAAAGGCAGGGCTGATCAGCAGCCCCAGTTGAGGCCTGGAGAGAAATGGAGGCACCACTGCTGGCCAGACGAGGAGAGAAAGAGAAAGGCAAGTGCTGATCAAAAGCTGCCACAGAGGCAATGGATCAATCCCTGCTTCTCTCTTCAGGCCTCTCTCAGGCCCTGATTCACAGCTCCCTCAGCAGTCAGTGCTGGGGCACCACGCCTGCAGCAGAAGCAGTCGCAACCCAGCGCTGACTGCAGGGCTGACTTCTGGTTGATGGAGCCTTGGTTGTTACTGGTCGCAACCCAGCCCTGACTGCAGGACTGACTTCCAGTTGGATGGGCCTCGGTCGTTACTGGTTGTTATGACACAGAGTTTTTATATATTAGGATTGGTTATATACTGTATATCGCCATTGGATAATAATAGAATCTGCATGATGGTGTTCTATGATCTCCAGCTGGTTACTGATGACTGGTTATGTCCTTCTGGGAGCTACAAAGACAGAAAAATTCCTGTCCACAGGAGCTAACATTTTAGCCCAAGGTAGAAAATATAGCTATGCGAAAGAATTGGTGAACAAAACATCTATACTAATAAAAGAGTAATATGCTAATTAGACCGGGAGACCTTCTGAAGACCTTCCGGACAAAGGCAGGGGCTTGGCCAACCTGCAAACTGCCCCCAAACAGGCCTCAGCCCCTCGCCCAGGCAGGCCACGTCCCCGCAGGGACCCTCACCCCAATGGGGGCGTGGCCAGCCTGCAAACTGCCCCAGTCCCTCACCCAGGCCCACCCCACCCCCGGGGACTCCATCCCAATAGGGGTGTGGCCAGCCTACAAATGGCCCTCAGCCCCTCGCCCAGCTGGTCAAACCCCCCACAGGGACCCTCACTCTGATGGAGGCATGGCCAGCCTGCAAACGGCCATCAGCCCCTTGCCCAGGCCCACCCTGCTTCCAGTGGGGACCCTCACTCCAATGGGGGTTTGGCCAGCCTGCAAACCGCCCCAGCCCCTCGCCCAAGCCAGCACTGCCCCAGTTGGGACCCCCAGCCTTATGGGGGCATGGCCAGCCTGTAAACCACCCCAGACCCCTCACCCAGGCCAACTCCACCCCCCAAGGGAACCCCCACCCTGACACAGGACCCCCTTCAGGGTAAACCAGCTGGCCCCCACCTGTGCACTAGAACTCTATCTACACTAATAAAAGGGTAATATGCCAATTAGACTTGGAGACCTTCCGGGAGACCTTCTGGACAAAGTCATGGTGGCGGGGCTAAGGCAGAGGAGGTTAGGTGCGATCAGGCCAGGAGGGGAGGGCAGTTGGGGATGATCAGGCTGGCAGTTGGGGGCAATTAGGCCAGTGGGGGGTGGGGGGCAATTGCAGGCGAGCAGGCTGGTGGGGGGGGGGCAGCTGGGGGCAAGAAGGCCGGCGGGGAGGGGCAGTTGGAGGTGAGCAGGCCAGCAGGCAGAGTGGTTAGGGGTGATCAGGCAAGCAGGCAGGCAGGTGAGCAGTTAGGAGCCAGCGGTCCCAGATTGCAAGAGGGATGTCTGAGGGATGTCTGACTGCCGGTTTAGGCCCAATCCCCCAAGGGGTCCCAGATTGGAGAAGGTCCAGGCCGGGCTGAGGGACATCCCATCCCCATGCATGAATTTCATGCACTGGGCCACTAGTTACTTCATAAAGCCCTAACCTCTAGGAATAAATAAGCACCACAGCAGTCATAAAAAGGAAAGCCAGATGTGGCCCTTATACATGCTGCTGTTTGTTCAGACAGTGACACTCAGGTCAAGATCAACAGCTGGACTCTGATTGACTGATTACCTTTGTTCTATTCTATAGCTTAGACCAGCAGTTCTCAACTGGGGGTGACTGTATTCCCACAGGGAGCAGCTGGCAATGTGAGGAGATAATCTGGGCTGTCACAACTTAGGGTGGAGGGAGAGAGGTGGCAGATACTACCGCCACCTAGTGGGTCGAGGCCAGGGGTGCTGCTAAACATCCTAGAATATGGTACACAGGACCACTCCTATGGACAAAGAATTGCCAGGCCCCAAATCTCAAAAAGCCACTCCTGAGAAACCTCTGATTGGCTGAGGCTGTACTCCTCAGCCCCATCAGACATCTGACCAAAACATAAAATAAGTTCAAGCTCATAAAACAATATATATCTGAAAAACATTCAAAACATTATAGCCTTAATCAACCCAGAATCTTATACTATCTAATAAAACAGAAACATGGTAATTGGCGTACGACCGCTACCCTTTTCATTGGCTAATCAGCGAGATATGCAAATTAGTCAACAGCCAAGATGGCGGCTAATTTGCATATGTCAGCCCCAAGCCTCAGACTGAGGCTTTAGGCTGGGGCCTGGGCTGAGCCATCCAGAAATCATTGATGGCGGCAGCGGAGGGGAACCAGGCGGAGCCAGCCAGCTATGCTTGATGGCAGCAGCGGCAGGAAGCTGGGGGTGCTCGGGCCCAAGCCTAAAGCCTCCGCCAGAGGTTTTAGGCTTGGGCCGGTCCAGCCAGCCAGGGATCCTTGATGGCAGTTGCAGCGGGGAACCGGGACGGAGCCAGCCAGCAATCGGTGGCGGCGGGTTGCTGGGGGTGCCCCAGTCCAGGCCTAAAGCCTTGGCCAGAGGCTTTAGGCTTGGGCCGGGGAGGAGCCAGCCAGCGATAGTTGATGGCAGAGGCTGCAGGGAGCTGGGGGTGCCCCGGCCCAGGCCTAAACCCTCAGCCTGGGGCGTTAGGCCTGGGTCAGGGAGGAGCCAGCCAGAGATCGTTGATGGTGGGGAGCATGGGGGGGTCCGGCCCAGGCCTAACGCCTCAGCCAGAGGCTTTAGGCTTGGACTGGGGCGGAGCCAGCCAGCGATCATTGATGGCGGCTTTGGCGGGGAACCGGGGCAGAGCCAGCCAGCGATCGGTGGGGGCGGAGCCAGCCAGCGATCGGTGGGGGCGGGGAGCTGGGGGTGCCCCAGTCCAGGCCTAAAGCCTTGGCCAGAGGCTTTAGGCTTGGACCGTGACGGAGCCAGCAAGTGATCCTCATGGTGACTTTGGCAGGGAACCGGGTCGGAGCCAGTCAGTGATTGGTGGCGGGGAGCTGGGGGTGCCCCGGTCCAGGTCTAAAGCCTCGGCCTGAGGCTTTAGGCCAGGCCGGGGGGGAGCCAGCCAGCGATCAGCGGCAGGGAGCTGGGGGGTGGGGGGGGCACCGGCCCAGGCCCAGGCCTAACACCTCAACCAGAGGCTTTAGGCTTGGGCCGGGGAGAAGCCAGCCAGGGATCACTGATGGCTGTAGCAGCGGGAAATCAGGGCGGAGCCAGCCAGCGATCCTTGATGGTGGTGGCAGCTGCTGTGGGGAGCTGGGGGTGCCCCGGCCCAGGCCTAAAACCTCGGCCTGAGGCTTTAGGTTTGGGCCGGGGAGGAGCCAGCCAGCGATCGTTGATGGTGGCAGCGGTGGGGAGCTGGGGGTGACCCGGCCCAGGGCTAATGACTCAGCCAGAGGCTTTAGGCCCGGCAGGGGCCATACTGGCAATTGGTGTGAACTACAGAGGAAACACCTTTTCTGACTGCTGATTGGCTAAGCTCCCTGTGGTCACTGGTAATATTCTTAGTAACTTGGGTAATGAGAGTCCAAATAGGTGATCTAGGGTTTTTTTTTTTACTACACTCCTGGAGACAAAAAGGAAGGTCTGCTGCTGGAGGGTTAAGAAATGTCATATCCTGCCCTAGCTGGTTTGGCTCAGTGGATAATGCCTCGGCCTGCCCAATGCAGATTCTGGGTTCAATTCTGACCAAGGGCATGTACCTAGGTTGCAAGTTCCTCCCTGGCCCGGGCCCAGGTCAGGGCTCATGCAGGAGGCAACCAATCAAAGTGTTCCTCTCACTTTGATGTTTCTCTCTGTCTTTCCCTTTCCCCTCCACATTCTCTAAAAATCAATGGAAACATATCCTCAGGTGAGGAGAAGGAAGGAAGAAGGAAGGAAGGAAGGAAGGAAGGAAGGAAGGAAGGAAGGAAGGAAGGAAGGAAGGAAGGAAGGAAGGAAGGAGGAAGGAAGGAAGGAAGGAAGGAAGGAAGGAAGGAAGGAAGGAAGGAAGGAAGGAAGGAAGGAAGGAAGGAAGGATTTTTTTCATGGTAAAGGGACTGGAGTCCGTGTTGATGAAAACATCTTGGTGGCTGCCCTGACTGGCAGTGGCTGCAACAGTGCGGTGATGGGGCTGCAGCCTTCCCCTGATCAGCCTGGTTGATTCCCACAAAGGGAGGCCAGACTGTGGCTTAGGCCCACTCCCCAAGGGGAGCAGGGAGCAGGTAGTAGGACATCCCCTAGGGCTCCCAGTATGTGATAGGGGGCAAGCTGGGCTGAGGGACCCCCCCCCCGCCAGTGCACAAATTTTTGTGCACCGGGCCTCTAGTTATTTAATAACCACAGAAGTTCACCTATTTGGCTATTGAATCAACAAAGCAATAAAGTAAGCTCCTGAAAAACTTACTTGTTAATGTTGCTTCCCTCCTTCAACCTGTCACCAGCAGCTCCGGTTTTTGTTGCCCGCTCACTGCCAGCTAAATCCACCAAGCTCAGTTTGCCCACTTTCTCTCCAGATGTCTAGAAAGTAAATTGACAAATACTAATACATAGTTAAGGAATGCAAAAGGTGATACCATCTCTACAGAATGAGTTTATTATAGAAATCCTTTATTAAAGAGTTACTGTTTTCTCAAAATTAGTTTGTGCTGCTATAAACCAGCGTGAGAAAACTGTACAATCTTGTAAACACAAAATTATACAAAATTCTGGATACAGAGATCAAACTGGTGATTGTCAGAAGGAAGGGTTAAAAAGGTGAAGGGACTGAGAAGTACAGATTGGTAGTTACAAAACACATGAGGATATAAAGCACAAGCATAGGGAATATAGTCATTAGTATTGTACTAAATACACGTGGTTCCAGGTGGGTACTGGAAATATCAGGGTAACACTTTGTAAAGTGTATGATTATCTAACAATTATGCTGTACACCTGAAACTAATACAAAGTAATATTGAATGTAAACTGTAATTGAAAAATAAATTTTTAATATAAAAAATGTTTTATATTAAATCATACATTAACATTTTATTTTTGGCAGCAATATAAAAATGTGGAAAATCAATGCTAAATTCTATAGACTGGATCATTTTTTAAAACTTTCCTTTAAAATATACATTCATATTTATTTCCATAAATAAACATATTGCTACAAAAGGATATTCAGCTTTCCAAATCAAAAGTACTTATGGTTAAAAAAAAAAAAGGCTTCAGTATGTTTTTTGCTTTATGCTGAAAAGGAAATAGGAAACAAAGAACTTTTTGTTGTTACACTAATCTTGCTGTGATGGCAATAGAAGAAAAATAAGCTTTCAGCAAATAAAAATCCTGCCAAAATATAGTGCTTTGCCAGGGTAATTATTTTAGTTTCTGGTATTTGAAATCGATTTGCTGGGGGTGGTCATCATAATAAAATATGCAAAAGTTCATATTAAAAGAGGAAAACACAAATGTGTAAGTCAACAGAGATGTTTCCAGTGTGTAGAAGCATATGTATTTCTGGCTCTGTTTACTCTTACAAGTTTCAAAACCAAATACTCAAACAAATCATTCTATAAATCTAGCAACTTATATAACAGTTTCCCCAGTGCAATTTATTCCTTCTAAAACTTAGCTGCTTAGCAGAAGGTAATATTTCAAAAGTCTCTCCACTGAATCAACTAGAGTACTAACATTAGCTTATACCATTAGCCATCATAGTTCAAAGCTCAAAAAAATGCTGTGGGGGAAAAATGCTGTGGCAAAGACTTTGGACCATCTGCTTGTACAACTTCTGCTCCGCCTTCTTTAGCTGGAGATGGTGGAAAGCTAAAACTTACATTTCCCAGTCGCAGGCCAGGGTTATGGGATGACTTGGGTTCTGTCAGACACACTAGCTTAAGATTTGGAAAACAGAAGTAAAGCAAAGGCCATCCTTTTTTGTGTGTGTGGTTTTTTGCTGGCATGCAGGATCGTGGTAGTATGTTGCCCTGGGTCACAGCTATGGGGTATGCCTGGAACTCACACCCACAGCATAGTGGTGGCCTCAGGGGTAGCATCCTGGTCAATAAGCTTGTGTTGTTCTGGAAGTTTTTCCTAGAGATTCAGTCTAGAACCCACTCCTCCTCAGATGTTCCAACAACTTTGCAAGCCCCCAAATCTCTCCTTTAAATCTCTTTCTGTTTACCAAGAGTAGCTTTTGTTTCTTGTCCTGTGTCCTAACTGATACACATGTTTAGTTAGGACTTCGAGTCATCTAACACCCGAAGAGAATAAGATAAACCATGATCCACTTTACAAATTTAAAAAAAAAGGAGGGCGGGGGTCATACATACATCTGAACACCTACCCCAGACTTCACATCATACAAAGTATGTGTGAGGGTGATCTTGAAGACCGCATGGGATCGACTACTCTCCTCATTCATGTTGGTTGCAGCAACTGTACGAGATTTATTACCCTCAGACATCAAAGACTCAATATCCTAAGTGAAAACAAGTCACAGACATACATTTCATTATCCATCTAATATATATTAAAACTCTGCTACACTAGGAAATACATGAAAAGTTTCACTACTTATTCAGCCATAGTTGACATTTACACTTTATTTTTCAACGAACATTAAACCTCAGAGTACAATAGCCAATACTGCCCATGAAAACAAATAAAATAAACGATTTTCTGTAGGTGTAAATAAAGTGGCAGCTTTGACTGAGAATTAGAAAAGTTTAGACACCATATGTTGAGTTTCATAAAATGGACAAATATGCCATGCCAATCTTCATCTCATCTGGAAGTTTGAAAAAAATTTAATTTCTTTAATTACAGAAATAATAGAAGCTAACTGTTAAATTAAATTAGATTACAGGAATAAGCAAAAAGCAAAAATAATTTATAACCTCTCAAGCAAGCAGAGCATCATCTCACTATCTTGAACTATATCTTACCAGACCTATTTTTAAAAATAAAAACCTCAAGAGATGAATTTCTGCACTACTTGTTGGCATTACTGCTAAAACAGAGACAGCATGATGCAATACAGAAAGATCATGGGATCTTCATTTTAAAAAATGTTACAAGCTCTAAAACAGTTACTTAATCTGAATTTGAGTTTCATAGGTAACAATGCAGAGCTATAACATCATCTACATTATAAGGATTTAATTGAGGAACAAGAAAGATGATATGTGTAAGAGTCCACTAGCTGCCTCCTTCTATCCAGTCTCCTCCTGTTTCCAGTAAAGGAACCCAGTCTTCAGTGAGCATATTGCAGCATAGCTAAGGGACATTTCCCAGACACCTTGAAGCTCAGTCTGGCCATATGACTAAGTTTTAGCGAATGAGAAGTAAAGTATAATACAGGTCACTGGGAATTGTGCTTAAAGGGGATAGGCATACTATTGCATTTGGTTCTAGAGCCACCTTGAACTATAAGAATAAGGGCATTACCACAGAGCTGGCAGGAATCTAGTTTCCTAACAGCATCGTTAGGGCCACCATAGCAGCCCTTTCACCATTCGTTCTTTCATTCATTCCTTCATTCATTCATCTTTCATTCACTCACTCAAATATATATTGAAAGCACCTACTATGTGCCAGGTACATTTTAAGATACTGAGAACATAGAATCGTCAAAACATAATAATTCATATTCCAAAGAACTTAAATCCTGTTATATGTAGCCAAACATAATCCTGACATACACATATAAAAACCTTTGAAAACCATAAGGTTCTATTTTGCTGTATAAACTTTTAAAAATAATGCTTAAGGAAAACGTCAACATTATAAATAAAATGCCTCAAAGTAAAAATATTAACTGTAAAAAGATATATAAATAGGCACCACAATGGAAAAAAATCACAATGTTCTAGATCCATTCTAAATCCACTTTAGACCCATTAAATCTGACAATCCTAAGGTGTAGGGTAAAATTTTATCCTATTTATCCTACATTTATTCACTGATCTCTAATCTCTTGCCTCATGCATGAACTCTGTATTGAGACTTTTAATTTTTTTAACATCCAATCTCCTTTGAGCTTTCAAAACAATCTTGCTCTCCAATGTTGCATAAATATGCTCTCAAATGATCATAATTAATACATCAACAATGCCTAACATTTATAGACATATTCTAGAGTAGCAGTCGCCAACAGGTGGTCCGCGGACCAGTGGTGGTTCATGAGTCCGAAAGGTTGGCGACCGCTGCTCTACAGTTCTCAAAGACTTTCACATACATTATCCCATTTGATCTCCTCCAAGGAAGCCTTCACAGACACCTACATATCCATTTAAGTTAGGTACCCCTCCTCAAATATGCATCTACCACAGCACTTAAAACCATGTTGTTTCATAATAACTTTATAACATCTGTAAGCAGCTTGAGGTAATGGACCATCTCATTCTCTTTTTTATATCCTCAGCATCTGGCACAATGCCTGGCACATGACAGGTATTCAACAGATATTTACTAAGTGAAGTGTCATTGACCAAATGATAGAATTCATTAATGAACAAAGAAACAAATGAACCTACCTCATCAGATAGTCAAGACTATAAAACTAATTTCCATTTTGAAAATTAGGACAAAGAGGGTAGGTGAGGTAAAGAATCCAGAGTCAAACAGAAATTGAACAAAAGGATTAAGTGTCACTGGATCAACATTCTCAGACTCTCAATTCAATGTACATTACATCACAGCATGCCACCCCACCCCCATTTCTCCAGTGCGCAAAGACCGATGGATTCACACAAAGCAGAGCCCTGAGTTTGAAAATGACAAGAACTAACTAAAGGCAGTGATTCTCTCAGATTAGAAACAGGCTTTGAATTCCATCTTCTCAACTTGTACATTGTATTTCATTATATCCACTCAATCATAAGCAACTTCACTATTTTATGTACTCTCAGGGAGGACAAAAAGCTGATATTTATCATTGTAAGGAACATCATAATTTTAGAGCTTGTAAAACACACAAAAAAGTGTATCTTACAATAGAGGAATAGGTGTGTCTTGCAAATGTACACCTTCTCCCACAATTAAACTGTCCTGACAGCCATGTACAGCTTTGTAAGTAAAATATTATGTAAAAAAGTAGTTTATTAAGTGACACTGCTGTAACTTTTTAAATTTCAAAAATAATGATAATTACAAATTAAACAAAAAAACTGCTACACCGAATTACATAAAGGATGTTGTTACCTTATAGCTTGCGACAGCCAGTTTAGAAAGTCCGTCGACATAGGGTCCCAACACACTGTGCTCTCTGACTTTTAACGTTTGACGGCTTCTGTGCATTAAAAACAAAGAAATTATTTTTAAACAACCTGTTTTTTAAAGCATTCAACTGTGCTCCATAAAATACATATTAAATTCAACAGAGCTCCAAAAAAAATAAAACCACTGACTTGATCCCAGAAGAATTTAAACCAAAATTTAAAATCTTGACTGGCAACAAACACTTCACAATGTGGTAAAATATCACATCTCTCAAAAGGGTACACTGTGGGATGTCTATTTGCTACCACAAAGAATGCCAAGTCAAATAAATACAAACAGTCTACTTGTCATTTCACAGAATGTGGGACAGAGAGCAGAAACTCAATAAACGTTAACTGTGCAAGAAAGGAAAATTACATACCAACCTCGGTCATGAATAAAGACAAAAGACGACAAATAATGAATTTGATGATGATTTAAAAACTTAAAATTGGGCTTATCTCGGGGTTTCCAGTTTTTGTGTTTTTTTGTACTGGAAAAAGATTCATGGCCTTTACTACATTGATAGACTAGTGGGGGGCGGGGGGGGGGAACACATACAGTCAGTTCAATAAATGTAGGAAAAATATTCGATAAAATTAAGTACTCATTTATTTTTTTATTTTTTATTTATTGCTTAAAGTATTACAAAGGTTATTACATATGTGTCCATTTTATCCCCCCGCCCTAGACAGTCCCCTAGCCTCCCCTATCCCCCAGTGTCTTATGTCCATTGGTTATGCTTGTATGCATGCATTCAAGTCCTTTAGTTGATCTCTTACCCCCCGACCTCCTGCCCCCCAACCCTCCCCGGCCTTCCCGCTGCAGTTTGACAATCTGTTTGAGGCAGCTCTGCCTCTGTATCTATTATTGTTCAAAAGTTTATAATGTTCTCTATTATCCATGAATGAGTGAGATCATGTGGTATTTTTCCTTCATTGACTGGCTTATTTCACTTAGCATAATGCTCTCCAGTTCCATCCATGACGTTGCAAATGGTAAGAGTTCCTTCCTTTTTAGAGCAGCAAAGTATTCCATCGTGTAGATGTACCACAGTTTTCTAATCCACTCATCTGCTGATGGGCACTTAGGCTGTTTCCAAATCTTAGCTATGGTGAATTGTGCTGCTATGAACATATGGGTGCATATATCCTTTCTGATTGGTGTTTCTGGTTTCTTGGGATATATTCCTAGAAGTGGGATCACAGGGTCAAATGGGAGTTCCATTTTCAGTTTTTTAAGGAAACTCCATACTGTCTTCCATAGTGGCTGCACCAGTCTGCATTCCCACCAGCAGTGCACAAGTGTTCCTTTTTCTCCACATCCTCTCCAGCACTTGTCGTTTGTTGATTTGTTGATGATAGCCAGTCTGACAGGTGTGAGATGGTACCTCATTGTTGTTTTGATTTGCATCTCTCGGATGATTAGTGACTTTGAGCATGTTTTCATATGTCTCATGGCTTTCTGAATGTCCTCTTTTGAAAGGTGTCTATTTAGGTCCTTTGCCCATTTTTTGATTGGATTATTTATCTTCCTTTTGTTAAGTTGTATGAGTTCCCTATAAATTTTGGAGATTAGGCCCTTATCAGATATGACATTGGCAAATATGTTTTCCCACACAGTGGGTTTTCTCGTTGTTTTGTTGATGGTTTCTTTTGCTGTGCAGAAGCTTTTTATTTTGATGTAGTCCCATTTGTTCATTTTTTCTTTAGTTTCAAGTGCCCTAGGAGCTGTATGAGTGAAGAAATTGCTTCGGCATATGTCTGAGATTTGTTGCCTTTGGATTCTTCTAGAATTTTTATGGTTTCCTGTCGTACATTTAAGTCCTTTATCCATTTTGAGTTTATTTTTGTGTATGGTGTAAGTTGGTGGTCTAGTTTCATTTTCTTGCATATATCTGTCCAGTTTTCCCAACACCATTTATTGAAGAGAATATCTTGGCTCCATTGTATGTTCTTGCCTCCTTTGTCAAATATTAATTGAGCATATTGGTTCGGGCCAATTTCTGGGCTCTCTATTCTATTCCATTGATCTATATGCCTATTCTTGTGCCAGTACCAGGCAGTTTTGAGAACAGTGGCTTTGTAATACAACTTGATATCTGGTATTGAGATCCCACCTACTTTGTTCTTTTTCAGGATTGCTGCAGCTATTCGGGGTCTTTTTTTATTCCAGATGAATTTTTGGAGAGTTCGTTCTAGATCTCTGAAGTATGCCATTGGTATTTTAATGGGAAGTGCGTTGAATTTATAGATTGCTTTCGGTAGTATGGACATTTTAATGATGTTGATTCTACCAATCCATGAACACGGTATGTTCTTCCATCTGTTTATGTCTTCCTCTATATCTTTTTTCAACGTCCTGTAGTTTTCTGAGTAGAGGTCTTTTACCTCTTTAGTTAAGTTTATTCCTAGGTAGCTTAATTTTTTTGGTGCGATGGTAAACGGGATTGTTTTTATAATCTCTCTTTCTGAAGTTCACTATTGGTGTATAGAAATGCCTCAGATTTCTTGGGGTTAATTTTGTATCCTGCTACATTGCCAAATTCATATATTAAGTCTAGTAGCTTTTTGGTGGAGTCTCTAGGGTTTTGTATGTAAAATATCATGTCGTCTGCAAATAAGGACAGTTTTACTTCCTCTTTTCCAATTTGGATGCCTTTTATTTCTTCTTCTTGCCGAATTGCAATGGCTAACACTTCCAGTACTATGTTGAACAGGAGGGGAGAGAGTGGGCATCCCTGTCTTGTTCCTGTTCTTGGGGGAAATGGTGTTAGTTTTTGTCCATTGAGTATGATGTTGGCTGTGGGCCTGTCATATATGGCTTTTATTATGTTGAGGTATGATCCTTCTACTCCCACCTTGCTGAGAGTTTTTATCAAAAATGGGTGTTGAATTTTGTCAAATGCTTTTTCTGCATCAATTGATATGACCATGTGGTTTTTTTCTTTCAATTTGTTTATGTGATGTATCACGTTTATTGATTTGCACATATTGTACCATCCTTGCATCCCTGGGATAAATCCTACTTGGTCATGGTGTATGATCTTTCTGATGTACTGCTGGATCCGATTTGCTAAGATTTTGTTGAGGATTTTGGCATCTATGTTCATGAGGGATATTGGCCTGTAATTCTCTTTCATTGTATTGTCTTTACCTGGTTTTGGTATTAGGGTGATGCTGGCTTCATAGAATGAGCTTGGAAGTGTTCCTTCCTCTTGAATTTTTTGTAGTAGTCTGAGGAGGATAGGTTTTAGTTCTTCCTTGAATGTTTGGTAAAACTCCCCTGTGAAGCCGTTTGGTCCTGCGCTTTTGTTTGATGGAAGCTTTTTGATGACTGCTTCAATTTCTTCCATAGTTATTGGCCTGTTGAGATTTTTAGATTCTTCCTGATTGAGTTTTGGAATGTTTTATTTTTCTAGGAATTTGTCCATTTCCTCCGTGTTGTCTAGTTTGTTGGAGTAGAGCTGTCCATAGTATTTTTTAACAATCATTTGTATTTCTGTGGGGTCTGTTGTTATTTCGCCTCTATCATTTCTGATTTTGTTTATTTGGGTCCTCTCTCTTTGCTTCTTGGTGAGTCTGGCTAGAGGTTTGTCAATTTTGTTTATCCTTTCAAAGAACCAGCTCTTGGTTTCATTGATTTTCTGTATTGTTTTTTTGGTCTCTATGTCATTTATTTCTGCTCTAATCTTTATTATCTCCTTCCTTCTGCTCACTCTGGGGTTTTCTTGTTGCTGTCTTTCTAATTCTTTGAGTTGTAGAGTTAGATGATTTACTATCATTTTTTCTCGTTTTTTGAGATAGGCCTGTAGAGCTATAAACTTCCCTCTCAGGACTGCTTTCATTGTGTCCCATAGGTTTTGGATTGTTGTGTTTTCATTGTCATTAGTTTCCAGGATGTTTTGAATTTCTTCTTTGATTTCATTGGTAACCCAATCAATATTTAATAGCATGCTATTCAGCTTCCAGGTGTTTGAGTATTTTTGGGTTGTTTTTATTGTAGTTTATTTCTAATATTATGCCATCGTGGTCTGCGAAGACCCTTTTTATGATTTCAATCTTCTTGAATTTGGGGATACTTTGCTTGTGACCCAACATATGGTCTATTTTTGAATATGTGTTATGAGCACTTGAGTAGAATGTATATTCCGTGGCATTGGGGTGAAGTGTTCTGAAGATGTCTATTAAGTCCATCTGATCTAGTGAGTCATTTAGGATTGCTGTATCTTTGCTGATTGTTTGTCTAGAGGACTTATTCAGTGCTGTCAATGGTGTATTAAAGTCCCCTACTATGATTGTATTGTTGTTGATCTCTCCTTTGATATCTTCCAGGAGTTTTTTTATGAATTTGGGTGCTCCTGCATTGGGTGCATATATGTTTACCAGGGTTATATCTTCTTGTTGTATTGATCCCTTTAGTATTATGAAGTGGCCTTCCTTATCTCTTGTTATGGCCTTCACTTTGAGGTCTATTTTGTCCGATATAAGTATTGCTACCCCAGCTTTCTTTTCCTTTCCATTTGCCTGAAAGATATTTTTCCATCCTTTCACTTTCAGTCTGTGTGAGTCCCTTCTAATGAGGTGGGTCTCTTGTAGACAGCAGATGTATGGGTCATGTTTTTTTATCCATTCAGCCACTCGATGTCTTTTGGTTGGAGCATTTAGTCCGTTTACGTTTAAAGTTATTATTGAAAGGTACTTGTTTGTAGCCATTTCTTTTTTTGTGTGGCTGTTTTCTTTCTGAGCTTTTTATTTCTTCTTTTTACACCAGTTCCTTTAGCATTTCTTGCATTGCTGGCTTGGTGGTGATAAACTCCCTTAGTCTTTTTTTGTCTGTGAAGCTTCTTATTTCCCCTTCAATTTTGAATGATAGCCTTGCTGGATAGAGTATTCTTGGGTTCAGTCCTTTGCTTTGCATCACTTTGTAAATTTCCGTCCATTCTTTTCTGGCCTGATGTGTTTCTGTTGAGAAGTCATTTGATAATCTAATGGGAGATCCCTTGTATGTAGCTTTCCGTCTCTCTCTTGCAGCTTGTAAGATTCTCTCTTTGTCCTGAACATTTGCCATGGTAATTATGATGTGTCTTGGTGTGGGTCTTTTCGGGTTCACCTTGTTTGGGACTCTCTGGGCTTGTGTGACTTTTTTCTTCCCCACCTCAGGGAAGTTTTCTGATATTATTTCTTTGAGTAGGTTTTCTAATCCTTGTTCCTCTTTCTGTTGTTCTGGCACCCCTATTATTCGTATGTTGTTTTGTTTCATGTTGTCCCAAAGCTCCCTTAGGCTCTCCTCCTGTCTTTTAATTTTTTTCTCCAATTGCAGTACAGTTTGGGTGTGTTTTGCTTCCTTGTCTTCTAATTCACTAATTCGGTTCTCCGCTTCTCCTAGTCTACTGTTGATACTTTCAATGGTGTTTTTTATTGCAGCTATATCACTCTTCATTTCTTCTTGGGTCTTACTTAAGTTGTTGATTTTTTCATCTGTTTCTTCTAGCTTCTTGCATATGTTATTGATTTTTTCCTCCGTCCAGTTTATGAACTCTAGGACCCTTATTCTGAATTCTTTTTCGGTCATGTTGCATGCCTCTGTATCACTTTATCACTTAGCTGCTTTTCTGGTGAGTCCTCTTTTTCTTTCCTTTGGGGGTTTCTTTGTCTACCCATGTTTGATCTCACTGACATATCTAGACGTTGAGTCGTTCAGTGGCTGCTCCCTTGGTGGCACTGACTCCTTGGGCTGTGGTTGCTCTTCGGGCAGTTGCGGTAGCAGCTGCTTCTCAGTTGGCAGCAGCTCCTCTGGTGGGTGCTGTTCACAGCTGTGGTAGCTCTTCTGGCTGGTAGGGGGAGGTTTCACGTACAGCTGCTGTTCCTCAGGCAGAGGGTGTGGTGCTCAGGAGGCTGCTGTTGTTTGAATCTGCTGCATTGATTTAAAGGCACAAAATACAACACAACAAGGCACTGTGTACCAGGCACCACTCTGTGTTGTTGCTGGGATTCCTCATTTATGATCTATATAATAAAAGCCTAAGCAACCATTATGGCAAAACAACCAGAATAACCGGCTGCTATGATACGCACTGACCACCAAAGGGTAGACGCTCAATGCAGGAGCTGCCCCCTGGTGGTCAGTGTGGTCCCATAGGGGGAGCTCTGCTCAGCCAGAAGCCGGGCTCACAGCTGGTGAGTGCAGCGGCGCTGGCAGGAGCTTCTCCCACCTCCACAGCAGCACTAAGGAGCAGTGAGCAGGCGGGCAGTAAGGAGCCAGGGGTCCTGGACTGCTAGAGGGATGTCTGACTGCCAGGTTAGGTCCGCTCCCTGTCCTGGACTGTGAGAGGGCACCAGCCGGGCTGAAGGACCCCTCACCACCAGTGCACGATTTTCGTGTACCAGGTCTCTAGTTAAAAAATAAGTAAGCCTCTTAGAATTACATTATTACACATAGTACATGCAAAATTAATAAAATTAGTCCTTGAATAACAAAGCAAAGTTCTCTCAAATAGTCTTTCACTGAAAAAAATATCACTTTTATAGTTTTTTAAAAATATATATTTTAATTGATTTCAGAGAGGAAGGGAGAGATAGAAACATCAATGATGAGAGAGAATCACTGATGGGCTGCCTCCTGTACGTCCAGGGAACCGAGCCCGCAACCTAGGCATATGCCCTTGGCCGGAATCGAACCTGGAACCCTTCAGTCCGCAGGCCAACACTCTATCCACTGAGCCAAACCGGCTAGGGCTCACTTTTATAGTTTTTATCTATTTACTTCAACTGTTCAGAAACACTATAAAAAACTTCAAGAACTTCCATCGGGGAGACAACAATAACAACAGCTAATACTTATTGAGCACTTACTATGCATCATAAAGGTCCTAAGGCCTCAAATGTAGCGTCCCAGTCTACCTGCAATAGCCTCTGAGATATTCTGTAATATTATCATGCCCTCTGTACAAATGAGGCCTAAAAAGCATAAGGACCTTGATCAATAGGTAACAATTAATGGGCCTAGATCAGAGCTAGATAAATCCAAAGCTCAAGCTGTTAATTACTAAGCTATACACAAGACAAACATATAAGAAATTATTAGACCATGAAAAAACTGTAGATATAGTTTAAGCTATGCTGCACATGTACTGTGGGATACAAAACACAAGAATGAAGCCAGCTAAAAACTTCTGAGTAGGTCTAGGCTGGATTTCTAAGAAAATGATGGTCCTCACAGAGATGAAAGTGCAAGAGAAAGTTTTCAGGGTAGAGCCAGAAAAAGTACAAGGGCACAATATTCAGCAAGATGTGGGTGCTCAGGCCATAACCTTCCTTAAGTCTGGCCTCCTTTTGTGCCCTATTCTGACTTCCATGCATCCTGCCCTCCAGTCACACTGGACAGCTGGTCACTCTCCAAACCAGGGATTTCTCCAAACATGGCATGGGCTGTCCCTGTGCTTGAATGGTTCTCACCTGACTTCTCTGTCAACAAACTCCTACTCAGCACAAAATTCATCAAGCACCCTCTAATGCAGTGGTTCTCAACATTCATAATGCCGCGACCCTTTAACACAGTTCCTCATGTTGTGGTGACCCCCAAACCATAAAATTATTTTCGTTGCTACTTCATAACTCTAATTTTGCTAGTGTTATGAATTGTAATGTCAATATCTGATATGCAGGATATATTTTCATTGTTACAAATTGAACATAATTAAAGCATAGTGATTCATTACAAAAACAATATATAATTATATACGTGTTTTCCGATGGTCTTAGGCGACCCCTGTGAAAGGGTCATTCGACCCCCAAAGGGGTTGCGACCCACAGTTTGAGAACCGCTGCTCTAGTGAATCTTCCCTTCTCCGGGCAAAGATGCTCATTGTGATTGAGCAACGGTCTCAATGAATCACTATCATTCACTGCCTCTAAGACCATCTTTCCTTGACCATCTTCATCCAAACATAACTCACTGTCCCCTCGTTACCCTCTGCACTTTCTGTAAGCCTCAGCTCATTTGGCTCTTTGACCTCCTGGACACTGTTACTACATCCACAAGCCTCAAGCTGTGGTTATTATCTGTTTCTTTCGCTCACTGTTATACTTCCCTAAAATCAGAATTCAGAAAATGCTGTGTGCAATGAACAGACTTCCTCAGATACCTCTTATCTTCTCCATTAGGTTCAGATATGACTGCAGAGTGAGAACAACATTTTTAAGGCTTTCTAATACTTCTGAGCCACTTTTATTTCAAAGTCTATGCCATAAATTGGGACTTTTTAACAACCTAGGAATCTTTAAGATTAATGATCCTAGAGTCCAGGTTTCATATCCCTTTGTCTCTCTCTCCACAGCCTATAAACAAACAGCTGATTTCCTCCTGAAATTTCTTGGTTAAAAAAACAATAATTACCTACTTGACTAAGGATACAAGTTATCTGGAAACTAAGTAATGAGGATGTATATAACGAAGGCAGTATGACCCAAACAGGTGCTGCTCACCCACACTTCCCTGCCCCATCTCAGCCCAAACTTCAAAAGCCCAAAATTGGCTGCAGAAAGCCACTCAGTGCAACTAACAGCAAATCACAAAAACAGTAACTAGGAATCTAGATAAAATCACACATAACTAGGTAAAAAACTCTGTTAGAGTTCAATGTAAAAAATTTTACTTAAGCCAAATTTAAATTTTAGTCCATAATACTGTAATAGTAAAGTCTCAAAGTCATTTACCCTTTGGGATCAAGAAGGTCTCTGACTTTTTCATTATAAATTTCCATATAGGACACTTCTACTTTAAAACTCTGCTCTTCATTTTCCTCTTTCTGAGTTCGTTCAAAGAGTCCACTGCAAAGTCTTGGAATTAATCCAGGTTGGTCAGCTGTGCCCATCATGGTATAAGATTTTCCAGATCCTAAAAAAAATGAAAATTGCAGTTATTACTGTCTCTTTGAGAAGCTGAAATACATAAAGCTCTTTCCAATGCTCAAAATAAATTACTAGCACTTAGGAAAATGCCCTAAATAAAATAAGAAATATACCCAAATATAATGATGAGACTATTAAGTACAGAAGCTTTCCTACTGCACATGGAAAAGTCAAAAGTAAACATCCTTCAAGAAGAAAACAAAAACTTCTTTAAGCATTTTCAGAGTTTAAAAAATTACCTAAAAGGGCTGTAAAATAGTTTTCTAAATCAACAGGGAAGGTGCATATGATCAATAATACTATTGTGCCTACTCTCAACCACTAACCACTCCGCAAAAATTATGTTATCCCTATAGGCCCCAGAGCAAAGTAACCTACTACCCTTGACAATAGTGTAGAAACCAGAGTAATCTTTTCCTACCATAAAATTATTTTCTCCATTGTATCAAGAATACATATTCATTAAAGACAATGTAGAAAACATCAGAAAATAGAAAGGAAAAAAAATCCAAGCAATCACACTCTTTAGTATTATTCTGTTTCTTTTTTTAGTAGCAGTGATTTATAAACATACTTTTATTTATTTTTTTATTGATTTGACAGAGGGAAAAGAAGGGAGAGTGAGGGGGGAGGGAGCGAGAAGAGAGAAGAGAGATAAAGAGAAAGAGAGAAGCATTGATTGATTGTTCCACTTATCTATGCATTCACTAAAGGCCCGATGCATGAAATTCATGCAAGGGGCTCAACCCTCGCAGCCGGGGAGGCTGTCTCAGCCTTGCAGCCCCGGCTTGGTCCGAAAGGTCATTCAGCTGTCCAGTCTAATTAGCATATTACGCTTTTATTATTATAGCTTGGTTGATGCTTGCATGTGTCCTGACCAAGGATTGAACCCGCAACCGTGGTGTACTGGGACAACTCTCTAAACAACTGAGCTACCTGGCCATGGCCTATAAACACACTTTTAAACACAAGTTGCTGCTTTTGTCACTTGACACTTTATCTCATTATCATAATTTCTAAACTAATACACCACTCCTTTTATATATATTTATACATATATATAAAATTATTGATTTCAGAGAGGAAGAGAGGGGGAGAGGGAGAGAGAGAAACATCAATGATGAAAAAGAATCACTGATTGGCTGCCTCCTGCATGCTCCACACTGGGGATCAAGCCCAAAACCAGGGCATGTGCTCTGACCAGGAATCTTCTGGTTCATAGGTCAATACTCAACCACTGAGCCATGCTACCTGGGCTAATACACCACTTCTTACGTACCAGGCCTTTTCTAAAAGTTTTCACATGTTAACTCATTGTGACAACCCACCCAATAAGAAAGGTCTATAATTATCAACATTTTACAGACAAGTGAACTGAGGGGCAAGTTTCACTGCTAGTCAATGGCAGAAACAGGGTTGGAGCTGGGATAACCTGGATCAGAGCCACCGCCCTTATAAATACTATACACTCTGCCTCTTAACAATATCATAAGCATTTTTCCATGAAGAACAGTTTTCAATTGGACAAGGGTACAATATACCCTTAAAACAGTGAATCCTTCACTTTAAGCACAGTGACCACAGAGGTACAGAAGTCAAAATGCTCCTTATCCATCATAACTGATAAGATGCTACAATATGCATCCTTTTTGGTATATTTTCTATCATAACCCTTAAAAAACAACAGTCCTAACCAGTTTGGCTCAGTGGATAGAGCGTCGGCCTGTGAACTGAGGGGTCCCAGGTTCGATTCTGGTCAAGGGCATGTAACTTGGTTTCGGGCGCATGCCCGGTAGGAGGTGTGCAGGAGGCAGCTGAGCTGATCGATATTTCTAACTCTCTATCTCTCTCCCTTCCTCTCTATAAAAAAATCAGTAAAATATATTTTTAAAAAAACCATATATCATTTAATATTACCAGTCTGTCCGTAGGCAAAGATACATGCATTGTAGCCATCAAAAGCATTTTGAAGAATATTCTCTCCAAGGCACTTAAAAACATCATCTTGACCTAAAAGAGAGAGAAAGAAAGGATGTTTTAAGACAAAACTACACATGAACAGTTAAAAAAAAAAAAAAAAACTCAAAAATGCACTTTTTTTTCAGCTTCTCTCCAAAAAAATACTTTTAAATTTGATAAATGCTTCCAAAGACTAATGTTCTTCAGGATATTTCTAGTTAGTACCTGAGACAAAATGAGTAAAAAGTTCCCGATAAACACTGGCCAAAAATCTTCTGCAATGCTTTAAAAAGCTAATGAACTACTAATTCAGTAAACTGTGATTATAAATATCTGAAATTTAACCTTGGGACCTAGGTGGAACTGAAATTAACTATATACCTCTCAGCTAATGCTTTATTCAATAGATACTGAGTTCAAAACAATCATATATATATAAATTTCTTCTCCTTTTCCTCAGTAATTTTTTCACTGGAAACGTTTATTTTTTTTATTTTTTAAACAAGCTGTTAAGGCAAAAATAGTCTTACCAGGCAGAAAATACTACTCTGGAACAAAATTTCAAGTCTCTCTATAATTCACGGGTAGCCTGTTTTACTTTTGTTGCCAAGGTTTTGAAACCAGTGGTCTATGGTGACTAGCAGCAATTCTCCAGGGACTCTTTTTTTTCTTTACTCAGTGGCAATTTTAAATTACAGGGTTCATAATATATACCAGCTAGGACAGAGTGGAAGATATTGAAAATTTCTTCTAGCTTTCTACCATGAACATAAATAATAAGGTCAAATGCTCCTCTACAGGCTAAATCAAATAGGCCATTCAAACTCAAGTCATGAATATTGTGATAATATTGGGATTTTTTTAAGAAATATATTTTTTGTAACTCAAATGGAATTCCCTAAGTGTCAAAAGTTATATGTCTTTTGTTATGTTAATGAGGTTATTCTCGGGCTGCACCAAGGGATGGGGGTGCTTGGCAGGAGAACCAATCATGTGATTAGAGGTTTGGAACTTTCAATCCACCTCCCCTCTGGGGAGAAGAGAGGAACCGGAGATATAATTGATCATCAATGGCCAATAATTTAATCAATCATGTACTGAAGCTTCTAATTCTATATAATAAAAGGCTGATATGCAAATCAACCAAATGGAGAAACGAACAGTTGCTATAATGCACACTGACCATCAGGGAGCAGATGCTCAACACAGGAGCTGCCCGTGGTGGTCAGTGCGCTCCTACAGGGGGAGTGCTGCTCAGCCAGAAGCAGGACTCATGGCTGGCAAGTGTAACAGCGGTGGTAGGGAGCGAGCCTAAGCCAGCAGTCAGACATCCCCCGAGGGCTCTCGGACTGAGAGGGCGCAGGCTGGGCTGAGGGACCCCCCACCCATGAGTGCACAAATTTCGTACACTGGGCCTCTAGTAAAACAGAAAAGGACAGGGTTTGGAGAGCTTCCAGGTTGGTGAGCACATGGAAATTTGGGGAGAATGGTGCACCTGTAGAGAACACGGGATCTATATGCCCTTTAGCATACCTTGCCCTATGTATCTCTTCCATCTGTCTGTTCCTGAGTTATACCTTTGAATAATAAGCTGGTCACCTATAGTAAAATGTTTCTCTGAGTTCTATGAGCCACTCTAGCAAATCAATCAAACCCAAGGAGGAGTTGATGGAAACCTCTGATTTATAGCCAACTAGAGGCCGGGTGCACATATTTGTGCACCAGTGGGGTCCCTCAGCATGGCCTGTGGGGATCGGGCTGAATCTAACATCCAACATCCCCCAAGGGGTGAAGCAGTGTGCAAGGCGGCAGGCGGCTGGGGAGGAACCGCTCCCACTCATCCGGGCCCTGCTCATCCCAGTCAGCTGAGCGTCTGCCCCCATCTTCCACCGCCACCCCTCGCCATCTCCTGGTCTGCTGCACCCAGGTATAAAGAAGTTGGTCCCTAGGGCGGAGCTCCCGCAGCCTCGCTAGCGGTGCAGACTGAGGCTCGGAGAAATGGGGTGAGTGCCTGAGGGATGCCCGGGGCAGACCAGGGAGTTGCAATAACTGCGCAGCTAGGCCACCCACTTTGCATGCCATCCTGCAAGTCCTAGGGTGGCTCTGGTCTGATAGGAGGAGGTGGGCACTAGAAACAGAGTTCCTGGTCTCTTTTTTCCCTCTCTCTATCCCTCAGTCCTGGCTGCCCAGGGAGGACGCAGCTGGAGGGGTTGACGGGAGTCAGGGGGCACTGCGCCTCCAGAATGGTGTCTGGGGAGTGGCGGAATTTGGGCCGAAGGCCTGGCCTCCCAATGCAAACTGCAGCTCAGACCCACCTGCTTGCAATCTTTCATAGATTCAATCACCTGTTTCTCTTTTCATCTGTCCAAGTTGACTGGCCCCTGGTGGTCAGTGCATATCATAGCAACTGGTTGACCAGTCGCTTAGGCTTTTATATATATAGATTGGACCAGCTGGTGTGGTTCAGTTGGTTGAGCGTCGGCCCATGCACCAGAGGTCACTAGTTTGATTCCTGGTCAGGGCACATGCCTGGGTTTTGGCCTCCATCCTCAGTAGGGGGCATGCAGGAGGCAGCTGATTGATGTCTCTCTCTCATTGATGTTTATATCTCTCTCACTCTTTAAATATATATATACATACACTAGGGGCCCGGTGCACGAAATTCATGCACTGGGTGTGGGGGGGGTGGGGGAGTGTCCCTCAGCCCAGCCTGCACCCTCTCACATACTGGGAGCCCTCAGGCGTTGACCCCCATCACCCTCCAATCGCAGGATCGGCCCCTTGCCCAGGCCTGACGCCTCTGGCCTAGGCGTCCGGCCCGGGCAGCGAGGACCTGCAGTGGCAGCAGGAGGGGCCACGATCGCGTGGGCTCCACCCCTGCGGGACGCCTCTGGCTGAGGAGTCCGTCCCGGGCAGCGGGGACCCGCAGCTGCAGCGGCCCCGCGATCGTGGGCTTCGCTTTAGGCCCAGGCAAGGGACCCCTAGCTCCTGGGACTGCCAGCTTCGACCATGCCCAGCTCCCATCGCTGGCTCCACCCCTACTTCCTGCTATCACTGGCCAGGGCGGAAAAGGCGCCTGATTCTCCGATCATGCCTGGGGGGCAGGGCAAAGGTGGCCCCAGGGCCGCCTTTGCCCTGCCCCCCAGCTCTTAGCTCCCCCCTGAGTTTCTGATCACTGTCAGTGGCAGGGGGCTTCTTCCTGCTTTCCCTTTCGCCTCCCTGCATTGTGCCTACATATGCAAATTAGCCGCCATCTTGTTGGCAGTTAACTGCCAATCTTAGTTGGCAGTTAACTGCCAATCTTAGTTGGCAGTTAATTTGCATATAGCCCTGATTAGCCAATGAAAAGGATAGCTCGTATGCCAATTACCATTTTTCTCTTTTATTAGTGTAGATATGGAGTCAATTGGTCTGAAGTACCGGTAACAACCTGAACTAGCAACTGGTGTTTCTGGTCCAAGGAGGGGAATCACTGGAACCTCTAATCTACACCTGGTTGGTCAGAAGCACAGGTAACAACCTGGACTTGTGATTGGTGTCTGAAGTGAGGTGTGGAGGTGGGGGCAGTCTTGTAGGAGTGAACCCTTAACCTGTGGGATCTGATGCGATCTCCAGGTAGACTGTGTCAGAATGGAGTTAATTGTAGGACATGCACCTGGTGTCTGCAGCATTGTTTGGTGGCGGTGTTGGGGAAACACCTCAGCCATCACAAGCTGGAAGTGGGATCTGGACACACTTTAAATATGAGAGGCCTGGATGCTGTTATGTTTGTTATGTTTTAAATGCTATAAATAGCACTCCATTATGCCTCACTTCCTAGTTAATTTACCAGATTAGTACATCATCAACATACTTCCGACTGAAGCATTCTTTAAAGTCATCATTGGACCAGCTAGAACAAACTGACCTTAACTTTTTGAAACAGCTGTAGAACTGCTGTTTCTCATGATAAAAGTCAATACAATATGACACTCAACATTTAAGAGTGATTGCTTAGAAACAGGTGGGGCAAGCAGTTAGGAATAAAGGAAATAAAAGGCTATCACTGTAGTCCTAAACTTGTGATGAAAGGGAGCTTGAGACAGTCATCATCAAAGAGAGCAACAGAATAACAGAATTCCAGAGCAAATTTACAGAGAACGTTGTACATTCCTCTTCAATAGAGACAGAAAACAGAACACTGAAGGGTAAGTGATTTACTCAAAGTCACAGAGGCAGTCAGAAGTAGGACCTGGGTTAAAACTCAAGGTTTCATTTTCTCCGTGGTTTTGTATTCGTTACACTAAACTGCCTCTCTAGACCACATCACAGACATCTAAGGGACTCTAAGTGGCTACTGCATACGACTGGTGCCACATAAGGCCTCGAATGCATGTAAGATAACCTCAATCGTGTGTCCTATCAATCTAACTTGATCACCTTAAACCAAGAACAGCTCACTGTGAAGCTCCCATTTCTCAACCAATACAAAAACTCTAACAGCAAAGACTAGAGGAAATTCTCTACACAGTTTTTAAAGTTACACAAAATAATACTGATAATTTATAGAAAAAAACCATTAAGACACCTTTTCTGTATTATCAGCAGTTAATCTTACCTGCATACTTTTCTCTGACAGATTCATCCATAGACCAGAAACAATGATCGTATGCAAACACCTGTTGAAAAATAAAAATAATAGTGTATATTAAAAGCAAAACCTTTTAAAAAAGAACAAAATCTTAACATACTTATAACATTATAACATTGATAACACTGTTCATAATAGTGAAATAAAAACATTGTCTCAGAATGAAGATTATTAAATTATAGTCTTACAATGCACAAATAAGCACCCAATAGATGATATAAATTTTATTTCACATGGAAAACTTCACAATGTGAGTAAGAAAAAAAGAGGGGGTTACAAAACAATATGTACAATAAGATGGCTATTATACACACACATATACATAAAGTGTATTTCTGCATAAGATTTGTATTCTTTGTTTTCTTCTTTCTGCTTTTATGTAGTCTCTACATTTTTATTTTCTGAAAGAAAACAAAGATTTCCTTAAAAATAAAATGTAGGCACTCTCCTTTCCTGAGAGCTTGCCTGTGCCTTTCCCTTTCCCTTCTCCCTCTTCCTCTCTGCCCCAAGCACCTTCCTCACTCCCAAGCTCCATGGCGCTTCCTTTACCTCTAAAGCTTGTTTTCCTAAGCCAGCGATGGCGAACCTATGACACGCGTGTCAGAGGTGACACGCAAACTCATTTTTTTGATTGATTTTTCTTTGTTAAATGGCATTTAAATATATAAAATAAATATCAAAAATATAAGTCTTTGTTTTACTATGGTTGCAAATATTAAAAAATTTCTATATGTGACACAGCACCAGAGTTAAGTTAGGGTTTTTCAAAATGCTGACACGCTGAGCTCAAAAGGTTCGCCATCACTGTCCTAAGCCCATTTCTTCTAGGAATTCCTTTTCCACCTCTGTGATTTACCAAATAACTGTTCTCTTACAAAAAATAAAAAATAAAATAAAATGTATAGATGATTACTACATCAAGTTGAAAATAGCTATAAAATAGCAGATTCTTTAAATAAAGTATTACACATCCATGTGCAATTTTGTACAGCTTTAAGATGTAAAAGACTAATAAGAAAATGTTCATATATTAACATAAAAGTTATGAAAGTCTAGACCATGATCCCATATTTGTACAAAAAAAATCTATACAGCCTGACCAGAGCATCGTCGTTCTGTGCCTGGTATCTAGAAATAAATTAATTAATTAAAAATAAATAAAAATAAAAACACCTTCAAGAAGGGAAGGATCAGAACACCCATTTTTGTGCAAAACAGCAGGCAGAGAAGGCATGTGCTGCCTGGGAAGGGGCAGGGATGGAAAACACAGGCTAGAAAGGCAAGCCGAAGCTTAAGAGCTTAAAACACCCAAGAGGCAGGAGCCCTGGAGCCCAGAAGCTACCACCTAGCTGCAACTAATCCTCAACGTTTTTCCAAAGCAAAACATGTATCTATCAATAATGGTGGGGGTTCACTATGTTAGCAATTCTCCAACAGGGAGAAGACAAAAAGAAGAAGGAAGGTGGAAAGTCGTCCCCAAGGTCTGTGTATAAAAATATCAGGTAGGGGCTGCTTTTCCAAGTACATTCATCAGCCAGGGTGAGAATCATTTCAGCCAGGCTAAGATGAAATAAAATGTAAAGCTCAAATTAAGTTTCTTCTGTTTTAGCTTTCAACTCTCAGATCTCTGATCATTTTATTTACTTCTACTCTTAATAAGATTAAGTAGGAACCATCCTGATTCTTCTCTGGGAACCTGAGCGCCTCAGGTTCCATCACCATACTTGTATACTTATCAAGGATCGGGCTCTAAAAGGAAGTCCTCTCTCCGTTATTATGAGTTGGTTTCTTTTCTTTCTCTTTTTAATTTAGGGATTCCTTAAAAAACTGAATTTCTTATTCTCAATTCCAGATGAGAAGCTATCACTAAAGTAACTATTTATTACAGCTGATAAGTCCATGCTAGGCTACTGAGGTACAAAGGACATCGAGGTACAAAGAAGTTAAGAACCTGGTGGCTGGCAGGAGGAGGGGCTGGGAGTTGAACCAGCCTTTGAGCCAGCAGTCTGTTCACCAGTAGGCTCTCTACTTCAAGGCTAAATGAGCTTTATTCCCCCAATTTTTTGAGAGCCCCACAGCCTGGTACAAAGTTGGAAACTAATGAACGCTTAATTCATATTTACTAACAACACTGAATGGTCTTCTTTAAGTTTTAGCAATTTTATAAATTATTATAAGAATTTTCCAGCCATGGATTTCCTAAAGCAGACAAGCCCTTTTCTTTCTAAACAACCATTTTCCCTTAACTATTCTAATAAAAACTTTTTTTCAAGTAACAGAGAAGAAACACACATTCATTATAACAAAGTCAAATAACACAGAAGCATAAAGTAAAAAATAAAGGCCTCCCATTCACCAAGCATACCACTCCCTAGAGGTAACCAATGTTAATAACATGGTGTTGGTTCTTCCATACTTTTTATATCAACACATTTTCTTTAAACATTAATATACAGTTGAATTAAATAAAACATGAATAGTTTTAAAATAGTCATATGATGTCTCCTCACATCTTTACTGCAATCTCCAGCCCCTGCTCTAACAAAAAAATAAGAAAACAAAAATAATCCAACACCGACCTGGCCAGTGTGGCTCAGTTGGTTGGAGTGTTGTCCCATACACTGAAGGGTCTCGAGTTCAATTCCTGGTCAGAGCACATGCCCAGGTTTCAGGTTTAATCCCCAGTCAGAGTGCATGCAGAGGCAACCAATGGATCTCTCCACATCAATGTTTCTTTCTTTCCCTCTCCCTTCCTCTCTCTCTCTAAAATCAATAAAAAAAATAATAATCCAGCACCTTTACATAGAAAAAAATGACATAAAACTAATAAAATTAGTTTTACATATATAAAGAAATGAGTGCCATATTAAACTATTTTTTTTACTCATTCAGAGTTCCAAATAGCCAGGCCTATACATATTTTAGCAACAATAATAGAGAATGGAATTACAATTCAACTATGGACTCAAAAAAAGAATTCTAAGAATGCAGATAAAAATCTGAATTTCCTGGAAGGTTTCAAGTAACTTCAGAGAATGGTCAATTCAAAAATATAGTTCTGGTGCCCACTTTAGCACACCTATAAATTCCATGAGATACAGGAACTGACGCAACCCAAGGAAGTTTCTTTAGAATCTGGGTTCAAATCTAAGATGAAAGCATGTTCCCTTCTGAGGAATCTGTGGGCCAGGGCAGGTTTCTGTTGGCCTGAGAATGTGTCCCCAGCTGTCTTGGGAGCAACAAAGATGAGTCTGCCTAGTGCAGTTCTGACCACAGATTGGAACAACAGGTTTTGAGCCAATCCATGGTGAACAGCAGAGCACAAAAGGAATCTGTGTTGCTGTTGCCAGGAGACTGGCCATAATTGGTCAAAGTACAAATACAGTTTTTCCATAACGCTCCGGTCCCTCTTATGCCAATAAATGGCTTCGAACTTATGAATACGCTGATTACTTTTACTGAAGTGGCAAAGAGAAAATAGTTTTTGAGAAAAAAATTGCCAGTACTTCAAAAATATGCACCCCAGATCTTAACAAGCTTCACATAATACACCAAATCTCTTACCTTTGGCTGGCTTCTGAGTTCCCCAAAGCGATGTCATTGTTGACATGAAAGAAAAGGGAAAAGGTTTAAGAAAAACGTTTTTAGTTAAAAGATTCTTTTTGAAGGGTAAAAAATGATAATAAACATCATGTAAAATTTTATTAAGACTACAACATGTTAATTTTAAAATCAAACAGCAATTTAAAATATAGGATCAATTAACTAGTAGGGTAGAGTGCTAATTATAGAAAACTAACTTGTGCCTCTATGTTAGAAAAAAGATTAATTATAATTTTTACTTTAATTTTTAAAATACTAATATTTCTGCCTTATACATTCTTTTATCCTTGTATATGTCTTATAAGTACATATGTAAAAATCTTTACTTTTTATCATCTTATTTCACTTCCAATTAGTTTTCTCTGCTTTGATATAGCAGCAGTTTCCTCTCTTTCTACATAGGCCCTTCTACACAAAATGAATTTGAAGAAAAATAAGTTAAAGGAACACCTAATTTTTTTTGCCAGTGAATTTACTGAATTACTCACCTATTACTTACTTTCTATGCTTCCTCAGTTGCTTCTAACCCCCCTCCCTCCCAAAACTGCCACTTACATCTCCTCAGGTACAGGAATATAACTCAATCCAGTGTAATTCTGAGATAGTTTCAAACTTAGAGTAAAATCATAAAGAAAGCACAAGGAACTCCCTTCACCCAAATTCATCAATTGTTAACACTGCCATGGCTAATATATCATTCTTCCCAGCCACTCTCCTCCTCTCTATATAGCTACATATATATATACATACACATATACTACACACATATATTATTTCTTTCTTAACCATCTGAGAGTAAGTCACAGACATGCCCCTTTCAGCTCTAAACACTTCAGTGTAGAATTCCTAAAAACAATGATGTTCACTTACAAACCAATAGCACAATATCAAAATCAGGAAACTGAAGAATAATTGAAAGTACTTTTGAAACTAGAGTGAAACAGGAACAATGACTGGAACTTTGGGAATAGTTGGTCTCTCTCAGAGGATCAAAATGCCAGCTCAAACCGAAAATTACATGAAAATGCTTCCCTCCAACTGTCTGTAAATCTTCTTGTCCTTTGTCTCATACAATATTTTCTCCTAAAATGACTTCAATGTGCTATTTGTATTAGACAATTTCAGTAAGAACACTAAAACACAATGGAACATCTCACAAATGAGTGACAGTTGTCTAATAGATTTTGTAGTAATAGCTAATGTGGCTAACATATAAAAGAAAATAATTTCTCTGGAATAAGAGATATGGGAAACCGTCCCTAGGAAACGACTTGTTACTGACATATGCTATCATCTTTTTATAGTCTTTAGAGGCAAAGCAGATTCTCATTGATTGCAGACAGCTTAGTTGTAAACCTGGCTGGAGGTTGGAACAGAGCCAGCACATGAAACGCCCAAGTTAGACCAGGCACATGGCATGCTACTTCACTTAATTCTCACAATAACTGTGCAAACCACTACTATTATTCCAGTTTTACAGATGAGAAACTTAAGGCTTGACCTGTCCAAGATACAATAATAAGCAGCAATGACTCTGGGATGCAAAGCTAGGTCTCCTGACTCCCAAGTCCATGTTCTTTTCCTCTCCCACAATGGTCAAAATAGTCGCGTCAAGTTCCTTATAGATTTAAGAATCTAAGAGTCATATATTAATAACTGCTTCCATTAACAGGAATATTTTCCATGTATTAATTTCCCCCATTCTAATTATTACCCAATGAAAGATCACCACTTGGTGCTTATGCCAATGTAAGTTTACTTATTCATTCTATTTACAAAAACTCCAACCTGTCTTTTCTGGGAGAAAAATAAGATATGTGGTATAATATTTCAATTTTAAATAAAATAGTTTTACACAAAAATCAGCTCTTCCTAGGCAACAACCAACAAATACTAAATTTGATAAATATATGACACATAGCAGAAGACTTCATGGGATTAACCTGTATTTAGAACATAATAATAAAAACAGAAACAAACTAGTAAATTAATTACAGGGCTAAGTTTCCAGTCAGGGATTCTGGTGGCTACAACAGTAAAGCTCAAATAACCTACAGAGCCACTGGAAACCCAAAGATGTAATTACAGCTCTGTACAAAAAATAAATGAGTAAATTAATTAATTAAACAAAACCTTTCAAAATGTAGTTGCAATGTCTCACTTATCCCAAAGTTCCTCAACAAGAAACCTCAGCTAACCAGATCACAGTGGAGATTTAGAAAGCAAGGAAAATCACCCCTAACCAATCAAAAGAGACGTCACAAGGTAAAAGCATGAAAGTCTTAGTTTCTCAGCTGAGTTTAATTACTTTATATTGTGGTTGTGGCTTAACTTCATTTTTGAAATACCTTCAGACTTACGAAAAGCTCCAAAAATAGTACAAATAATTCCTGTCTACCCTTCATCCAGCTTCCTCAAATGTTAACACCTCATATAACCAGTTATAATGATCAAAACCAGGAAATTAACCATCAACAAGATTTATTAAATGATCTAGAGCCAACCTTTGTTTGCCAACTGCCCCACTGATGTCTTTTTTCTGGTGCAGGATCACACATCGCATACAATTGTCACATCTCCTCCAATCTGGGACAGTTTGACTCTCATGACCCTGACACTTGAGGAGTACTGACCAGTTACTTTGTAGAATGTCCCTTAATCTGAGTCTGTCTAATGATTCCGCATGACTAAATTCAGGTTACGCACTTTGGCAAGCACAACACAAAAGCAATGCCATGCCCTGCTCAGTGCGTCATACCAGAGGCACATGATGATGTCCCTGCCTCATTACTGAGGGTGGTAACCTCTGACCACTTGGTTACAGTTGTATCTGCTAGGTTTCTCCATTGTAACATTATTAATTTTCCCTCTGTACATTTTTCTTGTGGGGGAGACTGAGACTACATAAATACAATATCTCACCATACTTTCACCCACAAATCTTAGCACCCATTGATGAGTCCTGCCTGCAACAAATGCTGCTTCCCACATGGTGACTGTCTAGTTACTGAAGATGTTAACAGCCCAGGTGGACCAACATGGATGGATGTGCTTTTTAGGAAGAGGACAGCCTGGAAGCAACAAATGATTTGGTTGCATCTATGAATCAGCTACTCACTTCCTTCTTTTTACTCATCTGGCTTATGCTCATTTCTTATTTAAATAATAAATCACACCAAAAAAATAAGTTAAATTATATTCCTAACATTGAGAATGCCACCATCTGAAGAAGAAACTTAGTGATGATTTTATATATCTTAGTGATCTTGTTCATTTTTATTAACATTCCTGGCAATTACACAAATAAAACTGATGTTGAGTCCAAAAATAAACCACGAAGTACTGTGTATGTGTAAAACACAAAGCAATGTCAGTAGAATGATGTAATAAATCAATTACTGCTGTCAAACATTATATCAAATACCATCACTTCTTTTAATTTTAAAGATTTAAGTTTCTGGAACCTTTACAATTAGAAATATTTGGAATCTCTGTTTTAACAAGATCCCACTCCACCCCACTCTATTATGGATGTATACATCACAAAGAGCTTATTCTAATACAGCCAAACTACGTAATGATGTTGTTGCTTTCTTGGACTTAGCTGGCAGTACCAGCAACCGAACAACAATCTGTGTGATGATCATCACTTTTCCTGTCACCCCTCCCCCAGTGTGCTTTTCACATAAAAAATAAAGCTGACCCAACTGAAAATTTAGATACTGACAAGACTCACAAAGGAGGCTTATCAATCTTTGCTCATCTAGCCAACTTAGTAAGTACAAATATCACTAAAAGCCCTATTCACTGTTTCTTCGACATTTGGAATGCTCCATTCAATTTTGAAGAATTAATTTTTAAAGTATCAGTAATAGAGTGGGGTATTTTGGAGAACAGCATTCAGGATATAGAGGGGTTTAAAAACACTATCACTGAAAGAATAAATCAAAGCACTGGAACTATGTAGCCTGGACCAGAGCAGACTAAAGGAAGACATGATGCCCATCTTCAGAGGTGAGAAGACTCACACTCTTAGGGTAAGGGGGAAAGCAGACTTGTTCTAGGTCACTTCAGAGACTAGAACTCCAGCAGGACCTGCTGGAGAAAGTTAAAATACGAGGGAATATCTATTTAATGTAATTAGCACTGTGAGGTTTTTTTTTGTTTTTTTAAAGAAAGAAACAGTATGTTCCCATCAGTGGAATTATCTAAAGCGAGAATAGGAGAGCATCTAATGAGGATGTAGAATGAATGAGATGTTACACAAGATTACTTATATAACTTTTTATTTACAACAAAAAAAAACGAACATTAAGCATTCAACAAGTTACTAGTATATTTCAACATTTCTATCAGTGACACTTGCAGAACACTAGCACATCAGAGGTTAACCAACCTAGGTGGTGCATCATACCCCACATCACACCTTTTGAAGATTCCTCCTCTCCAGCAAGCTAGTTAACTTCCTGTATTCCACAGACCTACACTCAGATAATGCCACTCCCACTAACAACTGTTTATATAAGTCCTACTCATGTGAGAAAAATTCAGAGCAAATTCATTCTCCCTCAAAAATCCTTCCACAAGAACCCTAACCAAAAGTGAGTTTTTCTTCCCCAATTCCTGTAAGTCAAAATGATCTCTACTGCCCAGGTATTATCTATCATTTTGCCACATGATATAAACTTTTTAACATATGGGTCAGCTGGATAGACTATTGAAATACTCTTAGACTCCAAGCAAAGAAAGGTCTTATAATTTTTACTTTTCTCAGTATTTGTGGTTATCTAAGGTTTCACAATTTATCAATCTACTAGAGGGCCCGGTGCACAAAATTTGTACATTTGAGGTGGGGGGAGTCCCTCAGCCCAGCCTGCACTCTCTCACAGTCCAGAGCTCTTAGGGGATATCTGACTGACATACAGGGGGAGCAGGCCTAAGCCAGCAGTCGGACATCCTTAGCACTGCTGAGGAGGTGGGAGAGGCTCCCGCCACCACTGCTATGCTCACCAGCCATGAGCCTGGCTTCTGGCTGAGCGGCACTCCCTCTATAGGAGCACACTGACCACCAGGGGGCAGCTCCTGCATTGAGTGTCTGCCCCCTCGTGGTCAGTGCATGTCATAGCAACTGGTAGTTTTGCATATTAGCCTTTAATTATACAGGACTAGAGGACTGGTGCACAAAATTCATGCAGGGGTTGGGGGGAGGTGGTGTCTCCCTCAACCCAGCCTGCACCCTCTCCAATCTGAGACCCCTCTAGGGATGTCTGACTGCCCGTTTAGGCCCGATCCCTGTGGGCAGTCGGACATCCCTCTCACAATCCAGGACTGCTGGCTCCCAACCGCTTGCCTGCCTGCCTGACTGCCCCTAACCGCTTCTGCCTGCCAACCTGATCACCCCCTAACCACACCCCTACCAGCCTGACCGACGCCTAACTGCTCCCCTGTCAGCCCGATTGCCCCTAACTGCCCTCCCCTGCAGCCTGGTCTCCTGCAACTGCCCTCCTCTGCTGGCCCGGTCACCCCTAACTGCCCTCTCCTGCGAGCCTGGTCCCCCCCAACTGCCCTCCCCTGCTGGCCTGGTTGCCTCCAACAGCCCTCCCCTGCAGGCCTGTTCCCCCGCAACTGCCCTCCCCTGCTGGCCTGTTCACCCACAGCTGCCCTCCCCTGCTGGCCAGCTTGTGTCCACATGGGGGCAGCCATCTTGTGTGTTGGACTGATGGTCAATTTGCATATCACCTCTTTATTATATAGGATAATTCATCCGCTTCCTTGATTGTAGTAATGTGCTGAGATTTCTCCATGACTGAATTGGATTTATGTGGAAAAGGTTTTTACTGAATATGAAATTAATTAACTCTCCTGTCCCCTCCCCTCACCCTTTCTAGATCCAGTTCCATACTTCAGTCTCCAAACCAGAGGTCACACCCTCAAGGTCCACAAGCCCAATATAGCCCACAGCTGTATTTTTTTATTTATTTATTTTTTTTTTAGTCCTCACAGTATTGACCAAAAGTAGAAAATCATAAGATTTCACATTAAAATTCTCTTGAAAATTCAGAAGATCTGGAAACACTAGGCCTGAATTCCCACATACCGACACTGCTATCTTCCACATGGACCTGCCAGGCAGGCAGCCGAGTTTCAAATTCCTGCTACTAAGAAAGAAAACAGAACAGGATTTTCTTCATAGTCAAAGAAATTAGAGACTCACAAATTCACATAAAAAAAGAGATGGTTTCCAAATCTAATCCCAAGAATCTAAAATGGAGTGCCATCACAATCATATCAGGACTACACTACAGAGTCCGCCCACCCAATTACGTAATGCGATCCCCTTTAATTCCTCAACACACAAACCTGGCTATCAAATCCTAAACCAGGAATCCCAAACTCAAATGTCACTTGCAGCAATAATGTCATTAGAATTAGTAGCCCTTGTCCTTACAATAAGCATATTGTAAAGAAATTCATATATTTAGAATCCAGACTTAAATTGGAAAACCCTGAAACTTCTGGGGGAACAAAAGCATACTTTAAAAGGCCCGGAGCACATACATTTGTGTACACTCAATAAATGTTAGATATCATTATTGTGATTTTGATCCATGATGCAATGGGGTTTAAGTCAGCTAGCAGATTGAAATTTCTAGCTCATTGCTAGAATTACTCCCCAAATCCATTGCCTATTGAAGATTTCCTTAGCTACCTTATGTGGAGAGTTAATTTCCATTCCCAACTAAATAATTACTACTTACAAGGGCATAAACTGCTTAATTAACTGAAGATTACTGTGTTTACCCCTTTCCTGGAATATGGTTTTCATCTTTGAAATGTCTCTCAAACCCATTCACTCTTTCATTCAGCAGTATGTACTGAGTATCTATATATATAAAAGCCTAAGCAACCGGCCAACCAGCTGGTGGCTATGATGCACATTGATCACCAGGGAAAAGACTGTCAATGCAGGAGCGGAAACCACAGGCATGGAAACATGGAACAGATTGATGAATCTCAGAGGAAAGGAGGGGAGAGCGGGAAGAGATTAACCAAAGATCTTATATGCCTGGCCTGCGGGTATCATGCCAAAACCAGCTCTCTGACATCCCTCAAGGGGTCCCAGATTGCGGGAGGGTGCAGGCCAGGCCAAAAGACCCCACCAGTACACGAATCCATGCACCGGGCCTCTAGTCTACTAAAAGACAGATGCTAATCTCAATATTGGAGAAACTGTTGAGCAAATCAGATAAAAACCCTAGCCCTATAAGATTTCAAATTCTATTACAATAGAATAAATAAATATAAAATATAATAGTGCTATAGAAAAAAAGTAAAACAGCAAAGGGGGTGGGGGATAAGGAGGAGAGCTGGGGTTGACCTTTTGGTCAGGAGAAACTTCATGGAATGGCGTCTGCACAGAGGCTTGTGGGAAGTAATGGAGTGAGCCATACAATTAGGAAGCACACACAGTAATGCCTTATTTCATCTCCCCTTAGGTCTGTCCACCACATACCTTCCTAACTGTGCTCTAGCTACCTCCAGTCTCTTTTCTACGATTCTTCACTCACCCAATATGTATCTAAACCATATAGGACTGATCGGGTCATAATTCTGCCTAAAACCCTTCACTGGCTCCCTATCCCCTATAAGATATAATTCAAACTCCTTAAGCAAGAAAGGCTCTTCACACCGGCCTGTGTAGCTCAGTGGTTGAGCATTGACCTGTGAACCAGGAGGTTATGGTTCGATTCCCGGTCAGGACATATGCCCAGGTTACAGGCTCTGTCCCAGTCGGTCTCCAGTGTGGGGAATGCCAGAGGTAACAAATCAATGATTCTCTCTCATCATTCATGTTTCTATTTCTTTCCCTCTCCCTTCCTCTCTGAAATCAATATATATATATATATATATAATTTTTTTTTTTAAAGGACGGCTTTCCACAATATTACCTCTTCCCACCTCTCCAGAGACAGAGATGCGAAATCTGAGAAGCTGAGACAGCTGGAATTTGCTGGCCAGAGAGAAGGAAGAAATCCAGAGAAAGAACTCAGGAATCTGACCCTCTCCCCCCCCCATCTTAGACTGAATACTAAATTGTACAGGCAGGTAAGACTCCAAGTGGCCATATATACATATACACTATCTGGGAAAGAACTACTATTGGAAAAGAAAGTGTAGAATGAACAATTTCCAGCACTCATACAGGGACAAGACTTATAACCAGCCACAGTAGAAAGATCTTAAACACTAGGGGGCATTTGGCATAGAGCCCAGAAAGCCCACAAGTTAGGATTAGAGCTAAACTCACCCTAGTAAAAAGGCTACTCTGGCCCCAACCCAACAAAGCTTTAAACAAGCCAAGCCCTCCAGCCATGGGCAAACTACAGCTCGGGGCCGGATCCGGCCCGTTTGAAATGAATAAAACTAAAAAAAAAAAAAAGACCGTACCCTTTTATGTAATGATGTTTACTTTGAATTTATATTAGTTCACACAAACACTCCATCCATGCTTTTGTTCCGGCCCTCCGGTCCAGTTTAAGAACCCATTGTGGCCCTCAAGTCAAAAAGTTTGCCCACCCCTGCCTAGCCAATGACTCAGTGGATAGAGCATTGGCCCGAGGACTGAAGGGTCCTTGGTTCAATTCTGGTCAAGGGCACATACCTCAGTTACAGGCTCCACACCAGCCCTGGTCAAGGCCCATGTGGTATGCAATCAATTGCAACCAATCGATGTGTCTCTCTCACATCAATGTTTCTCTCGGTATACCTTTCCCTTTCCCTTCCACTCTCTCTAAAAAATCAATGGGAAAAAATATCCTCAAGTGAGGATTAATTTTAAAAAAAGCTATAGAAAGAGGAAAAAGAATTATGGATTAAACTGAGGCCACTACCAGGAAGTGGCAATGTTTTACAGCCTAAGAACAAAGCTGTACAGATAGATATTGTGAGGAACAAAAAAATGCCTGAACCAGCAAGAGCCAGAGAGAACCCCAAACCAAGAAAATCCCTACATTAGACAAAAAGGATTGTTTAAACTACATGCATCAATAATCATCCAGGTTTCATTACGCTTTGTGTGAATTAGACAATAATGGGCTACTGAAGAGATTGGAAAGAGGAATCAAATAATCACAAAGTTCAATTAAAACCTTGGCATTTTCTTAAGAGCTACCAATTCTGATGCCTTTAAAAAATGCAATAGCCCTGGCCACTGTGACTCAGTTGGTTGGGTGTCTTCCTGTGCACCTAAAGGTTGCCAGTTCAATTTCCAGTCAGGGCACAGGCCCAGGTTGCAAGCTCCATTTCCAATAGGGGGTGTGCAGGAGGCCGCTAATCCAATGTTTCCCTCTCACATTGATTTTTCTCTCTCTCTCCCAATCCCTTCCCCTCTCTTTAAAAATCAATTTTTTTAAATCTAAAAAAAAAATGCTATTGTTTTAAAAATATAAACAACTTAATATATTCTAAATATATGTTTATGTGGGTTTTTAACAGTTTTATTGAGATCTAATGTATATACCACAAAATCATTCATTCTCAGTGAACAATTCAATGAATTTTAGTAAATGGACAGAGCTGTGCACCCCTCACCACAATCTACTTTGAGAACATTTTCCTCACTCCAAAATGTTCCCTCAACCTGACTGCAGTCAACTACAGGTCCTACCCCCAGCCTCAGACAACCACTGATCCGCTTTCCGTTCTTCGTCTTTTCTGGACATTTGATATACTAGGTGTACCAGTTAGTAATGCAGATTTTTCAATAGATGGAGTTACACATATGTTGATATATATGCGATTTGATATGTATGCTATTTTGTTGTATTGACAGTAAGCTTCAAAACTTCCTATGTCAAATTTGCTGAAGGTGTTAACATCATAGATATTTTTATGCTTAAAAATGTTGAATTTCATGCCAAAAAACAGAGCATTTGTGGGAAGTTTTAATTCATTACTATATTTTGAAGAAAAAGTTATGTATATTTCAGGAAGCTTATGCTGAACATGCTCCATCTCAAGATACTTGTGAACACTAGTTCAAACGCTTTTAAAAGTGATGATTTCGATGTGAAAGACAAAGAACGTCCAGGTCAACTGAAAAAGTTTGAAGACCAAAAATTACAAGCATTATTGGATGAAGATGCGTGTCAAACTCAAAAACAACTTGCAGAAAGATTAAACGTTGCTCAGCAAACAATTTCCGATCATTTACAAGCAATGGGAAAGATTTTAAAGGAAGGAAAATGGTGCCACATCAACTGAACGAAAGACAAATGGAAAACCGAAAAGTCATCAGTAAAATGTTGCTTCAACAGCACAAAAGAAAGTCTTTTTTGCATCAAATTGTGACTGGCGATGAAAAGTGGATTTAATTTTGAGAATTCCAAATGCACAAAATCATGGGTTGATTCAGGTCAACCATCAGCATCGACTACAAGGCCAAATCCCTTCAGAAAGAAGACAATGCTCTGCGTTTGGTGGGATCAGAAAGGTGTGGTGTATTATGAGCTTCTAAAACCATGTGAAACTGTTAATAATGATCACTACCGACAACAAATAATCAATTTGAACCGCACTTTGATCGTGAAACGACCAGAATGTTCCAGAAGACACATCAAAGTAATTTTGCTTCATGATAACACACCATCACACACTTCAAAACCAGTTAAAGACATGTTAAAAGATCATCTTGCCTGGGAAGTATTAACCCACCCGCCATATTCACCAGACCTTGCTCCTTCAGATTACCACTTGTTCTAATCGATGGCACATGCACTTTCTGAGCAGCATTTCAAACCGTGCGAAGAAGTGGAAAATTGGGCCTCTGAATAGTTTGCCTCAAAACAAGAAAAGTTCTATTGGGACGGTATCCACAAAGTACCTGAAAGATGGGGAAATGTGTGCTAGCAATGGACATTACTTTGAAAAAAGCACTTTTGATGTTTCTCTTGAAATTATCTTGTTTTCTTTGATATCAAACTCTGCATTATTAACCGGTACACCTGGTAAATGGAATCATACAAAATGTGGTCTTTTGCATCTGGTGTCTTTCACTTAGCATGGTTGTGAGGTTCATCCATGTTGTAGCATGTTATCAGTTCCCCGTTCCTTTGCATTGATGCTGAAGTGTATTCTGTTCATCCATTCCCCAGGTGATAGGCATCTGGGTTATTTCCAGTTGAGGGCTATTCTAAATAGAAGACTTTCATTTCCTTTGCATAGATACCGAGGAGAAGAGTGGTTGGGTCACAGGGTAAGTGTATATCTACCATTTTAGGATGCAATCAAGCTGTTTTCCAAAGCATCTGTACAATTTTACATTCCCATACACAATACAGTTAGAGTTGCTCTACATCTTCACCATCACTTAATATTGTCTATCTTATATATAGTTAGCCTTTCAGGTGGGTATGAAGTGGCACCTCATCAAGAGACTTTAATTTGCATTTCCATTAGGACCAATGAATAAAGTTGAAAGCCTTTTAAGAAGTGTTTCTATTTCACTTCAAAGGAAAAAAAAAAAATTCTCACAATGTAGTTTCTATCTATATTTTTAGACTATTACAAGGATTGACAAACTCCTGCTCAAATCCACACTTTTTCCTTATTCTCATTCATACTTAGTTCTCTATACCATTTCTATTACTTCATTTATTACTTTTATCTCTAACCACTTTTGAGCTCCTTCACAGTTTTTGTGAAGACATTCATTTTTATTCCCTTAGATACCTAAGAGTAAGGCTGCGGGGTCATATGGTCAGAATGTATTTAACTTCACACTTAATACTTGTTTTACGGTCCATATATGTAAAACTGCCTAGTTAAAATTCAGGTCAATCTGTTTTGGACCAAGATCAATATGTACAAATTTATTTTAGTAATTACTGACATCACACTGGATGATTCAGCACATACACCTGAATCACTATGTCAAAGTACTCTTTTATTGCATTAAGTCTAACTATTAAAACACCTATAATCAGATGGTGCCATGGACTTAACAGCTGAAGTCCCAAGAAGCTTTCAATCCTATATAATAAAGAGGTAATATGCAAATTGACCATCACACCCTCACACAACTTGGCTGGCCCCATGTGGTCAAAAGATGGCCATCCCCATGTGGTCACTACATGTGGCCTCCACAAGATGGCCAACGGGAAGACAGTTGTGGGTGACCAAGCCAGCAGGGGAGGGCAGTTATGGGTGACCAGGCCAGCAGGGGAGGGCAGTTGGGGACAACTGGGCCTGCAGGGGAGGGCAGTTAGGGGTGACCAGGCTGGCAGAAGAGGGCAGTTAGGGGCAACCAGGCCTGCAGGGGAGGGCAGTTGGGGGGGGGGGAACCAAGCCTGCAGGGGAGGGCAGTTAGGGGCGACCAGGCCGGCAGGGGAGGGCAGTTAGGGGGTGATCAGGCGGCAGGCAGAAGCGGTTAGGGGCAATCAGGCAGGAGGCAGGCGAGCGGTTGGGAGCCTGCAGTCCCGGATTGTGAGAGGGATGTCCAACTGCCAGTTTAGGCCCGATCCCACAGGAATTGGGTTTAAACTGGCAGTCGGACATCCCCTGAGGGGTCCCAGATTGGAGAGCATGCAGACTGGGCTGAGGGACACCCTCCCCCCACCTCCTGCACGAATTTCGTGCACCGGGCCTCTAGTGTAAATAATAAAATAACAAATCACTAGATATTAAACACCTTGTCTCCATGGCAGGATTCTGTAGGAAAAAGCACTCTACGCTTGCAATTAGGGCTAGAAACCCTTCATTGAGTTTTCATTCTGCATTGCATTAGCTTTGTGATCCTAACAGTCACTTAACCACATCAGACCTCTCTGCTACTTCAGTAATCAAGTGGGGCTACTCCTACATACTCAATGTCACACTTTTGTATAATTTCATGTAGGAATGGGGCAAGGGACAGAGCTTGGGAGCTCGGCTTGGGTTCAAATCTAGATTCAATATATGTTCATTCTCTTACCAGGTCCAAGAATTACTGCAGATGCATTCGTGTACTCTTTTCTTTAACCCTCACAACAACCCTAAAGGATAGATCCTATTATCTTCCTCATTTTACAAGTCGGGAAACTAAGGCTCAGAAAGATTAAGTAACTTGCTCAAGGTCAACAATTAAATACAGTACTCAATTGGCGATTCAAACCAAGGGTGAAGCAATATTCTGCTGAAGGGACAAAATCAGAAACATACAGGTCTGGTGAGACCAGCAATACTGCATCTTCTTTCTGGAACCAAGTTGCTAAAGTCAAGTACATGTAGTGGCTCTTTCTTCCCTTCATTAGTTTTCATGTTTTATTTCTGCCTTCCTTCCCCCCCCCTCAACCCCCAGCACGAAATATGGTTTCCTGATTAGGCAAACAAACGTCTAGAAAATGTGTTCCAGTCCCCAAGTAGACTAAGTGATGTGTGATGTAGGGGCAGAGGGGATACAGGTATCTAGGTAGTAGAGTTGTCTCGCCTACCTAACAATTTAGCAAAATACATCAATTTTTGTGCAACACAGAGGAGACAGGGGATGTGGGGAACAGGGACACAGGGCATGGGAAATATCTTAGAGAAGAAAAAAACACCTTGGCTATGTCCCAAGATATAGCCATCCAGCTCTTAAAGAAACAGGATACCTTCAGGACTTACGGTATTCTTCAACCAAGCTAAAATGTTTTGAAGAAAGCAGCAATCTCTGAATGCATTAGTTTAAGGACAAAGGGGAAAAAAGTACTGGAAGCTTTTGAATGCAAATTTAAAATCTTGGAAATAAAAAAGTAAACGAGGATATGAATTCTTAAAATTAAAATTCAATTTACATACAACATGTCACCAGTACCACATATAGGAGGTATACTAGCAGATTCGTTTTTGTGCACTCACCTTCATACATGAGTGTATCTGCAGATAATCAGATGAAATCCCAGAATATTAATCAGTCAGTATTCCCAATTCCCAACAGTGTTAAAAGGAGACTTGCCTAAGAAACTTGCTTGTATAACTGTTGAAATTATTTTTTAAACATTCAACAGATTTAAGTCTGTAGTTTTCATATCTTTATTAACAATAGAAGCTACCTTTTATTACTGAGTGTCAAATACTTAGTACACTTTAGTTCTAATCCTCACACCAACCCTATTGTAGGTCTTACACTCTCTTTTATAGAATAGTGAGGAAAGAATGGCACAGAGAGGTTAAATAATTTGTTCAGTGACAAAGTTGGATTCAAACTGAACTTTCTCTTTCTAAAACTATGCTCTTTCTACTTTAACATTCTGCTTCTCTTTCTCTATGGCAAATGATGTGGGAGAACAAGTTAAAGACAACTTGGCTTGTTTCAGGAAACCTGAAGAAAGATGCTTGTTTAAAATGACCTGATTTGAGTTTTCTTGTTTGTTGTATGTTTTTTCCCTTGTCTTCAAATAAAGTAGGCACCATGAGAAAGTGTGCTACAAACCAGGGAAAGCTAGGTGGATAAGTACATACAGCGGCACACAGCTGAAGAAGCTACATGGCGAGGTTCAGCTTAATTGAAATCTTGTTTGGGAAAGATTGCCCCTTCTCCTGCTCTTGCCCAACCTCTGCTAGTTCCCCCAAAGCACTTGGTCTTAAATGAACTGAGAGGGCTAAGGAGAGAATATTTGATTCTTCATTCTCCCTGTTTCCAGGTGGAAGAACTCCAAGAAAAACTCCTTGATGTCTCTAAGCCCCTTCACTGTGTCCTCCTGAGGAAGGGAAGAAAGAATTATGGAGTTAATGGTGTTAAAGAGAAGGAGCTGGGTACTTGGGCACTGCTCCTCCATACCACGCAGGAAGCCTGGGAAAAGCTGTAAATCAGGGGTCCAGTACCAGGAAGCCCACTTACCCAACAGCCCTAAAGCCATTTTCTCCAACAGCCCTATCAGTAACTGAGATGAAATGGGATGCAGGAAAACACAGTGGTAAAGAGATTAGGCTCCAGGATTAAATTGCTGCTTTTGAATCCCGGCTCCACCTGGTACTATGTGACCCTGGGCACATGCTCGAGTTTCCCTTATCTGTAAAATGTAGACAACAGGAGAACTTATTTCATAGGATTGCTATGAAGATTAGAACAGTGCCTGGCACAGGAAAAGCAGCACGTGTTAGTGTTTTAACTTTTGATTTGTATATTTCCTCTCTCTATCTTGCTGATCCCATGACTACCAGTTCAGAATTGAGGTGGGAAGTAAAGGGGGTGGTGTGTACGGGCTTTCTAAAACCCCAACAGAGAGAAGAATCTCTCACAAAAGTAAGATGATGAATGCCTTTGACTACGATGACAAGGGGAAGCAAATGTCTTATTTTACTCTATAGTCAACTAGTTTGGAGAAAATGCCAAAGAGCTAGTCCAGAGGAGGGAGACAAGGCCCTGGGTGCCAGGGTTAAAATCCTCCCCCAGTCATATTCCATCAGTTGTAAATTCATTTACATGTTCTCCAAGGTGGAGGGCTATTAGGACACCCCCTCCAAATGGTTCATTCTGCTGTATTAATCACATCACTCACTCACTAATATAAATTTGGTGGCTTTTCCTAACACCACCTCTCCCATCCCTGTTTTATGGGTATCAATTGATTCCCCCCTTGAACTGCTTAAACCTGCTTCCTATCTGAAACACCTATTGGTCTTGGGACATTATGAGTACAGTTACATTGTGCTTACTGAATGGGATAAGGATGAAAATATGAGGTTCCCAGAACTCCATGCATGTTTCCTTATAACATGTTTAGCTGCTGGTTATAACATTGTATCAACTGCTTACAAGTCTGCCACACCAGCTCCTTCATCTTTTTTTTTCTTTTCTTTTTTTTAAGGAGAACAAGGGAGAGAGAGGGAGAGAGAGGGAGAGAGAGGGGAGAGAGAGAGATCTGTTGTTCCACTTATTTATGCATTCATTGGTTGCTTCTTATGTGTGCCCTGACTGAACATCGAACCCACAACTGTGGCGTATCCTGACCACACTCTAACTGAACTACCAGACAGGCCCGGCTTCATTATCTTGATATATCTCTCAGCACCTAAATTTAGTTGACTGCCTGCCAAATTGTAGGTATTCAATGAATGTTTACTGAAATGAGAGACTAGGAGTCAGGTTAACCGTGGCTACAGTCTCTCTAAAGTAAAATCTTCCCTTATAAGTCTGTCCTCAAATCTCCAGACACAACTTTTTCTATGTATATCTTTGTCAACATGTTGTCCTTCTCTTATTGTTACACACTGAACTCTAAACTACCAGTTTCCTTAAGAAATCATGATCTAAATCATGACCTAAAACCTAAAAAAGAGCCAGAAAATGTAACTTATTCCTCACTGAATTCCAGATAACAGTTATATAGGAGCAGGTCTAGAAAGCAACCACAAGACAGAAAGCTCTGAGACAGAGATCTTTGGAGAAAATTAATAAAATGGTATAACTTCGAATTTGAGAAGGAAAAATTTAAGAATGTGCTATAGACAGAATAAAAGATAAAACTCCAGGAAAAGCCGAAACTGGTTTGGCTCAGTGGATAGAGCGTCGGCCTGCGGACTGAAAGGTCCCAGGTTCGATTCCGGTCAAGGGCATGTACCTGGGTTGCGGGCATATCCCCAGTAGGAGATGTGCAGGAGGCAGCTGATCGATGTTTCTCTCTCATCGATGTTTCTAACTCTCTATCTCTCTCCCTTCCTCTCTGTAAAAAATCAATAAAATATATTTTTTTTAAAAAAAAAAAACTCCAGGAAAAATAAAAAGCTATTCAATTAAGTCATGGTCCAAATACAAAGCAAACAAAAATGTGATATAATCTGATGCAATTGATGGAATTTATGATAACTTATTTAAATTTTATGCTAGAACACACTCCATCAAATAGCTTATGGGTTGTGATAATGAACCCAGAGAAGGACAAGCAATCCTAAACACTACCTGGTTTAGCACTGAGATAGAGAGATGGATGGATGGATGGATGGGTAAATGGGCAAGCAGGTGGATAGGGAGGTGTAGGGATGAATACATACATACATATAGACAAAATAATGTCAACTTATGAAAAAAGCAATTGGGTTGTGAAATAGAAAAGAGGGAAGGTCTTGGTAAAGAAGGAATGAAGGGGTAATGTTTAAAATGTATTTACAAAGAAATACAGGTTTCAATATGTTATGTAAAAACATCACAGAAATGACCAACAGAAGAAATAAAAGTTACATAAAGCAGTAGGAAAGCCCTTGCCCGTTTGGCTCAGTGGATAGAGCATCGGCCTGTGGACTGAAGGGTCCCAGGTTCCATTCCAGTCAAGAGCACATGCCCAGGTTGCGGGCTTGATCCCCAGTGGGGGGTGTGCAGGAGGCACAGTCAATCAATGGTTCTCTCTCATCATTGATATTTCTATCTCTCCCTTCCTCTCCAAAATCAATAAAAATATATTTTTTAAAAAACAGTAGGAAAAGAGGTTGTACATATAAGCTAAACTCTTCAGGGAGTCTAAGAATAATAAATCCAAGATATGCACATATTAGCTAGAGTAACTATTAAGTTTTTTGCTTATGTACCCACAAAAAACCTTGTAAGTCCTCTTACATTTTTAAGTTCTCACATAACATTTTTCAAAAATGAGTTTAAATAACTGAAAAGGATATAATTTCTGAAATATTGTATTTTTAAAATAAAATTCCTTTTAATATATCCCTCAGTGTCCAAGTACCATAAATGTCTGTAAATTTGGGTAATGATATTTTATTACTGATCCTATCAACTATTTTTTAAATGAAAAAACCCTCTTCTTTTATAGTCAGTAATTTTATATCTTCACTTTCTCCCCATGAACTCATATTCTCATTCCACAAAGTATTTTATCCTAATCATTCTCTTCTGCAAAAATATCCATATAAATTAAAAATTTTAATTTATCTGGTTACTTTTCTTCTGCATTGAGCTATCAATATTCCTGGTAGTACATGATTCATCAGAACAAAACAAATACATTTCAATTTTTGGTAAACATAAAAAGTAAAAATTGTATTGAAAAAACAGTTTTTAATGAAATGAATCCATGGGATGACTGACTTATGACTAAAATAAAAGAGCAATGAGCATGAATTATAGTCCTTTTTTTTTTTCCTTAACAAAAGTAAAGCACTGAAAACCTTGCTCAAATATAGAGGATGATAATTAAAAAAAAAAAAAAAACAAATATAGAGGATGAAACTAGAAGGTGTGTGATAGCAACATCACTCAAATCTTTGCACTCCTGCCATGATGCATGTTCCCCAGAAAACATACAATGATCTTACATCAAATATTATTTTTTAAATCTATAAGCTAATGGAGCAATTAGGTCTCCTAAAAGCAAAGAATTGGAAACTATCTGACTTACAAAAGGAGTTGTGACCCAGGTTATAGTGTACTCATTTGCTCTGTTACTTGGATACATGACAAAGACTCTATCATAACTTATCAAGTTAATTACATCTGCTATTGTTTCACTTAGTGGAACTTTGTTTAACCCCTGAAATTCAGAAAGGGTTGAGAAAAATCAAAACTTCATTATACCTTTGACAAAATATTATTATTTGACAAAATGATTTCATCTTATGATGTGATTTAAATATATTTTCCTCCAAACATTGAAGCTGAATATTTAGCTGATTAAGTTATGGAAAAGTTTGCCTTATGATCAAACTCAGTGGTTGGCAAACTGCGGCTCGAGAGCCACATGCAGCTCTTTGGCCCCTTGAGTGTGGCTCTTCCACAAAATACCGACTTCTGCGCATGGGCCACGAAGTTTCAATCGCACTGTACATGCGTGCCCACATGTGGTATTTTGTGGAAGAGCCACACTCAAGGGGCCAAAGAGCCACATGTGACTTGCAAGCCGCAGTTTGCCGACCACTCATCTAACTAGAATGTGCCTTTATCATCAAATCTTTATCTTACATATCTTATCAAATCTTGATTATGTTATTTTAAAAATCGATAAATCAAACATATTTTCTGTAAAATAACCTGATTTCATTTTTAAAAATATTTTTGTATTGATTTCAGAGAGGAAGGGAGAGGGAGAAAGAGCTGGAAACATCAATGATGAGAGAGAATCATCAATCGGATGCCTCCTGCACGCCCCACACTGGGGATCAACCTGAAACCTGGGCATGTGCTCTGACCCAGAATCAAACCATGACCTCTTGGTTCACAGACCAATGATCAACTACTGAGCCATGCCAGCTGGGCCTGACCTCATTTTAAATCTAAACGAAAGTTTTTGTTGTTGTTGTTTTTAATATATTTTATTGTTTTTTACAGAGAGGAAGGGAGAGGGATAGAGAGTTAGAAACATCGATAAGAGAGAAACATCGATCAGATGCCTCCTGCACACCTCCTACTGGGGAAGTGCCCGCAACCAAGGTACATGCCCTTGACCGGAATCGAACCTGGGACCTTTCAGTCCGAAGGCTGATGCTCTATCCACGGAGCCAAACCAGTTAGGGCTAAACAAAAGTTTTAATACTCATTTTAAAGAGAGCTATCTTATAGAATACATTTTTAAAAAGATTACTAAAAAGTGATCAAGTAGAGATTTAAATTATATACATCTAGTAATTTAAAATGGATAAAAGAAAAGATAGAACAATATACTATTTCTCATTAATTTGTAATAATAAAAAGTTAATCTGCAACAGCTACTTACAAAACAAGGATTACGATAAAGACATGGTATTCTTTGGATTAACATGTGTATTGAACTCTGGTATAATGAGTTTTTAAAAATAATTTTAAAAGATTTATAAAGAAGTCCATTAATTTTTTTAAACATTAAGGTTAGACTTTTCCTATGCATTTAATGAAAGAGAAGCATAAACTGAACTATAAACCACTCAGTAGTTGGCATAAAATATTATTTTATAGCTTGAAATAAGATGAAGATTGTAATTGAAATACTTCATGGTATGATTTAATAAAAATAGGTTTTAACTACCTTATTGAATCCTTATTGAATAAGGTACATCAAAAAACTTGAATGAAATGCCATAAGCCCTAACTGGTTTGGCTCAGTGGATAGAGCGTCGGCCTGCGAACTGAAGGGTCCCAGATTCAATTCCAAGGCATGTACCTTGGTTTTTGGGCACATCCCCAGTAGGGGGTGTGCAGGAGGCAGCTGATCGATGTTTCTCTCTCATCAATGTTTCTAACTCTCTATCCCTCTCCCTTCCTCTCTGTAAAAAATCAATAAAATATAAAAAAGAAAAAAGAAAGAAATACCCTAAAAATTTACCTGTGGCCGTGGCTGGTTTGTCTCAGTGGATAGAGTGTCAGCCTTAGTACTGAAGGGTCACCGGTTCAATTCCGGTCAAGGGCACATACCTGGGTTGCAGGCTCGATCCCCAGTAGGGGGCCTGCAGGAGGCAGCCAGTCAATGATTCTCTCATCATTAATGTTTCTATCTCTCTCCCTTTCCCTTCCTCTCTGAAATCAATAAAAATACTTTTTAAAAAAACTTATCTGTGCATTTAGCCAATGCATTCTAAAAGAATAATTCCAGTTTTCCAACTTAGAGATGAGTATTCAGGATAGAAAAAAAAACAAAAACAAAAAACTGTTTCGCTTGGCCAGTGTGGCTCTGGTTGAGCAGCAGACCATGCACCCAAGAGGCCATCGGTTCAATTCCCAGTGAGGGCACATGCCTGGGTTGTAGGCTTGATCCCCAGCAGGGGGTGTGCAGGAAGCAGCCAATTGATGATGTTTCTCTCTCATCGATGTTTCTATCTCTCTTTCCCTCTCCCTCCTTCTCTCTCTAAAAAATAAAAACATATTTGAAAAAAAGAAAAAAACTATTTTTTTCCAGCATGAAATCTATAATTTGATAACTGCAATTAACAACAAAATTTAAACAGAATCTACTTATTAAGAAACCATAGTTTAAATCAGAACATTAATCTTTTAACATAAAAGTGAAAAATAAAAATATAGGAGTGAAAAATACAGAAGGGAATACAGAGAACATATCTGAGAGGCTATGGGGGTGAAAATTTTAACATTTTGTCTTGACTGACCAGAAAATCATCACTGCTTTATGGTAGATTAAAAACAACACAACAATACTTCTGACCAGAAATACCAGGGAGTCTGAGATAAAGAGGCATCTCTCCCAGGCCTATGAAAGTAATGAAAAAGCTAGGATTATACGGGTGAGCATGCAAGGAAAGGACATCTATGGGCCTTCCCTACCACCATACCCCCCTTGCCACCCCCCCCCCCCATACAAACTCCTAAGAAATGTCTGTCAAATCACTGAGGCCACATGCTGAATCTGGACTCAGCCAATAGAAAGGTTTGTATCCAGAAACCAATTGACTTAGCCCCTCTGTCAATGCAGAATGTAGATTAGCTTTGTTTTAAAAACTTCCTTTAGCTCCAATCAAACATATTGTGGAAAACTACAGATCCTGGTTATTTATCTGCCAGACAGTCATATAAGTTCTTATTTTTGGAGCCCTCTTGAATCTGTTTATTTGAGAACTCACTATACTGCCAGAGACCTCTTCCTGGGCCTAGGAAGTCAGGGCTTACTGAGGTGTTTGCTGTATTTCACATCAAAGATGAGTCAATCCTGCTCCAGATCCTGAATGCATTGACCTAAAACTCCCTCCCATTTCTCTGAAGTTTTCTTAAACTGATTGCAAGGAAATGAGCCAGATTTTGAATGTTTCTTTTGCTGTGACAAGGTCTAAGTATCTTTTACAACTGTAAGCTTAGTCACCATACAATGTAACACTTGGAGACCTTTCCACTGGTGTTCCTGTCTTGACAAGGGCTAAGGGGGTGCTTACTGCAAACATTAACTGGAGATTATAATAAAATCCTGCTCATAATGAACACTCTTCAATGGGGACGGATACTTATAACACAGGAAGCAATCCAGCCAAGTACATATTTAAAACTGGCTGGTGAAAATCTCTACTCAGAAATACTGAACTTTCATATCCTATTTTGTGGCTATTTTCTAACTTGAAAACACAAATGGGTAGATTCCCACAAGCTGGAAAATTCTTTTCACCTGTTCTAATGCTCAGTGTTCAGGCCTCTTTTACCACCTCTGGCCAGTATCATTTTAACAGTCTGACCTGATTTTCCTATCTCCAGTAATGCTCCCGCCTAATCTATCCTCCACAGTCATCAGTGTAATCTTGTATTGAGTTGTTTTGAGTCCAGTGGAGCCAGACAAGGCCTAGTTTTGACTCTGTGCAAGATACTTAATCTCTCCCTGCCTGTTTCTCCATCTGTAAAATGCAAATAGCAATAGGATTGCTGTGAGAATTAAGTAACTAAGCATGTGTAAAGTGCTCATAACTATGACTACTTAATTATGTCACTCCCATGTGGAAGAACCTTCTAGGCCTTGCCCTCCTTCATGTGTGGCTCCATTCTGTCTTTCCCCTACCACCCCACACCGTCATGCTATTCTCTATATCTGAAATATCATGAACCAGACAGAACAAAGCCCTAATCACCTATTTTTCTGTGAGCTCTTTTTCAACCTTAAAGAATTACAACTTTCATTCTTTCTCCCCATTTTTTCTAATAGCCATAGTACATCATTGCATTCATGTATGTCTAGATCCTCATCATATTGTCCTTATTTTAGACGAGATGCTTTTGTCTTTATTTTAAAACACTTCATAGCCTCTCCTATGAAATTCTTTGTACACTGTATTATTTGTATAGTCTCATGATCCCTAGAAAATTATACAAAAAAGAAAAACAGTGATAAATGCATGTGTTAGTTTTAATCAACATGTAGGGATAATTAGTTAATACTTGACATCCTAATCATGAATATACACTCTAGGGTTGATTGGGTAGCATATGAAACATGTAATCAAGAACACATACTCTACAGTAGGGATTCTTAACCTAGATAGAATGGATGGACATCTATAAAGACGGAGGGGGAAAAAGCTACACTTTTACTTTTCGACAACTTCTGAAATTTAGAGATTACCCTCAATTCCAAATGTAGGTAATGAAAACAAGATTAGCAATGACTATGTAACCAATAAAAATCACAGCTATTTTCGTCCAGCCAGCATGGCTCAATGAACCAGGAGGTCACAGTTGAATTCTGATGGTTGCTGGCTCAATCCCCAAGGGGGGGGGGGGGCGCATGCAGGAGGCAGCAGATTGATGATTCTATCTCATCATTGATGTTTCTTTTTTAAAAAAAATACATTTTTATTGATTTCAGAGTGGAAGGGAAAAGGAGAGAGCAATAGAAATGATGAGAGAATCATTGATTGGCTGCCTCTGCACACCCCCCACTGGAATCGAGCCCCGCAACCCAGGCATGTGTCCTTGACTGGAATCAAACCCGGGACCCTTCAGTCCGCAAACTGACACTCTATCTACTGAGCCAAACCAGCTAGGGCTCATCATCTATCTCTCTCCCCATCTCCTTTATTCTTTGAAATCAAGAAAAATACCATTTTTTTAAAAATCGCAGCTATTTTCATGTCAATTGTTGCAAATATCTTGCATTTACATGCATCACAACTTGGAAATTAAAGCAATTATTCCCAACACTAGATCTTGTTAGTTCATACTGTAATAAAGAAGATTATATTACTGGATCACACGTATTATAATTTTTTTCTGATAACTATATCTTATTATATTTGCTTTCCTTTGTAATCTTTTGCATTTTACCCTTTTGAAAGATTATTCTGAGAAGGGTCCACAGACTTTATCACATTGTTAAAGGGGTTCATGACAAAAATAGATAAAAAATTTCTCTTAAAACAGGTTTCACATGCCTTCAGCTATCTTTTTCATTAATCAGCACAAGGAATGTCAGAAATAATTTTTCACTGGTACAATGCACAGTGTTAAATCTATCAGAAATATCAAAAACCATGTAAAATGGACTAGAAATATTATACAAATATCTCCATTCTTGGAGAACAAAGTATAAAACTCTCTAAACCTAGCATCCTGTGGTTTAATATTCTTGGCTGAGGGCTCTACCCAGACCTGAATTCAGATTCTGTCACATAATTCTAACCAGAGGATATCACATCCTGCTACATTTGTCAAGGGAAACTTTCTAGTAAGGTGATGGAAAGCTATGACTTCACTGAGCTTATAGGAACAGGTTGTACGGCTAATGTTGTGCCTGCCTAACAATAAATATGTAGCAGAATTCAGTCAGAATTTCATGATAACATACTCCCTGGGTAGTGTGGTTATAAGGGAGGAGGGCAGTAAGCTCTCTCAGCTAGCTTTAATGATAGGAGGTTACTAATATCTAGTAATAAAGGGCCAAAATTGCTTAGATCCATTTATGATATCCCTGATGGACTAATAAGCTCCATGAAGCCCAGGACCAAATGTCCTTCTGTTCATCACTGATTTCTTAGGATCAACACCATCCTGACACACAGAAGACAATTCCAAGTTGTTGAGTGAATTAATGAATGTAATATACTTAGCTATATATGGGTTTTTCTAACTCCAGAATGTAGGTTCCTTAAAAAAAAAAAGAGCATGTCATATTCATCTTTCCCTTATCAGGCAACTTGCCAGGGTTGCACATATGATATCAGTCAATAACTATTGAATGCCTATAGTTTTGCTCTAATCTGAATTAACCAAATATACTTTTTCAAATGTGTAAAGATTAAGAAGACACTCTTCAGGAAAATCTTAGAAGGCAATGAGAAGCAGTGAGCACATCTAGCTTTGCAGAGAGAAACGCAGCCAGACCTGAATTCAAATCCCAGCTCTGCCACTTACTAATCGTGTGATCTTATAAAATCACATTAACACCTTTCCTGCCTCTTTCTCCTTCAGAAAATTTTGGGAGAATCATGGTACCTATATCTTTTATTGTAACTAATTTTGTTGTATTTGTAGGTAAAACCTTGAAAACTATCCAACACACTATAAGTAATAATAATGCCTATAAATATCATGCTTTTTCTCCTTAGTGAGAAGATCCTGTTCACTTCCTATATTTCCAAGAACTCTGTACTGTCTCTGCAGGACTTATACTTTCCAAGCATTCAAAGACCTTGACCAATGAGTTCCTTTTACTATGATAATAATAGCTCTTCTCTCAGAACAAGAAAACCAACTCTGGGTAATATTAGGCAAATTGATGCTCTTAGGAGGAAACCCACAACCCCAGAAATAAACATCTTGTAGTTGCTATCTGGAAGGTTAAAAAACTACATTTTGAACTACAGCTTGTCACCTAAGATTATTGCCAAATAAAAGTCAAAGGACATGATTTGTTATTAGGAACATGATATGATAGTTTACTACATGTCTAACCCAGCCAATAAATATTTGCTGAGTGCCTAGCTTCTGCAGTGTTGTTTGGGAAAAAAATTAATTAAAATGTGACATATTTAAATAAATAAAATGTTTAGAAAGAAAGTCAGCCAGAAAAATATAAATTAAAAATAACAGCAGCTACAATGTACCAAGTACCTACCATGTGACAGGCATTTTACATAAATAACTCACTTGTGCCACGGCAATCTTACAAGAGCCATATTTTGGTGTTATCACCTCGATTTCACAAAAAAGGAAACTGAAGCTCAGGGAGATGATGTAAACTCCCGAAGTCACACAGCTGGTAGACCCAGAACTCAAACCCTAGTCTGAGTCATATTTCTCTGATGTCTGTCAACCCAAACTTGCCTTTTCCTATCCTTACCAGCAATGTCGATGGTTGACCTCTACTAGCAGCACCTCAATCCTAGATCCTTTCTAATGCTCATGAGGTTGATAAATTTAAAAATAAATTCACTCTATGAGGAAGAGACCAATTTTCTTCCTAGTTTTTAAGCTCAGATCTTTATTAATAGTACCCGGTCAGGCCAAAATACATCAGATCAACTGACAGTTTAGTACAGAAGCAAGAGAACCCATGTGTATATGGACCAAAGGCATACAAAAAGAATGTTCTAAAAGCTTATCATGGAGTACAGTCCCAGGGAAAAGAGGGAAGGAGAGCAAGGCATGAGGTGTCAGATTATATCCACATAAGGTTGACTAGGGTCCAGTTTGAGTTGGCAACAGGCAGGGTTGAAAAGTGATCAAAGGCTCTGGGGAGAGTGAGGCCAAGAGGATCTGAAGTGGCACATGAGAGGTGTCTGATATGGGGGACAGAGATGAAATCAGGGTCAGGAAACTTCAGTGAAGCTTATGGAAATGGCAAGGCACAAAATCTTAGTTCAGTGCCAAGATACAACTTCATTTTAACCAGTCTGTCCCAATATCCTACTTTTAAGCATCCTTCCTGATGAAATGGACAAAGGTGACCATTAGGTTCAGTCTTTCAGAGAAAGGATTTTCACACAATTGCTTTTTCTTGTACTACTTATATAACTTAATTAGAATGACTAATGCAAAATAATGCCAAAGGTGTATACAATGTCTGGTCCCTCCCATTATATTGCAGTTTCCAGTCCCCAAAGAGGATAGCACATTGCAAGGATGATGATGCCTGGATGAGTGACTAAGTGGGAGTAATAACTGAACACCCAAAGATTTTGCTTACACATAGGGTTTCAGTTGTGGCAACACTTTATGAGAATAAAATTGAGAAAGGAAGTTTATTTGCTATACATGACCAAAACACCAAGTCACCAATTTTCTACACAGAGGTATATGTAAATCAAACAAAATAATTAAGTACAATAATAAAACAGCAGCTACTATGCACACATTCTTATGGTTTTCATTTCATAGGGTAAAATTTATTTCTTAAAAAGACTTGATAATTTTGGAAATGCTTATACCATATGAAAAACAAAAAGGAAAAGGTTTACCTTAATGGAAAATTAGATATATGTATTATTGCTATAAAAATCCCAGTTTGCAAAATAAAGAACTCTAATCAAAACTGCTTATGTATTGCCCTGGCCGGTATGGATCAGTTGGTTGAATGTCATCCTGTATACCGGAAGGTCACCAGTTTGATTCCCAGTCAGGGCACAAAACCAGGTTGTGGGTTCAGTCCCCAGTTGGGGTGTGGGTATTTGGGAGGCAACCAATTGATGTTTCTCTAACATCGATGTTTCTCTCTCTCCCCCTTTCCTCTCTCTCTCAAATCAATAAGAACTTTTTTTTAATTACAAAAATGAATAATTCAGGAGGATTCAAATCCTAACCCAAAGAGATCTAAAAATATAGCTGGAGACAAGACAGGTATTTGCAAAAACAGAATAAAAAGATGCATGTGTCAGGACTATATGTCCTGTCCTACTTGGACAGCTGCCCAAATGAACAGACCTGGGAATTCCCCTGCCCTGGTTACAGCTGTTGGGAATTTCTATCCATCCTGTCTCTCTCTTTCTAATTCACCACAGCAAAAGCAAAAGACATGCTCCTCTCCACCCATATCTTCCTTTACTCCACATCATAGCAACTGGTCCACTGATTGTCTGCCCCCCTGGTGGTCAGTGCACGTCATAGCGAGCAGTTGAGCAGCCTTAGCATATCATTAGCATATTATGCTTTGATTGGTTGAATGGCCGACTGGCCGACCAGACACTTAGCATATTAGGCTTTTATTATATAGGTCTAGAGGCCCAGTGCATGAAATTCAGTGAAGGGTTGCTCAGCCTGGCCTGCACTCTCTCGCAATCCAGCAAACCACTGGTCTGCCTGCCTGCTTGATTGCCTCTAACCACCCTGCCTGCCTGCCTCATCACCACTAACCACTCGCCTGCCTGCCTGATCGCTCCTAACTGCCTGCCTGCCTGATCACCCCTAACCACTCTGCCTGACTGCCTGATCACCCCTAACTGCTTGCCTGCCTGCCTGATTGCTCCTAACTGCTCGCCTGCCTGCCTCATCGCCCCTAACCACTCTGCCTGCCTGCCTCATCGCCCCTAACTGCTCGCCTGCCTGCCTCATCACCCCTAACCACCTCTGCCTCCGCCACTGCAGCTTCATCCAGAAGGATGTCCAGAATGATGCCCGGAAGGTTGTTCAGCTGTCCAATCTAATTAGCATATTATGCTTTTATTATTATAAACTAGTGGCCCGGTGCACGAAATTCGTGCACGGGGGAGGGTGTGTTCCTCAGCCTGGCCTGCACCCTCTCCAATTTGGGACCCCTCGAAAAATGTCCTGCCAGTTTACAGGGATTGGTCCTAAACCAGTAGTTGGACATCCCTCTCATAATCCGGGACTGCTCTGCCCACACTGCAGCCACGGACCGCTACTGCCTCAGCCACTGCCTGCCCAAGATCCATGGCTGTGGGGAGAGGGCCTGCGCCCACGCCCCGCAGAGAATCAGCTGGGTGGGAGTGCTGTACGCTGGCAGTGGGGCCAAGGACCGGTCCCTGGACCCCGCCAAGTGGGCCCAGCTGCAGAGGAGCCTGGATAAGAAGCTGGGCGAGCTAAGCAGCCAGAGGAGGAGCAAAAGGAGGGAGAAGGAGATGTGAGCCAGCCCTCACACCCTCCAGCCTTTTCTTAGCAAATGCAAGTGGGAGCAAGCGGCTGTCCATGGTGCTTTCTGTGCCTTATAGCTGCTCCGGTGATGTGACCAGGGCTGCATGAGCAAGCCAGGGGCCTCTGGGAGGGGGTGGGTGGGCCCAGCGTGCCATGCCTTGCGCTGGGGTGGGGGCGGGCTGCAGTGGCTGTTCTCTGGACCTTCTGGGGAGAGCCGCCCCAGGTCTATTTTGCTGGCACCAGGGCCCCCTGGGGCTCTCCAAGGTCCCTCGCCAACTGCCTTAAGAGAACCTTTAAGAGAGGTTCCGGGAGTCCGGGTTGTGGCCTGGCCTGCGCCCCACCCTCCTGCCCTCGGATCGCCATGGCGATGGAGGGGCGCAGGCCCTCCCGCCCTTCAGTTGCCATGGTGGGGGTCCAGGGTTGATGCCTGGACTGCGCCCCGCCCTCCTGCCCTCCGATCGCCATGGCGATTGAGGGACGCAGGCCCTCCCACCCTTCAATTGCCATGGTGGGGGTCTGCGGCTGCTGCCTCGCCTGCGCTCAGGCCCTCCCGCCCTCCGATCACCATGGCAATTGAGGGACGCAGGCCCTCCCGCCCATCAGTTGCCATGGTGGGGGTCCGGGGTTGCGGCCTGGCCTGCACCCCCCCCTCCCGCCCTTCGACCGCCATGGTGGGGGTCCGCGGTTGCTGCCTGGCCTGCAACACGGCCCTCCCGCCATCCTAACGCCATGGCGGTCGAGGGACACAGGCCCTCCCGCCTCCGATCGCCATGGCGGTGGTCCGGTGTTGCGGCCTGGCCTGCGCTCCAGCCCTATGCCCTTCAATCGCCATGGTGGGGGTCCGGGGTTGCTGCCTGGCCTGCACCCTGCCCTCCCACCCTTCCACCGCCATGGTGGGGGTCCGCGGTTGCCGCCTGGCCTGGCTCCGGCCCTCCTGCCCTCCAATTGCCCTGGCGATCAGGGCCACAGGCCAGCCGGCAACCCCAGCTTTCCCATGGCAATCACCCGCTGGGGGGTGGGGAAAGGCAGCCGTTGCCCACCCCCCAACTCGTGCCTGCTGCCTGGGTTGCTGATCACCATTCTTCAGTCCTTCCCCTTTCGCCTCTCATCATTGTGAGTATGCAAATTAACCGCCATTCGTGCACTGGGTGGGGGGGGGGGGGGAGTGTCCCTCAGCCCAGCCTGCCCCCTCTCACATACTGGGAGCCCTCAGACGTTGACCCCCATCACCCTCCAATCGCAGGATCGGCCCCTTGCCCAGGCCTGACGCCTCTGGCCTAGGCGTCCGGCCCGGGCAGCGGGGACCCGCAGCTGCAGCGGCCCCGTGATGGTGGGCTTCGCTTTAGGCCCAGGCAAGGGACCCCTAGCTCCTGGGACTGCCAGCTTCCACCGTGCCCAGCTCCCATCGCTGGCTCCACCCCTACTTCCTGCTATCACTGGCCAGGGCGGCAAAGGCGCCTGATTCTCCGATCATGGCTGGGGGGCAGGGCAAAGGCGGCCCCAGGGCCGCCTTTGCCCTGCCCCCCAGCTCTTAGCTCCCCCCTGGGTTTCCAATCACTGTCAGTGGCAGGGGGCTTCTTCCTGCTTTCCCTTTCGCCTCCCTGCATTGTGCCTACATATGCAAATTAACCGCCATCTTGTTGGCAGTTAACTGCCAATCTTAGTTGGCAGTTAATTTGCATATAGCCCTGATTAGCCAATGAAAAGGGTAGCTCGTACGCCAATTACCATTTTTCTCTTTCATTAGTGTAGATGATAGTTGACATAGAATGTTATATGAGTTTCAGTGATTAGACATTTATATAACTTATGAAGTGGTCACTCCGATAAGTCTACTACCCATCATGCACCATAATTAATTCAATATTTTTTACTATATTCCTTATGATGTACTTTATATCCCCATGACTATTTTTATAGCTGGCAATTTGTACTTCTTAATTCCTTTTACCTCTTTGCCCATCTTGCTCACCCCCCTCCCATCTGGAGACCATCAGTTTGTTCTTTGTATTAATGAATAACAAACTTAACTAGGCTTCAAAATCCTAAACTACTAATTTGCAAAAGAAATCATTTTTCATTTTAGCTAAACATCACTCTCATAGAAAAATGGACAATGCTTAAAAATAAACAATAGAATCATTTCAAAGCTGTGTCTGCAAAAATCTAATCTTACAAAGTCCACAAAAGAATAATTCCACTTTTCTTTTTACTTTTCAGTTTCGTTTTTGCTTTATTTTTTGTTTTTCTAATCTATACTAATGAAAGAGTAATATGCTAATTAGACCGGATAGACCAGACATCTTCTGGGCATCCTTCCAGACAAAACCACGATGGCAGGGACAAGGCAGAGGCAGTTAGGGGCGATCAGGCCAGAAGGGGAGCAGTTAGGGACATCAGACAAGCAGGCAGAGTGGTTAGGGGCGATCAGGCAGACAGGCAGGTGAGCAGTAAGGAGCCAGCGGTCCCGGATTGTGAGAGGGATCCCGGATTGGAAAGGGTGCAGGCCAGGCTGAGGGCCCTGCACCATGCAGGAATTTCGTGCACCAGACCTCTAGTATGTTTATAAACACTGTGTGCTAAACTAATTTAACCACAACTTAATAGAACTAAGAATGAATAAAGATTATCCTAACTCTTAGCTTAATACTTGGCCAAGACTTGTTCAACTGTTGAACGAATCATAAAGGTTCCTAACACACTGTGATATAGTAACTTTTTGGGATTGGATTGGTTTCTCATCTCATAATTCTGCATGGAATACTGCTACCTTCCTTTTTAAAACAGAAGGCTACATTCTAATACAATATTTGGTTTATATTAGCACCAACTCCTACCCTAGTGATGGAGACAAAGAGCCCTAAAAATAACTATTGCCAAAGACAAATTTTTAAATCTCAATAGTGGGACTTGGTAGTTTCACCTAAACTTTATTTGTAATTAAATCTTGTCTAGTATATCATATACTATCTGATAATTTTATGCTGAATCCAGAATTCTGGGGAAATTTAAAGCATTTAAATGCTATGATCTATAACTTGCTTAATCTAGTAACTAACTATACACACATAATCCTGATCCTCATTATATCAAATGCTAGTATCCAAGTCATACTTCTGGCACAGTGACAGAGACTCTCTTTTCTGGTATTAAAAAAAGGTATTCCTTCTTATTGCTATACCAATAAAAGCAATAAAAACATGAGATGCTTATACTATATTCAATGTCAATGTTAAAATATAATTAATTCTATTCTAACAGACTAATTTTTGTTTAGACAGTTTTACTAATCAGCTATAAAACATTCATATTAACAATTTACTAGCCTTTGCTGGTAAAACTTCAAAAAATCTGAATTTATTGCTATTTGATTACCTGCTACTGTTAAACTATGCAATGATATGAATCCAACCATATACGTGTGTGTGTGTGTACATATATGTATATGTGTGTATATATATATATATATATATATATATATATATATATGCTATTATGAGTCTCCCTGATTCATTTTCACAGCTATATTTAAAAGTAGTAAAAGAAAGCCCGGCTGGTATGTCTGAGAGGCTGTGTCAAGCTATGGACCAGGAGGTCATGGTTCAATTCCTGGTTGGGGCACATATGCCTGGTTTACAGGCTTGTTCCCCAGTGGGAGGCGTGCAGGAGGTAGCCGATCAACAATTCTCTCTCATCATTGGTATTTCTAAATCTCTCTACTCTCCCTTCCTCTCTGAAATAAAAAATATATATTTTTAAAAGTCGTAAATTATTTGTACACTCAATGGTCATGGTAATTTTTTATGCGTAATCATCTAAAGTTTCTGAGTACATTGACCAGTGCTCTCCCCACTTTACTTTGACATAATCAGGGTGGACAGGCTTCCCTAGGAAGAGCCTCTTTATGAAATTAAAGCATACCACATATTATTCTCCAGAGAAGTAAATTCTATTTGGGAAGAATTATTAGTCTCACTCAAGTCATTTCACAGCAAAGAGAACAAACAAGTCTATTGTATATACCATAATTACATTTTGCATGACTTCCTTCAATTAAAATCTTTACCTAAATTAGCATCCGTATAGCAGTAGAGAAATTTTAAATGTCATTATCTAATATGACCCAAAGATGCCTTCCACTAATAAGAAATTAGTCTTAAAAAGACTTCATATATTTCTTCTTCTTCTTCTTCTCTTTCTGTTGGAAGTAGGTCTTGAATTTATTTTGCAAACAAGACCTGTTCTATCCACCTTTTAATTTAGAAGGCTAAAAGCAGCTTTCATATATTTCAAAGCAATTATTGGCGTAATGCCCTCCCCTCAGTAGCAGTACTCAGTACATTTATAAGAAAAATGTATATGCATGGTTCAACCTCACTTAATTCTGCATATATATATATATATATATATATATATATATATATATGTGAATATATGAATAAATATATACATATATACCCATGAATGGATATATACAGAAATTAGAGTACTCTGAACCTCCAAAAAAAAGGTTTGATCATATTAGACATTCATTAACTACCTAATAATCTTGACTAAACTGATGTCTAGTAAACAATCAGAAGGAATAAAAATATTTGTAATGATTTTACTAACAGTGCTAGTTGAGATCCACATCTCAGACATTCTCACTAGAATGGCAGTTATAATCTTCACTTTATCAATTAATCACTAGGTTAAATATAACCAAATGGGAAGGAGAGGAAAGAACCATATTATTACTATAAAACCTGAAAATCTCTGCATAACTATGCCATTTATGGCTTATTCTGTCCATGTTGGAGACTCTAACACATACCAAAGAACAGGCCATTTCACAAAATACTACAGAAATCAGTGTTCAGGTTCATTAAGATCTTGAAGTCTAACCCTCCAAATGCTTTCTACTTCAAAAAATTCTGGTCTTAAAATCTTACACTTGGTGGGGCAAGATAATAAGAAAAGAATTATAAGAGAAAGTAAGTTAATGTATTAATGGTTGTAGTGTTAACACACACACGATAGAAAACAAGGGTAAAAAAGAAAATGAACTAACTGACCAATGGATTGAAAAGGGCACTTTATACTGAGGATTTCTTTCAGTATAAAGAAATAAGGTTTCAGTTCTGGTGTTAAAGCATGATTACTTCTGAACAGGGTCACTGATCCAGTCTCTTCAAAGAGTTGACACTAAAACAATTATCACTGCTACTCTTGCTTGGTATATACCAAAAATAACAGATTAGAAGGGAAAAAGCTTTGTTTTGTTTGGGTCTTTTAAGAGAAAAAAAGGAGGAACAGATTATTTGATGAAATACCAACTTTTACCTTTCCTCCCATAATAAATTTGAATATTATTTTTGGTTCCTTTCAATACAATTTGTTTTGCCTTTAAAAATAAGGTATTGGCCCTAGCTGGGTAGCTCAGCTGACTAGCATGTCAGATATGCCAAGGTTGGAGCTCGATCCCTGGTCAAGGCACATACAAGAATTGCATAAATAAGTGGAACAACAAATCAATGTTTCTTCCTTTCTCTCTTTCTCCCTTCCTCTCTCTCTAAAATCAATAGATTAATTAAAAAGTTTATTTTAAAAAGCAGGCATTATATTTTGACCACTCAATCTTTTTTGAGTCACATATCTAATCTGATATTTTACTAGAAAAAGGCATCCATGTACACATATTGTACAATTTGCAAATATATATATGAAAATGCAAAGAAATTCAAGGGAGCCCCAGCTGGTTGGCTCAGTGGGTAGAGCATAAGCCTGCAGACTGAAAGGTTCTGTGTTCAATTCCAGTCAAGGGCACATGCCTGGGTTGTGGGCTCCATCCCCAATAGGGGGCGTGCAGGAGGCAGCCAATCAATGATTGTTTCTCTCCCTCTCCCTTCCTCTCTGAAATCAATAAAAATATATATTTTTTTAAAAATCACCGAACCGGTTTGGCTCAGTGGATAGAGCGTCGGCCTGCGGACTAAAGGATCCCAGGTTCAATTTCGGTCAAGGGCATGTACCTTGGTTGCGGGCACATCCCCACTGGGGGGCGTGCAGGAGGCAGCTGATCGATCTCTCTCATGGATGTTTATAACTCTCTATCCCTCTCCCTTCTTCTCTGTGGAAAATCAATAAAATATATTTAAAAAATAAAAATAATAATAATAATAATAAAGAAATTCAAAGGAAAGGTAAAAAATTCAGCTAAGTGGTTAACTATGGTAGAGAGGAAAGGGGTTAAAATTGAAAGACAGTTCACAAAAGGCTTACATTATATTGGTAATGATTTATGAAAATGAGTGATAGGTACATAAAAGTATTTTATTCTTTAAACCTTTGGGAATATTATAGTGTTAAAATTTTGCTCATTTTTTAAACACCTTATAAGAAAAACTGTTCAATAGAAAAGTATACTAGAACCTGCGGTTCTAAATCAGTAGCCTAGGATTGAATCTGGCCAAGACCTGTTTTGTTTGGACAACACAATGTTTTGTTTTGCTTTTTAGCTGTAATTTGAATGCACTCTTCAATTAGCCCGAATCATCACCATTTTCCTTACAGTCAATGAGTTCTTTAAAAGCAAAAGAAATTCGCCAAAGCCAATTCGGCTCAGTGGATAGAGCGTCGGCCTGCAGACTGAAGGGTCCCAGGTTCGATTCCGGTCAGGGGCATGTACCTGGGTTGCGGGCACATCCCCAGTAGGAGATGTGCAGGAGGCAGCTGATCAATGTTTCTAACTCTCTATCTCTCTCCTTTCCTCTCAGTAAAAAATCAATAAAATATATTTTTTTAAAAATAAAATAAAATAAAAAAATAAAAGCAAAAGAAATTGGAATCCTCATACAATGATAGTGAAAATATAAAATGGTACGGCTGCTTTGGAAAGCAAGTTGGCAGTTACTCAAAATGTTAAGCATAGAGTTATCATATGACACAGCAATTCCACTCCTAGATACCTACCTAACAGAAAGAAAATGTGCACACAAAGACTTTTACACAAATGTTCACAGCAGCATTATTCCTAATAGTCAAAAAGTGGAAACCACCCAAATATCCATCAACTGAAGAAAATATAATACAATGAAACATTCCACCATAAAAAAGAATGTACTGATAAATGCTACAACAAAAATAAACCTCAAAAACACTATTCTAAGTAAAAGAAGCCAATTACAGAAGAAGCCAATTACAGAAGGCCACTAATTATATAATTTCATTTATATGAAATGTCCAGAATAGGCAAATCTCAAATCTATAGAGACAGAAAGTAGATTAATAGGGTGATTAAAATGTCATAAAATTAGATAATGGTGTTGGTTGCACAACTCGGTAAATACATGTCTGTCAACCTGTGGTTGTTAGCCAATTCAACGCCAACAGGAATCCCCAATTTGGGGTGCAGTAAAGGAGGAGACTTTATGCAGTGTAAACAGCTCAATAATGTTGCATTTCAATTATGAAACAGCATAGGGGTGGAAAGCATGGCTGTGAGATGACCCTCAGGATGAGGTGGCTCTCAACCCCTCTCTGGATAGACAGTTCTGCTCTGCCTCTCCTCAGTCTGGTCTGGTGTGCCAAGATGACTCCACTCCACTCTACTCTGCTGAGCTGAGACATCTTTGGTTTCAGCTCAAGGTAGGAAAAATGCAGTTGTAGTTGGAAAAGGAAAGTGTATTCCCCTGAGCCAGAAGGGAGTTGACTTAGAGAAAGCAGTCCCTGGCCCTGGCCCCTGATTAATCTATTGTCATGCAAATGAGGGTTCCAAATCCTCAGTTTGATTTGTCCAAAAAGCACTGTCCTGATTGGTCAAAATGGAGCTGCTCTAATTGGTTGGTGAAGATGCTACTGAGGATATAGCCACACAGCTCCAATTAGACAGGGAAAGTCTCAGCCCTATTGGTTGAAATACACTCCAGGAACTCCTTTATATGGGTTTGCTCACTGGGCAGAAACACAGTGCAGGGAGGCAGGCAGTTTCGTGCAGACTTCTCCCTAAAGCACAGCTTGCTGAGAGGCCCTGTTCAGCAATAGCTGCCAGGCTCTAGTTTTTGTTTTTGTTTTTAATTTCAGCCCAATTAGCACCAGGAGCCCTTCTCAACAAGTATTTTCTTTGTCAGGGTCAACATTAAAAAAAGCACTGAACTGCTTTTTACTTTAAAGGAATGAATTATATGGTATGTATATTATATCTTAATAATAAAGGGCTAATATGCAAATTTTCCCCTCAACTGGAAGTTTGACAAGGGGCCGGGGCCAGCAGGCCAACCCCTCCCCCTGGCTGGCCCTGCCTGATCAGCTCCGAATGGGGTGAGCTGGCCAGACCCCTTCCCTGCATGAATTCGTGCACCTGGCCTCTAGTATCTTAATAAAGTAGTTTAAATATAAACAAACCAAAGACATCCATAGAGTTTATGAATTAGATTAATCTCTAAATGTGGTTCTCAAATTGTGGTATGAGAACTCTTAGGGGCCACCCAGAGCTTTTCAGGAATCTTGAGGTCAAAACTATTTTCATAATACAAGACATTTGCCTTTTTCACTGTGTTGATATTTGCACTAATGGTGCAAAAACAATGGTAGGTAAAACTTGACACCTTTGGCATAGTGACACCAAAATACATTAGTTTCAGGTAGTCATTGCATTCTTTATCACCACACACTGCACCAAAAAAATAAAATCCTTTTCACTTAAAAATGTCCTCAATAAGTAGTAAAAATTACTAATCTTGTTCAATCTTAACATACATATTTTTTATTTTTTATTTATTTATTTTTTAAAAAATATATTTTATTGATTTTTCACAGAGAGGAAGAGAGAGGGATAGAGAGTTAGAAACATCGATGAGAGAGAAACATCGATCAGCTGCCTCTTGCACACCTCCTACTGGTGATGTGCCCGCAACCAAGGTACATGCCCTTGGCCGGAATCAAACCCGGGACCCCTCAGTCAGCAGGCTGACGCTCCATCCACTGAGCCAAACTGGTCAGAGCAACATACATATTTTTTAATATGTGTGATGAAATGGGAAGTAGCTATAACTCACTTCTGCTCTAGATCAAAATTTTAAAAATATGATTATATGAGTTGTCACTTTTTTAATAGAACAGCATTTTTACTAGAAATGACTATTGGTTCCTATGGGAAAATGCATTCCCATTTCCAAACTCACTTGTACATAACTTTTATAATAAAAATGTTTCATAAAGTGAAGGCTGCCACTTCCCATGGGAAATCACTCCTCACTCCCCTTTAAAAAACAATATTACCTTTTAGCCTGAGTTAGCAGGAAAGGCCTGTTTTGTGGGTAGAGGAAGGAATGAGGCAAAAGGCAGAAGATAAAACTTGGCCTAAGAAACTATTTTGAAACTCCCTCTAGGCACTCACAAAGATAGGTCTGGTCGTGTGACCTCCTCCGGCCAATGAATTCTAAGCAAACAGAAGAGACACATACCACCACCTCTGGGTGGAAGCATTTAAGAGCCATTGCAGGGGGGTGGGGAGTGCAGGAGGGTATAGGGGGCATAAATGGTGATGGATGGAGACTTGCTTTGGGGTGGTGAACACACAATACCATGTATAGATGATGTATTATAGAATTGTGCACCTGAAACCTGTATAATTTTGTTAACTAGTGTTACTCCAACAAATTCAAAAAAAAGGAAAAAAATTTTAAATAAAGTTAAAAAGAAAATATATTTTGTTCTATCATGGTGATAGGCTAACTAGCATTAACATTTTATTATAGGATAAAATATGCATACGTTTTAAGATATTCAAACAAAATAAGTTTAAGGATTTACCTTGTTACTTAAAAGGGCTGTGTTCTACATTAAGGTACTATTCTAACTAGTTACAAAAAGGACTCCAAATGCTAAGAACCACACATTGAGAATTACACTTGTAAAAATCTACTAAGAATAGATAATTAATTAGTCTTTTAAAAGATGATTGTACATACATTGCTGACAAAGATTTGGAAAACCCCAAGGACCAACTTAGAACACTAATTTGATGCAGGACAAAGAGGTAATTCTAAAAAGGCATTTAATTGTACTAGTAGTGGTATAAGCAGTGTACCTGTGCATGAGAAAATAAATAGATCAAATCTAGCAGTGTGTATTGAGTACTATATATATAAGAAAAGGACTGATCTGGCATGTTTCAACACACACTAGAGTGCTCAAATTGGGTGCTGTGGAATAAAAGAGTTCATCCTTAATCTTTTCAGCATTTGATAAAATGTCCCTTTGTTCTTACCCATATTCACAAGCAATGTTTTGACCTGGTTTCCCAAGTTAGCTGATACTAAGAAGAGAAGCCCAGATTGCAAGGATTAATATTTTATTTACTGTAAACATAAAATAAAGGATCCTATCTCTGTAACAGCTGGCATTTTAATTCCTAAGAGACTCATCAACTTTGAGCAAACTAGACAAATAGTTTCTGACTTTGCAAAGCTGGACTTTTTATAGAGCTAGGTAATTTCTTGGTGGGCGTGTATATTTAAGTATTGAATACACTTTGGTTTAAAAAAAATTTTACTTCCTTTAGGAAGTTATATCTAGCTCACTAAACATACCATGGACTACAACTTAAATACAGGTCATAATAACAATAACAATAATACCCAAATAATAGCTAATATTTATATATGGTTTATTATAAATAAATAGGCACTGTAATTTTACATATTTTAACCAGTTTAATCTTCATAACATAATCTTCATAATCTTTTGGCAGGTACTATTATAATCTCTACTTTACAGATGAATGAACTGCGGTGGAGGACAATTAAGTGACTTGCTCCATATCACACATGTTAAGTAGTGTGGCTGGGATTCAACCCAGGATGTCTGGTGCCAAAGTCAGCATTTTTTTTTTTATTAATTGATTTTTAGAGAGAGGAAGGGGAAGGGTGGGGAGGGGGAGAGAGAAAGAGAGAAACAGACACAAAGAGAGACAGAGAGATTGATGTGAGAGAGAAACATGGCTCGGCTGCCTCCCACATGAGCTGCAACTGAGGATTGAACCCGCAACCCAGTTATGTGCCTTGATCAGGAATCAAACCTGCCACCAAAGTCAGCATCTTAATCTCAACTAGCCTTGTACTATCAATTTTCTGAATTTTAAGTATTTATTTTTCAAAACAGTTTTGAAATTCCATATATATCATAGCAAAAATGTTTCCCAAATCCTCATGATTAAGCTGTTAAACTGGAAATGGTTAACTTTAGCTGTTAAGTATACATATAAAATTAGTGACAGTCTTAGATTAATAGAATTGGATGCTATTCAAAAGCAAGGATATTGTAGCTTTTAAAGGAAAAATATTAATTTGAACCTTTCTGACTAGTGACTCAAACTGACTCAAATTACTTACATGTTAATTTCAAATCCCTGGCTCTCTAGCTACAAGTACAACCCTTAGAAAACCATAACTTGTTTTATGGGCTATCAGTCATTCTATAAACTAAACTATAATTAATTCCATATCATATAAAATAGCTTTTAATTTGTGCTTTCCTATTTTTCCTCAACTGTTATAAAGTGAACATATACCACTGAACTGCTACATTCCAAAATTTCTACATTTCTCGTTTCACCTTGATATTACGTTAAAAGGAAAAGTACTTCTCATGAGGTGGTTTTTTGTCATACTAGTAATGTTCTTGTTTTATATCTGGGTGTTTGTTTATCAGAGTATGTTTAACAAAAATTCATCAGATTATGTGCACTTTTCTATATGTATATTAGATACTTCAATAAAAGCTGTTTTTTTTAAAAGCTGTGCTTTTTAACACTACTTCAACAAAAACCATTACAGCCTGGCTGGCATGGCTCAGTGTTTGAGCGTCAACCTATGAACCAGGAGGTCACGGTTCGATTCCCAGTCAGGGCACATGCCTAGGTTGTGGGCTCAATCCCCAGTCTGGGGTGAGGAAGAGGCAGCCGATTGATGATTCTCTCTCATCATTGATGTTTCTACCTCTCTTTCCCTCTCCCTTCCTCTCTGAAATCAATAAAAATATATATTTAAAAACAAAAACCAAAAACCATTACATACCAACTTTATTAAAAACTGTCTCTGTTAAATTTTTCATCAGATGGTACTCTGCAGCACTAATACTCAATTCGTTTTTTCATATGGGGAAAAAAAAGAACCATGCAAGATATTCTATGGAACCAAAAAGTGCTATTTAATTCTTGCAAAAATCTCTGAGATTTAAAGATCTCAAAGGTAAAGAAAATCTTTTTTTTTTTAACTTCTATGCGCTTATTTTATTCTAACAACAACCTTATCAGGTAGATACTATGACAACCTTGTGGCAGACAGCCATAAGACGTATCCCAGGCCAACTGTTTTTATTATGTGACGCTGAAGTTCCTACATTGAGAGATGAGTCTGTTTCCTCTTTTTCAAACCATGTATTTTTATACCGGCCTTGAGCAAAAAAATGTGACAGAAGTGACGATGCATGACTCTCAAGGTTGGGACATAGAAAACAATACTGCTTCCACCGGCTTTCTCTCTCTCTCTCTCGAGATGCCTGCTCTTGGAACCTGCCCCCAGATTGTGAGTAGGTGCTCTGTCCACTGCCCCAGTGACATCTCCAGCCAACAAGCAGCATCAATTACCAGACGCGGGTAACCGAACCTCATCCAGATGATTCCAGCCCGCAGCCTGCAAGTCTTCCAGCTAGGCCCCAGACAGCATGGGGCAGAGACAATTCCCACTGTGCCCTGTCTGAACTCCTGACCCACAGAAATCACGAGATATTAAATGATTATGGTTGTTTTAGCTACTAGGCTTCTGAGGTAACTGGTTATGCAACAAGGTACACAGGTAGATAACCATGCTAGCAATTGGCAAAGCCAGAATTGGAATCCAAGTCAGCCTATGTATAAAGCCCAAACTCTTTCTACCATAAGTTAATGCCAAGTTTGTTCAGAGGTGCCCACATTTCCAAATAAAACAACAGTCTAGACTAGAGATGAAAAAGTGTAACAGCAATAAACAGCCCCCAAAATTAATAATTTCAATGAATACTCAGGACAAAAAAAGGTCATTCAATTGGCAGGCTCAAAATCTCAATATCATTTCTGACACATCTATATCCTTCACACTCTAATAATAGCATATCGGATAGTATCCACACTCTAGAGATGTTGAAGAAGTATCTCTACATCAATAACAACAAAGTTGACCATTTGTAGGACACTTTTACAAAGCACTTTATTTTATTTTTTATCTTTCATGCAATCTTTCTTGGAAATATATGCAAAAACATCTGTGATGATTAAAATATCAAAACTTTGTCTACAGCCATACCACCCTGAACGCGCCCGATCTCGTCTGATCTCAGAAGCTAAGCAGGGTCAGGCCTGGTTAGTACTTGGATGGGAAAATATCAAAACTTGAATCAACCCAGCTCCAGCCATATTCACTGCCATCCAAAGAGAGGCCAACAAATGCCGAGCCCTGGCCGAGCTGGATATCCCTGCCGGGAGTTAGCGGCCTTGGCAGGGTGGGTGACTCACTCTGTGACATTCCCCCTGGGCAGTCATATTTCTTCCTCAGACCCCTGCTCAGCCTTCCAGGCCTCAGGGCACCAAACACAGGTAGTCCAGAGGGTGAAAAGGCCTTCCCTGCCTCTGCTGTCCCAGGGGACCTACAAATGGAGAAGTATCTGAGAGGTCACTTCTGGGCATGATTGCAGGGTAACGGTCTTGGCTGTAATCTCTCTGGCCCAACTGACCAGATCCTCAGCTTAACGACATGGGGTGGTGGTAGTGGGGGGATTGGCCAATTCTGGGTCCCAAAAACCTGGTGTTGGATTTACAGCTTGAGTCCACCCTAGTGGGGGGCAGGGTGCTGGGGTCCAACCCCAGAAGGTCCAGGGGTCCTCAAAAGTGTGGACGGAGTCGGCGAAGAAGGAATGACACGGAGACAGCATTTAGTTGATCAGCAGCCTAGCCAGGATCTCCAGCCAAGTTCTGGTCAGGATCTCCAGCGAAGTTCTGGTTAGGATCTCCAGCCAGGTTCTGTGTCCATGTTCTCTTGCTAGGTTCTCCAGCCAGGTTCTCCAGGTTCTCCAGCCAGGTTCTGTAGCCATGTTCCCTCGCTAGGTTCTCCAGCCAGGTTCTGTCCAGGTTCTCCAGCCAGGTTCAGTCACCAGGTTCTAGTCAGGTTCTCTTGCCATGTTCTATCCAGATTCTGTAGCCAGGTTCTGTCTCTAGGACCTTCAGCCAGGTTCTCTCGCTAGGTTCTGTCTCTAGGTTCTGTTGTCAGTTTCTGTCCAGGATCTTTTGCCATGTTCTGTGTCTAGGTTCTGTGTTACAAAGCACTTTAACAATCACTAATTTGATCTTCAGAAAACACCTGAGACAGGTAAGGCAGGCATCACACAGATGCGGCTCAGAAAAGTTAAAGTAACTAGCTACAGTAACTTAGTTAAGTAAGGATTCAATTTCAGATTTTCTGACTCCAGGTGCTTTTGTCAACTCAATTAAACTCAGCTCCAAAGAACATTTATGGTGCATGTATCTCCACATACTGTGTAACACTTTTTCTACAAGTACTTATAAAGTACCTACTTTGTGCAAAGCATCATGCCAGGCGCTGTCTCTCTAACCCCGTGATGGTGAACCTTTTGAGCTCGGCATGTCAGCATTTTGAAAAACCCTAACTTAACTCTGGTGCCGTGTCACATATAGAAATTTTTTGATAATTGCAACCATAGTAAAACAAAGACTTATATTTTTGATATTTATTTTATATATTTAAATGCCATTTAACAAAGAAAAACCAAACAAAAAAATGAGTTCACGTGTCACCTCTGACACACGTGTCATAGGTTCGCCATCACTGCTCTAACCTGTGCTCTCCACTCCCAGGGTCAATACAAAAACATTTGTGATATAGCTAATTGCTGTAAAAAGCCAGTCTTTCCCCCACTTTGATCCATTCTCTACATTGCCAACTGACACTTTTTCCTAATCCACCTCCTTAATCATATCATTCAAAAACTGTCAAAGGTAACATCTTACCCCCAAAAATATAGGCCATATTTCCTGGTCTGCTTTCAAGATCTTCTATAATCTGATCCCAGTTTCTTTACTTAAATTAATTTCCTTGCATTTACTGAGTAAAAAACATGCATTAATCTCTTCCTTCTTCCCCAGCTTCACTTTCTTTATACCTTCTTTCCCTCCCTCTTGTTCATACAATGATCCAAGTCCAAAAGCAAAACTCAAGTATTCTTCCTCAAGTCTTAACAGAGTCCTTCCCTCCAAGACCTTAACATCTACTGGAGACCTACAATGAACAATCCAAAACAATACATAATAATTAAATTAGGTAGTAGAGATTACAGCTCACAGAAATTTAACAAAGAATCACTGAGTGTGCTCTCCCTCCCTGGAGCACATCTATGCCTTTCCTTACCCCCTCTCCTTCTCCCACAGGCCCCATGAGACTTGCAACCAGGGGGCAATGGGCAGCAGCTGCTCATCCTGGGCTAACCCCCTGAACCTGTCCCCAGTGCCCCCTTTTCGCTGACTCTCCAATGAGCTGAAAGCAGCCTCCTTGGCTCATTTCTTTCCTATAACATTTCTAGAGGCCAAAGCAGCCTCGCCTGGGCTCTCTCCTGTTGCTTCTTCTATCCTAAGCCCTTCCTGGTTTCACTGTACCCAGCTTTAACAAGCATACTCTCAAAATAAAAAATAAAAAAAAATAAATGAGGGCTGCAGGAATGCCTTCAGGAAAAGGTAGCACTTGACATGGCTGATAGACACACCGGATTCAAACTAGCAAAAGTAAAAGCAACCTGAACTGAGGAACAACCTAAAAGCCTTTTCTTCTACCCAACTTCTTCCCATTTACATCTTACTTAATCCTCCAGCCAGCATCATCTCCTTCAAGAAGAAGCATTCCTCAGTTACTTTAGCATCTAATCTAAGCTCTCTTCTCTGAGCTTCTAATGTAATCTAAAGAACTCATTCTGGTAGTCATTGCATATTATAGATCTCATCTCTTCACCTTGACAGCAATATGTCTCTATACAGTAAGCATTTGATATTTGATAAGATGAACTCAATTCAGTAGCCATTGTTGCTTTCAGTCATTTAAAAACCCATTAATCGTTTCTTAACTTACCGGGCATCTCCTTTGGAAAGATTAGTATTTACAGGATTAAGAATAACCTTGTTTGCATCTACATCCACCACACATTTGGTATGCAAGTCAATTTCTGTAAATGAAAAAAAAAACAACGGAAAAATAGTCATTTTTAAAGTAATTTATTTCAGAAAAAGCATTTGACAAAAATCCAACATTCTCTCGTGATAAACACATTTAACAAACTAGGAATAGAAGGAAACTTCTTCAACCTGATAAAGGGCATTTACAAAAAACTACAGCTAGCCCTGACTGATTTGGCTCAGTGGATAGAGCGTCGGCCTGTGGACTGAAGGGTCCCAGGTTCGATTCAGGTCAAGGGCACCCAAAAAAACAAAAACAAACAAACAAAAAACGACAGCTAAAATCATACTTAATGGTGAAAGACTGCACGGTTTACCCTCTAACATCAGGAATAAGACAATGATGTCTACTATTGCAACTTCCATTCAATATTGTACTAGAGGTTCTAGTCAGGGCAGTTAGACAAGGAAAACAAATAAAAGGCACCCAGATTAGAGAGAAGTAAAACTATCTCTATTTGCAGGTGATATGATCTTGTTTACTGAAAATCCTAAGAAATGTACTAAAAGACTACTGGAATAAACAAGTTCTGAGAAATTGTAGAATAAAAATCAATATACAAAAATCAGTAGTGTTCCTTATACACCAGCAATGAAAAATCCAAAAATAAAGTTAAGAAAACAATTTCATTTATACTACCATAAAAAAGATTTAAACACTAAAGGATAAATTGAAAAGAAGTGCAAGACATGTACACTGAAAATTCTAAAACATTGTTTCAAAGAAACTAAAGATTTAAACAATTGGAAAAACATTTATGTTTATGAATCAACAGAATTAATACCATTAAGATGGTAATACTCCCCAAATTGGTCTGCAAGATTCAAGGCAATTCCTATCAAAATTCCAACTGGCTTTTTTTTTTTCCTATTTCAAAAATTAACAAGCTGATCCTAAAATCTATATGAAAATGCATGAGATCCAGAATAGCCAAAACAATCTTAAAAAAGAAAAACAAAGTAGAAAGGCTATATTCATCAATTTCAAATTTACTATAGACTATAGTAATCAAGACAGTGTGGTACTAACATAAGGATAGAAGGATAAACAGATAAATGGAACAGAGAATCCAGAAATATACTTTCATATTTACAGCCAAATGATTTTGACAATGGTGTCAAGACCATTCAATACGGAAAATATAGTCTCTTCAGCAAATGGTGCTGGAAACTGGATATCCACATGCAAAAGAATGAAGTCAGATTCCTTCCTAATTCATACACAAAGATTAACTCCAATAGATCATAGATATAAATGTAAGAGCTAAAACTATAAAACTCTTTGAAGAAAACATAAGGGTAATTCCACATGACTTGGGGTTACGTGATGGTTCTTAGACGCCAAAAGCACAAGCAACGAAAGAAAAAACAGATAAATTAGACCACATCAAAATGAAAAACCTTTGTGCTTCAAAGGACACACACCATCAAGAGAGTAAAAAGACAACCCACAGAATCAAGAAACTATCTGTCAACCATATACTTAATAAGGAACTTACATCAGACAATAGGAGGAGCTATTACAACTCAATAATAATAATAATAATAATAACCCAATTTTTAAATAGGCAAAGGATCTGAATAGACTTCTCTCCAAAAAAGATACAAAAATGGGCAATAAGCACAGATGCATCATTAGACACTGGGGAAATGCAAATCAAAACTACAATGAGATACCAGTTCACACCACTAGCATAACTAGAATTAAAAAGACAGATAATAAATAACAAGGACTTGGGGGGAAATGGAACCTTCAAACAGTACTGATTGGAATGTAAAATAGTGCAGTCATTTTGGAAAATAGCCTGGCAGTTCCTCAAAAGTTAAACATAGAATTAGCATATGACCCAGCAATTCCCAATCCTAGATATATTCCCAAGAGAAATGACAACCTTTGTCTATGCAAGAGTCTGTACATGAATGCTCATAACAGTATTATATGGCTATTCATAATAGGCAAAAAGTGGAAACAACCCAACTGTCCATCAACTAGTAAATGGATAAAGGTGGTATATCCACAAAATGGAACATTATCTGGCAATTAAAAGAAATAAGTACAGATACATAGTACAACATGGGTGAAGCTTATGCTAAGTGAAATAAGCCAGTCACAAGAGACCACATATTGTATGATTCCATTTATTTCAAATGTCCAGAATAGGCAAATAAAGACAGCAAATAGACTAGTGAATGCCTAGATGGGGAGAGTGACTGCTAGTAGATATGGTTTTCTATTTGGGGTGATAAACACATACTAAAGTTGATTATGCTGACAGTTGCACAACTAGCATAAGCATAATAAAAACCACTACATGGATGAATTATATGATGTGTAAATTATACCTTACTAAAGCTTTTTTTTTACATATAGGCTATGTTTATGGTGTCATATTTTTATATATTCTTATATTTTTCTGACCTAAGGTATGAAACTTTCTGTCTGCCTTATCTCCACTACCCAAAAATATGATCTAAGAAAGGAGCTGTACTACATTAGTCATTTTGTATTTCCCAAAGAACCTTGGTCAAATATCACATTATCATTATAACTTTAAAGTATTTCCACTGCCAGGAAATGTCATTTCTTTCTCTCTTTTTTTTAACTTGTATAATTAAGACAAATAAAAAAAAAATCTCTCTCTTAGTGCCTGTCAACTTATTTTGTATCCGTTATTTTTCATTAATTCTCAAAGATATAACTTAGAAGCACAAAAAATGTAGTGGTTTTTTATGTTTGTTTTGTTTGTTTGTTTGTTTGTTTGTTTGTTTGCTTTTTTACCCAAGACATTTTCAGGCAAAGAGAAATCAAAGGAAAACATCAGAGCGATGTTTTACCTAGGTGTAGAAGACTAACCACCAAAAAGGCGTATGTTCCACCATAGTCAATTAGCATTAATGCTTTGTGTTAAATTCACTCTAGACTATTCCAGAAATGTGGCAAGAAAGTCTCAGCCACACTGCAAAAACTTTTCAAACATGCAATTTCACTTATTCCTTTTCCTTAGGCCCAGAGCTCAACAAAGTTTGCTATGATCATACTTTGTTAATACTAGCCCTTAATGGTATGCTCACACATATACATTTAACAAAGTATTATTGAACTTTTAAAAAGGAACAAAAGTATTGGATGAGCATACTGTATTGGCTGGCCCCTTACAGTCAAATCTGTATTATAATAAAAGCATTATCAACTCTCCGGAAACTGTACTGTGACTCAGAATCTACTATCTCACCCCTCACCACAAGGTTCATTATTAGTTTCTTGCAAGAACGTTTGGTCTGAGCAAAGGAGCTGCATGTATAGTTCTGTATGCATAAGTATATATCTAGAACGAATGCCTGAAAAACTATAAATAAAATAACACCCCCCCCACACACACACACAGAAAGTAGTGTTTTGCCTTCATTTCAAATGATCTTGAATTGAGAAGAAATCCAAACTTTTTTCTGTAATATTTGTATGCTTTTCTCTGTCCTCTTCACAGTTCTTTCCTTCTCCCCTTCATGAAATTTGATACAATCAATAATTTGTAAGTATTAAATGGCATGATAAAGGAACCAATCAATCCCTGGAAAATCCTGTATAATATAAAGAATTGCCTAATAACTAATATATCCAACCTAAAATCATTTTGTCCTCAAGAGTGCAATACTTACAAATGCCCCTACATCTAACTTACATCAAAGGTAGCCTTTAAAATGTAAACAACTATCTTTACTTCTTTATTAGCTCAGTTTTCATTATCAAACAAAATTCCCACCCCAGCTCTGTTGACTGATACATAGATATTAAGGGGAGGCTTTTCACAAGACTCTTTAGAATATAGGTGGAATGTCTAGGACACAAACACCCAAGCTAAGAAATCAGTGAGATTTGAAGAGAATTTAAGGGTCAGGTATATGACAGCATCCTATATAATAAAAGACTAATATGCAAATTGACCAAATGTCAGAACAACCGGTCGCTATGACATACACTGACCACCAAGGGGCAAATGCTCAACACAGGAGCTACCCCCTGGTGGTTAAGTGCACTCTCACAGGGGGAGCGCCTCTCAGCCAGAAGCCGGGCTCACAGCTGGCAAGCACAGCAGTGGTGGCAGGAGCCTCTACCACCTCTGCAGCGCTAAGGATGTCTACTGATGGCTTGGGCCCCCGAGGGCTCCCAGAATGCGAGGGCACGCAGGCCAGGATGAGGGACCCCCACCCCACAAATGTGCAAATTTTGTACACCAGGCCTCTAGCTTTAAATAAAATGCTATAGTGAAAGTCCCATCAAATGCTACTGGTTGGTTGAATTAAATTATATGGCTATAAGATTCTAAGTATGACATTTCTTTCCATGAAAAACTTCTTGCTCACCAGGCTGGTGTGGTTCAGTGGTTGAGCATCAACCTATGAACCAGGAGGTCACAGTCCAATTCCGGTCAGGGCATTGCCCAGGTTGCCGGCTCAATCCCCTGTGTGGGGCATGTAGCCATTCAATGATTCTCTCCCATCACTGATGTTTCTATCTCTCTCTCCCTCTCTGAAATTAATAAAAATATTTTATAAAAAAAACTTCTTGCTCTATATGGCTTAGAAAGCAAAACAGTGATTAAATAGCAGTAACAAATTTAGGCCTTAATCTGAATTTTAAATTTCTTTTAAATTTAAAAAAATACCACCAAAATCCAAAAGATAAGCATCTTCCTTTGTTTGGAACAATACTTAAATTAAAAAGATGAGGGTTAGCTGCTATTCACTGCCTTTACAAAAATAGCACTGAAGTACACCCATGTTCATAGCATCATTATTCACAATAGCCAAAAGGTGGAAGCAACCCAAATGACCATTGATGAATAAATGAGTAAACAAAATGTGATATACATTTAACAGAATATATTGAACCTTAAAAAGGAACAAAATTCTGCTAAAACACGAACGGACCTTGAAGCCCTTATACTAAGTGCCACAAGCAGTTACAAAAGGACGAATATTGTACGATTCCACTTATATGAGGTGCCTAGAGTAGTCAAATTCATAGAGATAGAAAGCTGGATGGCAGCTGCCAAGGGGTGAGCTGAGGGGGCAATGGGGAGTTTAATGATTCATGAGTATAGGGTTTCAGTTTTCACAAGATAAAAAATGTTCGAAAGATGAAAAGTAGTAATGATTACACAACAAATGAATGTACTTAATGTCACTGAACTGTACACTTAAAAATGGTTTAAAGTCCTGGCCAGTTTTGCCAGTGGTTAGAATGTCGGCCCAAGGACCCAAGGGTCACGGGTTCGATTCCCAGTCAAGTAACCTAGCCCCAGCAGGAGGTGCATGCAGGAGGCAGCCAATCGAGGTCTCTCTCTCTCTCTCCCTCTCTCTCTCTCTCCCTGCTCCCTCCCTCTCACTCTCTCTAGAAATCAATGGAAAAAATATGCTCTGGTGAAGATTTTAAAAAATGGTTTATGGTGGTAAATTTTATGCTATGGGTACTTTACCACAATAAAAAAAATAGCACCAAATATTCATCGTTATTATAGTAACACATTCCTAGGGAAACCTAAAATAATAAAGTTGGGATTTCATTAGCAGTATGTCTGGAAACCAATAAAAAAACAGAGTGATCTTAATGTTAAGTAGTACTATAAGTTTATGTTATGACTAATCAAATTTTATTTATAGTACTCAAACCATGAATGCTTTGATGTATCCACGTGTCCTTAAAAGAAAGAAAGAAAAATTTACTTCACTGATGTTAAAGATCCCACATTATTTCCCAAACAGGATCCCTTTGTAGGTCAAGTTCTTCAACTTGAATATTAAAATACGTACAGCTGACAATTCAGCTTATTCAGCCAGCAAATTAGTCACCTTGCAAAGTGAACAATAATTTGAAACAAGTCTTTCTTCAATGCATAAATCAGCTATGGCTCATTCCCCAATGACATCATAGTAAAAGATGGGCAGGACCTGGGAGACTCCCTTTACATAACTCATGTTTCATCTGAGACCTGCATCATTCTCAGTGTGGACAAAATAATTCTGAGTTGCCTATTTAGTACTCTGCTTTTCTAATTCTCCAGAAAATTAGTAATTATTTTCAAAATAAACCTACTACTCAGAAATATAAATGTACCTCCTTTTTCCTTCCAGTTACATTCTTAAAAAGCTAACTATAACTTACTCTTAAATTCACGATTTTTAAAAGAGAATAACTTATTTATAAGACTCACATTTTAATTAAATTGCAAATCTTGCATGCTATACGGTTCTATTTCCAACTAATTTGTGTCACATTCCTAATACTTTTAAATGTCTATGCATGCTCATATAAACAAAACATTCATCGTTAATATTTCATGTATAAAGGACTTGCTTTCCCAAGTGGAATGTAATATTATTATTGGCAGCATAAGGAATATGACTTATACTTCTTTACTATACTTATAGGCTGCTTGGGACCCCCTTAAGGCCCAATGACCTAGGGAGAAACAAAATTACCTGATGCCCATACATAAAAAGCAAACTGATGTTTTGCTTTCCAGTAAGATATATATAAAATATCCTAATAATCTACTTTTATGTTTTTACCAGTGAACATAAAAAATCTATTCAATAAATAAAAAAATATAACTAAACTCTAACATGGCTAAAGAAAAGGCTGAGGAATAAAGAAAGATCCAAGACATGATGGTTGATATGGGGAATAGAATTTATAGTATGAAAATAATTAAAATAATCTATGTGGCCCAAAATATAAAATGTATATATTCAAGAAACTAATCAGCTTCAGAAGGCTATAAAATAGGTATTTAAAAACTTATAAGGCAAAACCAGGATAGGCTAAACAATCTTGAAAAAGCAGAACAAAACAGAAAGACTACACTCACTAATTTCAAACTCACTACAAAGCTAGAGTAATCAAAACAGTATGGTATTAACATAAGAATAGACATATAAGTCATTAAATAGAACTGAGAATCCAGAAATATACAGTCAAATTTATGGTCAACTGATTTTCAACAAGGGTACCAAGACAATCCAATGGGAAAAGTATAGTCTTTTCAACAAATGGTGCTGGGACAACTGGATATGCACATTTATAAGAATAAAACCAGACCTCTATCTCACACCACATTGAAAAATTAGCTGCAAGTGGATCAAAGAACTAAATGTAAGAGCTAAAATTATAGAACCCTTAGAAGAAAACATAGGCATAAATCCATGTGGCCCTGGGTTAAGTAATGATTTCTTAGATACAACATCAAAAGCATAAGCAACAGTATGCGTGCATATTAGCATAACCAATGGACACAGACACTGGGGCAGTGGGGGCTTGCCCAGGATAGGAATGGCTAGGGGGGGAGGGTTAATCAGGGGGGAAAGGAGACATATGCAAAACTTTAGACAAAAAAAAAAAAGCATAGCCCTAGCCGGTTTGGCTCAGTGGATAAAGCATTGGCCTGTGGACCAAAAGGTCCCAGGTTCGATTCTGGCAAGGGCATGTACCTAAGTTGCAGGCTCCTCCCCGGCCCAGGCCCTGGTCGGGGCGCGTGCAGGAGGCAACCAATTGATGTGTTTCTCTCACATCAATGTTTCTCTCTATCTTTCCCTCTCTCTTCCACTCTCTCTAAAAATCAATGGAAAAATATCCTCAGGTGAGGATTAAAAATAAATTAATAATAATAAAAAGTAGTTTAAAAAAAGCATAAGCAACAGAAGAAAAAATAGATAAACTGGATTAGACCACATCAAAATGAAAAACTCTGTGCTTCAAAGGACACCATTAAGAGAATGAAAAGGCAACCCACAAAAATCAAGAAAACATTTGCAAATCATATATCTGATAAGGGACTGGTATCTAGAATGTATAAAAAGGTCTTTTTTTAAAAATATATTTTATTGATTTTTTACAGAGAGGAAGGGAGAGAGATAGTTAGAAACATCGATGAGAGAGAAACATCGATCAGCTGCCTCCTGCACACTCCCCACTGGGGATGTGCCCGCAACCCAGGTACATGCCCTTGACTGGAATCAAACCTGGGACCTTTCAGTCCGCAAGCCGACGCTCTATCCACTGAGCCAAACCGGTTTCGGCTAAAAAGGTCTTAAAGCTCAATAATAAAGAGACAATTTTAAAAATAAGGTTTAAATAGAGATCTCTCCAAATGCATGCATACGACTAGTAAACACATTAACCTGTGCTCAATATCATTATACATTGAGGAAATACAAATCAAAACCCCAATGAGATACCACTTCACGCCCACTAGGAAGGCAATAATCAAAAAGAGAGACAAGAACAAGTGTTGGTATGGACATGGAAAAACGAAACTTCACACCTTTTAGGGGATTGCAAAATGGTGCAGTCACTTTGGAAAATAATTTAACAGTTCCTAAAAGTTAGAGTTACTATATGACCCAGCAATTCCACTTCTATGGATATAATTACCCAAGAGAAATGGAAATATGCACCTACAGAAAAACATACACACAAATGTTCATAGCAGTATTATTCATAACTAGAGGCCCAGTGCACAAAATTCCTGCATGGGGGGTGAGGGGGGAAGGGTCCCTCAGCCCAGCCTGCGCCCTCTCGCAATCCGAGACCCATCGGGGAATGTCCATCTGCCGGTTTACGGGCCTAAACTGGCAGTCGGACATCCCTCACAATCCGGGACGCTGCATGCACCAGTGACCATACTTTTCATACAGGTGAAAGGCATCTTGCTGTTCTATGGGCAGCTACAATTTTTTGCCCTGATTATAAAAAGTAGTAGATAACATGATCCTTCTGAGGCAGTAGTAACATTTTCCCTATATTATGGGTGGAAAAACTAAAGCAGAGAGAAGTTATAAGTGTCAGAATCAGGGCTGACCACAAAATGTGCAAGCCAGAGTCCATGCATGTCATCACTGCATCATCCTATTTTTTCAGTGTTAGAGTAGCCTTGCCAGGTTTTAATTTTTAAATCTAAAAGACTGTTCCCAATATATAGGGTAGGGTCTCTAGGCCAGGCCGGCGATCAGGGCCGATCTGTGGGGCAACTGGTGGGGCAATCGGGGGACCCCTGCTGGCACCTGCCTTGGCTGGCCTAGAGCTGCCCACTTGCCAGCCCTGCCCCTGCCGACTGGTCATTCCACAGGTCGTTCTGCTGTTCAGTCAATTTGCATATTAGTGTTTTATATAGATAGAAAACCAAAAAGTGGAAACAAGGTAAATGCCCATTAACCAATGAATGGACAAACAAAATACAACATATTCACATCACAAAATATTATTCAGCTTTAAAAAGGAATGAAGTATTGGCCTTGGACAAGTAGCTCAGTTGATTAGAGCATCAACCAGATACCAAAAGGTTGCGAGTTTGATCCCCAGTCAGGGCACATGCAAAAATAAGCCCTAAATACAATATGCCAAGTAAAAACAATCTGATACAAAAGCCTACAAATTGTATTATTTCATTCATATGAAATGTCCAGAATAGGCAACTCCATAGAGACCAGAAGTAGATTAGTGGTTGCCAGGGGCTGGGAAGAGGGGGAGGGTGCTGGAGTGGGGAGTGGGTGAAGAGTGACTGCTAATGGGAGAGAGTTTCTCTTTGGGATGGTGAAAATGTTCTGGAATTGGATAGTGGTAATGGTTGCACAACTCTGCAAATACACTAAAAGCCACTGAATTATACACTTTTGATACATGAATTATATCTTTTTTAAAAACTTAGAAGGAATGACCCACTGCACTCAATAGTTATAAAATATGGTTAGAATCCTTTAGTCATATTTCTAAATACTCACTACTCTAAAGATCTCAGCCAACTCAATTCTTCTTACTCTTAATTAATAACCTCATATTCTACTTCATCAAGAAAATTAAGCACTCCAGGGCTTTCCCATTATATAATTATCCTCTTCCTCTCATATTTCAAAAATTCCCCTCTCTGTTACCTCTTTCTGTCTATAACAAAGCTTAAACATCTCCCAACCTTAAAAAAAAAAAAAAAAAAAAGCCTGTTCCTAACTACATCTCTGGATACCACTCTTCATCCTTCCTTTTTACATGGACTTTGTGAAAGAACATCCATGTAACTCACTGCCTCCACATTGGCACACCCACTTTTTTCTCAGCTCACTACCAACACGCCGACTCATTCATTCAGTCAGTCAAAATTATTCTGAAAATTACCACTGACTGCCATCAAGCCAAATCCGCTGAAGACAACTCAGTATTATCATGCATGCCACTCCTGTGATATCTGTCTACTGACCTTTTTGGGACACATTCCCCCCTGGCTTCCACATTACTTTCACCTGCTTCTCCTTATGTCTTCCTCCTTGGCTTGTGTCCTCCTTCCAAATAAAGAACATGCCTTAATTTGGTATTCTATCGTCTAAATATAGTAATGACTCCCAAATCTACATGTATCTCCGGTCCCTTTGTTTCAGACTCATATATACAACAGTCTTCTAGATCCATTCACTTGGCTGCACTTCAGACACCTAAAAATCAACAAGTCTGTTGAGTTTCTTATCTTATTCATAGTTATAGGTACAGTACATGCACATGACACAGACTAAATATTGTTGAGTGTCTAAGAATAGAACTCGTCATATCCCATACCTCTACCGTAAAACCTGCTTCTCTTATACTTCTGATCCCAGTTGATGACTTATTCAATTAGTCATCTTAATCAGAAGTTTTGTAGTTAGTCTTTCTATATTTCCTAAATTTCTTTCAAATCGCCTTGACACTTTCTTTCTGGGTAAATCTAGAATGCAAGGCCATAAAAGCTCTTTACCCAGCCCATCTCCCAGAAATGTATTTGCAGCCCACCACCTTGAGGGACTAGTTCTTCCCTCAGGACAAAGAGTAGGCCTGCTCACCACTTTAAAGCAACGGATTCCCCAAGCTCAGTGTTCCTCAAATGCAACACAAACCCACTAGACTCCTCCTCATCACCTTTGTGAGATTTGCAGGCAAGGAAAACTGCTCACACTGCTTGCTGTGCCATGAGCAAGTCCTCTGACCTAGGAGTCCCATGTCTTCTATCAGCATCCATGAAATAGTAGCAAGTTAACTTATTAGCTTGTGGGGACAGTAAAGGCACACAGAGTAATTTATCTTCCTAAAGTATCACTTTAACAGTGCCACTGCTCTATAGTCTATATAGTCACTGTACTCCTCAAACAATGTTTGACATCCTTCTTAATCTGCCCATACCTCACTTAAATAATTTCATATCCCTCTACTCCCCACAAACCTCTCTTCTTCAGGAAAGGCAACTTTCATCACTCTTCTCACCCCTCACTCCCTATCCAGTGGTTCTCAATCTTCCTAATGCCACAACCCTTTAATACAGTTCCTCATGTTGTAGTGACCCCCAACCATAAAATTATTTTTGTTGCCACTTCATAACTGTAATTTTGCTACTGTTATGAATCGTAATGTAAATATCTGATATGCAGGATGTATTTTCATTGTTCACGACCCACAGGTTGAGAACCGCTGCATACTCTTCCAACTACTCTTTCAACTTTTCCAACAAAGCATAGAATTTAAGGGCTTGGGCTCTGGAGTTTAACTGTCTAGGTTCCAGTCGCCAGTTACTCCACTTTGTAGTTATGTGACTTGGGGCAAGTTGCTACACTTGCCTAAATTCCCATTTTCTAATGTGTAAAATGGAATTACAATATAAATACTTCCTAGCATTGTTGTGAGGATTAAGTGAAATAATCTAATTCTGCACTTGGGACCATGTCAGCACACTGTTACCTGTGAATAACTGTGAATTATACTGTCTCCTTCCTGATATCTGAATTTTTACATCTAATTTCTTCACTGTTCTTGCAAATGACTTGCTAATTCCTACCACTCCTTTTGTGTACCCCAAATGCCATGCCTTCCACTTTGCCCACAGTCTTAAACTCATTCCTCATCATTCTGAAGGCCCACCCCCATTTCTTTAATTCATAATGCATTGTCATCATTGCATTGTGTAGATGTATTCTTATAATTGACTCACCTGTGCATCTCTTATTACCAACAAAACAGTGAGCTTCTTTGGTCAAAGATCATGACTTATGTTTCTTGTGTATCCTGCACATCTTTGAAAATTATATAAACTCAGCGATGCAAGGTACCCTTGACCCCTCGACCAAGAGTTGTATGGGAGTTCAACCAGGGGACGGGGTGGGCCAGGGAGGGAGGGAGGCCCCGGCCTGCAGCGGCGGTGGCAGTGGCAGTGGCAGGCAGCCAGGAGAAGGGAGGGAGTACCTGGCCGGCAGCCCACAGCCGCAAGTGACCCTACCAGTGAACAAATTTCATGCACTGGGCCTCTAGTGTCCAATATAATAGTAAAAGTATAGGCTTTAATGGCAAAGCAGGTGAAATTCAATCTCCAAAATAACGGTTTAGTAATTCCGGGGAGTTAACCTCTCTGAGATTCTGTTAAATAGGTTGACACTCAACCACTGAGCCACCCTGGCCAGGCTCAATACCATCTTTTAATGATATCTACAGCTTCTGAGAGCTAAAGCCCAGTACCAATTAAGTCATGGATTTGTATCTCATAGACCAGTCACCTTCACACACTTCCCCATAGAGTACACTGATGGCCTTTGCCAAATTTTTTAAAGAGCATGCTCTGCTAAACACAAGGAGACTTGATCAGCAAGCATAAAGATCAATATTAAATTCATTTCTGCTCAATAAACATCTCAACTCATCTGCTTAATGAATAGTTTTATCAGTGGTTTCTTCCATCTTCAGAACTTAAGAATTAGAAAAGTTATATATTAGCCATTGTTTTATGGAGGTGAGGGAATAAAAGTAAATACCAATTCAAACACATTTTTATATTATTTTATAAAAATTATACTTTCTTCTCCAAAAGCTCTGGCCCTATGTGTATAAATTCCTATTTCAGTCACTGAGTTGACAGTAGAAACAAAAGAATGGTGTAATAGATGTGTGTGTCTCATTTCCATTAGCATATCCAGCAGCTGCTATGAAAACAAGTATCTTCTGTTTTACAAAACATGTCAGAAATTTCCATCCAGTCATCTTTAACTCCAACATCAGTCCTCTCTGAAAAAGCCAAAGAATCACCATTGGCCACAGGGTCAAAACACCTTCTTGTTTCAAACAGATTCTCACCTCCTACCCTGCCCCTTCATTTCCTAAGCTAAGGATTAGCTATTTCTTAACTGACTGCCAGGGCCTTCTAAGCTTCCTCCTATTTCCTCAGTCTTACCTTGTCTTTTTAAATTTTTTTTCAATTACAGTTGACATACAATATTTAGTACCATGTATACAACATAGTGATTAGACATCTATATAATTTACGAAGTGTTCACCCCAATAAGTCTAGTACCCAACCTGACACCATACATAGTTATAATATTATTGACTATATTCCCTATGCTGTACTTTGTATTCCCTATAACTATTTTTATAAGTGCCAATTTGTACTTCTTAATCCCTTCACCTTTTTCACCCATTCCCCTAAACCCTCTCCCATCATTTTGTTCTCTGTATCTATTTTTGCTTCTGTCGAGTTTGTTGGTTTATTTTGTAAGTGAAATCATGTGGTATTTGTCTTTCTCTGACTTGTTTGAAAAGGGAACCCTCATGCACTGTTGGTGGGATTGTAAACTGGTGCAGCCACTATGGAAAACAGTATGGAGTTCCTCAAAAATTAAGAATAGCCCTAGCTGGTTTGGCTCAGTGGATAAAGAGTGGGCCTGCGCACTGAAGGGTCCTGGGTTCGTTTCTGGTCAAGGGCACATGCCCGGGTTGCAGGCTCAATCCCAGTCGGGACTGCGCAGGAGGCAGCTGATCAATGATTCTCTCTCTCTCCCTCTACCCTCCTCTCCCAAATTAATAAAAATATATTTTTAAAAAAATTAAAAATAGAGCTAACTTATGACCCAGCAATTCCTCTTCTGGGTATTTATCCAAAGAAATCCAAAACACTAATTCAAAAAGATATGTGTGCCCCTATGTTCATTGCAGCATTATTTACAATAGCCAAGATATGAGAGCAACTTCAGTTTTGTCTCTGATTCATGACTGCTTGCTTGGTTTTGACCGGCCTCCTTACTTTTCCCATTCACATGCTTCATTTTCATCATGAGCTCTTAAATGTTGCCCGGCTATATCCTGAATCAGTCATCTACCCAAGTTTGCAATCTTGCCCTGAGATCTGGCAATCTTTCTCCTTCATGCTTGTGTCTGAGACCCACATGAAGTTCTAAAAAGCTAAATTAGAGCACATGGACCAGGCACCCTAAACCCGGACTTCTGGGCCTACCTAGCGTCAGGGCTCCCTGTAATTTCACCCTGCCTTTCTAATCTCATCCTTCTCTAGTCAACCTCATAGAACCCTCCTTTCTGGCAGGCTAAGCCTGTCTCTGCTGCCTAAACTTGCCTAGCTCATTCCTGTTTCTGTGCCTTTGCTCTCAGGCCATACTTCCTCCTCAAAAACCAATGCTTTCCCCTCCCTCCTATCTAGCACCCATTCCAATCATATGCTCCCTCCTCCAAGTCCAGCCTAAGTTCTCCCTCCCCAGAGAAGCCTTCCCTAACCATCCACCTTCGAGGGATCTTTCACTCCTCTAAATTCCTATATTTCCCTATCACTCACCTGGCACTTAGTTACCTAGCAATCTGCTATAGGTGTTTACCTTTTAATCTTATCTTTTCACAAGACAGTCATTTCCGCATAAGCATGAACCATAAAGCACACTTCAATATTGGACAACACTAAGAGCAAGTTTTTAGGAAATAAAATTCTCCCAAAGAGAATAAGCAATATCATTTTTTTCATGTTTCTTTCTAGCCTTTGCCCATTCCTGTTTACATTTTATATAATAACTAGGGGCCCGGTGCACGAAATTCGTGCACTGGGTGTGTGTGGGGGGGGGGGGGGGGAGTGTCCCTCAGCCCAGCCTGCCCCCTCTCACATACTGGGAGCCCTCAGGCGTTGACCCCCATCACCCTCCAATCACAGGATCGGCCCCTTGCCCAGGCCTGACGTCTCTGGCCTAGGCGTCCGGCCCGGGCAGCGGGGACCCGCAGCTGCAGTGGCCCCGCGATCGTGGGCTTCACTTTAGGCCCAGGCAAGGGACCCCTAGCTCCTGGGACTGCCAGCTTCGACCGTGCTCAGCTCCCATTGCTGGCTCCACCCCTACTTCCTGCTCTCACTGGCCAGGGCGGAAAAGGCACCTGATTCTCCGATCATGGCTGGGGGGCAGGGCAAAGGCAGCCCCAGGGCCGCCTTTGCCCTGCCCCCCAGCTCTTAGCTCCCCCCTGGGTTTCCAATCACTGTCAGTGGCAGGGGGCTTCTTCCTGCTTTCCCTTTCGCCTCCCTGCATTGTGCCTACATATGCAAATTAACCGCCATCTTGTTGGCAGTTAACTGCCAATCTTAGTTGGCAGTTAATTTGCATATAGCCCTAATTAGCCAATGAAAAGGGTAGCTCGTACGCCAATTACCATTTTTCTCTTTTATTAGTGTTGATGATCATAATAGCAGATTCAGTGGATTACCATAAAAGATTCAATATAGTTACACATACCATATTACATTCTGTTTTTACTTCTAACATAGAAAACAGTCTTCCTTGTAAATGGTTTTGATTTTCATCATTTTTAATATATACTAATAAAAGGGCAATATGCTAATTAGACCAGGTCGACCAGACATCTTCCGGTCATCTGGTCCTCCTTCTGGACAAAGCCACAGTTGCGAGGGCCAAGGCAGAGGCAGTTAGTGGCGATCAGGCCAGCAGGGAAGCAGTTAGGGGCGATCAGGCCGGCAGGGGAGGGCAGTTAGGGGCGATCAGGCTGGCAGGGGAGGGCAGTTAGGGGCGATCAGGCTGGCAGGCACAGAGGTTAGGGGCAATCAGGCTGGTAGGCAGAGGTAGTTAGGGGCAATCAGGCAGGCAGGCAGAGGCAGTTGGGATGATCAGGCCAGCAGGCAGAGTGGTTAGGGGCGATCAAGCAGGTAGGCAGGTGAGTGCTTAGGAACCAGCAGTCCCAGATTGCAAGAGGGATGTCCCAGATTGGAGAGGGTGCAGGCCAGGTTGAGGGACCCCGTCCCCCCCCATGCACGAATTTCATGCACCTGGCCTCTAGTGGCTATATAATAATCTTTCCACGTATACTAGACAGTAATTTACTTATGCATTGAGCTCTACTAGATATCACATTCTTCTTTATGTTTTTCACTGCATCAAGTACTGTAAAATGGGAAGTAAACCCTTGAGAAATGCCTGATGAAATAAATATATATTGTCCATGCTTACTAACACTTTCAATATAATCCATTTTACTGTTTTTCTCCCTAGCTAAATTTCTAGTGTAATTTCTGATTTCACCACTTTAGGCTAGGTAGCCAGCAAAGGTATTTTCCAAATACTTTTTATATAGATTTATTAAATTTTGGTAGTTGATCTTATACATATTTAAATATGGGCAGTCCTTTGAGGACAGGTAATAAGAGCCCATAATATATAAGCTACACACCTAGCAGGCACTCAATAAGTATCAAATATCTTTTAAACCACCTAAAGTTATAAAAGATCAAATTCCTGAACAGGAGAGTGTCACTGATCTCACTAGTACCATCAATTATGCTTGTAAAACTTTCAGTTCATTTAATAATTAGATTGATTAATAATGTATGAATGGGTGTTCTTTACAGTATATAGAAGAACACAACCAGAGTTACCTGGTGAGTTGTATGAGTCTAAAAGATAACATAAAAAACAAACAATATTTGCAAATAGAACTAACTTCAAGAGCTCATGACAAAACAAGTCTATCCTTTTCAAAAGTAAAATTAGAACTGTAAAATTACATATGCCTGTGAACACAAAGTGGAATGGATATAAGACAAAACGAGTGTGAGTTGTCAAGATGGAAGGATGTCAGAGACTTTCCTTTTTATGTTTTGTTTGTTTTGTTAGTATAACGTTAAATGTGTAACAAGAAAGATATTCCAGCCCTAACCGGTTTGGCTCAGTGGATAAAGCGTTGCCCTACGGACTAAAGGGTCCCGGGTTCAATTTCAATCAAGGGCATGTGCCTTAGTTGTGGGCACATCCCCAGTAGGGGGTGTGCAGGAGGCAGCTGATCCATGTTTCTCTCTCATCGATGTTTCTAACTCTCTATCCCTCTCCCTTTCTCTCTGTAAAAAGTCATTAAAATATGTTTTAGAAAAAAGAAAGATATTCCAGACAAAAGAATATTAATTAAGGGGATGGGGGGCAGGCTATAAGGGGTCAATGGGAGAAAAAAAAGGGGACATATGTAATACTTTCAACAATAAACATTTTTTTAAAAAGCATATTCATTAGCCATTACAACTCTTGTTATTTAATTTAGCAAAAATGACTGAAACATTTATTCCACCCGATAAATGTAAAGTAATAAGCCAACTAACTACCTTAACACCTAAGCACAGTCAGACACTGAATCACATGAAGAACTTAATAGTACACTAGAGCTTCTTGCAAATTTCAGATTTTCCTCAAAAGGTAGCTAATGTGATTCCAAATATCAAAGTCTGTACAGTAAAACTACAGCATCCCAGTAACCAACCCATTCTCATCTGATTCTTATTTGTGAAGAGTCATTCTGAGGTTGATCCCACACTAATATATTAAGAGAGAAACAATTATGACTAAAAGTTTACTATTTGTCATAATCATATACTTTTACTTAATACATTAATTTTCCCAAAAGTAATAATTAGTCAAAGCAATATGATTCATTTTAAAATTACTGGAAAGGAATATGGTTTTGTTTTAGCTTCTTCAAACAAACTCTAGATGGAAGTTTAAATATCACTGACTTTAAAATTTCACTACATTGCGTTCCATAAAAACCTCTAGATTTATGTGAACAACTACTTAGTGACAAAATAGAAATAGAATCAATTTTAATTATCTGTGGTAATCACTGAAAAAAGAAGTCCATGTGCTTTCAGGAAATATAAGACCATGAGGCAGTTTATCACAAATAATGCACTTCTATTTACATGATAATGGACCCATATATAAACCTTAATTTAAAAATGCGTTCAGCCAAAGGAAAAGCTAACATCCATTCCACAGCTAAAATGATTATTCCATCAAAACTCAGATACTGATAATTATTACAATCTAATGACAATTTATAAGTAAAAAAGATAGTACTTCCCTCAAAACTAAAACGGGGGAGGGGGGCGGGGCAGGGGGGATTCTACCTGAGACAGGTCTTTTGTGGTGGTTGGTTAACTGCCTCATTTTAGCACTGACATTTCCAAGTTTTTCATGAAAAAGAAATTTTAAGAATGTGCTAAAGTCATCCCTTCAGAATCAAATCCTACATCAGTTGTGTTTTATGTGGCTTAGTGTTTCTTTTTGTTTGTCTGTTTTAAAGTTTTTCCTAATCATTGCAATGGTAATAAATTTAAGGTGAATTTAAATAAAGATGCCTGAACAAGGAACAGAAGCTTTTGAAAACTTTCAGAGTTCCTCTAAGTTCTTTCATTTTCTCAGAGCATGGAACTAGTGAGGTCAAGACTAAACTAGTTTGAGTTATTAGGGAAAAATTCTTTGTCACATGACAATCTTAAGCTGACCTAGCAGGAACAGAAGGAATCGCCAACTCCAATAGAAGCTGTAACTCCAACAGAAGAGATAAACCAACTCCCAAGAGAAGGACAAACCAAAGTATATATTAACTGACCGAGCTATATGTAATAATCTCACTATACACAAAAGATAGCAAAAAGGAAAAGTGGAAAACAACTCATGATTCTTACATAGACTTAAACAACACTTATGAGCAAAGAAGTGGTAAGAACAATTCAGAACAGCGATTTTCAACCTTTTTCAGCTCATGGCACACATAAACTAATTACTAGAATTCTGTGGCACGCCAAAAAATACATATTTTTGCTTATATAACAAAAAAAATGATAGTACTTCCCTCAAAATCTAAATTTTGATTCATTCACACCAGACGGCTATGGTGTTTAGCTGTTGTCATTTCTTTATTTGACAATCTAAGGGAAAATAGGTCAGTGCCCCTGACTAAACAATCAGGTATTGCATGTTTTTAAAAATTCTCCTAGCACACTGGTTGACAGTCGCTGACTTAAAACACGACTCTGAAACATACAAATGATTCTGATTAGTTAAGAATCTTGAAAAGTCACCTCCTGGGATTATCATAGTGACCCCCCCCCTCCCCCAATAACATAACCTTATACAGAAAGTGTTTTTGAAATATATCATCTCATTTAAAGTAACTTGCCCAGTCACACTGCTAGTTGAATATGAAAGCCCTCGGACTTGGAGTTGGGGCTCTCTCCACGCCATCTGCCTGTCTAAAGAGGATTTAAAATGTACTTGGTTTATCTGCTTTCTCTACCCTCCCTGCAGATTGGAGAGAATGTCTGAAAGATACAATTTCACAAGAATCTTGGCACTTTAAACTATTGTTGAGAGATGAGCAATATGACTTCAAGCAAAAACAAAACTTTCTCAACAGTCAGAAAGTGTGGGAGTAGGGAGACATCTTTTACCCAACTTCAAAGTCCTTCCCACCCTATGTGACCGTCCAGGGTAAAGGAATACACCGTCAAAAAGCAATGTTTGCACTTGGGTGCTTTCTCAGGAGGCGCAGACCACACTCCCTGCCATTTTCCCTGCCTCGAGCCACCAAAGTGCAGGGTTAGGGCGACTGGGCCGGTGACGTGGGGCTTGGGGGTGCCTGGCTGCCGGCCTGGCCGGAGGGGTGAGACCGAAGGGGCGGGGGCCGCACTGACAGCTGGCAGGGCGACAGCGGGGACCCGCGAGGCCAGGGCCCAGGGGAATGGGTGGGGAGAGGAGGAAGGGAGCCCGGGGCCAGGGACGAGGGCGCCCTCCTGGAAGGGCAGGGGGAAGCGAGAGGGCGAGAGGGAGAAAGGGCGCGGGGCGGGGTGGACGCGCCGGCGGAAGGGGCAGCGGACCGGGACGTGGGGCCCGCGGCGCCCCGGGACGCGGTGCAGACGAGGGGAGGGGCGTCCCGCACAGGCGGGGCGCGCGTGGAGGACAGGGTTTCGGGGAGCGCGGGCCGCCCTCCAGCCCGGATGCGGACTCCAGGGGCGGGGCAGCCGGACCCCACAGGGCGGCCGCCGCGAAGGGGCGCACCAGGCACCTGCCGCCTCTGCTGAGGCGGCCCCGGGCGGGCTCGGTTCTCACCTCTTCGGTTCATGGGCCGGATCCGGACGGCCACTTTCACTTTGGAGTCTCCCATCCTGCCGCCACCGCCGAGACTCTCGCTCGGCTTCCGTCTGCCGTGGCCACCGGGCAACTCTTCGGGGCTGACCCGGCGGTAGGGGGCTGCGGCAGGAGGGGCGTGGCCTGAATAGGGGCGGGGCCTGGGCGGAGGCGGGGCCTGGGCAGGGGCGGGGCAGGCCGCTGGGCTCTGGGCGCGCCCCGCTGCCTGACGGGATTTGTAGTCCCTGAAGGTGGTCGTGGCTGGCTGGGAGAACTGAGCGCTTGGCTCTCAAGAGACCTCGCAAATTCCCCTCTGCTACACCGTTCTTGTTCTCATAATCTGTCGATGAGCTGATACCTCATGTGAGAACAAATAGTTAAGTAATTGACATTGGAGACCCTGCAACCTCTTCAGATTCATTACCTGCCAATTTAGTGTTTGATTCCTGGCTCGAATTATTTCCCCTGCCTAGATTGCCCTCCAGGCCTTGTTTACCAAAACCATCCGTCAAGACAAGTCAAAAGTTACCTCCTCTGGATGTCTTTATAGTATATAGTAAAGTATATACCTCTCCACCCCCTGCCTCCCTTCCAGGCTAGACCTTGGTCTCTGGAACCAATCTGAGTTCAAATCCAATTTCCAACTGGGTCACTTCACACAAGTGATTTGACTGATCTGTGCTTGTTGTTTCATATGTTAAATGAAGACAGTAGGATTGTTGTGCGTTTTAAATGAGTTAATACATGTATAGCTCTTAAAACCTACCTGGCACACACAAAAAAAGTGCTCAATAAATGTTAGCCATCATTTTTTCTCTGTTATAGCATTTATACTGCAGCTATTTATGTCTCTCCTATTGTGTACTTCTTAAAACTGTATCTTACTTACATGTATAGTCTAGCCTGCAGTAGAAAGCCACACTAAATTAGTTCTTTTTTTATTGATTATTGATTTTTCTAAGAGAGAGAGAAACATCAATTTGTTATTCCACTTATTTATGAGCTCATTGATTGATTCTTGTATGTGCCCTGACCCAGGATCAAACCTAAAACCCACAACCCTGGCATAACCTGATGCTCTAACTAACTGAGCTACCCAGCCAGGGCTAAAATTAGTTCTTTTTTTTTTTTTTTAATCCTCACCTGAGGGTATGTTTATTGATTTTTTTAGAGAGGAAGGGAAGGAGAGAGAGAGAGAGATCTGCTGCCCTCCCGTACATGCCCCAAATGGGGATGGAACCCGAAACCTAGGTATGTGCCCTGACCAGGAATTGAACCCGAAACTTTTTTGATGTAGGAGACAATGCTCCAACCAACTGAGCCACCCAGCTAGTGCTAAAATATTTCTTTATTAAGCTATTTTTTAAAAAAAACACAGTCTCTTAATCATCCAGTATGGAATTTTTTGGTCAAGCAACAGTGATCTGTCCAATAGGCCCTCTCCTTTCTCCCATAGAAAGAAGGGGCAATCTACACCATAAAAACCCTTCCCCTTCTCTTCCCCAAAGAAGTCCCTGCCCTCCCCCGATATCTTTTCTTTTCTAAGAGCTCCCTTGTCCCACCCTTTTTCCTATAAAACCCTTCCATTTTGCTCTACTCAGAGCTCCCTTCTGGTTGCTGCATGGGATGCTGCCCAATTCACAAATCACTTAGATTTTCACATTTACTCAGTTGAATTTTTTTTTTTTTTTTTTTAACAAAGCCCAAACAGAGACTGTTTACTGGTGGTCTGTGGCAAGATCTGGACTGCAAATGTATTCTGTTTGGCCCAACAGTATTGACCAATGCCTGAAAATCAGGAGATTTTCATATACAATACTGGGCCTATATTACATATTGGAAATATAGACTGGAATTGAGAAGCAGTGGCCACCTTTATAAGAGGCAGGTCTCTCCAGTTCACCATAGCCCCACCCAGTCTGCTTTACCACTCACCTGTCTAGATCCGACGGGTTTATGACACCTGGTTGGATATGTTTACATGACAGCACAGAACTCAGAACCATTTTACAGATGAATAAATACAGAAAGCTGGTAAGATTTGCCCTTTAACCAACCACCTCACTGTTGAAAGAGCTTCAATACAAGCAGAGTTGTCAAAAAGGTTAAAAACACCTTTAAGAGGAATGTAATTCTGACACATGCCACAACATGGATAAACCTTGAAAACATAATACTAAATGAAATAAGTCAAGCACATAAAAACAAGCACTGTATGATTCCACTTTATATAAGGTACCTGGAGTAATGAAATTCAGAGACAGAAAGTAGAACGGTGGTTGCCAGGGGCTGGGCATAGAGGAATGAAGAATTAGTGTTTAAAGGGCACAGATTTTATATGTATTTGATGAGAGAGAGAGAGAGAGAGAGAGAGAGAGAGAGAGAGAGAGAGAGAACACATTGACTGGTTCCACTTATTTATGCATTCATTGTTTGATTCTTGTATGTGCCGGATCCGGGATTGAACCCACAACCTTGGCATATGGATCAGCCAGTGCTTAAAGAGTACAGAGTTCCTTCCCCTTTCTTTTTTCTTTCTTTCTTTCTTTCTTTCTTTCTTTCTTTCTTTCTTTCTTTCTTCTTTCTTTCTCTCTCTCCCTTCCTTTCTCTCTCTCTTTCTCTCTCTCTCTCTCTCTCTCTCTCTCTCTCTCTCTCTCTCTCTCTCTCTCTCTCTCTTTCTTTCTGATTTTCACAGCCCAAACAAATAAAATGAGAACCAACCAAGAATTGCTTTTTCATTTTACCAAGGAGAATCTTTAAACACTTAATGCACACAACAATTGATATCTACTATCACTATCATTTTTCAAAAAAGAAATAAGCTTTTATATTGGAATTGTTTGCTTGATGATCTCTACTGCCCTTTTGCTCTTATTTATAAGCATTGGGGGGAAAACTCTTCTCATGGTTCCTGGGCATCCATTCTTTACTTTCTCTCTCTTCTTAAAGACTTGTTCTGGTGATAGCTTGAATCTAGCTTTTAAACAGAAGCAAGGCAGGCAGAAAAAGAGAAGCTACACAGCTTCTGTGGGAACTTTGTATTTAAATTTAAGCTCAAATTTCAGAGAGGAGAAAGCCCCTAAGGAGTTGAAGGAGGGGACATATAATAGGGAAGAGGTGAGGACTTTCTCTAAAGTTCCAAAACCAGCTGAACGCTCCTGGAAACATCTGATTGGAAGAAAATGATAGTAGCTCCCCAAGGGACTGTAGAGAAAACCCCCTGTGGGCTATTCTCCCCTTTGACTTCTATTCACACTGATCTCTCTCTTTTGACTCCTGCAATAAAGGTGAGGAGACAAGATTCTGAGAGAATCCTGAGAGAGAAAGGGCTGAGATGCCAGTTACAACCTGTAGCCCGGGAGTGTGGGGGCTTTCACACCAGGTAACTGGAACGCTGCCCACTCACAGTTGGTTTCTCTCTTTTCGACTATTAGAGAGAGAAGAGAAAAAGAACCAGTAAATAAGCCACCCCCTTGGATCTTTGTTCTTATAAAAAGCAGGTACTTCAGATAGCAGCTCATATTTATGATGTAGATACTAGTAACTAGGTCAATAGATTCAAGACATTGAAGTCTGTTTAATGTTGATTTTAGCTGTGTTGATCAGAAGTCTTTTGGTTTTTGGTTTTTGTCCTGACGTTTGGCAAATCTACATTTTCTAAAACTGATTTCTAGTTTATTTTTTGTTGCTTTGGTCCACCCTTTATCCGTTTCTGATAGTTCCTGCCCAGGCTAAGGAAGATATTTTGCCTTTTGTTTTTTTAATAAGATCATCATTGACAGCCCTAACCGGTTTGGCTCAGTGGATAGAGCATCGGCCTGCAGACTGAAGGGTCCCAGGTTTGATTCTGGTCAAGGGCATGTACCTTGGTTGCGGGCACATCCCCAGTGTGGGGTGTGCAGGTGGCAGCTGATCGATGTTTCTCTCTCATTGATGTTTCTAACTCTCTATCCCTCTCCCTTTCTCTCTGTAAAAAAATCAATAAAATATATTTTTTAAAAAAGATCATCATTGACAGAATCATGGTAGCTAACATAGCATGATAGCTAGCACTCACTGTGTGCCAGATACTGTCCTGAGCATTTTACATGAATTTACTCACTTAATCTTCACACTAGCTCTATGAAGTGGTTACTATTATTATCCCTATATTGCAGATGGGGAAACTGAGGAACTGAGCACCTTACTGAAGTGCCACTGCGGGGCTCCTGTGATCTGATCCCACTCCACAATCTTTCGAGATGGAAAGCGTGTACGTGCAGTTTACTCAACCCACAGGAATTCAAAAAGATCTGCTTTTCACCATTCTACTTTCCAAAATAGTTTCTAAAATGCCATTATTTTTAAAAAGAGGGAACTAGATTCTACCTTTTGCTTTTCTATAAAGGAGGGAATGCGCCAATCACTTCATCAAGGCCAAAGATCTCGCCAGCATAAATCAGCACTTGCCTGCTTGCCTCAGACTTAGCTTTGGCAAAGCTCTTGGTTTTCCCAATTATAATTGTCTCTTCCTGTCTCCCCAGCTATACTCTGAGCACAAGGAGAGTGTCTTTATCAAATCTCTTTATCTCCGACATCTGGTACAATGCCTGGGACTTAGTAGGCAGGCATTTTGGGGAATGAAGATATTAACAACACAGCATCATGATTAACCTCAGACAGATTAAATGACTTGCCTCAAGTAAACCACAGGGTTGGGTTGCAAACACTAGTGTGTTTGGTTCAAAAAATGGATGCTGTTTCCACAAAGAAGGCCATACCTATGTGTCCTCTTGTGCATTTGTATGTTAGTATTACCTGTCCTACCGTGTGAATTCCTAGTGGAAGCCTCGGCCTCCGTAATAGCAGTGGCCTATAGCTGTTATTTATCAAGTGCTTATGATGTGCCAGGCATTGTGCCCCCATATATATGATCTCATTTAATTTTCACAGCAATCCCATGAGGTTGGCGCTATTGTTATGGCCTTTGGCAAATGGGCAACTGAGAATCAATGAGGCAAGTTATCTTGCACACTGGCCTGAGCTAGAGGTTCCTGAATGCAAATCCTGGGTCCCCCTGTGTGCCTTCCCTGGACTGTCAGCCATTACTGGTACTACTACCTGAACCTGCCTCTTCCCATAGTATCTGGTACTCTGCGTGCTTTACTGATACTCCTCATCAACCAGCAACTGGCAGGGCCTCACCTGCACCCTGCCATGATCTCAGGCTGTGCCGCCTATGAAATTCGGTAATTCTCCTCCACAGCCTCAACCTCAGCCAACCTGACTCATTCTCCTTTGCCCAAGTACCAAGCCTCCAGTTCCTCAACTTACCCCTTTCCTCGCTCTCAAGTTCATCGATGGATTTATTTCCTTACAACTCTAACCCAAACCTCTCTTTTGACTGTGTTGTCAACATCACTCATGCCCTGTAAATTCCTAAACTTAGGTCATTTCCCTCCTCTCATGCTCCCATATTGGCCAGGAACCCAGCTGGAGGAAGTCACACATCCGGGCCCATTGGTGCCCTCACGTATCTGTGGTGTCTGATCTCAGTGGCCTTTGGTAGCACTTGAAATCCTCTTTCCTGCTCAGTCCCCCCCAACCAGGGGGCCTTTACCACTCTTTTCAAACCCCAGTCCAACATGGCCACTCCCAAATCACGCTGCCCCTACAGCACTGCAAAGATCAGGGCTCTCAGGAAAATTCCCTAAACGCCCTGTGCCCACACTTTTACCTATGACTGTATTCAGCACCAACTTCTCAACCTTTCCTTCTCCATTAGCCCCTTTCCCTCAGCTGAGAATCTCCCATGGTAAAACAAGAACAGAAGTAAAACTGGAAAAACACAAGCACAACTTTCCCTCAACGCCTAGTCTACTTCTAGCTACCTCCTCCATAGCTATGCTCCCCCAAATAATAATCCACACTCACTGTTTTCTTTTCCTCACCTGTCATTACTCAACTAACTATTAGTTCAATCATGCGTTCACCTGCCCTCACTCCACCAATAAAACTGTAGTAGCAAAGTATATCACTGACCTTCTAATTGCAAACCCAGTGGGTGCCTTCAGTCCCATTTCACTTGATTTCTCTGTAATATATGGTGTTATTGACCATCCCCTTCTTGAAGCTTTTGATTCCCTTGCTTCTTATGACATCACTCTGTTCTCCTTGTTTTAATTCATTTATTATCTTAGTCAACAAACTTCCCTGCCATGGGCTTGGTACTATGGTGTTTAGTGCTTGGGATACAAAGATAAAAAAGATGTTAAGATGGTCCGTACAGACTAAGAAGTTGGGTTAGATTTCTGGGAATTTTGTAACTTTTTCAAGTTGTTTTGCTGCCTCTTTGTTTGTTTGTCAGAACAGTATGGGAATCCCCTTTAAAGACAATGCCCTAGAAAAGAGGAGGTTCAGTATGCCTTGCTTGGGAGATCACACAGAAGGCAAAGCTAGGGATATTCCACCCCATTCCAGAGCTCGGAGGGAAAAAGGAGCCAATAGATGGAGTGGGCAGCTAAGAAGTAGAAAGTAGAATCAAAAGAAAGAAGACAGCCCTGACTGGTTTGGCTCAGTGGATAGAGTGTCGGCCTGCAGACTGAAAGGTCCCAGGTTCCATTCCAGTAAAGGGCATGTACCTTGGTTTTGGGCACTTCCCCAGGAGGCAGCTGATCGATGTTTCTCTCTCATCGATGTTTCTAACTCTCTATCCCTCTTCCTTCCTCTCTGTAAAAAGTCAATAAAATATATTTTAAAAAGAAAAGAAAAGAAAGGAGGTAAAGGAAAGAAACACTGGTCTGCATCAAACAATAGCTGCAGGCGCATAAGTTGCAAAAAGCTCATATGGGGCTCCTTGAAGTTAAAAGCCATATCTCTTGTACCTGTTTGTTCCACCCCCATTGCCATCATCCTACTCTAAGCCTTCCCAAGTCCTTGCTTTCAAAGCCTCTGCATGACCCCTCCCCAAAAGATACCTCTGGGCAGAAAGTGTCCATCCATCCTGTATATGGGACTCACTCTGGGGTCATAGAGTTAGGTTTCTCCTGAAAGGACAAAGCCACAACCTTGTGAGCTTAGGAGGCTGCATGGAGTTGGCTTTGACTTTTTTAAGAAATTTGAATATTTAGAAGAGTCTTCTTGGGTGTTGGAGGCTAAAGATGTCCCCTGAAATGTGCTAGGGAGGGTGGACCCAGGTAAGGCCCTCTTTCCCTGGGGTCTGATTGGGAATGAGACAGGAATTAGGAGCCCCAGAGAGCAAGGTGAACCTCGTAAACTCGATTATTTATATGTGTCAGCTTCCTTTGTGTTCTCTGTATGTTTATTTGACCTGTGCTAAGGGGAAGCCGAGGAAGGGACTTTTGCACCGAGCTCTAAAAGGGAAGAAGTCTACCTTTGAGGCCAATGTGGTGAAGGCAGTGGAGGCTGGGGAAAGACCCCAAGAGTCAAATCAGAAGTATAGATTTGAGGTTACTGGGCTCTGCTGCAGAAGAGTCCTCTCCTCATGCTGACCCAACAGCCCTGCGGGTTACCTTATTATGGGAGGTGGCGTTCCCTTCTTCCCCAGCACCGCTTTTCTGCTCTCTCCCTAGTTCCTACAGTCTCCCATATCCCATACTTTTGCTTTGGCTACTTTCATTCAAGTTGCTACCTTCCTTAGGATGCCCTCCCTCTGCCAGTTAAAGTCTAACCATTCAAACCCCATTTTCTCCATAAAGTCGTCCTTCACTAACCCTACACACATTACTGTTTCCCCTCTGGAAACTTTCCTAGCACTGTACCATATTAGCATCCGGTTACAAGCCGACGTAAATAATGTATGTAGGTCCTGTCTTCTCTAATTAGATGGAGGACTCAGTGGCAGGATAATGTCTTCTCATCTTTGGTTTTGCTCACAGTGACAAGCACCCAGCTGACACAATCGATCTATGCTAGATGACTGAGTTGTTCCAATATATTTATTTTTTAAATTGATTTTTAGAGGAAGAGGAAGAGAGAGAGAGAGAGAGATCAATTTGTTGTTCCACTTTATTTATGCATTCAATGGTTGATTCTTGTATGTGTCCTGACCAGGGATCAAACCTGCCACCTTGGTGTATTGGGACGACACGCTAACCAACTGAGCTACTGGCCAGGGCTCAGTTGTTCCAATTTAAAAGACACAGAGGTAGAAGAGCCAGGAGAGGAGAGATGCCCTTAAGTTAATTATTTTGACTGATAACCTAGAGCAGTGGTTGGCAAATCGCGGCTCGCGAGCCACATGCGGCTCTTTGGCCCCTTGAGTGTGGCTCTTCCACAAAATACCACGTGTGGGTGCGCATGTACACTGCGAATGAAACTTCATGGCCCATACGCAGAAGTCGGTTTTCGGAAAGGAGATAGACGAAACAAGTATACAAGACGAGTGTGGATGGGAGAGTTGGAAGGGGTCGACCTCAGCGAACATACCTCAATCAGACTGAGGACGTTTTTTAGCAAAGGCCAGCTTAGGAGTACCCTAATTAAGTTAATAACAATGTACCTACCTATATAGTTTAAGTTTAAAAAATTTGGCTCTCTAAAGAAATTTCAATCGTTGTACTGTTGATATTTGGCTCTGTTGACTAATGAGTTTGCCGACCACTGACCTAGAGTGACAAAAATTTCCAGGAAAAAAGTAAGCCTGGGTCGTGGAATAGAACATCACTTTGCCCTTCTTTAGGAAATGTAAGTCCATCCTAATCTTTGAAGATCTGAGACTAAAAGCCCTCCCCAGACACACAGATTTCACACTAAACTCCCCCAAGGTGTTCACTGTCAGTAGGAACATAGATTGACTTTCCCTTTTGTTGAAAAGTATCACTGAAGAACATCAGTGATAAATCTCTGAAAGGCCTAGTTCATGTCCATAAATCATTTAGGGACAGAGGTCAGAGAGGGTCCCCTTTTGGTGTTATTCAAGGCGGTATGTACAGTTCAGGCCCATTAGTGAGCACACAAACGTCCATAAAATATTCATAGGCTGTGGTACAAATGCATTGACTGCTTGGGGATTAGATTAGTCAGATCTAAGGTTGCAGCTCCCTTAAACTCAGAGGTTTTCACAGCTCATCAACAAATCTGACTCAGAATTTAAAGGGATTTTTTTTGAAACCACAGGAGAAAGCGTGGAGTAAACGGGAGGTAAACTTTTGCCTAGGGCTCTGAGCCTGAGAAGAAGCAACTGACTTTTCTCACTAAGAGGGCTCTCCGAGAAATATTGGATGAAGTTACCACTGGAAAAAAAGAAATACCCAGAATTATACCTAGGGAGGAATCCCTGCTGTGAACGACACTCTTCTTCCTTTACTCATTCTTGGTACTTTTTCTCCAAATATAGTTAAATCTAACTAGTTTTTGATTGTATATATACTCATTGCAAGGTACGCATCTGAGAAGGACTGAAAAAGTGAGTATGACAAACTGCATTTCCAGAAGGTTAGAATTTATTTGAAGATAATTACTGTCATCCCTTAGTATCCAAGGGGCATTGGTCCCAGGATCCCCCATCGATACCAAAATCAGAGAATGTTCAAGTTCCTCAGTTGGCCCTCCGATCCACAGCCTCCAAATATGCAGATTCAACTGACTTTCTATCCAAGGTTGGTTGAATCCCCTGGAGGCAGAACCTGTGAATCCAGAGGAGCCAACTGCTGTTACAGTGGAAAAAACATCCATGGAATTCCTCCTTTGATACCAGGCAGGTAATTAAGATCCTGTTTTCCCAGGGAAACTGTCACAGATTGAAGCTGCAGTTGGGTGGGGCCTGAGCCTGGCTGGGGAGAGAAAAGGACTATTCTGAGTCATCTCGATTCAGATCTAGAAGGTGACACCTAGGCAGGAAACATGAGGGTGGGGCACCCAAATCCTGATATTGGAGGGAAGAGAAGGGCAGAGCAAACAACCGAGGCTGCCAAGGATGCCACGTGTGGGTTTCATCTTCTAGGCACTGGGCACGAAGCGGTTAAAGAGAAACCCAAGACAGCTGCAGCCCAGGGGCTCTGTAATAGGAAGTTGTCTTAGAGTTCATTTTTCTATGCCACCGAGGGAGACTTGTTTTCAGCTGGGACCCAATCTGGAAGCTGATCTACCCACTAGAAAGGCAGAAGCTATGAAGCCCTCCCGATGCCACAGCATGACTCAGAGGCAGCTGAACCAGACCCGGCACAGAGTGGGGACAGCTGCACCAGGCTCCCTCCTTTGCATCGACTCTGGGAGGGAAGCAAAACCTCCTTAGAAGTGTAGACCGAAGTAGCCATCATTTGCCAACCTACATTCCAGACAAGCGAAAGGCTTACATGTAAAGACTTGAAAAACAAGAGAAAAACGAAAGTGAGTATTTAGCTGATCTCAAGCAAAGAAAGAAGTCATCAGTAATAGTCAAAGGACGGAGAAACTTTTTCAAGGTCTACAGGGGTGGGGGCTAGGACTCAAACGGGTCCCTGTAACACCAGAGCCTTACTCTTAATCCTGCCCCAAACTGCTTCTTTAAGGAAAACATGGGAACAGCTAGCTCAGAAAACAAAGATTTCTCAAGTATACACTCCCCACTGGGAATTGAGCCTGCCACCGAGATACGTGCCCTTGCTCAGAATTGAACCCAGGACCCTTCAGTATGCAGGCTGACGCTCTACCACTGAGCCAAACTGGTTACGGCCTGATCCCCTTCGTTATTACTATCGCTGCTGTGACTTAACCCATCACTTGGTACACTGTATAAAGCAGAGTGGTTGGTTAATCTTTGCCAGAATCAGCTCTACATGGTAAGAGGCCAATACATTTGTTGTCAAAATTTCCTCTTTTGTTCTCCCACAGGACACTGAGGTTTTAACCTCTGAATCAGGAAATGCAATCAAGGGAACGATATAAGAATTTGTGATCCATTGCGGAGTACACTCACACTAATTCAGTGGCCATTCCTTTCCATGAAGCATTGCTGTCTTGGAGAAACAAAATATATTTTGATTGATTCAGAAGGATTTGCCTTTCTCATCCCGGACATTTTAGAGTCAGTCTCCATGTGTATTTTCACATCCCCTTCCCCACCATGCCTGACCCCAAATAATTCTCCTCTTTCTTTTTTTTTTAAAAAAATATATTTTTATTGATTTCAGAGAGGAAGGGAGAAGGAGAGAGAGAACATCAGTGATGAGAGGGAATCATTGATCAGCTGCCTCCTGCACACTCCCTATTGGGTATTGAGCCCACAATCTGGGCATGTGCCTTTGCCCGGAATCTAACCCGGAACCCTTCAGTTTGTAGGCCAACGCTCTATCCACTGAGCCAAACCGGCTAGGGCCCAAAATTATTTTCTGCTCTTGTGTAGTATGCTGTGTTTTAGTTTCTTATCTCCTTAATCAGGTACCTTCGTCCTCTGTCTGTCAGTAAAATGATGGTCAAGTGGCGTCTGGGTCATACTAGTGTTGGTATTGTCATCTTAAATCTTAGAAACATGAGCACAATATTCACGATGTTAAAAATTAAATTAGCAGAAACCGGTTTGGCTCGGTGGATAGAGCATCGGCCTGCGGACTCAAGGGTCCCAGGTTCGATTCCGGTCAAGGGCATGCACCTGGGTTGCGGGCACATCCCCAGTGGGAGATGTGCAGGAGGCAGCTAATGGATGTTTCTCTCTCATCGATGTTTCTAACTCTCTATCTCTCTCCCTTCCTCTCTATAAAAAATCAATAAAATATATTTAAAGAAAAAAAAATTAAATTAAACTAGCACTCAATACCAACAAATTCTCAACACAAACAGAGCACAGCAGTTAATCCACAGGCAGAGTGAAAGGCAGACTTTCAAGCTCATGATTACAAGGCACCTGAGTTGCACAGTGAAGTCGGATGATGTCTAATGATGTAACAGGGGATGAGCAGTCACTGAGAACTGACAGTCACGGTGGCCAGCAGCAGCAGTCAGTGACCACGGGAGGTGGAGCGTCTATGAGGTCTCCCTTCAACACTGAAAACAGTGTTGCTTTTAGCCCTGTGTTTTGGCTGCCCTATGAGTTTGTACTTTTCCCTTAATCTTTCACACCTCCTCTGCTGAAAAGAACTTTTTGTCCAGCTGGTGTGGCTCAGTAATTGAGCATTGAATTATGAACCAGTAAGTCACGGTTCGATTCCCTGTCAGGGCACATGCCTAGGTTGTGGGCTCAATCCCCAGTGTGGGGTGTTCAGGAGGTAGCTGATCAATGATTCTCTCTCAACATTGATGTTTCTATCTCTCTCTCCCTCTCACGTCTTCTCTGAAATCAATAAAAATATATTTAAAAAGAAAAGAAAAGAAGGACTTCTTGTGTCTTGTGAAGGGGTTTCCTGGAATTGTGAAACGTTCAGTGCTAAAACCACAGGGGGACAGTCCCTGTGGAAACAGCACTTTAGATATTTCTAGTAGAAAGTATACACATGTTGGTACAACTCTTCTAGGGAGCAGCTAAGTGGTGAATTTCAAGATTTTTAAACATGTTTCTACTTTTGAACCAATCATTCCATGTCCAAGGAATTTATCTTAAGGAAATGACTAGAGGAGTCATAAACATTTATGATTATGAATAGTCAGTTGGGTTGTTTTCTTTATTTTTCTATTCAAAGATTGAAAATAGTTTAAACTTTCAACAATAGGGAAATAGTTAAACTGTGATATTGTGATATGTTTTTTTACATTAGGATGGAGTTATTAAATACAATAATTAAAGTTTATGTTTTGGAAGAATATTTAATGGCATGGAAAAAAATACATCCTAACAATAACTAACAAAAAGCAGTTTGTAGCAGGATCCCATTTTAATCTAAAATATGCATTTATTAGGACACACCCATAAATATACAGTAAAAGAAAAACTAGAAATACCTCAAAAATGTTACATTTCAGTGGGAGGATTATGGCTAATTTTCATTTTTTATTACACTTTTCATATTTTCCTAATTTTCTGTAATCAATAATCTTTTCATGGCTTTTTTTGCTTTTGTAACATTTAGTTAATTAATTTTCTGAATGATGTATCTTTTTCTTTTTTGTATTATTTCATTTGGCTTTTTGTTTTTGTTTTAAATTTAAAAATATATACCTATATATTTGTATTGATTTCAGAAAGGAAAGGAGAGGGAGAGAGAGATTGATTGGCTGCCTCCTACATGCTCCATACTAGGGATCAAACCCACAACCCGGGCATGTGCCCTGACCAGAATTGAACCATGACTTCCTGGTTCATAGGTCGATGCTCAACCACTCAGCCACCCAGCCTGGTATTTTTTTGTTGTTTTTTACTTTTAATTTTATTTTTTAAAATATATTCTATTGATTTTTTACAGAGAGGAAGGGAGATAGAGAGTTAGAAACATCGATGAGAGAGAAACATTAATCAGCTGCCTCCTGCACACCCCCAACTGGGGATGTGCCCACAACCAAGGTACATGCCCCTGTCTGGAATCGAACCTGGGACCCTTCAGTCCGCAGGCTGACGCTCTATCCACTGAGCCAAACCGGTTTCGGCAAGGGCTACTTTTTATTTTGAATTACGTATTTTAATAACAAAAAACAACCTTATGAAAATAAAGAAACAAACTTTACTGTGCTGTAATAAAAAAGGAGCAGCTTTAAGGTGTGGCTAGATTTCTGGGTTAGCCACTGTTAAGATGAAAAGGCTAAAACAGAATTCTGGTAGATATCATCCAATGTACAGCTGAGCCTTTACCGAACAAATCACTTCATTCAGCTACTAGGGATATGTTTTTCATAAAATTCAAGCTGGTCTTCATTCAGCTTCTCTTCTTCTCAAACTTGGTGAGACAGACAATTGATGCAATTATCCTTCAGAACCTCTCCCTGGACTTGCCTGATTAAAAAAAAAATAATTAGTTAAAATGCTACAATATTGTCTGAAGGTTGAGCAATTGCCAGCCATGACTGTGAGTTTTCTGGAATTAGTAATAACGGTCATGTCAGGAAATGACTTTTTCATTATAGACTAGGATGGGAAGCTGATGATGAAATAAACCATGACAAAGTAGGAGACTCTGCAAAGAGATTTGTCTAAGCATTCACCAAGGTCTAGAGAAGAAATTAATATCAAACACTACTCCATGTTACTTATATTTATCATTTATATGATTACTAGAGGCTCAATGCACAAAATTCGTGCAAGAGTAGGCCTTCCATCCCCCGGCTATTGGCACCGGCTTCCCTCTGGCACCCGGAATCAGGGTATCCCTCAAAGCCCTGGCTTCATCCAGAAGGTCAGATGGAAGGACATCTGGTCTAATTAGCATATTATGCTTTTATTATTATAGATGTTTATGCTAACTATAGAGTAAATGGTGCACAGTTCTCACTCCATAGTGTGGATTCTCATTCTTTTTTTTTTTTTAAATATATATGTATTGATTTGAGAGAGAGAGAGAGAGAGAGAGAGAGAGAGAGAAACATTGGTTTGTTGTTCCACTTATTTATGCATTCACTGGTTACTTCTTGTATGTGTCCTGACCCAATATTGAACCCGCAACCTTGGTGTATCAGGACAACGAATCTTTTAGTTGCCTTTAAAGTCTTGAGTTAAAGAACTCCTTGAGGTGTCAGACTAGATAGATTTGTGAAGTAGGTTGCCCTTGGTTGACAAGTGCAGAGGGATCAATTGCTTATTAAAATGGGACTTCCGGCTTAGTCCTGCACGGCCCAAGGCAAGGAGGGAGAAGATGACACATCTCAAGTCTGTTGCAGGGGCTTTAATTAAAGAGCAAGGTCCTTCCAGGTGAGTGATACAGACATTATGCGAAGGACCTGTGTAAATGTGGAATCCTTGCCACTTGTAACTTTCTTTCCTACTTTCTTTCCAACATGGGTTGATTTGATTCTGAAATCTCCTTCTTGCTCTCACTGAAAAAGTAATTCTGATTTCCTACGTGGGCCCCGTGGGTCACGTGTGATAAAGGGGAGAAAAGCAAAACTGCAGGAGGGAATAAAGAAGGAGTAGCACCCGCAGAACTGCCCCTTCTCCTTCCCCTTCCCCTGCAGTAACTCATTCCAGACATTTTTCTCCCTTGTTGTTTAAGGCCCAGCTTGTCACCTAGTTTTCTACCAGAAAAGTAAGTGGCCAGGATTGGGTTACAACAGCAGGAAGGAAGTAAAGACTGTAAACGCTCAGAGGCTAGCACCTATCAAGGTGGCAATCAGGAGGCAAAGGCTGGGGCCAGGGAGGAGCCCAGAGAACTTGAGATTCCAGCCCCAGCCATGGGGTGAGTAGGTCACTGCAAGCCAGAAGCAGGTTCTCCATCCAGGATGTTATCAGTAAACCATAAACCAGATCGAGGATCCAGGAAGTTATGAAGGAGAATTAAGGTGTGTTTGTGGCCTGATTTGAAGACAAGGCTTATTGACTTACATCAGAATGTACTTCTTTGTAAATCCTTCAGGGCAGGAACTGGTGTGACTTGGGCCTATACCAGGCAAGTGAAGAACAGGAACAGCCAGCCAAGGAGCAAGCTTCTGAGAACTGTGTGATTGCAGGTGAGTTGGCATGAAAGTCCTACCAGGTGTGACAAAGCAGAGGCGACAAGGGGTGCCACGCAACACTGGCTGCACATTAGACTCACCGAGGAGCTTTTAAAAAAAAGTCCCAGAAAAAAAAATAATGGAAAAAAAAATCCCAGAGTCCAGCCACACCCAAGACCAATTAGACTGGAATTTCTTGGGGTTGGGCCAGGCCTTGGTATGCTTTAAAAGGCTCCCCAGCGGCTTTTAATAGGCAGCCAGGACTGGGAGCCACTGAGTTACAGGTAGCTTCTCAGAACTGCTTCTGAAGGTTAATTTGGACAGATCCATTTTCTTGTGACCAACTAGTAATTACAAAACAAGCCTTTACAAAAATAGTCCTTAAAGAAACATTTAAACAATAACAAACATGTTTTTAAAATAGAGATAAATCAATACCTACTGAAGGTAAGGAGTTGGAGCTTCATCCCTAATTGAGCAAGATCCTGGAGAGTTTTGATCAGGGGAGTGATATGACAAAAGGGACAGCCTCGGAAGAGTAGTTGGACACTGACGTGTAGGGAAGAGCCAGTTTAGTTCAGCAAACACTTACTATGAATGGTCCTTTATGGAGGCAAACTTTATGACAGCCTTACCCCATCCTGCCGACTGTGCTATGAGGTGGGTACTTGGGTTGCCTTGTTCTATAGGTGGAGAACTTAAGGGCGATAAAGGTTAAGTGACTTGCGCAAAGTCATGGCTGAGTACAGAGCAGAGTCAGGGTTTGAATCCAGGCAGTTGAACTCCAGAGCTACCTGGTTGCACCACCTCTTATTTCATGAATGACTGTGCCAGTGTATTCTTTGGGGACGCTAAGATGGATGTCACAGTTCTTGCCTTCAAGAGAAGGGCAGACGTGTCAAGAAATAACCACAATGCTGGGTGACCAGTGCCTTAATGGTGTTCTGAGAGCACAAATGAGGCACAAATGCAGTCTTCCTAAGGGAATGATGCTGGAAGAAAGCAACAGTACACTTGACTTTGGTCTTAAAGGACAGTGGAAACGGGGAGCCTAGCGAGAAAGTCATTGCAACGATCAGATCAGGAGCAGGGATTGTGGCTGCAGGGATAGGAAGGAAGGGTCAACAGGGCGGGACTAAGGTGAGTATCTTAGTCTGTTCCAGCTGCTATATAACAAAAATACCACAGACTGAGAGAAATAAACAGAAATTTATTTCTCACAGTTCTGGAGGGTGGGGAGTCCGAGATCAAAGCAGGCAGACTCTGTGTCTGGTGAGACCCTGCTTCCTGGTTCACCTCACTGTGTGCTCATATGGCAAAGGGACCAGGGACCTCTCTGGGATCTCCTATAAGGGCACTAATTTCATTCATGAGGGTTCCACCCTCATGACCTAATCACCTCCCAAAGCTCCACCTCCTAATACCAACACAATGGGGGTTCAGTTTCAACATGAATTCTGAAGGGACACAAACGTTCAATCTCTAGGTGTGAGACAAGGGAGGTCCCTAGGATGCAAGATTTAAGGAGGCACCCAATCTCAGGGAGTCCCTGCACTTGTGCTACCCTGAGCATGGGTGCCACCTAAAAGTTTGTGCTTTCATTTCCCAGTTTGCCTCACCTGAGGCACCTGGCTGCCTGATCTAGTCCTGGCCCTGAGGCTCTATTTAGAAAGAGCTATGCTAGGGGTTCAACCATCTGGAAATGAAGAAATCAAAGGTACTCGGAGAATTTAAGCTTAGATTATCAGGCAATTTATCATTTTATAGAACACTAGAGGGCAGGTCCCTCAGCCTGGTCTGTGCCCTCTCGCAGTCCAGGAGCCCTCAGGGGATGTCCAACGCAGGGAGTGGGCCTAAGCCAGCCGCGGGACATCCTTAGCACTGCCTCGGAGACGGGAGAGGCTCCTGCCACCGCTGCTGCCCTTGCCAGCCGTGAGCCCGGCTCAGGGCTTCTGGCTGAGTGGCGCTCCCACTGTGGGAGCACACTGACCACCAGGGAGCAGCTCCTGAGTTGAGCATCTGCCCCCCGATGGTCAGTGTGCATCATAGCAACCGGTTGTTCTGCCATTCAGTCGCTTTGCATATTAACCTTTTATTATATAGGATAGCGCGAGAAAACAGGACACATGCAACCAGCACATAGACTGCAAGTGGACCTCACAGCTTTGATCAAGACAGACTCTTAGCTACAAAGAACAAACTAAGGGCTGCCAGATGGGAGAGGGATGAAGGGGCTGGATAAAGCAGCTGAACGCATTAAGAAGCTACAGAATAGACACAGGATGTAAGGTACAGCACAGAGAATATAGTCAATAATATCGTGATGGCTGTGTATGGTGCCGGGGGGGGGGGTGCTGCTGGAATTATTGGGGGGATCACTTCATAAACCAGGGGTGGGCAAACTTTTTGACTCGAGGGCCACAATGGGTTCTTAAACTGGACCGGAGGGCCGGAACAAAAGCATGGATGGAGTGTTTGTGTGAACTAATATAAATTCAAAGTAAACATCATTACATAAAAGGGTACAGTCTTTTTTTTTTTAGTTTTATTCATTTCAAACGGGCCGGATCTGGCCCGCGGGCCGTAGTTTGCCCACGGCTGTCATAAACTATATGATTGACTGACCCCTGTGCTGTACACCAGAAACAAATATAGAAAAATGTTGAATGTCAACTGTAATTGAACAATTTAAAATATAAATAAATAAAATGTAATTATATGTAAAAAAAATAAAGACAGGGGATGTTGACTTGGGAATCATGAGAATAGATGCTTTGTAGCAATAGAATAATCAGAGGTAAGAGCAGGAGGCTTGAAGGTCTCCCACGGGTAGACTAAGGCCCATTCAAGGAAAAACAGCTTTGCATGTGGCTCTCTCAAAAGAAGGGCAATAACACAATCAGGTTACTCCAATGAGCTTGACAGTGAGTTTCAAAACAGGGATCACAAACTGTTTCACACCTTTTATACTGTAACTGAGTGGTTTTTTAAAAATATATATCTTAATTGATTTTAGAGAGGGAGAGATAGAAACATTAATGATGAGAGAGAATTGTTGATCAGCTGCCTCCTGCATGCCCTACACTGGGGACTGAGCCCGAATCCTGGGCATGTGCTCTGACTGGGAATTGAACCATGACTTCCTGGTTCATAGGTCGACGCTCAAACACTGAGCCATGCAGGCCGGACCTGAGTGTTTTTTGTAATCAATGAGCCATTCCCATATAAGCAATTTTTCATAATTGTTACTGAACAGTTTACAATTATAAATAAGTTTTTTAATAGTTCCCCTTGATCAAACCAAGTCCAGGATATAGAACCAGCTTAAAGACTTTGCAAGTCATCTGCTTTTCTAAGCCACATATGGACTCAATGGGAGATGGGAAGCAAGTATTTACTGAGCACCAATTCTGAACCAGGTGCTACCCTAAGCAATTACACGTGCAGCATCTCATTTAGTTTAATGACAACCATCACTATTTTTACATTTTAAGATTTGTTTATAAGATAAAACTCTTTGATGAAGAAACCAATCCCTGGGAAGGTAAGGTTAATTTCAAACCACCAGGCACCCAAAAGAGGAACAGAAGTTTCAACACCTTGACTTGGTCTTTCAGGGACTAGAGGTCTGCTCTGTGTTTGAGAAGACTTACCAGACAATTGACCTATAGGACTCCCATGGGTCAGTCTAGCACTGCGTGCATGTTTGGGGAGAAGAGACTCTTGGAGCCATCCCTGGAGCCAGAATTGTGTCATTTCTAACACCACCTGCCTGGAAGTCCCCCAGCCCTTTGACACGCAGTTGAACCATGGCTGAGGTGGTGGAATCTTGGGCAGACTCCACAAAGGGACTTCAACAGGAGACCAGGCTCATCCAGGAGAATACCAGCATTCCCACCTTCCCCCACAGTCGTGGGCAGGTGGATGATCGTGAGGGTCAGCGAACTGGTGGCAGCTGGTCTAGGAGGAGTCAGAAATGTCAGGATGGGAAGGCAGCCCCTCACATGAGATTGCTCCACCTTCCTGCTGGGGAGGGGATCTATATCTGAATTGAAGTCACCCGTAACCTATCACTTTTCCAAAAGCTAATGTTGCTGTTTGGCCCTGAAGTCATTGTTCACAAGCCATCTAAGACGCGCACTTGCTTATTGCAGGATGGGTAGTTCATAGCTTCTGCCTTGAAAACTGGCTTCCCACCCAACCGACTGAGTTTCATTGCTGAACTCTCTTAGGTGACTTTTCCTTAAAGATATTTTTCACCGTGGCAAAATATATATAACATAAATTGACCACTTTAACAATTAAAAAAAATTTGTATTGATTTCAGAGAGGAAGGGAGAGGAAGAGAGAGAGAGAGAAACATTAACGATGAGAAAAAATCATTGACTGGCTGCCTCCTACACACGGCCCACTAGGGATCGATCTCGAGACATGGGCATGTGCCCTGCTAGGGAATCGAACTGTGGCTGCCTAGTTCATATGTCGATGCTCAATCACTGAGACACACAGGCCAGGCTAACAATTTTTAAAAAAATATATATTTTATTGATTTTTTACAGAGAAGAAGGGAGAGGGATAGAGAGTTAGAAACATCGATGAGAGAGAAACATTGATCAGCTGCCTCCTGCACATTCCCTACTGGGGATGTGCCTGCAACCAAGGTACATGCCCTTGACCGGAATCGAATCTGGGACCCTTCAGTCCACAGGCCAATGCTCTATCCACTGAGCCAAACCAGTTAGGGCCAGGCTAACAATTTTTAAGAATACAGTTCAATGACATTAAGTAAAAAAAAAAAAAAAAATTAAGGGCTTTATCTCCTGGGATGTAAGAAGATTTAACTGCCTTTGTTCTGCCTGTTGCTCTTGAGAACTCAAAGTCATTCTAGAATAGAAAAGTCTTGCTGTGGGGAGGGACTTTTATTTTATTTTAGTTTTTTGATATCTATGTTGCCCTGGGAGGAATATTCCACTTTTTTTGGGAATTATAGAAAGTATTTCAAAGGAACTATTGATTCTCTTCATTAAAGCCACATAAAAGCCTAGGCCCACTGGCTCATAGGATAGAGCAGCCTTGATTTGTTAAAAACCAAACCAAACAACCCTACCCCTCCTCCCAAACAACAAAAACAACAGCTAGAGAGACCAACATAAAACATTGTTTGGCTGATTTAAAGCTTTCTCTGATTTCATTTTTGAGTAGGAATTTGATTACTGTAACCCATCTAATTATAATAACAAATAATGCAGTTTTTTTTAAAAAATAGCAGAAATACAGTTTTCCCAATGTGTAAGTGCAATAGAAGGTGCTTTACCTGGATTGAATTCACTTAATTCTCACAACTCTCTAATAGTCACTACTATTATCCCTACTGTCTAGATGAGGAATCTGAGGCACATCAACTTTAGTAGATCACTTCAACTTTTTATGTCCAGGGAGTGACAGCGCTGACTCTCAAACCAGGCAGCTGGGCCCAGATTCAGTGTTCTTTAGCCACTACGTTGTAGTGCGTCAGAGTCACAATAACTTAGAGATGAAATTCTAGCCGTGAGCATATTATTGTGTAGGCCCCTCAGGGGTCCTCACAAAGAACCCGCCTTCCAGGGAATCCCCCTTCCACCGGCCCCACCTCCTTCCCTGATGTTTGTGGGAGCGGCTGCACAGGCCACACAGAAAGCATTCTCAGAGGGGAAGATGTGTTCAAATCCCACTAGCTCTGTGATTTCAGCCAAGATATTAACCTCCGTTTGCCTCATCCATAAAATGGGGCTAAGCATAGCTTCTTGGTGGGGCTGCTGCAAGGATTAAATAAAGCATGATGCAGAGTAGATATAAACCAAATGTGTTCACAGGACGGTGGGTGGGGGTGTTAAGCTGAATTGGGGCCACTCATTTCTTTGGATCCAGGTCTGAGACTTTACATTTATTGCAGTTTCAACTTCATTTAATTGGATGTAGCTAAGTGTTACTATCTATTTCAGTGATTCTGAATGGTGAGCAAAAGTATTTGATAACCACCCTAGCTGATTTGGCTCAGTGGGTAGAGCATTGGCCCACAGACTGAAGGGTCCCAGGTTCGGTTCCAGTCAAGGGCATGTACTTTGTACCTCAGTTGCAGGCTGGATCCCCGGCCCAGGTTGGGGTGCATGCTGGAGGCAGCCAATCCATGTGTCTCTCTCTGTCTCTCCCCTCTCCCATCCACTCTCTCTAAAAATGAATGGAAAAATATCCTCGGGTGAGGATTAACAACAACAACAAAATAAATAAAAGCAGTGCTTCCAAATCCACTTTGTGTATATAAAATAGTATTTGATAACCTTTCCTGCTTTCTGTTATTGAAAACATGGTCAGAGCCTCGTACAACACCTTTTAATTCAGCTCTGGACACCTCCCTCCAGCCCCCCTGTACCCATATGCAACCCTCATGTCTCTCTCTTGCACAAGGAATAAGACCTTGGCCATGTCTTACCAATGACCCCATAGAATAGAGACAGAGATAGAATGGAGCCCAGACAGACTATACTTAACTTGCTAGCTGAGTAATCTTGTCAGAAATAGGAAATGAGCTGTAAAATTCGTTTCCGTCTCTTCCTCCTCTGATAAAATCAAATTGAGTCTCAGAGGAAGCCAAGGTGAAGAGTCTGGCTGTGAATCTGTACAGATCTTGTAACATAGAAACCCACCCCTGAAACTTATATGTTCATGTTGACCAATGTCACCCCCCCCCCAATTTTATGTAAACAAACGAACAAGCAGAAAAGAATCTAGGTAGGGGGTCATTTAGCCTCATCTGTTGAGACACTTAAGGACCCAGCTAAAGCGAGTACCGACGCTAAGGCAACAGCGCCACCTTGTGACCAAACAATATTTTACTGCAGTCAACATACCCCAGCCGTGGAATATACCTAATATTCCTTTTCGAATTCTCTGAGTTTTGCCAGCTGTTAAATTCCCAACTTGAGTATTAAATATGAATCATATATCTAAATCCTGGATGTATAGTGTATTGCCCATTTCCACAGGTGCCTTGAGAGTCATAGATTGCAGAATTGATGCTTTTTACATTAGGTGGCTTACAGTACTTCTTGGTTTTTAATACATTATCACCAATCCATTTATGCTGTGTGTCAACCTCTGTGTGATATTGGAGAAAAAGGTGACATAGATTATGGTGTCCCTGACTTCAAGCAGATTACAACCTGGTCAAGGTGATTAACTTCATTTTGCCTCCAGTTGACCTGATGTCTCCTCCCCAAAAGCTTATGGTACCAAAATGTGGGTAGATGCTGGAATTCAGCTGATACCACCCCTCCAAGTCCAAAACATTCATCGTTGGCCAGAACTTGTGGTTAGGCTTGCCTGAGCTAGAAGATTTCTTCAGCACAAGGATAGATTAAGACAAAAGAAGAGCCTAGCCAGTTTGGCTCAGAGGATAGAGCGTTGGCCTGTGGACTGAAGGGTCCCAGGTTCGATTCTGGTCAAGGGCATGTACCTTGGTTGTGGGCACATCCCCAGTTGTGGGTGTGCAGGAGGCAGCTGATCTATGTTTCTCTCTCATCGATGTTTCTAACTCGCTATTCCTCTCCCTTCCTCTCTGTAAAAAAATTCAATAAAATATATTTTAAAAAATGAGTGTTCTTAAAAAAAAAAAAGAACATATGCCTGTCCTACTTTGAAAAGGAATATAACTATCCTACTTTGAGAAGATAGTCAGACTCCTCGAACTAAAATTGGTATTTCTCAAAACCAGGGCCTCTGAATCCCAGAGGAACTGAGAAGTCATCATGGGTCTCAGGCTTCCTCCTTTTCTTCCTTTCTCCCACCCTTAGTTTCTTCCTTTTTCTTTTTCTTTCCTCTCCACTCTTGTTTTTCTTCCCTCCCTCTTTCCCTGCAGTCCTGCTTTATGTATTTTAATTTTTAGCATTTCAAAACTTCAGCTGGTATAGTACATTTCCCTATGAGAAGAATAGCTAAAATTTTTTTTGGGGGGGGGGGTTGTGCTGGAATTTGATGGCGGGGGTGTGCTGGAATTTGATAAACTCAGATTATCTCAGAGTGATCTGATACGTCTGATGCATATGATTCGTACATTTTGTAAATAAAAGTTTGAGACCCAAATTAACTAGGTCTTAATGAATATAGTTTGTTTGGCAGACAAAATGTCCCAAGGCAGTTTAGTCTTGAGATGAAAACGGTGGAAATTCTGCTTTATTCATTTACTTATATTTTTTATTTTCAAAATTCTGCATTAGAAATTGGTAAGTGGAAACTCATAGGCTCAGACAACAGTATAATGGTTACCAGAGGAAAGGGGGATGAGAGAGGGTCGTACTGGGTAAAGGGGGTAAGTTATAGGTGTCGGCAAAAGTAGGTTTATAGTTGTGAGTACATGAAACAGAGTTTATTCTTGTATAACTATTTATTGATTGATTATTGTATTATTTGTCTTATTATTATATTATTAGTATTTTGGACCCTTACTTTTAACTTGTCTTCTAGGTAATGATATTTGGTAATTTAACCTACTTTTGCCTACCCCTGTATACTAGTATGGTGACAGATGATTTAACTCCAGATGTTGGGCACACAATTCAATATATAGATGCTATATTATAGAAATGTACACTTACAACCTATCTAATCTTATTAACCAATGTCATCCCCAAAAATTTAATAATAAAAAAATTAAAAAGGAGATATGTGTAAATGCTGACCTCTAGTGGACTTATGTAACATTACAGCCTATAAATGAGGCCCAGACAAAAGAGAAGTTGCTAAGTTGCCATTGAATGCATCAAGCATGGAATGCTCTGTTTTTTTCTTTTGAGTATTCCTCAGGACCATAAAAAATTCACCTTGCACTTCCCAGGAGCCACAAAATATCTGCAATTTTTCTGGTTGATAAAGTACCTAATCCAACTCTCATAATTCACTCCTTTTCTCTTGCCTATGTGTGGCCTAATTACAATTTTCTATTCATAAAGCAACCAGGTAACCCATTACCCAGGGCTCCTACGAATCCATTCAGTGTCCATTTCTTGCTGCTGGAGTAGGAGGTGGAGAACAAAGGGAATAAGAGAACATTGAGCAATTTCTCATTATTGTGATCATCAAGGACCAATTGTATTGGTTTCCTTACTCTCACAGCAGCATTTGTTACTACATAACACAGACTGGCCCTTTATACAAAACACATTAGTGAAAAAAAACCAAGAAGGCATTTTCTCACTTAGCAAGGTACGTGAGAATAAAGCAGTACAAAGACTTAGATGGGAAACAAACTCAGGTCTAGTCCTGACCCTATCCCAAATGGCCGCGGGCATGGGGAAGTCTCGGTTTCCTCACCTGTAAAATGAGAGAGTTGAATTACCTGTGCTTTAAAAACACGTGTAGCTCTACTTTTGTATGACGTATATTGTCTGGACTCTCCTTGAAATTTTTATTCAAAGCCCCTCCTCTGAGAGTTTAGTTATTTGTTAGTTTATAACCGTGCCCAGGAAGATAGTGTGGTCTCCAATACAAATATCAGATTGCCCCATATTTGCAGTATGTGTTAGTTCTCTATTGTATAACACCCTCCTCCCCTCCCCCCACATGCTTAATAGCTGAAAACAACAGCATTTATTACCCCACAGTTTCCATGGGTTGGAATCTGGCTGTGACTTAGCTGGGTTTTCTGGTGCAGGTCACTGATGAGGCTGCATTGAAGGTGGGGGCTGCAGTCTCATCTGATGGCTCTGTTGCGGGAGGGTCTGCTCTCACATTCACATGTGTGGTGGTTGGGAGGCCTCAGTTCCTCATGGCCTGTTGGACTGGCGGCCTCAGTTTCTTCCCAGGGGCCTCTCATAGTGCAGCTCACTTCATAAGGATGAACAAATGAGAAGAGCCAGAGCAGAAGAGAGAGGGCTAGTTGAAAGTCTGTTTAGCTACTCTCAAGGGGAGGAGATAATACAACGGCGTGATGGGGGTATCAGGAGGCAGAGATCTTTGGGAGCTGCCGATCATACTGCATGACTTCAGGAAGGTGAGTGTCTATACTTCAGCTTCTCCCGTTGTAAAATGGGATAATAATGTGTCTCTCTCAGGTGTGAGGTAAGAAATAAATGTGGAGTACTGAGCATCTAGTCATTACAAACTCAATGAGCGTTAGTTCCCATGTATTCCCTACAAAAGGCCTTCCATATAAATTACTGTAGAATTGAATTACCCAGGCTGTTTCATGTTTTGTCCCCGAATAGGCCCTGGGTTCTCTGAGGAATAGTAGCATTTGGAAAATAATGGAGACACAATGATTTATTTTACCCTCAAAGTCATAAATCAAAAAAATAAAATAGTCTTTAAGCCACCAATTATGAGCAGGAAAGAAATTAAGTAGCCATTGGAGGGATGGTTTCTGTATTTCTCAGCATTATATTCCTGGCACCACAGCATCTGGTTGATGGCAGACACCTAATACACACTGTTTTGTTTTATAAACTGACATAACATGTCTCTAGGAAACTGACATAACGTGTTGCTTCGACTTCTAGGGACAACAAGCTTCTTGATATCATAGGGAATGTCGTTAAAAAGAAAAAACCCAGACATCATTGTCTTGGTTAACGCTAAGGATTTCTCCTCATGTGGAACACTGTGAGATTTCTGGTACTCTAAGAAGAAAAGGCCTCAGGGGAAGGACAGTTTGAATGATGACCATAATCTGAAACTCAAATTATGTAAGGACATAATTAGGGTAAGGACAAACTGGCCCTCAAAGGGATTCATCCTCCAGGTTTGTGTCATCTGGTGGTTTAGGAAACCTCAGGCGGGGTCTGGACTGGTCAGTGTCTCCACATCAGGCAGGAGCCAATGCAAATCCTCTCCAGGGAAGAGATGCTTCATCTCAGGTGCCAAATACTTCCAATAAGCAATCTTTCCAGTACAGTAGCAGCACACAAGGAAAATAAATGCAAAAGGAGAACAGAAGTGTGACGGAGAGCCAGGGCGGACAAAAGGACAAGGCCCACAAAGGCACAAGCTATTGGAACTGTTAGGCACAATCAAACAACTGTGCTTAGTATATTTAAAAAATAAGCTTAAGCCCTAACAGGTTTGGCTCAGTGGATAGAGCGTCGGCCTGCGGGCTGAAGGGTCCCAGGTTCGATTCTGGTCAGGGGCATGTACTGTGGTTGCGGGCACATCTCCAGTAGGGGGTGTGCAGGAGGTAGCTGATCGATGTTTCTCTCTAATCAATGTTTCTGACTCTCTGTCCCTCTCCCTTCTTCTCTGTTAAAAATCAATAAAATATATAGTTTTTTAAAATAAAAAATAAGCTTAAGCCCTAGCTGCCTTGGCTCAGTGGATAAAACGTCGGCAGACTGAAGGGTTTTGGGTTCGATTCCAGTCAAGCGTGCATGCCTGGGTTGTGGGCTTGATCCCCAGGGTGGGGAATGCAAGAGGCAGCTGATCAACTATTCTCTCTCATCATTGATGTTTCTATCACTCTCTCCCTCTCCCTTCCTCTCTGAAGTCAATAAAAAATATTAAAAAAATAAGCTTAAATATTATTCTAAGAAAATGGCAGTGAATAGCAACAACAAAGTTAAAGCAAAATAGAGCATCTAAAGAGAACATACAAAACTGACAATAAAAGCTCAATGGATGGACATAGCTGGAGAGAGAACTAATAGCCTAAGAGAGGACTGAGAAATTTTCCAGAAGGTAGCACAGAGAAACAAAAAGATAAAAAATATATATAGAAAAAAGATTCAGACAGCGTGAAAAATGTCTAACATATATTTAATCAAAGGTTCATGCCGAAACCGGTTTGGCTCAGTGGCTAGAGCGTCGGCCTGCGGACTGAAGGGTCCCAGGTTTGATTCCGGTCAAGGGCATGTACCTGGGTTGCGGGCATATCCCCAGTAGGAGATGTGCAGGAGGCAGCTGATCGATGTTTCTCTCTCATCGATGTTTCTAACTCTCTATCTCTCTCCCTTCCTCTCTGTAAAAATTCAATAAAATATATTAAAAAAACAACAACAAAGGTTCATAAGGCGAGGAGAGAAAATGGGGGCAACAACAATATTTGAAGAGAAGAGCTAAGAATTTTCTCAGTTGGTTAGAGCATCGTCCCTATACCCCAAAGATGTGGGTTTGATCCCCTGTTGTGGCACATACAAGAATCAACCAATGAATGCATAAATAAGTGGAACAACAAATCGATGTCTCTTACTTTCTGTCTCTCTCTCAAAATCAATAAATAAAAATTTAAAAAAGAAATGAAAGCTAAATAGAGGTTTTTTTTATACATATAACAGAGAGAGAGAGAGAGAAAGAGAGAGAGAGTATGCTATGATCAGAAGTTCAATAAAGCAAATTCCAAAGGATATGTTTCCAACAGAAATAATTAAGAAATAAAGAAAAAGTGGTCAATATTTAGATAAAATCTAAATCATTGATTAGATAAAAAATATTATGTTGTGAAGGTTTAAATACATGACAAAAATAGCAAATATGTTGGAGAGGGATAAATGGAGATAAGGGTCTTAAAGATTTTTAATTTTCTAGGGAAAGGATAAATACTGACCAACTTTGGAATTTGGTAAGTTAATTATGCATGTTTTAATTTCTGGGTATTTATTAGAATCAGAATATGTAACTTACAAATCAGCAGGGAGAAAAATAGAATGATAAACCATAATCAAGTGAAAAGAGGCAAGGAAAGGGGGAAAAGAAACTGAAAATACATGAAATAATTAGAAAGCATAAAATAAGGTACTAGGATTAAACCCAAATATGTAAGCAATTGCATTACATATAATTGGACTATACGCTCCAATTTAAAAACAGATGGCTTCACTGGCAAGTTCAACCCAACATTACAAAAAAAAAACAAATAAATCCCATCATACACAATTTTTTTAGAAAACAGAAAATGAGGTTCATTCTAACTCATTTCTGAAGCTGTCATAACCTTGACAACAAAATCTGACAGATAGTATGCAAAAAGAAAATTATAGGTCAATCTCACACAAATACAAAAAATTTTAAACAAAATATTAGCAAATGGAATCCAGCAATATATAAAAAAGATGATATGTTATTACCAAGCTGGTTTATTCTGGAAAACTAGGTTGGTTTAATATTAGAAAAACAATTAATGTAAGTCATTACATTAGCAGATTAAAGGAGAAAAGCTTGTGATCATTATTTCAAAAGATGGAGAAAAAGCACTTGATTAAACTCAATGTCCATTTATGATAAAAATTCATAGCCAAATAGCAATAGAAGGAGACTTTTTTAACCGTATAAAAGATAACTACAAACTAAAACACAATTGAACAAAATAAACAAAACCCAAAGCTTTGACAAGCAAACGCTTAATAAAATTTAACTTTCTCTTTGAGATGGAGAACAAGATAAGGATCCACTATCACCACTCTATTCAACATTGCAGTAGAAGTCCTAATCAGCACAGTAATGCAAGAAAAACAAAATTAAAACGAGAAACACGATTTTCATCATTTGTAAATGACCTGGTTGTATACAAAGAAATTCCACAAGAATTTACAGTTCAGCTCAACTGGTGTGGTTCAGTGGTTGAGTGTTGACCTATGAACCAAGAGGTCATGGTTTGATTCCTAGTCAGGACATATGTTCAGGTTGTGGGTTGTGGGCTTGATCCCCAGTGGGGGCCTGCAGGAGGCAGATGAATGATTCTCTCTCATCTTTGATGCTTCTCTCTTCGCTCTCTCTCTCTCTCTCTCTCCCCTCCTCCTTCTCTGAAATCAATAAAAATATATTTTAAAAAATTTATAATTCAAAGATTGGAGTTAATGAATGTTTAGCCAACTGACTGGATAAAAAAAAATCAATGTACAAAAATTAGTTATAGTTCTATAATTTTAGTTACAAGAAAATGGAAAAATAACTGAATATAGTTTATAATAACATAAAATACATGAAATCTATTAAAATATCTGTGCAATGCCTTTGCCAAAATAAATAAAAGTTATCCCACTTAAATAAATGGAGAAATATACCATGCTTGTAGTTTGGAAGACTCAATATTATACAATGTCATTTCTACTCAATGTTATCAGTATATTCAATGCAATCCCCATAAAAAATCCAGACAAATTTTTTTGTGTGGAATTTGATAAGCTGACTCTAAAATATATATGGAAATGCAGAGGGCCAAGAAGAGTCTGGACACTCATGAAGAGGAACATGGTTGAAGCAGATATCTTATAAGTTACCAAGAGTTATTATAAAGCTACTAGAGGCCCAGTGCATGAAATTCATGTATGGTGTGTGGGTAAGTGTCCCTCAGCCCAGCCTGCACCCTCTCCAATCTGGGACCCCTCAAGGGATGTCTGACTGCCCATTTAGTCCCAGTCCTGGTGGTATTGGGCCTAAACAGGCAGTCTGACATCCCTCTCACAATCTAGGACTGCTGGCTCCCAACCACTCACCTGCATGACTGCCTAATTGCCCCTAACTGCTTCTGCCTGCCAGCCTGATTACCCCCTAACCACTCCCCTGCCAGCCTGATCGATGCCTAACTGCTCCCCTCCCGATTGCTGCTAACTGCCCTCCCCTGCCAGCCTAGTCACCCCCAACTTCCCTCCCCTGCCAGCCTGGTCACCCCCAACTGCCCTCCCTTTCAGGCCTGGTCCCTCCCAACTACCCTCCCCTCTAGGCCTGGTTGCCCCCAACTGATCTCCCCTGAAGGCCTGGTCCTCCCCAACTGCCCTCCTCTGAAGGCCTGGTTCCCCCCAACTATCCTCCCCTCTAGGCCCGATCACCTCCAACTGCCCTCCCTTTCAGGCATGGTCCCTCCCACCTGCCCTCCCCTGCTGGCCATCAGTGGTGGCCATCTTTGACCACATGGGGGCAGCCATATTGTGTGTTGGAGTGATGGTCAATTTGCATATTACCTATTTATTAGATAGGGTGGTCATTAAAACAATGTGCTATTAGAATAAAAATAAACAGATAGATCTTTGAAATTGAATGGATATCCATAAACATTTATGGATACCTGATGTCTATCAACTGATGAATGTATAAATAACATGTGGTCAATACAATGGGATAGTATTTGGAATAAAAATGAAAACTAATAGATGCCCCAACATGGATGAACCTTGAGACATTATGCTAAGTGGAAGATGTCACTCACAAAGATCCCCATTGCATGATTTCATTTATATGAAATGCCCAGAAGAGGCAAATCTATAGAGTCAGAAAGTAGATTAATGGTTGCTTAGGGCTGGGGGTATGAGCAGTGATGTCTAAGGGGTGTGGACATTTGTGTGTGTGTGTGTGTATGTGTGCACACAGGGTGAGGGGGGAGGAATTCAAAAATTCTTAAGATTTTTAAAACATTAAGTCTTCCCTTTTCAGCTTTATTAAAGTATACCTGGCAAATAACTTGACATTTAAAGTGTACATTGTGATGATTTGATATATGAATAGAGAAATGTTCTAAAATTGATTGTGATAATGGAAGCACAATTCTGTGAATACACTATACACCAGTGATGGCGAACCTATGACACGTGTGTCAGAGGTGACACGAACTCATTTTTATGGTTGATTTTTCTTTGTTAAATGGCATTTAAATATAAAAAATAAATATCAAAAATATAAGTCTTTGTTTTACTATGGTTGCAAATATCAAAAAATTTCTATATGTGACACGGCACCAGAGTTAAGTTAGGGTTTTTCAAAATGCTGACACACCGAGCTCAAAAGGTTTGCCATCACTGCTATACACTATCAAGTTGTATACTTTGAAAGGACAAATTGTGTGATACGTGAATATATCTCAATAAAGCTGAAGAGGTTATGGGGGGAAAAGAAGGACCTATGTAATACTTTTAACAATAAAGATTAAAACAACAACAACAAAACCCTCTGACAATACTAAGTGTTGAGGAGTGTATAGAACTCTCAGGCGTTGTTGGTGGGAGTGAAAATTAGTGTAACCACTCGGGAAAGACCTTTGGTAATATTCAGTAGTTGAAGAAATGCATGCTGTAAGTCAGCAATTTCACTTCTGAGGATACCGCTAGGGAAACCTCTATACACATATACCAGGATCCATTTACAAGAATAGCAGCATTACTCATGATAACTCTGAACTGGAAGCAACCTAAATGTCCATCATCGTGGAATGCATAATTAAGTTCTGATATAGTCCTAGACTGAAAGACCATTTAGAAAGAAAATGAATGACCTAGAACTGTTCTCAGCAACCATGGATGAGCCCTTAAAACTTAATGTTCAGGGAAAGAAACAAGGCAAAAAATACAGACAGTCCATTTACGTAAAGTTCAAAACCAAACCAAAGTGTAGCATTTAGGCGTATAGCCATAGATGACAGAACATAAAGAAATGCAAGAATATGGTTTTCTCAACAGTCAGAATAGCCCTTGCTGGTTTGGGTCAATGGTCAGATTGCTGGGTCTTGGGTTTGATTCCGGTCAAGGGCACGTACCTTGGTTGCAGGCTTGAGGTGTGTGTAGGAGACAACCAATCAATATGTCTTTCTCACATTGATGTTTCTCTCTCTCTCCCCCCCCCCTCCCTTCCACTCTCTCTAAAAAAATGAATGGAAAAAATATCCTCAGGTGAGGATTAACAACAAAAACTCAGGAGAGCATTTACCTTCCCTTTGTGGAGAAGGGAGACGTAGGAGGTTTGGGGACCCTGACAATGATCTTCCTTGCCCTGGTTTGAGTACATGACCATTCCCTTTAATGTTATTAATGAAACTGTATAATTATATATTTTGTCTTTCGCTGTATGTAATTATACATAATTAAAAAGTCAAAGAAAATGTTGAAGAAAGTTTTAGAATGAATAAAAGGAACATTATATTAATATTTCAAACCTATTTTTAATTTACTATCTATAGGTATTTGGAGTGAAGCAGGAAGAATGATATGCGCTTACATATAATACTGCCCTCCTGAACCAGAAGTTGATCTATTGCTTTATAAACAAAAGAACTCATTGCCTGTGGTGCCTGGAGTGGGACTACGGGCTGAAGTTCAGGAAGGGTTTAGATGAATTGATGGAAGAGAGATCTCAAATGGTGATGCATAGGATAAATCCCTAACCTTTTGAAGCGGATGTCAAAGAGGGTAATTGGATTCTCTTCAACGTGTTTCTTGTTGCTGCTGTCAGATGGAAAGTTAGACTGGATCGATGGAGGGGCTGACCCAGGAAGGCAAATCTCATCTTTTTCTGTAACTACAGAAGACACGAATCTTCCCCAGAGGATCTCAGCCCATGTCAAGTGCCCAGAATGAAGGTCGCAGCTGATCAACCAGAGTTGGCCATGCAATTTAGGATTAGAGTAGATTCTTGGACCCTGTTTTCAAAGAATTTACAATCTGATTGGGAAGACGAAATTATATCCCTAAAGAGAAACATTAACTTTTGAATTGTGTGGATTTAGTTGTAAGTGTGTTAGGAGGGAAAATATTTGCAGATGCCAAGCCAGAAAAACTTATAAACAACTAAGAAAAATATAACAACCTAATAGATTAAATGAACAAAGGACCCAAGTAGGCAGTTTCACAGAAGAAGAAATCCAAGCAGCAATAAGAATATAAAAAACTGTTCACCTTCACTCATAATTAAAGACTTGTAGGTCAATGCAACACATTATTCTTATCACTGATCAGATTGGTAAATATTTACAGGTTTGAAAATAGCCAGTGTGGGTAAGGATGTAGGGAAACAAAAATTGTTTGCTGCTGGTAAAATTCTAAATCAGTGTTTTCTAAGTCCTAATTAGTGTTGCAGTTGACACATGAACCATACAGGGGTTAAAGGTGCCCTTGCATTTGAAGATCTGGGTATAACTTTTGACTTTTCCCAAAATTTAAGTTGTCTTTTAGTAGCCACAGAGGGTTGGTTCCAGGACCCCCAGGAGATACCAAAATCCACAGATGTTCAAGTGCCCTACCTAAAAGGAGTAGTCAATGTATACAATAGGCCCTCTGCATCCGGGGACTCCCACTGATAGATTGAAAACAAACAAAAAAAAATCCATGTATAAGTGAACCCATGCAGTTCAAATCCATGTTGTTCAAGAGTTAACTGTACTAATTATTGAAATAATATTTACTAATTACTAATTATATCCATACAATCTTTTTGAAGAACAAGTTGGCAGTATCAACAAACAAAACAAAACAAAGAAGTTCAAAAACTACATACCCAGATCCAACAATTAGTACTTGGAATTTAGCTCTTGGATATATTCTTTTAAAAGTATGACAATATAGACAGAGGTAAGAAAGTAGTGAGATTAATTGCGTCCATGAAGGGCAAATGGATGGCTAGGACTGTGGAAGAAGAATGGGATTATAGGAAAGAGGGAGACTTTTTACTTTATACCTTTGTTTACATTTGGATTTTGAGTCATGTGAATGGGTTGCTCACTTTTTAAAAAATGGAACTTCAAGATAAGTTCATTAGAACATTGTTATAACAAAGGACTAAAAGTTGTCTAAATGTTCACCAAAGCCCTGACCGGTTTGGCTCAGTGGATAGAGCGTCAGCCTGCAGACTCAAGGGTCCCAGGTTCGATTCTGGTCAAGGGCATGTACGTTGGTTGCAGGCGCATGCCCTGTGGGGGGTGTGCAAGAGGCAACTGATCGATGTTTCTAACTCTCTATCCCTCTCCCTTCCTTTATGTAAAAAATTAATAAAATATATTTAAAAAAATAAATGTTCACCAAATGGGGGACTGGTTAAGTACTAGTAAATATACATACCATGGAATACTATGCAGCTGTTTAATAGACTGAGACAAATTCCAGAGAATGTCTCCTAGATATAGACAGCAAAAGAAAGCTAGATAGGTGTACAGGATAATTCCCTGTTTTTTTTTAATTAAATCTTTATTGTTCAGATTATTACATTTGTTCCTCTTTTTTTCCCCCCCATAACTCCCCTCCTCCCAGTTCCCGCCCCACCCTCCACCCTCACTCCCCACCCACTGTCCTCATCCATAGGTGCACGATTTTTGTCCAGTCTCTTCCCACATCTCCCACACCCCTTTCCCCCCCAAGAATAGTCAGTCCATTCCCTTTCTATGTCCCTGATTCTATTATAATCACCAGTTCATTCTGTTCATCAGATTATTTATTCACTTGATTCTTAGATTCACTTGTTGATAGATGCATATTTGTTGTTCATAATTTGTATCTTTACCTTTTTCTTCCTCTTCCTCTTCTTAAAGGATACCTTTCAGCATTTCATATAATCCTGGTTTGGTGGTGATGAACTCCTTTAGCTTTTCCTTATCTGTGAAGCTCTTTATCTGACCTTCAATTCTGAATGATAGCTTTGCTGGATAAAGTAATCTTGGTTGTAGGTTCTTGGTATTCATCACTTTGAATATTTCTTGCCACTCCCTTCTGGCCTGCAAAGTTTCTGTTGAGAAATCAACTGACAGTCGTATGGGTACTCCCTTGTAGGTAACTGACTTTCTTTCTCTTGCTGTTTTTAAGATTCTCTCTTTATCTTTTGCTCTTGGCATTTTAATTATGATGTGTCTTGGTGTGGTCCTCTTTGGATTCCTTTTGTTTGGGGTTCTCCGCGCTTCTTGGACCTGTAAGTCCATTTCTTTCACCAGGTGGGGGAAGTTTTCTGTCATTATTTCTTCAAATAGGTTTTCAATATCTTGCTCTCTCTCATCTTCTGGCACCCCTATAATTCTGATGTTGGTACGCTTGAAGCTGTCCCAGAGGCTCCTTACACTATCCTCGCATTTTTGGATTCTTTTTTCATTTTGCTTTTCCAGTTGGATGTTTTTTGCTTCCTCGCATTTCAAATCATTGACTTGATTCTTGCGCTCCTCTGGTCTGCTGTCGGGCGTCTGTATAATGTTCGTTATTTCAGTCCGTGTATGCTTAATTTCTAGTTGGTTCCCCAATATAAGATCGAGGGTCTTATTAGTTTTCGTGTAGATCTCATTAAGTTTATCGGCAGCTTCTAAACAGTTCTTGAGAGACCTTAAAAGTGTGGTTCTGAACTCTATATCTTCCATTGACAATTTTGTCCTGTTTCTTTGTCTCCGCATTTTGTTATGCTTCCTTGGTGCACCCCCTAGTGGTCTTTGTTCGCAGTCTTATAGTTAAATCTTGATGTAGCTAATTCCAGGGAGGGTTTGACCTCCAGGCCAAGTGGCTATGAGAATCAGCTGTGTCAGCAGTGAGAGAACTTCTGTCCTCTAGGGAGGTGCTAATCTAGCCTTTGCCTGAGGCTATCCGGCAAATGCCTCTGTGCAGGGCTTGGGCGGGGCGGGTCGCACAGGATCAACAGGGTGGGCCGGAGAGAGCAGTTATGGCGGCTCTCAGTCCTGTCCCCAGGGGCTCTGCCTCTCTGAGTCCCAGCACCCGCTGCAAAGCTCGGAGAGAAAGCTGCACTCGCTCTGACCGAAGCCAGACAGTCCCGCTTCTCCCGTTTGAGTCTGGGTCCCTAAAGACTCGCCCGGATCTGGAGCTCAGAGTCTGCGACTCCCTCCCGATTGAGAGCAACAACCGCGCCCTCCTCGGCCACCCTGCTCTGCGCACTCCGCACCTCAGAATTTGACCTCAGCACTGCGCCTCCTCTGAGTGTCCGTGTGCGTTTCTCTTTCCTCCTAGTTGTAGGACTTCCACTCAGCCAGCGTTCCTGTGGTTCTGGGTGATGTCCCTTCCGTTTTTTGGTTTCACTTTTGAAGTAGTTGTTCAAAGCAGCAAACTCCGGTGTTAACCTATGCCGCCATCTTGGTTCTCCTCTAATTCCATGTTTTGTAAGTGGAAAATATACATACAGACCATCTTTGGGGGACCACTGGGTTTGGGGAAGGAGATTTATCTTTATTTTGTAATTTCTATATTGTTTGTATATTTTACATTTTGCTTATTTTTACATATGATTTTTATCTGAAACCATTTTAGCAAAGATCTCCAGGAGATCATTAATTCAGCAAACACATCTGTGGTGTTGCAGATTCTGTGCTAGACAGGAAGGGATGAAAATATGAAGACACTAACACCTTTGCTGGAAGAGCTTAGTCTAATTGTAGACCAGGAAAATACTGGTATTTATAGATAATTATAATGCAATGAAATAAGCCCAATTGAGAGAGGGTTACTAATGCTGTCTGGAGGGTCAAGGAAGACTGGATTTTGGAGAATCTGTAAGGGATCCTGGGCAGAGAAGAGAATGTTGCCCTAAGCTAGGCGAGTGATGATCTGGATCTAGCCTGAGGCAACGGCAGTGAGGATGGAGAGGAGGTGATAGGTTGGAAAATTATTCCAGTAGTAGAATTGACCCAATTAGGTGATTCCTGAGATGTGGGTGGAAAAATATAAAGTCTGCAACTGGTATCAAGTCTGCAACCAAGGTACGTGCCCTTGACCGGAATCAAACCCGAGGCTCTTCAATCTGTGGGCCAGCAATCTAACCATTGACCCAAAGCAGCGAGGGCTACCCTGAATTTTGAGAAAACCACTTTCTTGCATTTCTTTATGTTCTATCATCTATGGCTATACCCCTAAATGGAGTTTGGGGGCGAGGAAGTGGGTTATTTTCACATGTTTGGTTAGGGACATCAATAGAATTTGGTATTATTTTTAGAGCAGCAGAAACTGTTACAAACACAGGCTATGCTAAGTGTTGGGATGCAAGAAATATATGACAGCATCCTTATTCCCTGAAAGGGTTATAATCTCCTTGATAAGAAAAATCATATTGGCTTCTACAGACGGTTGGTTTAAACTGACACTTCAATTCCACTAAAATGCAGCCTTTTACTGATAACCACTCAACCTCTCCCATGCAACATACATTAATAAACACCACCAAACTCCTTCAGCATGCAGCACTGTGCGGTGGAATCACACCAGGAAAAACAGCTGGGGTGAAGTCCTAAGGAAGAAGCCGCAGAGATTCTATGCCCGTGGTAAAGGGCTACAGCCAAAAGAACATGAGGTGGGAAGAGGCTTAAAAAAGGGGAAAAATAAAGGAGGTTGAAAAAATAATGAGTGAGCCTGGCTGGTGTGGTTCAGTGGTTGAGTGTCAAATGATGAACCAGGAGGTCACGATTCGATTCTGCTCAGGGCACATGCCTGGGTTGCAGGCTCGATCCCCAATGTGGAGCATGCAGGAGGCAGCCAGTCAATGATTCTCATCTTTGATGCTTCTATCTCTCTCTCCCTGACCCTTCCTCTCTGAAATCAATAAAAATACTTTTTAAAAAATAATGAGTGAGACTCTGGTGAGGGATGTTGATAATGGGGTGGCTATGTATGTGTGGGTGCAGGGGGTCAGTGGGAAATCTCTGTACCTTCTGCTCTATTTGGCCATGAACCTAAAACTGCTGTAAATAATAAGGTCTATAAAAAAAAAACCCCACAAAATAAAAATAAAATAAAAACAGTGAGAAAGGAAGGATAGGGGCAGGCAGTGACCTTTTCCTCTTCCTAAAATGTCTCTTCAAAGAGAAAAGCATCTATTGATGAGCTGTAATTCATTCCTCCACTTGACATTTGGAGATGGTTTGAGAAGTCCTGCTGCTATGTATCTGGGGGCTGCAGCCTGCAGCCTGCCTAATCCCAGATGGTGGGAAGGGGGTGGCTTTCTTTCCTCATGTCTTCTGTGCTGAAGATGTCTTTCGAATGAAGATCTCCAGCCTCATGAGATCACAAGAGGAAAAGTGAGCTCTCACAGACCCAGGAAGGCAGCACTGGATGGAGAGAGGACAGGAGGTCCCGATGCAGGGCTTTTTTGGTGACTTGTGCCTCCATCACTATGCCACATCTTCTGAGCTCTGTTGACATGTGTCCATGTAAATACATTAGCATGTCCATCTCAGCAGATATCCATTGGGCAAGAGCAAGTTCATGTGCCAAAGTGGGGGCTGACTTATATGACCTTTCCTCTCTGCCAAATCGAAAGCTGGCCGTTGTGTGAAACCAAGCAATATGCCTTTCTCCCAAGGACAACTGCTGACCTACAGGCAGTCACTTTGCCTCACTTGCAGAGAGGGGCAGCAGGAGGAGAAGAAGGGGTCAGAGAGTCAGGTTGCAGTTTATGAAGAGTGATAGTGGCCATGCTTTGTTTCAAAATCCTTCTAGATTATTGACCCCTTTAAGCAATATTTGTCATGTAACTTTATCTATTAGGATCTATAGTCACGCTGTGAGATCCATAAGTTTTAAAGAACCTGTAAGACCTAGAAAAAAATGTATATCGCCAAATTTTTTAAAAAATAAAAAAAATGCCCTAGCCGGTGTGGTTGTGGGTTGACCTATGAACCAGGAGGTCAGGGTTTATTTCCAGTCAGGGCACATGCCTGGGTTGTGGATTCGATCTCCACTGTGGTGTATGCAGGAGACAGCCAATCAATGATTGTCTCTCATCATTGCTGTTTCTCTCTCTCTCTCTCTCTCTCTCTCTCTCTCTCTCTCCCTTCCTCTCTGAAATCAATAAAAATAAATTTAAAACATAATAAGTAAATAAATAAAATGAACAGATCTTGAACTAAACATTCATAAAATACAATTTTATATCAATTTAATGTTATTAAATTTATGGTTCATAAAATTTCATTATATTAAAAACCTGTAGGTTTGATATTCTCACTGCACAAGAATTCTGGTATTGACTAAATGGTGGCTGAGAAGCCATAGCCAAATTAAATATGTTTTTCAGAGCTAAATTTCAAAAGCAACTTATAAAAATCCTTTTAATTTTTTTATGGCAAAATGATGCTATTGAATGTGAACTGGAGGTACATTTTACAATTTTGGTATGATGTAGGGTGGGGTTGTAAGAATAGACAGGAGCTATGAAATCTTAACATGGCAATGCATACAAGCATTTACCTGCAAGGATGCTCATGACAGTGTGTTTACAAAGCAAATAATTTCAAACAACCTACATTGCTGCAGACTGGGGACTAGTTGAACAAATAAAGGTAGCACTTAAGGACACTAGCTGACCATTGAAAATGGAGGAGAATATTTAATGATCCAGAAAGATGTTTACAATATCTATACTAATAAAAGGGTAATATGATAATTAGACCAGGTTGACCGGACATCTTCTGGACTTCCGACTTCCTTCCAGACAAAGCCACAGTAGCAGAGGCCGAGGCAGAGGTGGTTAGGGGTGATCAGGCCGGCAGGGGAGCAGTTAGGGGCGATCAGGCTGGCGGGGGAGCAAGCAGTTAGGGGCGATCAGGCTGGCGGGGGAGCAAGCAGTTAGGGGGTGAGATCAGGCCAGCATGGGGGAGCAAGCATTTGGGGGCAATCAGGCTGGCAGGGGAGGGCAGTTGGGGGCAATCAGGCTGGCAGGGGAGTGGTTAGGGGGTAATCAGGCCATCAGGCAGAGGCAGTTAGGGGAGATCAGGCAGGCAGGCAGGCAGGCGAGTGGTTAGGAGCCAATGGTCCCGGATTGTGAGAGGGGTCCCAGATTGGAGAGGGTGCAGGCTGGGTTGAGGGACAACCCCCCCCCCAATGTACGAATTTCATGCACTGGGCCTCTAGTCTATAATAATAAAATGATAATATGCTAATTAGACCAGACGTCTTCTGGATGTCACTCTAGACATCCTTCCTGATGAAGCTGGGGCTGAAGGGAAGCCAGCCTGGGTCCCGGGTGCCTGCGGGTACCTGGAGGAGGAAAGCAGCCCGGGTCCTGGGTGCCCGAGGGAAGCTGGTGCCGGCAGCTGGGGGAAGGAAGGCCTACTCTTGCACAAATTTTCATGCATTGGGCCTCTAGTCTATAATAATAAAAGGGTAATATGCTAATTAGACCGGACATCTTCTGGATCTCCTCCCTGACAAAACTGGGGCCGGAGGGAAGCCAGCCTGGGTCCCGGGTTGTGGAGGGAAGCCAGTGCTGGTAGCAGGGGAGGGGGAAGGAAGGCCTACTCTTGCATGAATTTTCATGCATCAGGCCTCTAGTTTTCAAATATAAAACAGTTTGTACAATATGATTGCTCTATTTGTAAAGAAAAAATATATTCTTAGCAAAAAGACTGGCAGGATATATACCAACACAGTAATAATTACTGGTTATCTCTGGATGGTAGAATTATGAGTGGGCTACGTTTCTTCTCTTTTTAAAAATTCTCTCTATTTTGTATTATGAACATTTAATGTTTCTGGAAAGCAGACAGATAAGATTAATAAAGATGGGAAATCCTTTATATTTGATGACCCTTTCTCTGATAATTAATGTATTCCAACTAAAGAACCCTAAGGATAGGAATGGGTTGAGTGGAAACCTGATATTTGCCTCCCCCATGTCTGAGGTTGAACACCATGGAAACATCACTTAGATGTAGACTTTGGACTGAATAATGGCCATAAATGTTCACGTGACAACCAGTAGTCAGAATAAGCCATTTAAAAAATAAACTGGCCTGGTCAGTGTGGCTCAGTGGGTGAGCATTGACCTATGAACCAGGAGGTCACAGTTTGATTCCTGGTCAGGGCACATGCCCAGGTTTCGAGCTCAAACCCCAGTTGGGGTTGTATAGGAGGCAGCTGATCAATGATTCTTTCTCATCATTGATGTTTCTCTCTCTCTCTCCCTCTCCCTCTCCCTACCTCTCTGAAATCAATAAAAATACTTAAAAAAGAAAAATAAAAAAACTTAATTTTCCAGTCCTTCAGTGTCTTCTCATTATACCTTTATCTCAGCCAGCTACTTCTCCCCAGCTCTGTCCATATCTCCAGAATTATCGTCAACTGCTCACATGCTCCTGTGTGAAAATCTGTAGTCATAGAATGATGCCCCTATCACACTGATGAGGGAAAAAGCAGGTTGCAGGACAGCCTGTGTGGCTTATTCCCATTGATGTAAAATTGAATATGTATAGTTTAGTCTTTATACATGCACAGAACTTTCTGGAAGGATATACTCAAAATGTTAGCAGTGGTTACCCCTGAATGATGTCATTTTGAGAAAACTATATGGTTTCAAATTCCTACAGAGCTCAAGTGTCATTTTTACAAAATTGATTTGTGACTCTAACATTATTTAACTCATTTTAAAAAAATATATATATATATAATTGATTTTTTTACAGAGAGGAAGGGAGAGGAATAGAGAGTTAGAAACATCAGATGAGAGAGAAACATCAATCAGCTGCCTCCTACACACCCTCTACTGGGGATATGCCCGAAACCAAGGTACATGCCCTTGACCGGAATCGAACCTGGGACCCTTCAGTCTGCAGGCTGACGCTCTATCCACTGAGCCAAACTGGTTAGGGCTTAACTCATTCTTGTTTATGCAAAAAGCTCTGCTAGGAAAGAGCAAATTAAATAAAGATCTCACAGGTTAATTTTTAAAAAAGGAAATGGATGAAAATTATTCTAGGACAGTGGGATGAAGTGGGGCTGCTGGGTTAGTTGGTTTCCTTCTGTGGCCATGTGTGCTTGGAATCCTGGTTGAGTGACCATTGAGAATATTTGGGGACAGAGACATTTGTTGATTTGTCTTCAGGCTAAGGCAGTGGTCGGCAAACTCATTAGTCACCAGAGCCAAATATCAACAGTACAACGATTGAAATTTCTTTTGAGAGCCAAAATTTTTTAAACTTAAACTATATAGGTAGGTACATTGTTATTAACTTAATTAGGGTACTCCTAAGGCTTAGGAAGAGCCACACTCAAGGGTCCAAAGAGCCACATGTGGCTCGCGAGCCGCAGTTTGCCGACCACGGGGCTAAGGGCTCAGGATGTCAACACTACTGAGGCCACCGTTCTTCCATAGAAGTGCATAGCTCATCCTCCTTTAGGCAAGATTCATAAATGCTCCCAAGGGAGCCACCACCTTGGAGGCAGAGACTAATTTGTAGGCAAAGCAATAAAAGAAAACAACCTTTTGATAAGTGAACATTCAATTTGAAGGGTTGTGGGAGGTGCTATCGAAAGGTCCTAGCATCAGAGAGGCTTCTGTTCCAAGCCTGCCCTTACTACTCACTAGTTGTGGGGTTTTCTGAACATTCTGGACCTGGTGATAGTCTTCCCGGTTCCTGTGTCAAGGAAGGACTCATTGCTCCAGCTGCTGGAAGCGGTCAGCACAGTCTCCAGCTGTCAATCCCCTTTGGGGTCTGCCTCAGCTGCAGAGCTTCCTCGCCCAAAGTCCACACTTCTGAGGGACCCCATGTCCAATGACTGATTGAGAGGGAGTATAAAGGGCTGGCTATCCCAATCCTATTTGAGGCAAGGGCCATGCTAGCTCCAGAGCTTTCTATGGTTTGGCTGAGGCCATCAGTGAGCTGCATCACAGCTCAGCGTCTCCTTCTGCCCACTCCTGTTCCCATCTTTTTCATCCCATGGATAGTGACCTCAATAAACATGCTGCACCATCGGGACAATTCAGTCACTTAATTACTCTGAACCTCCATTCCATTATCTGTAAAAATTAGGATAACAATAATGTCCATTGCAGAGAGTTGAGACTTATGTGAGATCACGAATGGGAAACACCAAAATGCCTGGCACACGATAACTACTCAATAAATGGTAACTATTATTATTGTAATTAGGAAAGAAAAAGTCTATCCTTGACCACCCACCATCATCATTAACAGTTTATAAATAGTTTAGTAAAAAAAAAGAGAAGGGTCTTAAAGACATGGACACAGGGACATAGGGACATACACGTTGGTGGAGCACAAGAAGGTTTGGAGCAAGGGGTGTTACCAAATGAGGGCAACCTTAAGGAGGCACACCTTCCCAACAGAATCAGTCAATAGACAGCTGGTTTACCAAGGAGTCTCTTGCAAGTTTGGTCAGCACAGGGCAGTAAGATGGGGCCCGGCCACTTTTGAGCAAACTGGCCAAGTTGAGGTCATGGGCTGCAATGCTGAGAGGAGGAGCTGGAGCTGCAGTGTCTTCAGGAAGAATGAAGTGTCCTGGATGGTTCAGCTTTGAAGATGTTCTTTAGCCCTCACACTTCAACAAGGAAGGAAAACAGAGTGGACTGTGTTGTTAGGGGAGAATATGCCCTCCCCACTGTCCCTGCTGTCTTCTGCTGACCTTCGCTCACCCCGCACATTCCCTGGGCTTCAGCGCCTGGCTCGCGGTCCTCCCCCACCCCCAGGCCTGCCGCCCTCACACTGCGCATGTGCTGCTCAATGTTGAGCAGCAGAGTGATCAATGACTTTATGGCGACGGGGACTTTGTGTTCCCTGGGTTGTTTTGGTATCTGCCTTGGCTGCATTTTCCTTTAGAAATCTGGGTCCTGGGTATAGATTTGGCTTTGGGAGAGCTGTCCATCTGGATTTGTGTGACTGCAAAGTGCTGTCTTGTATTTAAAGCTACAGTTGTCCGTGATGAAGAGCAGACCTGTGGCCGTGGTTTTCTAGACCAGAGACTGCACCAGGCCTCTGGGGCTTAGACGAACGCAGGCGGCGTGCGGTCTGTGAAGTCATCTGGTGCTCCGAGACTCCCGAATTGTCACCAGGCTCTGGCCAGCAAAGCTGGGAGCAGCCTTGGGCTGCCAATCTCTTTACACAGTGCCTATAAATTTTAAAAATCTTACTTTGAAGATATTATTTAGCTGGCACACAATTTTTCTAATGGTTTATTGACACTTAAAAATAATGTTTGCAATACTTTAAGTCTGGACTAGTGTGTATTGATGGTCTACCATCTGGCATCATTAGGGGAAAAGGTAATTCTCTCTCTCTCTCTAAAAAAAGATAATCCCATAAATAAAAAAGTCACATTCAAGGTAAATCTTTCTATGATATAATGCATACCTTTCCACCCTCCCCAATTTATATCATTATTGAATACTAATTATCTGCCAGCTCTTTACATACATTATTGCATTCAGACCTTAACAGCTCTGCAAAATAGGTATTATCACCACTTAGCCAGTAAGAAAAATGTAAGCTCAGAGGACTTATGTAACTTGGCTAAAATCACATGCTGGCTGAGTGCCAGAATGGAAATTTGAATCCAATTTTGTCCAACTCCACAGCCCATGTTAGTGCTACCACACTGTGATAACGCTCCCACTTCTCACAAATTCGAGATGATCAAGCATCTTTTTAACCCTTTCTTGATGAGTTAGAGACAAAATCATAAACCTCAGTGATAACACAGTGCTAAAGTACAGACCGAGGTGAGATCCTTGGTAGAAGTAACAGAAATCCAGTGGTGCTGGCTTAAGCAAAGGAAGGATTTATGAGGAGACATAGGGTGCATTGCAAGATGGGAAGGCAGTCTGCAGCCAGGTCTCAGGACTAAACCGGGATTTGAGATAAACCCATCAGACCTTATCTCTGCTCTATTCTGTGCATCTATTTTTTTAGAGTTTTTTTTATTGCGAGAGAGAGAGAGAGAGAGAGAGAGAGAGAGAGAGAGAGAGAGAAACATCGATGTGAGAGTGCAACATCAACTGGCTACCTCCTGCACACCTTTCACCAGGAATCAAACTGGCAACCTTTTAGTGCATCCAACCAACGGAGCTACACCAGCCAGGGCTACGCATCTATTTTTATTTTCCTCTTTCTCTTCCTGCAGACCAGTCTGAAGGTAGGCAATCCAGGGTTGGTGCCATGGTTCTATGACATCATCAAAGACCAAAATACTTCAACGCGGCCTGCTCCTTTCTTCTGCTTTTGTTCTCATTATCAGGAGATGGCTGCCTATCTCCAGACATCAGGTTCTTTTTTTTTTTTTTTTTAAATATATTTTATTGATTTTTCACAGAGAGGAAGGGAGAAAGATAGAGAGGTAGAAACATCGATGAGGGAAAAACATCCATCAGCCGCCTCCTGCACACCCCCTACTGGGGATGTGCCTGCAACCCAGGTACATGCCCTTGACCGGAATCGAACCTGGGACCTTTCAGTCCGCAGGCCGACGCTCTATCCACTGAGCCAAACCGGTTTCGGCAGACATCAGGTTCTTATTCCAGGATAGAATATGGGAAAGGTGAAGGCCAATAGGGTATTGGCCTTTTATTCAGGGGATTCCCCAGTGAACAGTCATAGATCTTGCCCTACCTTCATAGAGCTGATAAGCCTTCAGGAAATATAAACATTGGACAGTTCATCACACAATTGAAGACTGCTGTTAAGAAGGTGCAATAGTACCCAAGAGCAATGCGTGCCTATGTCTATAACAACAGTCGTATAGCTTTACTTATATTACAGGTTTCCCCCACTATCTGAAAGTAGAGCGTTCCTATGAACACTTGCATAAGCCGAAATGGCATAAAAGAAGGAATTACTATTCATTTACAGGGAAAAATTTTTAAATGTTTCTAGACCTAAAAATAACCTACCAAATCATATGAAATAATGTCTAAAACCTAAAATGACACTAACATGTAGTAAAAGCAGGGATGCACAAAATAAATCGAGATAAAGCACAGATGCTCACAGACACTGTTTAAAGCTATGCGGCTTGACGGTGCTGAATTTAGTTCCTGGGGAAGGAGCTTGGTGGGCTCACTCTCACTGCTCATGCTACCTCTGAAATGGCTGCAAAACAAATGCTGAACGCTATTTTTGCTTGTCGTCTTATTATTATTATTTTTTGTGAAAGCAAAAATCCTTTTTGGATTCCTTTCGATTGGCAAAAACAGGTACGGCTGTAGATCTTACATAAAGGCAAAGTGGCATAAAGCAAACTTGAAAAACAGGGGATACCTGTCGCCCCAAACTGCAAATAACCAAAATGTCCACTGACAGAAGAATAGATAGGTAAATTGGGAGACAACTTAGCAACCCCCACCCAAAAACAAAACAAAAACATCCCAAACCACTGCTACATGTGACAACTTGGATCAGTCTCACAGGCATAAGGTTGAATGAAAGAAGCCAGACACAAAAGAGTACACACTGCATTCTGTGTATATGAAGTTCAGGAAGCAGGGAAAGTAGAATAGTGGTGATCCCTGGAGGGGGTTATTGATTGAAAGGAGCCCTGCAGAGCTTCTAGAGTGCTGACAATGGTCTGTACCTTGATTTGAATGCAGGTATACACATGTAAATTCATCAAGACTTTCTCATTTATGTCACACCTTAATTTTTTTTAAAAAAATTTTTTATTGATTTTAGAGAGAGGAAGAGAGAGGGGTAGAGATAGAAACATCGATGAGAGAGAAACATCTATTGGCTGCCTACTGAACATCCCCCTACTGGGGACCAGGGGAATCAAGCCCGCAATCGAGGTATGTGCCCTGACCTCCTGGTTCATGGGCCAATGCTCATCTACTGAGCCACACAGGCCAGGTTCAATTTTATTTTTAACCCTCACCCGAGGATATGTTTTTTATTGATTTTTAGAGAGAGAGGAAGGGGGAAAAGAAAAGAGAGAGAGAGAGAGAGAGAGAGAGAGAGAGAGAGAGAGAGATTGGCTGGCTTCAGTATTCCTCCTGACTGGGGATCGAACACGCAACCTAGGTATGTCTCCTGACCGATAGAACTCACAATCATTTGGTGTATGGGATGATGATCTAAGCAACTGAGCCACCTGGCTAGGGCACACTTCAATTTTTAAAAAGCTAAGTGGTATGGCACCTACAGGGAATTTTCAACATTTCCCCAAATAAGCAATTAAATAAACAGTCTAGGAAATGTATAATTGGACGTGAAGCTGTCACTGTCAGCTCATGACTGTGTTGCACAGTGGTTCTCAATCCTGGCTGTGCATCAGCATCACTTGGCTTTCATTTTAACTTCTTTAATTTTAATTTGAGTTTTGACATAGACAATCTATTTACCAGCTGTAATATCCAGCAGATTTTCAAAGGTACACAGTGAAGAGTTGCCCTCTGATCCTAATCCCCCACCCAGCTAGAACTCTCTCAGAAGCAACCACTGTCCCTAGAGTCTAAAAAATCCTTCCAGAGATATTTTATACATATATAAGCACCAACAAATATATATTTTTATCCCCTACACAAATGGTAGCATATTGACTTAAACCAACTTCATTCACATAACACTCTCTCTTAGAGAGTTTTCCTTATAAGTACGAAAACAACTTTCTCAGGTTTATTTTGTTTTTAATGTATGGATTTACTATAATTTGTTTGAGTCCTGAGGACTTCTAAAAAGTGCTCATGCTCTGGGTTTTCTCCAGATGTAATGCACTGGAGATGAGACCTGGGTATGATGTGCAGATACCAGTAGGTATGGGAACCACTGGTGTAGCTTATTGGTGTCTTCATTTTTAGCCTAGACAGAAATGATGCTGGTTTCCTAGAACTCAGAAAGCTGGTTCGAGGTTTTGAAAAGTCAAATGAGTTTCTTCTTTTGATGAAAGCAGTCATAGATAAGACTTTTATTAGCAAGAAACACAGTGACAGGAAATTGAGAAAAGCCAGCCTGAATCCCCGGGCCTATATACAAGTTTGCAGATCACACAGGACTTAGCAGAGAATGAGAACACAAACTAAGAGTCATATGATGAAAGAAGCTCTTTCTAGACTCTCTAAGCTATAGAAAATAGGCAGATAAGTTTCAGCATGGGTAAATGAAAGATGAAATGCTGAGAAAAAATAATAATCTAAACTATACTTATAGCTCCTTGGGCTAAATAATGTCTATGGACAATAGTTGACTGTTCTCTGAGCTCATCACCTTCAAGGAGCCAAAAAAATTGACCAAGTATAGGGTCTAATCAAGAAAAGCATTAGAAAGAGAAAGAAAAACATTGTGCTATATAAAAGTATTGCATTTAAAAATATATTTTTACTAGAGGCCCAGTGCACGAATTTGTACACGGGTGGGGTTCCTTGGGGTGGCCTGTGGGGATCGGGCACCATCTTGCGCCCCCAACCTTGCAGCCCCAGTTTGCGCCCTCAGCCTCACAGCCCCACCTGGCACCCCACCATGGCCTGGCGCTGCCCCTTCATATGCTCCACCATCCCACCTACAGGGTGATCGATTAGGGCTGGGCCCCTTGCTGCCACACCCGCTGGTTGCCATCTGCTGGGCGATTGGTGCTACACCCATACTGTGGAATACTATTCAGCAACAAAAAGGAACAGACTATTGATACAGTCAGGGACTGGCATGGATCTCAAATCTCAAAGGTTATATTCTGTATGGTTCCATTTACATAATATTCTATAAATATAGAATTATAGAGATGGAGAACAGATTAATGGTTGCCAGGCATTGGAATGAGGGAACTGGCTGTAGCTATAATAGGCTAGCATGAAGGATCTTTATGGCACTGGAGCTATTCTGAAGTTTGACTGTGATTGTGATAAAATTGCATAGAACTAAACAACACACACACACACACACACACACACACACACACATATGTAAAATCAGTATCTGAATTAGGTCAATGGATTGAATCAATGCCAATGTCCCAGTTGTGATATTGTTCTATAGGGTCGGTGGGATTACTTTGTATTCTTCCTTACCACTGCATGTGAATCTACAACTATCTCAAAACCTAACTTAAAACCTTAACTAGACTATTAGTACTAGAAAAAAGTAGAAACGAACTCTGACTGGTTTGGCTCAGGGGATAGAGCATCAGCCTGCAGACTGAAGGGTCCCGGGTTCGATTCTGGTCGGGGGCATGTACCTTGGTTGCAGGCACATCCCCAGTGGGGGGCATGCAGGAGGCAGCTGATCAATGTTTCTCTCTCATCGATGTTTCTAGCTCTCTATCCCTCTCCCTTCCTCCCTGTAAAAAATCAATAAGATATATTTTTAAAAAAAGTAGAAACGGACAAAGCAACATTGACATTGATTTATATCCAAAGGGGGTAGTTCTTGACCTTTAATAGAGGTAGATTTGCCAATGGAACAATGTACCTTTTCACACATTGACTAATGAACTTATGAAATGTATTCACTAAAAGATGTAAGAGAATGAATATACTTTTACAAAGTAATAATGGGTATCCAGGACATTAAGATTTGGGGGAAGCTTTTAGAAACTTAGAGCTTGACATCACGAAGAGGAACCACATCCTTTCAGAACAGAGTCATAATGTGAGATGTAGGAATGTTCAAATTAATTCCACAAACATGAGCTGAGCCCCTGGTCTGTGCCAGGCACTGTCCCAGGTGCTTTGTGTTAGAGAGACAAGAAGACACAGCCCTGTCCTCCGGAAGCTCATTACCCAGACTTCTGCTGTAACTTTGTAAATGCTCCACTGTTCAGAAATTCAGTGCTGGTGACATTATTTATGGCACAGAAATGAATGTCATCCTGACAGATATTATTTTTAATGATATCCTGATTAATAGTCACACTTGAGGCTATTTTAAAAATGGAAGCAGTCACCATGAAGTGTGATAGGAATTACCCCAAAATAGACCATTTTATCCTCTGTGAATAATTTAGACCCTGGCACTCCAAATGCAGTGACGGGCGTGAGGATTGTGAAAGAGCTGATTGGGAGCTTTTAGAAAGTAGGGCCTGTATCTTATTATCACTGTATCTCAGGACTGAACAGTGGGGTATGCACCAGGAGCTCAATAAATGCTGAGTTGACAATCTAGAGGCTTTATTTTTTTTTAATCTATATTTTATATGAGTTTAGGCTAGAAGGAGCTTTTGGGACTCTGCCATTGGTGACTAGAAATTGATTTTGACTAGTGTTAGGAGGACTTAGAATGGGACATAAAATAAAAATTTAAAAAACCAAATGGGGGTGTACAAAGTGATTGGCACAGGAATGTACCTGTGGGATGCCTTTGGCAACGAGAGGCACTCAGGCTTGCAACAGCTCTTCCCTGCACAGTGGCTGCTCTGCTACCATGAACTCGAGTTTCTCCCTTTTGGGTAAAGGAACAGAATCTTGCCTGCTCACTCCTTTCCTTCCAGAGGTTGCATGGGGTTATGCCTTCACTGACCATTTAACTTTCATGTACAAAGATCAGCTGAGTGAGCATCATGAACATCACAGAAGCAATACCATGGCCATAGCAAATCATCATGAATACTTGGTGGTGGGCTTTCCAGAAGCCAATTATTGAACAAATGTGGGATGAAATGTGAAGATGGTCTTTAGCGCTCTCAGCCTCCTTGACTGCCACCAATGGCAGTGTTATCTTTGACCTGTTAGAGAAAATGACAATACCTACCAATATGATGGAGACGATGCAGAAATTTGGAAGATTGTCTCTGTGATTTTTTTTTTTTTTTTTAGCAGAGGTGGATATTTAGATCAACATTATAGGACAGTGGTCGGCAAACCACGGCTCGCAAGCCACATGCGGCTCTTTGGCCCCTTGAGTGTGGCTCTTCCACAAAATACCACGTGCGGGTGCGCACGTACAGTGCGATGGAAACTTCGTGGCCCATGCGCAGAAGTCAGTTTTCGGCCTGGGCGAGTCTATTTTGAAGAAGTGGCGGTAGAAGAAGTGGGGGGTGTCCATCGGTTGGGCGACGGGATACGCAGCGCGGGGAGGCACGCGCGCGATTCATGCACGAGTTGAGGATGGGAGAGTTGGAAGGGGTCGACCTCAGCGAAAGTACCTCAATCAGATTGAGGACATTTTTAGCAAAGGCCAGCTTAGGAGTCCCCTAATTAAGTTAATAACAATGTTCCTACCTATATAGTTTAAGTTTAAAAAATTTGGCTCTCAAAAGGAATTTCAATTGTCGTACTGTTGATATTTGGCTCTGTTGACTAATGAGTTTGCCGACCACTGTAATATAGGATGAAAAGCATTACGTGCTTATTCTTTTGTTGAAAGTAACATTTTTTTCTTTCTGCCCAATTGAAGTCAGAGAAGGCCCTGAGCACTGTAGAGTGCTGACTGCACCTCGCAGACATCTAACTAACCACAGGGATCATAACTGACCAAGGGCCCCCTGCTTTGCTCTGAAATCCAGTCTTCGTACTGAGTCCATGCTTCCCATTGGGAGCTCCCAGCCGCTGACCAAGTGTGAAAGGAGACTAGGACTTCTCTGATAGTTGACTTTGGCTCCAGCACTCCCAGATGGCTTTGCTGAAACTTCCTTAGACTTCATGGCAGTCTAGGGTGCTTCCATCCAACCTCCCTCCTTCCCTCCTTCCCTTGGGTCAGGCTTGCTTCATGGTCTGCCATGGCTCTCCAGCCTTTTGTGCTCCCTCCCAATTTGCTCTCCCATAGGCATTTCCTCTAATAAAATTCTTACATGCTTAATCCCTTCTCAGTGCTTGCTTCTCAGAGTACCTGGACTAACACAAGTGATATTGAGAGTGGTCTGAGAAAACAGAGGGTAAGATGGGGGTGTGGGATTGGATCACCCACCACCCCACATACGAAGAGGTTAGGATGTGGGACATGGATAGTCTCAGGTACAATGTGGTGGTTCAACTGCTGAAGGCTCATGGGTGGTGACCTGGGAAATGTCATGGTGGCGGGGAATGCTGTGGCAGGTATGATGATGTGTGAATTTGAAAAATATGGGGGATCAATGCCCACAAAGACAATGGAGTTGACTGGTTACTGCAGTTTTACTGATGCAACTGCAAAAGGATAATGAGAGACGAGGGCTACTAACAAACGGGTACTAGCTAAGGGCAAGAGCCAGAATGCTTTGGTGGTAGTTCACAAAGAGGCCCTTACCACCCGGAGTGGAAAGGCCGAGACGCTTGAGCAGCAGGCTGAAGACCTCACAGGGCTGAGTGTGAGTCACAGAGCTGCAGAGATGTTTGAAGACTCAGCTAAGGCAGGTCTAGTATGCAAAGGACAACACTCTGGGAAAATCTGTGCTATGGACTGAATTGTGTTCCCTCCAAATTTATATGTTCAAGCTTTAATCCCCAATAGAAGTATTTTGGGAGATAGGACTTTTAGGAGGTAATTAAGGTTAAATGAGGTCATAAGGGTGGGGCTCTAATCTGATAAGATTGTGGTCTTGTGAGAAAAGGAAGATGCCTCTCCATCTGCAAGCCAGGAAGAGATCTCTCACCAGAAACCAAACCAAACAAACAAACATCCCCCCCCCCCCAAACCACACCAACAACCAAAACAACCCAAACAACAAAAAAGCCCAAATTGGCTGGCACCTTGATCTTGGACTTCCCAGTCTTCAGAGCTGTAAGAAAATAAAATCCTGTTGTGTAAGCTCTGCAGTCTGTGGTATTTGGTGATGGCAGCTTGAGCTGACCAAGATGACCTGGGACCCTGAATCATGGGATGGGGCATCCAGCCACCCCTGGACCTTCTGGGCTTGCAGATGGAACCCACCCTTCCCCAGTAAGAGGCAGCACTTCCGTTGTGCCAGAACATGCTGCAGAAACCTTGCCCCTACAAGGCACCAGGTGCTCTCCGAAGGAGCTGACTTCACCTCCTCTCCTGGTTGCCAGGCAGATAACTAGTTAAATCTCAGCATAGATTTAAATCTGGCTGGAGATGTGCACTTAAAGAATTGTTAAAAACTAGACAGCATGTACTGGCAGGAGCCAGGGGGGCATGTCTGGGATTGGATTTTAGGGTGTGTGATCAAAGGGGCTGGAATTCGAAGCTAGATAAACAAGAATGTATTGACTTGGGGGCACTTTCATAGGACATGAGGGTTAGCACCCTACTGAGGACTCCAGGAAATGGAAAAACTCAGCTGCTTGCTGGGGTGGCTCTTAGAAGCCTGACCAAACCAATGGTCAGCACCAAGCAAAGTAGAAAACACCTGAGTTACTCTGGAAGATGGTAGTAGGAGACCCAAAGAGGAAATGGGTGTGCTAGAGTGGCTAATAACAGGGGCAGAAGAAGGTCCACCAGCGGGTTATGCCCTAAGGAAGGGCCCAGAGAACACACCACTCACCAAAGGCATCAGGAATGAATGAAGTCCAGCAGTGGCTCTTTTCTGCAGGCCAGAAGGAGTAGGAGAGATGGTCACAGAGCTGAGCTCAGGAACCTACATTGGGATGGAGGGCCCCGAATAATAGAGGCCAGATGGCCGCAGTTAACTCTCAGAAGCCAGGAGGCCACGATTACTGTAAAAACCAGCAGGGAATTGTGGGAATGGTTGATTAGAGTACGGCATATTTAGAGGAAAAATAGATAGGTATCAAAAAAGGTGTCAAGATTCTGTGTTCGGAGAACCAAGATGGTGGCATAGGTTAACGCCGGAGTTTGCTGCTTTGAACAACTACTTCAAAAGTGAAACCAAAAAACGGAAGGGACATCACCCAGAACCACAGGAACGCTGGCTGAGTGGAAGTCCTACAACTAGGAGGAAAGAGAAACACACACGGACACTCAGAGGAGGCGCAGTGCTGAGGTCAAATTCTGAGGTGCGGAGTGCGCGGAGTGGGCTGGCAGCGGAGGGCGCGGTTGTTGTTTTCAATCGGGAGGGAGTCGCAGACTCTGAGCTCCAGATCCGGGCGAGTCTTTAGGGACCCAGACTCAAACGGGAGAAGCGGGACTGTCTGGCTTCGGTCAGAGCGAGTGCAGCTTTCTCTCCGAGCTTTGCAGCGGGTGCTGGGACTCAGAGAGGCAGAGCCCCTGGGGACAGGACTGAGAGCCGCCATAACTGCTCTCTCCGGCCCACCCTGTTGATCCTGTGCGACCCGCCCCGCCCAAGCCCTGCACAGAGGCATTTGCCGGATAGCCTCAGGCAAAGGCTAGATTAGCACCTCCCTAGAGGACAGAAGTTCTCTCACTGCTGACACAGCTGATCCTCATAGCCACTTGGCCTGGAGGTCAAACCCTCCCTGGAATTAGCTACAACAATCAAGATTTAACTATAAGACTGCAAACAAAGACCACTAGGGGGTGCACCAAGGAAGCATAACAAAATGCGGAGACAAAGAAACAGGACAAAATTGTCAAAGGAAGATATAGAGTTCAGAACCACACTTTTAAGGTCTCTCAAGAACTGTTTAGAAGCTGCCGATAAACTTAATGAGATCTACACGAAAACTAATAAGACCCTCGATCTTATATTGGGGAACCAACTAGAAATTAAGCATACACGGAATGAAATAACGAATATTATACAGACGCCCGACAGCAGACCAGAGGAGCGCAAGAATCAAGTCAATGATTTGAAATGCGAGGAAGCAAAAAACATCCAACCGGAAAAGCAAAATGAAAAAAGAATCCAAAAATGCAAGGATAGTGTAAGAAGCCTCTGGGACAGCTTCAAGCGTACCAACATCAGAATTATAGGGGTGCCAGAAGATGAGAGAGAGCAAGATATTGAAAACCTATTTGAAGAAATAATGACAGAAAACTTCCCCCACCTGGTGAAAGAAATGGACTTACAGGTCCAAGAAGCGTGGAGAACCCCAAACAAAAGGAATCCAAAGAGGACCACACCAAGACACATCATAATTAAAATGCCAAGAGCAAAAGATAAAGAGAGAATCTTAAAAACAGCAAGAGAAAGAAACTCAGTTACCTACAAGGGAATACCCATACGACTGTCAGCTGATTTCTCAACAGAAACTTTGCAGGCCAGAAGGGAGTGGCAAGAAATATTCAAAGTGATGAATACCAAGAACCTACAACCAAGATTACTTTATCCAGCAAAGCTATCATTCAGAATTGAAGGTCAGATAAAGAGCTTCACAGATAAGGAAAAGCTAAAGGAGTTCATCACCACCAAACCAGGATTATATGAAATGCTGAAAGGTATCCTTTAAGAAGAGGAAGAGGAAGAAAAAGGTAAAGATACAAATTATGAACAACAAATATGCATCTATCAACAAGTGAATCTAAGAATCAAGTGAATAAATAATCTGATGAACAGAATGAACTGTTGATTATAATAGAATCAGGGACATAGAAAGGGAATGGACTGACTATTCTTGGGGGGGAAAGGGGTGTGGGAGATGTGGGAAGAGACTGGACAAAAATCGTGCACCTATGGATGAGGACAGTGGGTGGGGAGTGAGGGTGGAGGGTGGGGTGGGAACTGGGAGGAGGGGAGTTATGGGGGGGGGAAAAAAGAGGAACAAATGTAATAATCTGAACAATAAAGATTTAATTTAAAAAAAAAGAAAGAAAAAAAAAAGATTCTGTGTTCAATTCCTAGACCTGAGACAATTTTATTTATTTATTTTATTTACTTATTTATTTTGCTCTGTGCTTTTTGTTTTGTTTTGTTTTGTTTTTTAGTATCATGTAGTCGTCTGTCTGTGCTTTTTTTGGAGTTCACAAAAATTCCTTAAGAGGATTATTCTGAATTCTCTGTCTGAAAGTTCATAGATCTCCATTTCTTTAGGCTTAGTTATTGGAGCTTTATTAGGTTCTTCTGGTGGTGTCACATTTACCTGATTTTTTTTTTCTGATTCTTGATTCCTTACATTGATATCTGCATATTTGAGTAATTGAGCTTATCTTCCAGTCCTTACACGTTTGCTTTAGCAAATTTGGGTTCCAGATGTATCTGCTGATAATGTCCCTGGGTAGGTGGGCCTCTATTATGGTCTATTTTGGGGCAAATCAACTGTTCAAGCTGTGAAGATAGGAATGGGGGTGGTGTGCCACTGGCTGAGGATAGTTGGATAGGACTGCTGGCTTGGTTTCCTGCTCAAGTGAGGCTGTAGGCTGGCCTCTGAGGATGCCTGGATTCTCTGGTCAGGCTTACTATATGGTCAGGACTGGATATTATGTCCAGCTGTGGATGGAGCTATGCATTGGCTTCCCTGCCCTGGTAGCACATCAGTATTGAGCCCAGGAATTGTACAGCTCTGCATTAAGCCAAGTGAGTACTGAATTCTTGTTGGGGTCCAGCCCCAGCAGGTCCAGGGGTTCCCAAAGGTGTGGACAGAGTCGGCGAAGAAGGAATGACATGGAGGCAGCATTCAGTTGATCAGCATAGTGAGGTTCTCTCTCCTGAGCCAATTTTAAAATCAGAAACCCATTGACTGAAAAGGTGGTCCCCAGAAGGTGGGAACCTACATTGTGATAATTTCCCAAGTCCTTCCCCAAGTGATTGTACACTGGGGGAAGGGGAGTAAACCAAACATTTTGAAGATCATTAGAGCCAGGACCTGAGATGACACAGTTCTAAGTTGTCCTTACATTCCCTGATAAGGTAATATGGAGTCCTGGCTAAAGTCCAGCTCATGGTGGCTTCACCGAGTCTTCCGATTCACTCAGTGGTCATTTTCCCCCAGGCCCAAAGCACACAGTTGGAATGGATATAATTGGCAGTTGGAGTAACCTTCACATCAGGTCCTGATTTATGTCATAAAAGCTATGATAGTAGGGAAGGCAAGTGGAACCTCTAAAACTTATCTCCCTCCTCCCCCTCTAGCCAAAGAAAGTAAATAAAAAACAAGAACACATTCTGGTGGGGGTGGGAGAAGGAGATGATTAGTGTCACCATTGAAAACCTAAAGGATGTAACTGTGGTGGCCCATTTAATTCACCAGCCTGGGCTCTACAAAAGCTGGCTGTACCCTTGAAAATGGCCGTAGACTGCCACAGGCTTATACCAACTAGCAACCTTGATTGTGTATCATTGTTAAGCAGGTTAACCAAACAGCAGGTACATGGTATGTGGCCAGTGATTTGGTGAATGCATTCTTTTCCATTCCAATTAGAAAAGAGGACCAAAACCAGTTTTTATTCCTGCAGGGTGAGCAATATTCATTTAGTTTTGTCTCAAATCTATATGAACTCTTCCACCCTCTGTCACAATATAGTCCAGAGATCTGAATTACACCGTTACACTGATGACATCCTGCTGGTTGGTCAGGAGGAGCAAGAGGTGGCTAGTGTGCTGGAGGCATGGGTGAGGCCTATGCACTCCAGTGGGTGGTATAATAGCCCTGTGAAGATTCAGAGATTCGCCACTTCAGTAACATTTTGAGGAATCCAGTAGTCAGGGACCTCCAAAACAACAACAACAAAAACAAATTGTGTATCTTTCATAGCCTACAACAATGAGGAAAGCCCAGCACTGGTAAGCCTGTGCAGGTTTTGGAAGAAACACATTCCACACCTATGAATATTGCTCTTGCTCACATGCTGGGGGACACTAAAAGCAGCCAGCTTTGAGTGGGACCCAGAATAGGAGAGGGTGATTCAGCAAATCCAGATGGTGGAGTAATTGCCATGCCACTTGGGCCATGCAATCTGGCAGATCCCGTGGGACTGGAGGTGTCAGTAGTGGGAAAAGACACACTACAGAGCTTATGGCAAGTGCCAGTGGGAGAATCACAAAGCAGGTCCTGGGATTTGGAGCAGGGCCTGGCCCTCAGAGATTGATATACCCTTTGAGAATCAGCTTTCAGGATATTACTGGGCCCTGGCGAAAATGGAATTGAGTTCTGGAAATTTGAAACTGGACCGCAGGGTACCCAGTGATTCTACCTTCAGAACTGTCTATTGTGAGCTGTCAAACCTGCAAAGTCATAAATTGAATAGCTGCAGTCTATTATAAAATAGAAATGACCATTCTAGATTGAGTCGGAGCTAAGCTGCAGAAGCAGGTAGCCCAGACCCTCATGTCACTATCCATCACAGTTGCACCAGTGCCCCTATAGGTTATATAACACCTATGGCTGTCTTCAGAGTCCTGTGGGACCAGCTAATAGAGGGGGAAATCCCAAGATTGGTTTACAAATGGGTTGGCTTGATATGTGGAAGCAAACTAAAAATGGATTAACAGTCACACATTCAGGGGTGGCCCAGAAACTCAGTGTAGAGAGAAAATCTTCCCAGTGAACACAGCTGTGAGCAGTACACTTGGCCATCCACTTGGCATGGAAGGAAAGATGGCCACTGGTGAGAATATATGCAGATCCTGGGCAGTGGCTGAGGAGGTCAGAGGCAAAGGCATGTGGACATACAAATGAGAATTTTTATAGCACTTTAATGTCCACCTGGAAACATCTATCAAGAAAGAGACTCTGAATGGGGGGGATGAGGACACATTTGTAATACCTTAACTAATAATAATAATTAAAAAAAAAGATGAAAAGCAAAAAAATAAAATAAAGTTTAAAAAAAGTGAAAAAAAAAAGAAAGAGCCTCTGAACAATCAATTGCACAAAATGACTTAGCCAGTGATGTCAACTGTCACTGGCCTCCCCAGAACTGGCACAACAGGCACATGAACAGAATGGCTGAGGTGCTGGAGATGGAGTCCATCTTTGGGTCCAACAGCATGGACTCTCACTTAGCAAGGCCAATAGAGCTACTGCTGCCTCTGAATGTCAGCAGCAGAGTTGACCTTCAACGATGGCAGCCTGGAAGGGCCAGTGGTTCCTCCTCACCTGGGTAGATACTTATTTTGGGCATGGATTTGCCTTTTCTGCCTACAGCATCTCATCCAGCACCGTTGTTGGGGGCTGATAGAATGCCTGATCCACAGGCATGGATCCCCATAGAGCATAGCATCCAACTAAGGGATATTCCTCAAGCTAAGGAGGTTCAGAAGTGGGCCCATGACTATGGGGTTTACTAATTGCATCACATACCACACTATTCTGAGACAGCTGGCCTTATAAGAATCCTGGAGTGGCCTTCTGAAAGAACAACTGAAGTGTGAGCTGAGGAAATACCCTGAAAGGATGAGGTGCCCCCCTTCAGTGCCCAAAGACCTGTATATGGGACTGCATCTCTAAAAGGAAGGAAACCAAGAGGTAGAAGCAGAAGTGACTTCCTTATTGTCACACTCAATGACCCACTAGATGGGTTTTGTGTCTCCTATTCCCAACTCTCGGCTTTGCAGGGTTGGAGGTCCAGGTCCCAAAAGAGGGCACACCCTTGCCAGGAGACACAGCAAGACACAGCAAATTAAGGCTGCTGCCAGGACACTTTGGAATCCTTGTGCATAGGCATCAGCAGGCGAAAAAGGAGTCACCATATGGATAGGAGTCATTGACCTTCATCAGCAGGAGGAGGCGGGAGTGCTTTTACACAGTGGGGGCAGGGAGGAACAGGTGTGGAACCCAGGCAACCCACTGGGGTGCTTCCTGGCACTTCTTTTTCCATGGTAACTGTAAATAGACACACGCCGCCACCCCAAACTGCGAAGGGTATGATTATGATTTAGACCCTTCAGGAATGAAGGTCATACCGTCAGGTAAGCCACCCACACCTGCTGAGTTGGGAGTGAAAGGCGAGGGGGGTTTAGAATGAAGAGTGGAGGAGGGGAGGAGGATGCTCAGTTCTAGCCCCAAGTTCAACTTCAGTGATGGAGGCTGTGACTCATTTCTCAGGAAAAAAGGCCCATGGGAACCGTAGGGGAGCTGTTTCCTGTACCTTCTGGTGTGGTGCAAGGGGCAGACTGTGGTTGTAATGAGAACATGCCTCAAGGACCACCAACAACAGGGACCATGAATGCCCTAGGGCCCTGGCTGTTGGGTTTGGAAATCCTGCATTTTCACTGAGGCTACACTTCCCACAGGCTACTCCCTGTAAATGACCCAAGTCTGTAGGAATACTAAGACAGGCTGAGTCCTGAGAGCTGTCTACTGCTGGCTGACTTTGGCTCGAGGACTCCCCAGCAGCCTTGCAGAACCTTCCTTCCAATGCATATAGAGTTTATGGTGCTTCTCCCAACCTTTTTTCCCTTTCTTCTTCCCTAATTTGGGGTTAGACTTGCTTTGCTGTCTGACATGGCTCTTGCAACCTTCTCATTCCGCCCCCCCCCCCCCCCCCACACACACACAGGTGCTTTCTCTAATAGAATCCTTACAGGTTCAATCTCATCTTAGCATCTGCTCAGTCATGTGCAGGTAAACTGAATCTCCAAAAACAAAAGCCCTCGTTTGTAGCATTGGCTGACTTTCATGGTGTAACAACTCCCACCACTGCAGACTTCTACCAATGGTTCTTGCAAAATTCCTGAATAGCTCTCACGAGTTGGTATAAACCACTCCAAAGCATCACTTCATCCGTCCGAGGGGATCTGGACAGCACAGGTAGGATGGATCTGGGGGGTGGGGTGGAGATTGTGATGTGCTTTAGGGTGGAATGAATCAAAATTTGGGGTGTGAGGGATCTGCTCACAGTCAGTATTTGACTTCAGAAAGGAGGTATCTCCTCTGCTTGAAAAGTCTCTGGTGTTTCTGACACTTTTTCAAACTGGGACCAACCTATGACCTTATGGAAATCAGACATGTGGGTTTGGATGAGGTGTAGGGGGTGGAGCCCCCTGTGGTGGGACTGGTGCCCTTATAAGGAGATGAAGAGAGCAGAGCTCTCTCTCTGCCATGTGCAGATACAGGGAGAAGGCAGCCGTTTGCAACCAAAAGAGGGGGCCTCATCAGGAACTGAAATGACTGGCACCTGGATCTTGAACTTCCCAGCCTCTAGAACTGTGAGAAATAAATGTCCCTTGTTTAAACCACCCTGTCTGTGGCATTTGTTATGGTGGTCCAAGCTGACAAAGGTAAAATACAAAACTGTAACGCCTCCAGGTAGCTTCTGGCCTGGCTCCTCCAAGGTCAGGCCTGTAGCTGCTTCCCTATTCCATTCCCATCCGGGAACACAGCTTGTAAAATGATGATGAGGAGTCTCCATCTTTCTTACCTGAGAAGGAAATACGGGGAACTGTTCCTCAGCTTTCTCCATCCCAACTACTTTGGGAAGAAGACATCCATCGACAAGCTGGTCTTTCTGTTGTCTCCTTCACATTCCTCTCCCATAGCTATTGTCCCTCGTTCCTCGGGTTAACATTTAACTTGGGGGAAAAAAATCACCTACTTAGATTTTGAGCAAATGTTAATCACCAACAGCAGTCGTAGTAATCTGCTTTTAACATTTCTCCTGAGGTGGGCAAGGCTAATTTAGCTTGTCAGTGGAGGTTCTGTCTGCTATTAACTTCTTCACCTTTTTGTCTTTCCTGAGACTAGTTGCTTTTGCAGGGCTTAATTGGATTAGGGTTAGGGTCTCAGAGACTTTCAGATCTGGAACCTTTATTAGATGAGACAATGGAAAACAGGAGCTGTGGGTGGAGGCAGTAATTCAATGCCTGGCTCACAAGAGAGAATTAAACCCAGAATTAGTGAGACTTGGGAGCAGGGCCTCTCCATAGGGATTTCCTTCAGGTTCCAAATTGCTCTCTGATCAAGGAACCGGTGGGAGAAGAGAGTATGGGCATTTCTGGTGCTTTTTTCTCTGGTTTTCTTTTTCAGGGAGGAGACAAGAAATATTGGTGGCTTGCTATGGAGAGAGACAGCACAGTAAGACAGAAGCAGTGTGGTGTTATGAAAAGCACCAAATGTTATACAGTTGGTGAAAAAAAAAAAAGTAACAATTTGTGGTCTTCACAACCAGCTTCTGTCATAAGCTAAACTTGGACACTGAAAAATGCTGGGACTTTGGCACAAGGGTTAGAAGAAATGGTTGGCATTTCAAACCATGGGACTCCAGAGGACCGGATGGGCTCCAGTATTGAGATATTTTGAGGAGGGAGGACGTGGGAGGAAGAAGCCAATCTGATTGGTCTGAGTTTAGAAATAAGATATTTCACCAGGACTTCCATCACATAGTCTGTGCACTGCATAATTCCAGGGGCATCATTTATAGGACATAAGTGGTCCTAGCGGATACCTGTGGTATTACCAGGCCAGTACCTTTTTCTAGGAGGTTGCTCCTCCCTCCCACCTACAGTTACCATGGGAGCACCATGCATACACCTAACTCACATTTGACTAATTAGGGTTTTCCATCTCTTTGGTCAAGTTGATTGGCTCGGTGGTGGGTGCCCAACTTAAGCTGGGTTATAAAATACAAAGGCTGGGAAATTCCAATGGCCATGTTTCTTGCTGTGTGGATCTGGGAAGCAGAGGCCAACTTTGCAGAAAGAGAGAGGCATCAAATATGTGCAGAGAGGAGCAGAGAAGGAAGACTCAGAGAAAGATGTTTGAGTTCCAGCTGTCCTTGAGTTGTAACGATTCTCCTCAGAGGGTTCCATGGAGACAATAAATTCCCCTTAATTTTTAAGATGGTTCACATTGGGTTTCTGTCACTTAAAATCATCAGAGTTCTGAATAGTATGCAAGAGTCAGGGTCAGGGATGTGAATGTACTGCTGTTTTAAATCCTTCACCTGACCCCCTCTAGAGACTAGCCGCACTCTCAGAAATTGGAGGCAAGCAAGATGTAACAAGGGGTTGTAGAGGCCCAACCAAGGAGGAAGGTATGAGGATTTAAGCACAAACAGCCAGGAGACACATGATGACTGTAGGCATGAAGGTGACCAGGGCACCTACCTGATACTAGACTTAGCATGGTAAGACTTTATTCAATGGGTAAGGGACTGCTGATTCCACTACATTTGTTAGAACTGCCTCAGACATGCCAATGATTGTCACAACAACACAACGAAAAATGAACAACCCAATTAAAAATGGGCAAAGGACTTGAATGGAAATTTCTCCAAAGAAGATATACAAATGGCCAGTAGCACATGGAAAGATGCTCAACATCATTGGTTATAAAGGAAATGCAAATAAAAAACCAAAATGAGATGCCACCTCACATCCATTAGGATGACTAGTATAAAAACACACACACAATAATAGAAAACAAGTGTTGGTGAAGTTGTGAAGAAATTGGAATCCTTGTGTACAGTTGGTAGGGACATAAAATAGTGTAGTCACTGTGGAAAACAGTATGGTGATTCCTCAAAAAATTAAAAATAGAAGTATTATGTACTATGAACTGAATTGTGTCCCCCCGCTCCCCTTACCAACTTTATATGTGAAGCCCTAACCTCCAAAGTGATGGTATTTAAAAGATGGCAAATGGTATTTAACAGGAGATTAGGTTTAGATAAAGGTGGGCCCATCATAATTACCCTTATAAGAAAAGACCAGAGCCCTCTCTCCAGTCTCTCTCTCTCTGCCATGTGAGCACATAGAAAGAAGGCAGCCATCTGCAAGCCAGAAAGAGAGCTCTCACCAGAACCCGACTATGCTGGCACCCTAATCTTGGACTTCCAGCCTCCGGAACTGTGAAAAAATAAATTTCTGTTGTGTAAGCCAGCCAGCCAGCCATTCTGTGGTATTTTGTTATGGCAGCCCGAGCTGACTAAGACGCTATATGATCCAGCAATTCCCACATGCAATCTGGTCCCAAACTTTCTTTCTGATATATTGTTGTTATACCTAGGTGTGGTCCTGCCAACCTTTCTTAGCCCTGGGATGGTGATCATGCTAATTTTACCATTTAGGATTCACCACCACACCCATATCCCTCCCACCTGCCTCTTGAAGGTTCCCTAGCTCTCTCATTGGAAAATGCATCTCTTTCATTCGACCTGTCCTAGAATTCTGACCGTCTTTCTTGTGTGGTACCAATCACACTTGGCTTTGTGATCCTACTTATTTTTTGTACTGGACTGTAAGATTTTTGAGGGCAGGCAGGGAGGGAGTCTTATCTGGAAATCCCTCCTAGCTGTCATATGCATTCTACGTACAGCAAGATTTCAATACAAATTGCTAGAAAAATAAATATGAGGAAGCTGGGAAGATTTGTAATTAACAGCATGAGAAAGTAGCACAGAATTAAATTTAGGAACATGCCCCACACTCATGCCTACATTTTTCCATCTACAATTTGGTCTGTGAATCGGAACAAATGTCAGTCACTGGTGTGACCATGTCAGTCCTGTCATTTCTGCTGCACAGATGTACCGAGTTCTTGTTTCTAAGAATAAACCTCTACAAAAGCCTTGCTGTCCCCACTTGTTACACACATGCACAGCAAAATAGTCCCGAAACTCACAAAGGCTTCCCAGAACCACAGTGGGGAAAGTCAGGAAGATGTTCCTGGCAAGTGGCCCCATCAGTGACGAAAAACTATACCCCAAGGAGGCCCTGGAGATGCTGGGCCTGGGCTCATCTCACAGGCCATGTGTGCAGCAAATGACAGGCCTGGCCTCTGATTTGGAGTCTGAGGGAAGAGAAGAAGCTGCTCCCTGTGTTTGAAGAGAGATGGTACCTTGAAAGTAATGGCTAGTGGGCATTTATTGAGCACTTACCATATGCCAGATATTATGTGGTAGCCACAAGCTACATTCAGCTACTGAGCACTTGAAATGTAGCTATTGCAACCAAAGAACAGTCTTTTTAATATAAGCTTAAAAACAGATACTCTACTCAGTTATTAGGAAACATTTAAGAATGGTTAGAACTAACTTGGGTATATGAATTTACTACTTCAACTATAAATTTTACAAAATCTAAATACAAAGCAAGTATTTCTGATGAAAATTTAGCATCTACATTGAAATGCATGGTAAGTGTGATACACATTATATGTTGAAGGTTCGGTATGACTAAAAGAATATTAAACATCTTATTAATCCTTTTTATATTGCTTAAATATTGAAATGATATTTTGGGATTATATGTATTGGGTTAAATAAAACATATGATTAAAATTAATGTTACATGTCATTTTCTACTTTTTAAAACGAGGCTACTAGAGAATTTATAATTCCATATGTGATTACATTATATTTCTATGGAACAATGCTTTGTGCTATACTAAATATTTCAGCATGCATTATCTAATTTAATTTTGACAACAGCATTATTATCATCTCCTTTTAACAGCGGATGCTCAGAGAGGTTTAGTAACTTACCCAAAGTCACACAGCCTAGTAGTAGAGCCAAGAGTCAGAAGCAGTCAGTCTCATGCCAGAGTTTGCAGTCACACTCACTATACTGTGCTCTCTCCGGGGGCTGGGAAATAAGCCTGAGCATACAGACCTTCTGCCTGGGTGCCAGGCCCACAAAAGGCCTCATATACAATAATATTGTAATATGGTTCCAGGTGGGCACTGGAAATATCCGGGTGGGGGGTAAGGGGAGAAACACTTTGTAAAGTACATGATTGTCTCACCACCATGTTGTGCACCTGAAATGAATACAAAATATTATTGACTGTCAACTGTAATTGAAAAAAAAATGTGATTGACATCGGTCTTTCCAAGTGAAAAGGGAAAACAACAACTACAAAGGGCCTTATGTGGAGACTTTCTGAGAATATTTGTGGAAGATGCTATACATGGCATGGGTATATGAACAGAACTGAAAGCAGGTATTAATCAGGTGATTTCAAATTCTTCACTATAAGCAAATAACCTTGCCTTGGCATTTCTTAATTTTTTATATATATATGTCCCGGAAGCCTCAGAAAATGGAAGCGACCCAGTTCCTCTAGACTTTTGAGAGGCCCTGGGATCACACTAAATTCTTTCCCTAGCTGCCCCAAATGCTGTCTTGGATGGTTTTTAGTCAATAGCACGATGAGTGATTTAGGAATTGAGTAAGACAGGTTTAACGCAATAGGAGTACAGCATGGGCTGGCAGCAGACCAGGCTCCTAACCTCTCACGCAATGCTGTTGCTATTGATTAATCATCCACACGAAGGTGGCAAGATGCTGAAGGAGAAGGGGAAGGGTGGAGAGATGGGAGAGACGGTTGACATTTTCCAAGTCCAAGTTTTCTAACAGGCTGGTGGGAAGCCAGAAAGGCACTAAAAAGTCACAACTGTTCTGCCTCTGGCCGTACAAGGACTTGCTCTGGGCCTGGATTTGCCGTTGTTCACAACATGGTATATGAACACGGGAATTCAGACACAGCAAGGGTGTCAAATAGATGAGGGAGCTCCAGTTAAACAAGGGAAGGTCTGACTGGCGAGAGGAGAGTGAAAATACCTGACCTGGAACATGACAACGTCAGGCTCTGCTCAATTCCCAATTTGCCTGGAACTCCTTTGAGTTTATATTGGGTTACTGGACTAGTGGGCTCACCATGTCACACAGTCCAGTATTTAATCCAATAATTCATTGTGATTTATGAAATGGTGACACCAGAATTTACAATTATGCAAAGTGACATGGAAAGGCTGGCTTTACGCGTGGTGGCCTTTGACCTAGACGAATATGCAAAAATCACATTGTCTCTGTTAAAGGCTCAGAGCGCTCCTACCTGCCTTCAAGTGGGACTAGCAGAAGGTCAGAGCTTGGGGAGGGAACAACAAGAACTCGTAGGGGGCTTTTGAAATAAATGTTTTCTCATTAACTATGTGTTTGAACAATTGGTGTGTCTGGGATGAAGGGGTGATGACACCATCCTCACCCCCAAACTGGGGAAGTTAGTGCTGTTCTGCTCTCCCATTTTTGGATGCCTTCACAAGAAACGCCTACGGTTAGATTTCACTTGTTATGTAAGTGACTCCTCTCAAATGTAAATATCCCTGGGAAAGTTAAGAGACTCAGCAATTCACATATTAGTGTGAAATGGTTTAACCTCACAGCTTTTCTCCTAACACCTCTTGATCATGGGACACCCAGAGGTTTTTCAAGGGGCTGGGGGAGGGGAGTAGAAGGAACTAGAAATGGATTATGTATTTATTTAGGGCATACCGCACTGGGGAAGACCTTGGGTGAGATGTGAATTAGGGGTGATGAAGGAAGAGATTGGAGTAGAAGGGTCATTAGAAAGTAAAAGAAGTGCTCTGCAAGGAAGATAGAAAGGTCTCTGAAAAGGGGTGGTTTTTTTGTTTTGTTTTGTTTTACTCTTTGAATGTATGTCTGGGATGGGTATGTGTGTCGAACTATTTGAAAATCACACTCCACACATCTGGGTCAGTGAAGCAGGGCTCACCCAGTAGGGGAGGAGCCAGAAACACTGTTAAGCCCCTTCCTTTCCTATGAGGCTACTCTATCCTCTGCCCAAGAGGCCTTCAGGCATAGCTGTAGCCTTTTCTGCAGGAAAAGCAGAAGGACAGCTGCTATTAATTTAATTACACCCACTTTGGGTGGTATTTATTGAGCCTTATGTGTAAGGCACCTTCCTAATAATGTCCCAACCCTACACACACTCGCCCTGACTCCCCCCTTTCGAAAAACCCGACCACAGGATGCCCAGGCAGCGATCTCCGTTCATCAGAAGAGGCCAGGCCTCCAGGTGGCCATGGGAGGCCCCAGCCGAAGCCAGCTGCCCTGGCATTTTGTTTTCTCTCCATATGATTCCGAGGCTGACACTACGCAGGTTGCTACAGAACGGCTCGAGGCAAATGTAAATGCACATTAGAGCGTTTAAAGCATCTTTTTTTTCAAAATGAGGGAAGAAGGGAAAACAGACAAAGAAGGACCTTCCTGCTGCCTTTATGATTTTTACTTTTATTTTCCTGATTCTCCGAGCACCAGGAATGGGGAGCATTTGCTTCTGTTCATATATCAATGAACTCAGGGCACACGAATAAAATGAGGCAAAAGAACACTTAAAAAAAAAAAAAAGCTATTGCCCCCAATTGCATCAGCTGCACATGGAAAGGAAGTAAAAGAGGATGGGTTTCCAGGGCATCTGTGGGAGAGGAGACAAAAGCTCTCTCCTCATCGCTGCAAATGGTGCCTTTCCCAAATTGCTTTTCAAGTTTCCCTCCTTGAAATGTGAAATGACTTCGTCTGAGCACTTTGTGTGGAATCGATGGTGTTATATATGCAGCAGCTTTCCGCGGGGCTGTGGCCAGGCTCCTGGGGAGGTGAACAGGGGAGCGGGGAGGGGAGAGCACTCTGAGGCTGAGGCACCTTGCTTTCTTCTGCTTGAGAAATGCTATTCCAAAAATGGCTCCAGAAAATGAAAGGGGGGGGGGGCGAGGGGGGCGTGCGAAGAGAGAATGAAAACACTTCCATTTTCTTTTTTTAAAAGTGGGAATTATTTACTTCACCTGCAAAGAAGAAATTGCCCTGAAAAGGGGAAAAAAGCCGGAAAGTACCCCAACCCCCCAACTGGGCTGAGTGCTGGGACAAACAAACAAAATGACTGATGTGCCCAGTAAATCGTCTTGGGGTGGGGGAAGGGTTTGAATAGAGGCGCAGGGAGAAAGGCGAAGCCAGGCAGTGTTCGCTGATTCCAGCAGAGACTGTAAGCAGCGAGGGGCCTGGGCTATGGGATCCATAATTGGCTAACGAATAATAAAGCCCAAAATTGGATATTAACAGCAATTAGTTTCTTTAGAGGCACTGGGGAAAAGAGCTGCAGAAAACCCCATTGGGCCTTAAGCTGGAGCAATCTGAAATTAAACCAGTGTCTCAATTAAATGGGAATAAATATTGCCGCATCCATCTGTGGAAGGGTGGGAGGGGGCGGAGAGGAACCCCCTGTGAAGTCCAGGTGCACCTTCCAGTGTGTCAGGAGCTTCCGGGGCCACGACCTTGGTGAGGCCCGGTCTGGTCCTGACCTCTGGCCTCTGAAGGCCAACGGCCCTCCCCCCTTTCCTGGGGCACATGACCTTGAGACCAGGGCTCTGAAGGTTATTTCAGGGCACTGGCCTGTTAAGCCAAAGGAGCCCTACATCAGTAACTCTGCACCCTGGCGGGCCCAGCCGATGAGCGAAAAGAAGGAGACCGTGTCCAGCGCCCCGGAGCGGCCGCCCCTCTTTGGGCTGGGACAGGAGCTGGGGCTGGAGGTTCCGAACACAGAAGGAGCCTGTCTGGTCCTCTCTTTCCCGCCGGCGCTGAAGCGGCCCATCTCCCCTGGCGTAGGACCTGGGACCCGCGTGGACGGAAGGAGATGCGCGTGGGTTCCTCCTGGGTAGAGGGATTTGTTTGGGCTCCTTAGAGAGGGATGTGGGGGTGGGAAGGACGCGTCGCTGGGGGCGGTGGGTTGCTGGGTCCCAAGGGCAGCGGCCGGCGCCCGGCCCTGTCGCTGAGGGTTAGGAGGACCGAGGAGGTTGGGTGGTGTAAAGGGGAGTCAGGGAGGATGCACTGGGGCGAAAAACCCTCCTCCGTAACCCCCAAACCACTACAGTGCTTTCATCCTTGCGTTCTGCGGGAGGGGGCCAGGGAACGGCTAAGAAGGGACTTTTCGGCGGGTCGTCATCCCCTCGCCACCTCCATCCGCCCCTGTGCTCGCACAGTCGGAGGCTTTCTGAGGTGCGGGGTGCTGTCCTCCAGGCTCAGGTGCTGTCGTGGATGAGAAGGCCCGGGGTGGGAAGAGGGGAGAAGGACAGACGGTCCCGGAGCGCAGCGGGGAGGACGCGGCGTCTAGGCCGAGGCCTGCGCTCGGCTCGGGAGCGCGGGGAGGGAGGACATTCATTCTAACAAGGCCTTTGGTTCGGCGCCTGCCTTTCTGAAGCCAAAGATGCACCCCACCTTGACCCACCCCCCATTCCTAACCCGATTCCCTGATCAGGTCCAAAGGTTGTCGCCAGGTGTCTATTTGGCGCTAGAGTGAAATTGGGGAAACAGAGATGTGCGGACAGGAAAAAAGCTGGACTCTCCGAGGGCTGTCCTTGCCCTTGCACCTCCTATCAGTCCGGAGCTTGGAGAAGTGATGGATGACCCAGGTCTTTGGGGTCCCAAATTTCTTGATTTGGGCAAGAAAAAAATTAATCAAAGCCAGGAAAATAGGAGCCAAAAAGAAAGGGAAGCCAGCGCCTGTTCATCGTCATCTTACTCAATTTAGATGTCTCAGGGCATTCGGAGAAAGAAAACAAAGGCCTCATGCACATTGGAAAGCAGGTCACTGGGAAGCCGGAGAGGGGACGGTGGGCAGGGTGGGTGGCAAGGGCGAGCCGGGCACCCCAACCCAGGGGCAGGGCCCAAGCACTCTGATCGCCACCGTGAACCGCTTTAAAAACATTACACGAAGCAGCAAACTTAACTTCCTGAGAAAAGATTGCTTCCTGGGTCCCATGGTTAAGAACTAAGTAAATTAGATTTTAATTTTAAATGAACCTCCCTCACTTTTGAGAAAGCCCTTTGTGATTCCTGGAGGTTTACTTTTTGAGCTTATGCAACGCAATGCAGCATGACCCAAGTCTTCTTTTTTTTTGGGGGGGGGGGGAGAGGCGGTTAACATTTGCATTTTAAGACAAAAGAGGTTAAGAAAATGAGCAGGTGAACCGATTGAGAATTACCGACACTTCCTTTCTGACCTGGAACCTTCCTTGCTCCCGAGAGGGCCTGCTTTCTTTCCAGGCCATCTAAATTTGGCGCAGATCTCTCCAGGCCTCTGGCAGACCCGCATTCCGTGGCCCAGGACAGCACACACTGGTTCCCAGAAAGCCCATCTGAAGTCCTTTCTCCTATCCTATGTCCACACTGGAGAAGCAGTTAAAGATTACATCTCCGTATCCTAAAACTGAAGTCAAATGGAGTAAGGCTTGGCAAAAACACCCAAAGAAAGAATTGTCGATTGGAAGAAAAAAAATCTTTATTAGGTATCATCATTCTCATAATTGTTATTATTGACATACTCATCACCCTGAATCAGCCAGCCAAGCCTCCAACACACAGGCTCCAACACAGCCCTCAGCTGCTGCTGACTCATGGGGTTCTGAAACCACCCACAGTATAGAGGAAGGGCGGCTCCATCTGTCCCAGGGAGAATGCTTTGCAGCTGCCCCCAGAGAACTCCATTCTCAGGTTGGAACAAGGGGTGGGGGTGTTATGTAAGTTCAGTCGAGGGAAGGACAAAATTTATTTCCCTGTGGAGACAGTATCGATGGATGGGTGTGTGTGTGTGGTTAAATGCTTTTCTGTAAATATTAGCAAGGGGTATGGTTATGTGGAAAAAAAAATGTATGTATGTATGTGTGTGTGTGTATATGAGCATATGCCTGCTGAGAAATTACCCCTCTCCCAAACATTTCTCTGGCTAAGGTTCCTCATGCGTCCACAGTTAACTGTCCCCACTTTTTACACCCCTTTGGTAACAGAATTGATAGAGGAATTTACCTTTGTCTCTGATCAGTTTTCTTTCTGTTTAAACAGAGATCTGGGCCTGGGCCATCACTGGCAGGGAAAGAAGAATATTACCATTTTTTTTTTATTTTTTTTACTTTGAATCCATCTTAAAGTATCTGGTACATTCACCTTGAAAAACATGAGCTCCCACCCTCATGAGGACCATAATGATGGTACCGTGTGTGAGCCGGTGCGGGCCTTCCTAGCATATTGTCAGCAAACCGCCTCCAACATGTTCTACATTAAACAAATCGTATATGTCCCCCTTCACTTAAATCGTTGGATGTAATTAGAGAGGCTCAAATAGGGAAAAAGATGGTGCTGAGAGTTACATAAATGCCTCGGAAAAGCAGAGCTCTTTAAGTCTCTTACATAAATATCGCAGACAAATAGGCCCCAAATGTAGAAGAAGGGAAGAAGCCAGGACTGACCTTCACTCCAAAACCTCTATTTGGAAATCACAAAAGGGGCCTTGGAATTACACAGGGGGCAGAGTGGCACATTCATCTCGGCCATTTTCGGCCATGAAAGCCCCACATAAAAACACATTGTGTAATGAGACCTGGTGAGCACAGGACAATCCCCACACACATTAAAGCTTTCTGAAAGCAAGAGTTTACATAAGTAATAAAGAGACGCCCCTCCCATGGCAGATTACCGGCAGCAGGACCCTGGCCATCTTGTCCATGGTGCCTGCGGTTTCAGCTCTCAGGGAGAAGTGTGTTAGGCTTCCAACTAAAAGGGACATTACTTGAGCAGGCACATCAGCAAAGGGTGTAGCCATGTCTGATGGAATTACGGGCAAGCAATTATGGAGACGAGGCTCACTAATGTGGACAACTGAGGGGCAAGCGGTTGGTCATCATGGGCCAGCAGCCTCTCAGCAAGGAGGGAGGGGAGAGGCCAGGGAAGGTACACCCCAAGGAGGCACTGTTTGGAGGGAGGTCTATTTTGCAGGCACGGCTGCCAGTGCCTCTTAGGACAACCCTGGCTAAGGCTCAGGGGCCAGTGAAGCTGCCTCTCTTCTGCCCTCCAGCTAAGCTCGCCTTCTGGGGCTTGAGGAACAGCCCGCACCTATAGTTTGCATGATGTGAACCGCAGCCTTCCTCGCAGGGGTGAGCAGTTTGCCGCACCTTTCTGCAGGCCCAGAGCCGGTTCTGGAAATCTCTAGGTGGTGTCCGGCACACTTAACCTCGCCAGACACCCTCTTAGGAGGGCAAAGGAAGAACATCAGAAATATTGATTACACGATGATTGGCACATAGTAGGTACTCAATAAATATTTGGGAGGCTAGGATATCCTCGAATACTAATTTATTTAGTGGGTTAGACTGAGGCTCTGGAGAGGAAAGAGCTCCTCAGTAAGCTACAACGGAGCCTCTTCGGCCTTGATTACTGTGTACTTTAGTAATCAAACTAAAGTCCTAAGCATCCTTATGGCCTTGGCCTTGCAAAGACAGGCCTCTGCTGCTAAGGGCATGGGGTGGGGGTGGGGGGGGGGGGGAGGGGAGGGGAGGAAGCGATGCAGCAGGCTTCCTGGGTAGGAAGATCCAGCTCTTGGCCTCTTTTCTCGGCAGGGACCTGCCCCTCCTCCATGTTCTCCACCGGAAAATTAATGAGTTTAGGTCTTGCCGCCTTCCACCACAGCTTGGGGGTCACCACAGAGCAGGAGGTGGGGTGGGGCTGTGTGAAGGGGGTCCCTAGGACCAGCTGCTGCTCTAGGTCCAGTGATGGGAAGGAAGCCGGTTCTTCGGGATGAAGGACGGTTGACCCTTTGCATTCCCTGATGCTTTTTTTTCAAAACAGACTTTCCTCAGAGCCTCACTGGTACACATTCTGTTTTTCCTTCCGTTAGGATTTTAAAAGGAATGCCCCCCCCCCCCCCCCCGCGTAGGTTACTGCGCCTCTCCCTTCCTTCGCAGCTCTTGGATCTCTGCCTAAAACTGCAATTACAGCCACAAGGAGGAAGTGAGATGCTCCCGAGAGCCCTGGCCATGCTTTCAGCCCTGATGGAGCCTTGGACCCACCAGGAATTCGTTCCTTCTTCCCCATACATCCCAATGACTTCCTTAAGCTAGCCAGGTGCCCACAGCTCTACAGCAAAAGGTGACAAACATCTCCCTCCTCCCTCCCAACGGGCTCCCTCCCTCCCCCCAGATCTCAAGCAGAACACAAGATAGCCGCAGTCCGAGCCCTGGCACAGCCGGCCAGTCTTCTGGATGCCAGATTATTTTTAAAAAGAGCAAACCAAAAGCTAAGCCCGGAACAAAAACACAGCCACAGAGAAAAGGGTCCACCCGCGTACAATGCACCCCAAGCCTAGAGAAAAATAGGCACACAGAAGCACTCCGCAATGCGCTCACAGGCACCCCGCCTCCCCCACCCCCACCGCCCTTCGGTGCTCGCACAAATCTGCGCTGGTCACAGAAACAGCTTCGGTTTCTCAGCCCCGGTCTGTCACACATCACACACCTCCCCGCGCCAAGGGCTCCTGCCGCCGGGAGCCCAGGACCCCTCCAGCCTGAATCCGCAGCACTGGGCTCTGCGGAGGGCGCCTCGGCTCCGTGGCTCCTTCCTTGGCGGGTCCTCACGGACCACGGCGCTCAGCCGGCCCCATTCTTGGCATTCACCGCGTGCCTTAATTGTATGGACATTTAAATCAAGGTCCGCTGTGAACACGGAGAGAGAGGCCTTTCTCCTGAGGAAGGCGAGGAGGGAGGAAAGGTGGAAGAAATAAAAGGGGGTGGGAAAGAAGATGGAATGGGAAAAAAAAAAAAACACACCACACACACAAAAACCAAACAGGGAAAAAGAAGTAAAAAGCGGCGCTGGTGCGTGCGCACTGACAGCGGGGAGAGGGGAGGACCACAGCATCCTCTCCACCGCAGCTCCCCCAGTCACTCAGACAATGAGATAACGGCGACGTCTTCCAAAGGCTCTTTGTTCTCCCCCATCCTTTCGGATCCAGGCTTTTTCCTGCAAAGCGGAGGGGGTGGAGGGCGTGAGTGGAAGTGGGAGGCGAAGGGGTGCCTCCCCCGTGTTAATTACCCGGACTCCCCTCGCCCCTTCCCCGCGCCTCGCCTCCCCTGCAGCTCCAGACAATGAAAAAAACATCAACCACACCTCGCCCCAGCGCGGCCAACCCTACCCACCCATCTCGCCGTCGGCTTGGCCTAGGAAACTGAGGGGGTTAGGAGGGTCAAGACCAGAGCAGAGGGACCAGGAGGGCAGCGGGGGCGCGACTGCGGCTGCCCGGGCCGGGCCACCACCGCCGCCCTTACCTCGCCGGCCGAGTCCAGGCGTAGCGGGGCTGGGCGTGCCGCTGAGTGAGCCGCCCTGGTCCGCGGCAGGGATCCGGGAACCAGCTTTCCGGGACCCGCCTGCTGCGGTCCTCTCTCAGGTCCCAAGTGGTGGAGGGGAAAAAGGAGAGAGAGAGAGAGAGAGAGAGAGAGAGAGAGAGAGAGAGAGAGAGAGAGAGAGAGAGAAGAAGAAGAAGAAGAAGAAGAAGAAGAAGAAGAAGAAGAAAAGAAAAAACCCATAAGAGCGAGGCCCATCTGGCCCCTCATCAGCTTTGTCAAGTCTTGCATACGCTAAAATGCTAATGACCTAGATAGCTCATGCAAAATGCAGCAGGGAGGGAGGAGGGAGGGAGGTGGGAGGGAGGAAGGGAAAGAGTGGGGGGGGGGGCAGAGCTAGGGAGGAGACGGGGGGAGGGGAGGGGAGGGGGAGAGAGAGAGAGAGAGAGAGAGAGAGAGAGAGAGAGAGAGAGAATATATATGTCTTCGAAACACCCCTGCCCCTCTCCCCACCCCATCCCAAACTGTCAACGGGTTTTACCAGGTAAGGGGCGGGCGTGGATTTAAAAGGTCACTCGCGTCTAATGCGGCTGTCTCCCTGGATCCAAAAAGGGAGAGGGCCGGAGGAGGAGAGTCCCCGAAGCCAAAGGGATAATAAGATATTATGCGAAGCCCCCTCCCTCCCTGCCCCCCTCCACCTCTCCACTCTGTTTACACACAAATCCAAACGCCTCCTTCTGTGTGCACATGGACAGATCACATTTTCATCAATTTCTCAGCCGCCTATGACAGCCGCCCGTATTCACATCCCCAGCAAGACTCATATTGTGAACTCGAAGAGGGGTTTTACCCTCCCGACCCCTCTTCTCGCAGTCCCCTTTAACTGGCCCGTCCCATCTCGCCTCTCCCTCGCCCCACTATTGCCCCAGCCCTCCAGACAACGTCTCGGGCTCCCACTTTCCCCTAAGCCTTCTGGTCCCCAGTTTCTCCTCCAACACTCAGACCTCCACAAGGTGAGGCAGGGGAGCGGGAAAGCGAAGCGAAGTCTATCTGACCTCCCACAACCCAGCTCCCTCTCCCAGAAAAAACAAACCCAACGCCTCCCCAACACGGACACTGCCCCAGCACACCGAAAGGATAGATACAATCCAATGTGAATACCCTCAGAGGTCGGCGCGGGCGGGCGCCTTGGGCGTCGGAGATCTCGCGAATTCCCGAGCCAGCGCTCTCGCGCATCCCTTCTCGCCGAGCTCCGAGTGCTTTGTCCGGGGGTACCACTCCAGGTCTTTGCCTTGTTGTTCCTCTTTCTTCACAGACTGGTTGCAGTCCGCAGCGTGTCAGCCCCGCCGAACGAAAGGCAGCAGATCTACTGGAATAAAAGGGACCGAGAGAATAGACAGACAGATGACAGAGGGAGGGATGCAGAGCGGAAGGCACATCTAGGGAGCGGCAGCCAGAGCCCCTTCCCGGGGGAAGGGGCGGGCGGCGGGAAGGCGCGCCCGGTCGCTCCACCTAGCAGGAGGAAATGATAACCGTGATAAGAAGCATCATGATGATCATGAGCATGACAAAAAAAATTTCCGAATCTCCCTTTGGTGACCAGAGCTGGCGGGCAGGAGGGACTGCACCGCTGGCGGCGGCGGCCGGGGGGGAAGGAGAGGAGCGCAGGAGCAAAGGTTGTGGCGGCAGTACCCTCAGATGAATAATAATAACGCGCAGCGCAAGTTGCGGTTCAGCCTGGAAACCCAGCCCTCTGCGTGAACTCGCGTCGAGTGGGGATTGCAGGGGATGGGGAAGAAGGGGGGAGGGGAGAGGAAAGGAGGGAGGGGAAGGAGGGGAGAGAGGCAGGCAGAGAGGGACAGAGAATTTGGAGCCTTTTCATTGATCCTTACCAAGCCCTCATCTCGTCCGCCGTCCTCGTTGGGTGCGGCCGAATCTCCTTTATTAAAAAAATTATTATTCCTTTTACGGATTATTCAGCTAAAAGAAGCCACATCTGCTGACTGTACCGAAAACAAGAGGATTAGGAGCCGGTCCACAGAGCCCGGCCCGCAGCCCCCCACCCCCTCTCTGCACCAGCACACGTCATTCTCACTGCCCCCGGGTACCTCCCTCTCCTTCTCGCTCGGGGAGAGCTGTGCCAAAGAAAATGCGGATCTGGGGAAAGTGAGAAGTGGGAGCGCTCGGAAGAGCGGGAAAGCCAAAGCTGGAGGCGGCGATGTGCACCCCCACACTCACATGCGCTTCCGTTTACCCGTTTCTATCCTGGGAGAAGGGGGAGCTTTCTCCGTGCCCACACGCGCCACACTCGCAGGGGTCCGTGCCCTGAGACCCCTAACGTAAACCCGGCAGCACCAGTTCCAGGCAGACTCCCCCACGGGACCTGGGGCGTCCAACTACCCCTGGGCCCACAGCCCCTTTCTCCTCCTTCCCCTTCTTCCGCACCGGGAGCTGCGGCAGCGCGGCTGGTCCACTCCCTGTCTCTCCCACGTTTGCAAATGGAGTGGGGGGGCTCAGGGCACCCGCACGCCTTCTGCTTCTCGACCCCAAGGTTTCCGCGGGCCGCGGCGCGGGCGAGGCCGGGGTGGAGGTGGTGAGGGGACGATGCGGCGGATGCGGTTGACATCACTGCGGAGAGCGCGCGGCTGTCCCGCCGCTCCGAGCGCCTTTGCACCTCCTCACCTCCAACCCCCTCTCTCCGCCCAAGCAGGCGTCTGGGCAGGACAGCGGCGGGGGGTGGGAAGAAGGGTAGGTGGAAGGGGGGTAAAGCAGTCCCATCCCCCGCACCCCTGCAGTCAAGGTGAATGTGAAGGAGAGTGGGCGCGCGTGCCCGCGTCTCTGGATGCGTGCGCGTGCCCCTCCCGGCTCCCCCATCCCAGCCCTCGGCGCCCCGCCGGCCGCCCGGGCCAGATGGACGCTGGAGATTAGAGGCACAAAGTGCGTCTCCACGTCCGGCCGCCACCCGTCCCGCGGACATTGAGATTCACTTCGGGAAAGCGCCTTTTGTTGTGGAGGTTTTGGCGGTGTGGTGTGTTTTTCCGGGAGCACGGAGTTAGCTAGGCCTTAAGGAAGCCCTCAGAATGAATCTGCCCGTAAGAACAAAACCCTAGGACGCCCCCGGCCTCGACCCCCGCCCCACCCCCGCTAAAAACCCAGCGCCAGGCAGGAGAAAGCTGCGGTATTTCCGAAGACTCCGTTCAGTAGCGGCGGGAGTCGACCCCAGCCCCGGAGATTTCCGCCCGCGCAGGGCCCATGGCTGCTTTTCCTATTCCAGATTTTCTTCTTTGATGACTGGGGGGGGGGGGGGGGGGGGGACGACTCTTAAGTGTTTCTTGAGCTGCGCTAGATTCAGAGCAACAAGAGATGGAGAGGAAGACAAGCCCCTGACAGCTGAAAGCTGGTGCTCAAATCAGACGGCCCGTGCGCGGCGGCCAAAGCGATCCTGCGGGGGTCGCCGCAGGTGCGCGCCCACCCGCGGGGGCCGTCCGAATGAATGGTGACCCTGGGCGCTGCCCGGCTCGCTTCAAGGCCGTTTCGCTTCTTGTCAATTGTTGGGTATTTGTCCCAATAAAAGAATGACAGAGATTTCAAAACCTCTTAGCACTAGCTTTTTGCCTCCAACAAAGTACCACGGAAAGCTTTAAAAATAAGCAGTTTTTGTAAATTCGAAGAAGCGGAGAGCTTTGGTTTAAATTGAGGGAGAAGTAGAGAGAGAGAGACCGAGAGAGGAGAAGAAACGAATATAAAACATCCTTGCAATGCATTTTTCAATTTCTGAAGACGGCAGTTAGTTGGAAAGAGCCATCATCTGGGCCTTTTTTTTTTTTTCCCGGGGAAAACTTAACATTCTGATAACATTCCCCTCAAACTAAAATACCTTTCTGGTGGAAAAACGACATAGGCGGTCGCTTAGCTCAAGACTTCCACCATGTTGACTAGGGTTTTAGATTTAGGACCGTTTGTGTTTTTAGTCACTAAAGATTCCTGAAGCAGACCTTTCCAGAACCCTTTGGACTTGGAGGGATGGGGCTGCGACCAGAGTTTCAGGTTGTCTTGACCGAAGGGCGTCAGGACATACCGCTGCTGCCCTCTCCTTGGTTTTTCTTCAAGGCCTGGTTTTGTGTGGCTGGAGGACGGTTTCATAGCAGTCCTCCAGGCTGTTGCTGCAATGCAGGCTATTTGCTCTCTCATCTTGCGGCATGGGGGGAGGGGAGCCGGCGATGGTTTTGTAACAGGCTCTGCAGGCCTGAGTGGGAACGCCTTAAATGATGAGCCCCGGGTTAAAAAAGAAAAGGGAGGTGGGTGGAGAGGGGGGGGGGCGGGGGGAGAAAGCAGCTGATGCTGAATTAATAGTTAGAGAAGACCCCTGGGGCTTTCTCCTATGAGGGGGTCAGGAGTCCTTTCCCCTCCCCCAGTCACAGATTTCATATCTGTTTTTAAACAGTCAGATCAGATGCTGGGGCATTTGTGATGGCTTCTTAAAACCTAAACCCTGGGGCTTAAGAGCTGTCTATACTCCTGATCAAACTCACCCCAAATACTAACACGTTAAGAAATTACATTCTAAAACCTCCCCAAATCCGATTGACTGGGCTGTTTGGGGCCCATATGGCTGGACAGCTGTGCTGCTCCACGTGAAAAGACACCATTGCCCCTCGGATGGTATAAAGCAGGGGTTCCCCAGAGAGCTCAGACATGACCTAAGTATTAGCTTAGCCTAGGGTGAAGACTGAGTTAAATCTCTTCCTTCTTGGAGGTTAAAATAAAGACAACAACAAAAATCAAAAGAGGTGTACTTTTGAATTCATTGTAAATTGCCTGCCTCCAGGCTGGTCCCACCAGAGGAAGGAAGGAACATAGGAGAAATAAACTCTCTTCGACTTACCGCAAGCTTGATGCGAGGTAAACTGAAGACACAGGAGATTGGAAAGAAATATATTATTTGCCAAGTGTACCATGTGTCGGTGACATTTGTGGTTCCCTGTTCAGAGAAGCAGGGTTCTGACCTCAGCTGATGCCTCAGTGTTAACCATAAAGAAAGGCCATCAGAGCGCAATTTCCATGGTGAGAAGATGAAACCTTGCTTTAAAAAGAAAAGCCCATTATGAAATGCAGCCGGATTTAATTTTTAATACGATGGCGGATCCTCTAACGCATTCCTTGCTGGTGTTTGCATTCAGGAGGAGGGATTCATTATGTGGCAGAAATCAAAATAACCGAACACTCTGCAGTGCTTTTAAACGTGCTCCTAGTTTTTTAAAGGTGTCCCAAATAGAATATTCTATCACCTTCAAGTAGTGGTGGCCGGGAAAACGGAATACAAAACTCTGTTTCTACTGAAGTGTTCAGGCTAGATAAGAACCAGGCTTGCTCTTACTTATCTTTTGTGCATAAGCATACAGCATGCTCCATACCCCAGTTCTTATCTGGCCTTAACAAATATTTTAAAGTAAGAAAAAAAAGGGGGGACCAAGGGGGGACCCTTACAAATCAATATGGAACATGAAATGGGGGGAAACACTGTTTAGAAAGGTAGATTCATAAGCTCTTAGTCCAAAGTCAATCAACACCGTTTTGGAGAATTATTTCAATAGTGAAACTACCTCCTTCAAAAAGCTTAAAATTAGCAGATACTGCCGTGTTCCTTTAATGTCAGTTTCTGTCTTTGGAAACAGCTACAGACAGTTCTGCAGTTACTGTGGCTTTCAGAGAAAAAATAAAAATGAAACAGTTTTGGAGATAATATTTGAATGGCATAACTAATGATGGAACCCCAGAGATCATTTTTTTTCTTGAATAGAAGAGGAAAACAAGGCCTAGAGAGCAGGAACACTTCCTTCCTGAATTATGTGGATGGTTTGTAGCAAATTCAGTGGGAAAGTTAAGAACAAATCCAGTTCTCTTCATTTCTTGCCTGTTTATATTTCTCACATCATATTTGAACTTAAAGTTTCCTTATAATTTTGATAAGTAAAAGAAATAGCCAACTGGTCCTAGCAAGTACGTTTCATGTGTAGCTTGGGTTTAATTTTGAAAATCAAGTTTTTGTTTTTGTTTTAAATTTAAGTTTCTCTAGTGCTAGTGATATTTCAGAACAAATTTAGGGAAATACACACTGCCAGTCTCTTGTGGCCTCAGAGGGATGGGCAAGAGCCGCACAGAAGTTTCAGAGCCTTTGGCTAAACAAACCCAGTGCCACAACATGCCTAGAAAATAATCACATTAAAGCTAGAGAGAGAGGTTTTGAAGAAGGACCCCAGACAGGGGAGGTCTGGGAAACAGCATCCTTTCATAATCATTTGGGGGGAAGGATGAGGCATGTGACAGGAGTCTCTGACACATATCCAGTTTATCAGGTGGCAGTTACCAAGCCAATTTGTTTTGTTCCTGTATTATTTAATACATTATTCATATTGTACAAAAAAGGAATCTAAAAAACAAAAACCCGAAAGTAATTAAATGCTGGCATGATGAAGGCGACTGTGTGACCTTGGGCAAGTAAGTCACTCTCTGTTCTTGTTTCATATCCTTTTCTTCAACATGAGGTGCTTGGAGTGATGACTTCTAACGTTCCTTTTAACACAAGTAGGGTATGATTCTACTGTTTTTAAAAAAATCCACATGTTCCTGAGTCTGGAAGATAGTGTCTCCTTTTTAGAATCTATCTGGCAGACACTATTTGAGGCCTGTAAAGTTGAACACAGAAAGCTTAGGGAAAAGTAGTGCGTGCGCGCCCGTGTGTGTGTGTGTGTGTGTGTGTGTGTGTGTGTGTGTGTGTGTGTGTGTTTAAGTGGCATTCATCTGAAAGTACAGCCCCTCCTGATTCTCGATTTACTCTCTAGGTCAGTTAAAGATCCCTATATGAGGAGAAAGCATTTTCTATCTCCCTCCAAATGCCTCATCACAAGATAACTGCCGCTTGTCCCCTCACATAAGCAGATCCAACCTGAGCCCTGAAGCAGATTTAAAAGCCCTCCTCTTTAGCTCCATCCTGACCTAGATTGCAGGAGGATGAAGACTAAGGATTCATTTGCAATGCTTATGATGGGCATCTACCGCAGGGTTCTCCGAAAGAAACCCTGTTCCCCGTCTCCTCTGATAGCACCACAACTAAATCTTCCTGTTCAATTGGTACATTGGACATGAAGCTTTTCCTAATGAATTACCTGCCCCAGGAAGAAGATCTGCAACTCGCCAGTGCTTCAGGCAATTTTTAGCATGTGTCAGATTGTGTTTGTGTTGGAGAAGTTGGAGTGTGTGTGTGTGTGTGTGTGTTCCGGTGCAGGCAAACTGTTTTTTCCCCCCTGTCTTTATGCAGAGACATACAGTTCCACATACCTTACAAAGAAAAAGCCTGGTTTGTGTTTAAGAGTCTGATGGGATCATGCAAAACAGTGTTCATGTGCATAAAGGATGAGGACCCCGGTTGAGATAAAATGTTCGTATTCATATACCAGACACTGTTTTAATGCGAACCGGACAAGGCTTCCTTTGAGTTTCATTTAGAGGCAGCTACCATGTACAATACATTATGAAACCAGCGCATTACACTCGAAAAAATGGTCCTGACTAATAAGGAGCTACCGATTGGTGTGTTCATTAAATATACAGATTTGAAGCAGAATTAGTAGAAATTGCTAAAATGGAAATCTTGTCAATCATAAACGAGTCAGCTGACAAGTCAGAGGGAAACCCCCCCAAATGTGATTCATATATTGTAGGATTGTGTCTGAGGATGATTTAAATATATTTGGACATTAGGTGATGACAAGATGAAAATGAAAAATAGCATCCAATTGGGCAAAAGGCTGAAGTAGGCCTGGGGGGAGTGTGAAAATGAAAGTGAGGGGGGAAAAGGAAGAACGAGGGGGTCATTTGGAGGATAGCTTGTTTGTAATGAATGAATGAATAGATGAAATCTAGAATATTTATTTCCCAGTAGCTGACACTCAGGAGACATTCAACTATTGTTCATAAAAGAAAATCAGTGTCCCTTCTGTGTTGAGCAGCATCAAACAGATTATCTGCATATATAACTCTGCTGGGAGGCCAAAATGTCGTCAGCTCCAAGTACAGTTCGGGGAATATCGGCTTATTTTCCATCTTTAATTTCAAAAATACCATAAACCGGTATTTAAACACACTGTATGTAAAACGAAGCGGGGCACTTCATAGCAGCCAGCTATGTGCCAGGCAAGGGGCTATTTAGGCATTTTTCATATATTACCTAAAATCTCACAATCTGCCAACTCTGTTCCACAGAAGAGGTGAGCAGTTAAGTGACTTCCTCAAGTGCATAAGCTGGAGCTGGAATCCAGTTGTGATCGGGCCCCAAAGACTCTGCTTTCCCCATTACCACTCCATACTGCGGGCTTCCCAGAAGGAACAAGAATAACGTTACATAATGTAAAGCTGATGTAAAAAATTAAAAATTGTCAGCGTTTGTCCTGCCCCCCGAACCAAGTTGAAGCAAAGCACCATGACACTGACAGAGTAGATGAGAAACACCACTTAAGATCATTTTTCCTGCTAAAGTCTGTTGTACACTATGCAAATATGATTGCAAAAGTGGAACATTATCAACACTTTAATGCTAGTTATCTTTCAAAGATGATACTTAGAGTAATCAACATAAACTTAGTATACTGTATCCTAAATAATACAAATGTTGGCACGCATCATTCTGACATCTTAGTACGATCTAGAAAGCTGATCTGGGTGATATATAGTGATAATAACATTCTGCATTTAAACAGCATCTTAACAGCCACAGCATTTCATCACCTGGGGTGGGTTGGGGGAGGGAAGCCAGAAAATAGAGAAAGACTTAGGGCCTCATTTGGGGGCCAGAGTGCCCTGGGAAATTCTATTGGAGGAGGACTGTAAATCAAAGGGAGCATGCTTTCATTTGGTCCTGGGTGATCTCCTGCTTCTTGGGGGACATAGGGCTGATAAGAGGGACCCCTACATGGCAGAGATGTTCTCCCTGTTTTTGGTGCATGATCAGATACCCTGGGCTGACACTAAACAATGCCAAAGAAAATGGTGGACTGAAGCAAGGGATAGAAAAAATAGGAGGGAATAAAGAAAGAAAGGATGGGAATTTCATTTTTAGGGGATTTTTCCCCCCTCTGATTAATATATATGTTTAAATTGTTGAGCTGTTCTAAGACAGGAAAAGATGGCATTTTATTCCAAAGTCCTTACTAGTCATATGCCAACAACAACACTGTTACAAGAGAGTTCCCTCTCTAATAAAGGAGACTGCCATGCTGGCAAAATGCACTGTGGTGTGGGCTACTGGTCTGGGAGGCAGAGACTTGGGTTCTAGTCTTTGGTTTGCTACAGTGACCTTGCAAAGTGACGAGCCACTGTCCCCACTAAGCCTAATCCCTCTCTTACTTGTAAGTGGAAGGTGAGGGTTTTGTCCCCTCACCCGGATTCCCAACCTTTCTTAGTTCTGCTCCCTGATCCCTTCTCCTAAAGCTCCCTCGCGATGCTTGAACGACAGCAACTCAACTCAACTTAACTCAACTCAACTCAACTCAACTCAACTCAACTCAACTCAAGTTTATGCTCTTGGGGAATTTTTCAAAGGCAGTAATAGCAATGAACAGCATTTTCTGAACCCCTAAGCGAGTGAGGGATGGTTATTTGGGGGAGATAGGGAATGGTTTCCTGGCACTTCTGAAATTATACTGGCTTTGCATGGGTCATCGTCCTCTTTGACCACAGAGGGTGGACTCTGTGAGAGCAAGTAGGGCCCGTGGAGCCAACACAGATGTGAGACCACATACATCACCTACCTACTCAGAGACTTTGGGCTAGTTTTTCATGTGCAATATGGAGATCTTGATAAAACCCACATCACAGGGCCAGTGTATACTGAGAGAAAACCCAGTAAGTGCGAGCTTTTGTACTTTTCTTTCTCTTTGAAAGGTAGGCCTAGGGATAAGGTAGGCCTAGGGTAGGCCACTCCTGTTCCTGTCATCCCCTCCATGTCTCAGAAAAAGAGAGTACAGGGAGGAGAGCAGGCAAAATGCAATGCCATGTGCTGTGTGGTCCATGGCTGGCCTAGATCTGAGCAGAAGGGGAGTCTGGGGCAGGATTACTTCATGATGAATCTTGTAGTTGACTCATAATTTGACTGAACAAGCCTTGTAAAAACAGCATATTATGAAATAGGGAGAAATACAGCTATGAATGCTTCCTGAATTCTGGGGCAAAGTTTGTGAATTCTGAGGGTCTCAGGAACTCCCACAGAAATGGAGCTTAAGCTGGTGGGGGACGATGCCTCCTCCATCTGACTGGCAGTCTTGGCCCTTGTATGTGGAATGATCAGAGACAAGAGACAATCTTAGAGTTAGAAGATGAGGAAATTGAGACCCCCAGGAGTGACATGCCTTGCCCATGGTCACACCATTATTAAGTGGCTGAAAATAAAAGACAAAAGGGCTGCACAACCCTGTAGGAAACCAGAGAGGGTACAGATAAGAAGAGGGAGAACTCTATGCGTGGGGGACTTGTAGAGTCTGTTGACTTGATTTCTCTCTGGGCCTGAGCACAGCATTGACAGAACCACAAACGTGTGAGTTCTCTTTTAAGGATAATAGTTACATTTTCCGTAGAGAGTTGTTGGCAGGATAAAAAGGGCGCACTGCACAGAAAACACAACACAGTGCCTTGTCATAGTGAGTGCTCAATAAATATTACCTAAAGACATTATTTTTTTACCTAAAAAAAAAAGCAGCCTTGTTGCTAGTGGCCAAGAAAGACTTAGTATAGTTGGCTTTGTTCTTGATGAAAGCCAGAGAAGTTCCCCCAACATCTTTTGGAAATGGCATTACCATTCATTGCAGAGGAGGCCTATTGTAACCACGTTTTCCATGGGTCTAAGTAACTCTCTTTCTTTTGGAGACCTGAGCCTTAAAGTTAAGGTCTGTATTCAAGGAAGTGACAACCTGCAAGAACTGCTTTATCATCATTTTACTTCTGGTATAATCTATCAGCAGGAACAAGAGGAGACACTGAAGACTTTAGACGTGGATGTGAAGTTTTGGGGAGATGTCTGGGAGCGACAAGATGACATTTAGAACTTGTTGTATGTGATGGAACTGCACAGACTGAGTGAGAGAAAGGGCTGATTTTTAATTTTCTAAGGGAGACTTTGTAAATAGTACCTTCAGAAATCTTCTTAAATAACAGGGTCCTTTCTGGCATTAAGAAGCCTGAAAACTTCTTGGAAATGCATACCTAAATTTTTTAGATAAGATCATTTAATTGCCTAGCAGAGCTTGAAGGAAATAAAGCTGGACCAGAAATAAAGTCTAGCTATATGACTAGACTTTACAAGAGATACATAAAAAACATGGAACAAAAAAAGACTAAAAGGAAAAGGATAGGAAAAGAAGTAACAGGAAAATACTCACCATAAGAAAACTGGTGTAGATTATTAATGTCAGATCAAACAGACTTGAAAAAATACATTCTTGGTGATAAAGGTGGTCTCCATGTAATGAACCATGTGAAAAGAACAATTAAGTAGAAGAAGAATTCTAAACTTGTACGCCCCTAGAAATATAGCTTCAAAATACAAAAGCAAAAAATGAAGCAATTTCAGGGAAAAAAACAACAAATTGGAAATGATAGCAAGATAATTTATCTCTCTTGGTAATTGATAAAAACAGTTGGAAAGGATGTAGATTTGAACACCATCAAACTTGCTCTAATGGTCAAGCTTGGAAACACTTTATCAGTAATTAGTAAAAATCACATTCTTTTGAGATACTTGGGGACATTAATAAAACTTGATCATGTACTACCCAATTAATGAATTCTCAATAAATACTACGATATACTGTCATACAGGTTGTGTTATTTGCCTGCAATATTATTTAGTGAGAAATCATTAGCAAAAAGAAACTCACCAGCTTTCCTTATGCATTTGCAGGGAGAGGAAAGCATTTCTAAATAACACGCTGGTCCAAGAAGAAATCATATTGTAAATTACTAATTACATTCATTAAAATATTATATATCAAGACTTTGTGTCTTGTAGTCATAGAAATACTTGAAGGAGAACTTATAGCCTTAACATATTTATATTAGAAAAGAAGAAAGACCAATGATGAATGAGCTAAGTGTCCAATGGAAGGAGCTAAAAAAAGAAAATCAGAGCAGGCCTAAGAAAGGAGAAGGAAAAAAATAACGACTGGAGAAAGGGATGACTGGTGGCAAGATTTGGACTCCAATACTTTATCTGTAATAGGTCCATGGCTATTTTGTGGCTGAGGAGAACCATCTCTCCATTGCAATTACCTTTCCCTCTCAGCCGAATCTAGTCTCTCCCTCTCCTCTGAAGGGTCTTCTCACAGAATCTGTGTCACCTTTGCAGCGGACTGACTACACAGTGTTTTGTTCATCTCCGTGGCCTTCATATCTAGCATGGGTACTCAGCAATTCTATTCAATGACTTTTCTTCTGTAGTTATTTGTGTATTTACCCCTTTTTGCTTGTAAACTCTTTGAGGGAGAGACTTTTTCTTTCTCATCTCGTCACTTAAAATATGTAAGCCAGGATCTTGTGCAAAGGAGATACCTGACATTTAAATGTGTTTGAAGTTGAATTGAATTTGTAGACAGCTAAGAGAGAAGTGGGGGAAGGAAGATGGAAATGATTCCTGACTCTTCCAGGCTTGGGGATCTGATCATAATTCAGAATAGACTACTGCTGACCTTCATCACACAGAAAGGGACTTTCCCCATTTGTGGGCATGATTTTGTGTGTTTTTTTAAGAAGTTAAAAAAATCCTAAGCCCGCCATTGGAGAGGGAACACATTTCTTTCTGAGTCCTGTCTGTGGTGGGGATGCGTGAGCACTGGTTAGCAGTAGAAGATTTTGCAGTTGCATGCTACCCAGGTTTAAGACCCCACCACTTTTTAAAATCATCATGCTAAAATATACATAACATAAAACCATTATAAATTGTACATTTCAGTGGCATTAAGTACATTCATCATGTTATGCATCCACCACCACTACCCATTTCCAGAACGTTTTCATCATCCCAAACACCGCCTTTTACCTGCACAATTTTGGTCAGGTTGCCAATTTCTTCATTAGTAAATCAGGCTAATCATATTACCTACTGAATAGAATTGCTGTCTGGATTAAATGACAAAATGCATGAAAACTGCTTAGCACAGTGCCTGGCACTGTGTTTTGTTTTTTTTTTAAAATATATTTTCTTGATTTTTTACAGAGAGGAAGGGAGAGAGATAGAGTGTTAGAAACATCGATGAGAGAGAAACATCGATCAGCTGCCTCCTGCACATCTCCTACTGGGGATGTGCCCGCAACCCAGGTACATGCCCTTGACCAGAATCGAACCTGGGACCCTTCAGTCCACAAGCCGACGCTCTATCCACTGAGCCAAACCGGTTTCGGCCTGGCACTGTGTTTTACTGAGTAACTACTCAGTGCATGTTACTATAGAAAAGAACAAGGGGAGAGAAAATTCAAATCCTTTAATATCCTTTAGAACTTGGAGGGAGACTCGAGGTAAGGCATACATAGTTCATGAGAAGTGTGCTTGGTAGCATCTTGATGAGGCTTGACTAGAACTCTGTTGGCAAATAATCACCCCAGGCTTGGAGTTGAAAGAGGTTATCTCGAAAATTCCTTCTAGCAGGAGCACTACATCTGGCATGTCATGGGAACTCAAGAAACTTCTGAATGTGTGTGTGAATGAACACAAACATAAACACACCAATGCTCAATGGGAGGATAGAGATCATTTCATCTTAGCGGTCAGTTTATCACCGAGTAGACAGATTCAGAGAAGTAAAGTGACTTATTCCATATTACACCATTAGGGGTAGAGCTGCATGAAATAGTCAAGGTTCCTAAGCATATTCTGCAATCTTACCTTGAACCAGAACCCAGAAAAATAGCAGAAAAACCTGAGGAAACTCACAAGGCCCGTACAATGCCTAATTTAGAGTACAAAGTCATTGTCCCTACTCTGCCTACACGTTTGATCCAGAATGTTGCAAATAATTGCTTTTCATTAGGGAGAGAACATTGCCTTCCAATTTAAGGGTAATGGTCATTCTGGTAAGGAGGACCATGGAAAATAATTATTTAAAAAACCATGGTTCTTTGAGAACTAGGAATTTTTCAAAGACCGAAAATAGCTCACCTATCTTTTTTACCTCACCCGGCTTCTGTTTTATTTGGCAGGTATGGATACGAATACTTCACGAAGCTGTGGTGAGAACCGAGATAAAGAATGTGATGGCGGCTTGCACAGTGCCTGGCATAGGGATGGTACTCAGCAAATATTTGTTCTGAGCAGAGGTGGATATTATTGATGAAGCGCACTTTCCAGCCTATCAGCAGCCCACTTGACCCTGCTGGGAAGATTTGCGGTGCTGGATACACTTTGTTTGCTGTGTGACCCAAAGAATAACCTCGAGGGAGGAGGCAGCCATTAGGATTGGAGCAATTTATAGCAAGCACGTGCTGCTGTTTTGCTGTTGTCCCCAGGTTGCAGTCAGTCAGAAATGGCTTCCTATGTTTACTGGAAACATTGAGAAGTGTCTCGGTGACACTAATGCTGTGGCTGCAGGTTTCAGTCTATTTCCAGGCATACAGGTCACTTGGCATAGAGCCTGTTATCTCATCCCCATGTAGAGCGATGATGGGAAGGATCCTGACTGGGAATCGTGACCCTGGGTCCAAGACCTGCCCACTTATTAGCTCATAATCTCAAGCGAAGGGCTTCACTTCTCTGAACCTCAAGATCCTCTTCGGTGAAACAAGAGGCTTGGAATGCATATCTCTGACCCCCCTCCAGCTTCATGACACTACGTTCTATTATTTATTCCACTTACAGCTTTCCACGTACTGCTGCTCAGTGAAAATATCAGTGTCCATACATGTGTACAATCACACATCCACAGGCACACACAGACACACAGACACACAGACACACATGCATTCTCTTATACCCAGAATCTTCACTTAGGGAAATAGCACAAAAACCTAATAGCCATTTTACTCACCACCTTTAGAGTGACATAACCCAGCCGCTTCTGGACTAGGACCTCATCTTCCTTGTGACTCGGTGCTTCTGCTGCCAAATGAGGTAGAAATGGTGCAATCTGATTTCCACCCCCTAGAGCAACTGCTGCTGCGGCTGCTGCAGCCGCCCGCCTTTTTGACCATGGATGCTGCATCAGCACAGAAGTGCTGAGCACAGCACATTTCTGAGCTGGGGAGGCAGCCTGCATTGCTGCAGAGGGAACTGGGTTTCCATTCTTCCAGAGGCTATTTCCACCCAGGGAGTTTTCATGGTGGGAGGAAATTTACTTTTAAATATTGCAACCTCCAAAGAGATGAATTTGAGAAAATGTGGCTTTTGCTAAGATTAGTTCCCCCTTGTGAAGCCAGATTTAATCTTTTGGGATTGTGATCTTGCTTCCTGCTAAGGCAACACTTGTATTTGTGGATGGGGATTGTGACAGGGTCTTTAAAGCATCCTAGTGCAAATGCCTGACTTTTTTCATAAAAGGGCGATGTTTCTGTAGACTTCCATGGTTGAGGACGGCATCAGACTGATAGAATGAGATGAGATAGTCTTTGTGGTCCTGGCTTTCCCAGCATAATCTGTTGGGAATAGAACAGGGCAGAGCTTGGGACTCATTCACTATGAGGGAGAAGTTTACTTAAAAAATTTAAATATATTTTTATTTATTTCAGAGAGGAAGGGAGAAGGAGAGAGAGATAGAAACATCAATGATGAGAGAGAATCATTGATTGGCTGCCTCCTGCACGCCCCACACTGGGACCGAGCCCAAAACTCAGGCATGTGCCCTGACCGGGAATCAAACTGTGACCTCCTGGTTCATAGGTCGATGCTCAACCACTGAGCCATGCCAGCCAGGCTGAAGTTGACTTTTTAATTCCCCCAGATGCTTCCCTGAATTTCTCACTCACCTTTTGGGGTACCATAGTCTTTCTTCACTTCCACATATATGTTATAGCAGATGGTCTCTGGACATATTTGCCACCATGATTTTAGTTTTCTCATCTGCAAATTAACACCACTCACAGCAAGACCGTGAAGAATTGTTTAGATGACTTATGACAATGATCTCCAAATATTTTTGAGCTCTCCATCAGTGAAAATTTATTTGCATGTTTACCTCCAATGTCTGTATATTTATGTATTTGTAAGTTACATAGCACACTAATATCATTAGCTAATATCTCAAGTCATAATATATACTAAGGATGAGGTTCATTATTAACAGTAGGGGGTGTTAAATGATGTTTCAAATAATTATGATAATTTCAAACATGTTTAGGCTATCTTCTCTTGATTCAAAATAAGTCATTATTGTTTCAATATTGTGATATGGTTGTGAATATGGTTGTAATATGGTTGAACTCTTACTAGGAGTAGAAGTGTCAGCTCCACCTTTCTTCTTGCTTATGTCATTAGGAGCCACTTCCACTTGGGATTTCTTCACAGAAATTTTTCTGGGCCACACAGCCACTTTGGTGGGGGGTTAGTTGAATTAAAGGTATCTACACTAATAAAAGAGAAAAATGGTAATTGGCGTACGACGATACCCTTTTCTTTGGCTAATCAGGGCTATATGCAAATTAACTGCCAACTAAGATTGGCAGTTAACTGCCAACAAGATGGCGGTTAATTTGCATATGTAGGCACAATGCAGGGAGGCGAAAGGGAAAGCAGGAAGAAGCCCCCTGCCACTGACAGTGACCGGAAACCCAGCGGGGAGCTAAGAGCTGGGGGGCAGGGCAAAGGTGGCCCTGGGGCTGCCTTTGCCCTGCCCTCCAGCCATGATCGGAGAATCAGGCGCCTTTTCCGCCCTGGCCAGTGATAGCAGGAAGTAGGGGTGGAGCCAGTGATGGGAGCTGGGCACAGTCGAAGCTGGCAGTCCCAGGAGCTAGGGGCCCCTTGCCTGGGCCTAAAGCGAAGCCCACGATCGCGGGGCCGCTGCAGCTGTGGGTCCCCGCTGCCCGGGCCGGATGCCTAGGCCAGAGGTGTCAGGCCTGGGCAAGGGGCCGATCCTGCGATTGGAGGGTGATGGGGGTCAATGCCTGAGGGCTCCCAGTATGTGAGAGGGGGCAGGCTGGGCTGAGGGACACTCCCCCCCGCCCCACACCCAGTGCACGAATTTCGTGCACTGGGCCCCTAGTATTACATAATCAGCAACTCCACTTAACCCTTCCAACTCATCTCTAAAATAACACAGTGTGGAACTCTCACTCTTCCCTCAGGATAACATGCTTCTTGTTATCTTTGCCTTTTCTGCACTTCAATGGATGGTTCTGTATATTTCCCCCTTCCTCCCTCCACCCAAATCCCCGGGATACATACGTGCTTGCACACTTTTTGGAAACCCCTGAGTTAAAGGATGTAAATGTGCTTTGTAAAATACAAAGAACTGAACTGACTAAAGAAAAGCAATGGTGAGGATGCATATACAGAAAAGAACATGTTCATGGGCAGAGCTATACTCACCTATAGCTCTAAGGACCTCTGAACACTTTTTAAAGAAGGATCAATCCCATTTGTACTCTCAAGAACAGGCCTGGTCATTCCTCCTTTGTGACTGGAGTCCCAGGTAAGTTGGTCACACCTAGACCTCTTTGATTCCCGATGTGTCCTCTGCATGACTATTGTAAGCACCCTGAGCATAGGTCCCAACTCCTCATTCTCTGAATTGGAGGCTTGAGAGAATGTAAGAAGGAAGACTTTTGCAGGTTTCATGTGGCTGTAGGATTATAAATTGGAAGAAGAAAAATGCATTTGCATCACATCTTCAGAAGGCTTGGTGGCTCAGTGGTTGAGCATGACCCATGAACCAGGAGGTCACCAGATCATTCCTGGCCAGGGCACATGCCTGGGTTGCAGGCTTAATCCCCAGTGGGTGTTAGGGAGGCAGCTGATGGATCTCTCATTGATGTTTCTATCTCTCTCTCCCTCGCCCCCCTCTTTAAAATCGATAAAAAACATTTTTTAAAAGATGGTGGTGTGTCTCCACCATGTTTTCATGGCATGAACCCAGACATTCTGGTGACCCAGCTTTGCATACGTGGATGATGGTGATTCTCTAAGGGTGACCAAGCAGTGATTTGGTTCCTGAATGACCATATGGATCAGGCTGCTGCACTCTTCCTGAAACCTGGCCTACTTTAATGAATACTGGGTGGGCTGTCTAGATCTTCCCCTTCAGCCTGAAGCAGTTATCACCCCAGATTCTGGGAACATTAGCTGCTGCTGATTCACATTTGTGTTCTTCTTCAGGAATGCTCTTAGCCAAAGAGAGCTGCCCACCTGAAGTTCCGTTCCTCCCCTGAGGGGCAGCCTATGTCCAATGATTGGTCAATGTTGGGTTGAAAGGTCTGTCCCACATCCTTGCCCCAAAACCAACCCCTGCGTCAATTTTGGACAACTCTGAAAGGTATCCCAGCTACAGAGCACCCTGTGGTATTGGCTGAAGCTTCTGTTGCAATCACAAGAATTCCTCTCCCCAGCTGCTGTTCCAGAAAATGCTCTCAAGTAAACCTCTCACATGCGTTTCCTTACTAGTCTATTTCCTAGGGAATCCAACTCAATATACCACTCACCCTGTGACTGTTACATGAGTGGGGGGAAAAAAAACACTTATTTATTACTTAAGTCTCTACAGTGTTGGGTTTATTTGTTCCAGCACCTCAAATTTCACCTTAATTCAATTATTAAGAAGCAAGAAACAAACTGACCTGAGAATTTGAAGACCTGAATCCAGTTATATATATTTTTTTAAATCTTGCTTTTTTGACTTTGAGTTTCACCTCTCTTGGCCCTAATTTTATCTGCAAAATGAAGGGGCTGGATTGGATCACTGTAAAGGTCTCTTCCAACTTTAATAATCTGTGATTATTTTTCTTTCTAAAATGTATCTCTTCATGAAATTATAGCGATATCCAGTGGCAGTTGCCTTAGTTGAAATTTTCCACCCAAGCAAAAGATTTGGAATGTGACTCTACATCATGACCTCTCTTTTGCTTCTCCTCATCCCATCTCTTTTCCCTTCTGCCTGCACCACCTGTCCTCTATTTCTTTCTGATTCATCTCACCCACCAGCCAGTGAGTAGGTCCAGAAAACCTCAGTCATTTCTTTGAGCTCAGCTGCTGCTGTATGCTTCCAGCTGAAATTCCATCTGGAGCTACTGTTTTAGGCCAACTCCTCCTGTGAGAGCCATCTTTTTTCTATTGCACCTCTCTGCCCCACACCCCAGGGGTGGCTTGGGCAGAACTGGCCACTGAGGACAGACATTGTACTTTTTCTTCTCTGAGTCAGAGCTCTTTTGGAATCAGAAAGCTCTTGATAGCTCTGTCCGGGAACATGATGCTGTACGCGGCACCGTAACCAGCCAGAAGGACCCATCCCTGCCTTCATGGCACTTACACACAAGCTTAGGGATTGTCACTCAAACCGTCAGGAAATGGTTAGCTTTTAATCTAATAGTGGCTTGCTGTTTAGGAAGTATGTTTTCATATTATTTCAACTCATCTCTAAAATAACTCAGCAAGCCTGGTATTCTTCTCATTTTACAGGCGACTTTCCCAAGATTACACTCTAATTGGCAGATTGAGGACTGGAACCCCCATTTTCTAACTACAAACTGTGCCCTTTTTTCCTGCCCCTTTTATTAACCTAATAAACTCATTTTCTAGTTCCATGCTTAGATGTTCCAGGCAGGTCTCTGGAATCCCATGAAACATGGCTCATGTCTTGGCATATAAACGATTAGTTTGCAATGTGCCACCCATCCCCCAACTAGACTGGGAATGCCTTGAAAATAAGGCCTGTGTGTTAGTCATCCTTGTTTCACTTGAATGACTAAATATCTTCGGTGTGTAGTAAGTTAAATATGTTGTTTTTATAATACCCAATCCTTTTACACTGTGTAATGATAATAGTAGCAAGGACTGCTTATTTGTAGAGATAATAGGAAGCTGCCTATGGGTGTGACATTATAAGCCCAGAGAAATCTCCTCCTCCCTTATTGCCTCCCAAATATCTTTCTTAAATGGTGGTGTAATCTTTCATTTCAGAGCATGTAAGGTTTCAAATGAAGTCCCACGCCGACTTAAATTCACTCTGGTTTATGAAAGACGTCTTACCAATCTCTCTTCCAAGAGTGGGCTTGGGAAGCAAGTTGTGGAAGAGCTGAGAACCCAAATGTGAGACAGAGGAAGGAAGAACCCCAGAACGAGGAAATGGGACATGAAAAGTGGGTGTTTGGGACATTAGTGACAAATCATCTAACCTGGCAGTTGGGCAGGTACAGATCTTGAAGCTTCAAAAATCCCTTTCCTGTGCCTTCAAGAAGCTGATGTGGGTGGTGGGAGTAAAGGTAAAGGTGGGGATATAAGGCACTTTGTCCCAGTTCTGAAACAAGACATCCCAGGGTTGAGGGCCACGTGACTCGGGAGCTAAATCAGAAGTGGGGCTCTGCGCAGCCTGGCACCTCTCTCGCTGTCTCAGTGTGTTCCGGGCACCAGGCTGTGCTCCTTCAGCACCGAAGACAGCGCCCCAGGGCTTCGGAAACGGAGCTGGGCCTCTGTGGCTGTTTACATTGGGGAACTCTGAGTGTTTGATTCAGTGTCCTTGGCAAGCTGTGCAGAAGATTGGAACCTGTGGTCTTAAGGAAGCATCCAGGGGCCTAACTCAGATTCCTTTGGGTTTTACTCCAGGCTAGTAATCATTTCCCATTTAAGTCTATTCTTTGGGCTTTAAAGCTCCCATTTCTTTTTCCAGCTGCTTGAAGCATTTATCTAACCTTTTCTGCCCCATTCAGAAAGAAGATGGAATTTTGTGGCATCTCTTCCCCCTTCCCCATAGCTCAGTGGTTCTCAACCTTGGCTGCACATTAGACTCACCTGGGAATCTTTTTAAAATCCTGATTTCTGGGCCCCATCCTCCAGAAATTCTGTTTCTTTGTTATGGGGTGGGGCCACAACATGAGTAACAAAGAAACAGAATTTCCGGAGGATGAGGCCCAGAAATCAGGATTTTAAAAAGATTCCCAGGTGATTCTAATGTGCAGCCAAGGCTGAGAACCACTGCCATAGCTGATCTCATTCCCTTTGGTCTAAGTATGCTCTTTCTTTCCTAGGACCTCTGGCTCTCTGTTTTCCATGCAAGAGTGAGTTAAACAGCCCTGGATTTCAGGGAAGGCATGGATGGATACTAAAGTATAATGACAGAGAATTGGATGTCCATTTCTTTTCCACTTTCCCAGGCAGAACATGGACCTTTTGCAGACATGGTTCCTTAGCAAAATGGGCACGTTTCTACTAGTAGGAATTTTAGGCTCATTTCAGGCCAAGGTGGAAGACAGCCTCTAACTATCCCTAGGACCTCAGAGATGTCACAAATTATGCAACAAAAGACACATGGATATTCTATCTCTATGAAAGGCCACCCTGAGTATATTTTGAATTCTTCACTCACCAAGAAGATTAGAACAGGTTATTTAACTTCTTTGAGTCTCATCTTCCTGAGCTGTAAAGGAGGATAACAACAAATACATCCCTTACGTAAAAATTAATGTGTTCATTTATGAGACATTGTTCTGTTAACTGCCGAGTGCTACCCAATAGTTAATAATAACAGTCCCTACAAAACCTTTGGTCAGAAGATATTGGCATTTCCAGTTTCCTAATCATTGTAAGCTATGAAAGTGTCAAACCATGCCCATCAGAGAGGTACAGCCAGTGATCCCAGGACCATTCAAAGGGAAATTTGTCATCCTGCTTTGAGTTGGCTGTTGTCTTTGAACTTTGCTTTGGTCGCCTTTGTAACTGGAAAACATTTTTTCTTTTCTTTCATTAACTTAATAAGCCAGGGACACTCACACTGACACCTTTGATTTATAAGACGGTCACAGTGCTGCTGGAAACAGCTAGTGACACATCCCTTCCCCCACGCTCAGTCCCACTGGCATTTGGACATCTCAGAACCTCACAGAAGCCTGTGGGTTTTTATTAGTCATTGCCTACTTGTTCCCATCCACCCCCCGCCCCCAGCTACCTTCATGTCACTTCCACTCATTGCTGCCAGATCTTTGGAATGAGTTGACTTTCCTTTAGAGTTCCTGGGAAAAACTACTCTGTATTTTCTCTAAGGGAGAGCAAGCCCTATATCCCTAAGTATGTGAACAATGCAATTCCTGCGTATGTGCTCATTTAGGCATTGAGCCCTTTCCACTTATTATATCTAAGATGGTTTGTGTAATGATCATGCTTGTTGTCTACAAAGCCTTCATTCCTTTTTCTTTCCTAACACAACTCCAATTGTGTTCATCTATTCTTTATTCCCCATGGAGCCATGTGCTTGTGGAAAGCCGACTTCATCCCCAGCTCCAGAGTAGGACCGATTGGGGGAAGGGTATTCCTTTCTCTGTGCCAGTGGTTACAGCTGTGAGGACTCTGAAAAAAGGCTCCCTTACCCCTAAGAGATGGTGAAGTGTCTGGATGAGATGCTGAGAATTGTTGCTGCCAATTTACTACCGGCCTAATATTAAAGCCAACACCATGAATGCAGGGCAGAGATATGAAAAAAAGGGGGTCCTTGGTGACTTTGCCACTGAATCAATCAGTCCTGAAACTTGCATTTCTTCTGGCCTTCCTGTTATATGAGATAATCAAGTTCTTTATTGGTTGAGCGAGGGTGTTCGTTACTTGCAGCTAAAAGCATTCTAATACACTCAGGGGTTGGTCAAAAGCTGAGTCTAGGTCACTTGTCAAAGTTACAGTGCTCACTGGACCTGCTGTTGAACCCACAAGCAGTTCCCCAAACCACTCTACTGAGCTTCTTAGACCAACTGCTCTTTCACACTCCTGCCATTCTTAGCCCCATGTGTCAGATCACCTAAAGTGGCAGTAGTGAGAAGATATTTTCTGTCAGATATTTTCTGTGAATTCTGTCTTGTTAGCTATTGAGATTCATTCTTAATCATAGCTGATTCTATTTCCTCTAGGTGCCAAGCCTCATTTGCTAACTTAATTACTTGACGTGTGTAGTTTTTCTTTGTTTCAGTAGGAAATATGTCCTTTAGTTGCATAGAACAAGAGGCCAACAGTGAAGGGGATGTGTACCAAGTAGCAAGACCCTGTTGCTCTTTGGAAGCCAGTTTTGAGGACCAAGATTCTGAATATAAAGAGTTTCTGGGGGACACATTTATTAATCTTCTTCAAAGGAACATATCAAAAGGGTATCCTGTTCATCCTTCCGTGCAAGATTGTCTAACTGACAATTTGTCAGCTGGAACAATAATTTCTTCCTTTCAGCTCTGGGGTGTTGTCTGCCTCACAGGGGTGGTAAGAAGGTGGAGGAAGCCATTTTTAAAGGCCAATTATTCACACTTTTGCATTGATGAGATTGATAGGCTACCAGATGCAAATTAGAAAAGAAAGAACAGGTGGGGAAACTGAGGGATAAAAGAGCTGTAAAAAGATTAATTTCATACTCAAAACAGATCCAATAATAAAACCCAGTCAGGGAATCATATTGAGCACCTCCCAAGTGCAAGTTTTGCTGGGAGGGGCACTGAGATACTTTCTCTGTCCTTGGGGTTTCACTGTCTAGGTTGAAAGATGATGTAAACAAGCAAAAAGCTACTTTTAACTATAAAACTAGCTGAATAGAATATAGGAATAATTGCATTGGACAACAATAGAAGAGCTATCACAAAAAGATAGGTCATTACTTTAAAAATTTTTCAAATGAATGGTATAGGTAATAATCTAGAGACGGAAGAACATTCGGGGCCACAACAAACTCAGAAACATATGGGAATGATGTCACTACCTTCTCTATCATAGTTACTATTACTACTGCTACTCTGACAATAACAGCTTCTATTAACTGAGCATCTACTGTAAACCAGTGCTAGTCACTTCACTACAGTCACCTGGTCTTCACAACAGCTTTTTAAGGTATTTTCCCATTTTTAATAAAGAAACTGACAATTAGATACGTAGAGACTTTTAAAACAGCTTTAAAGAGTTATAATTCAAATACCATATACTCCACCCATTTAAAAATGTACAGTCCAATGATTTTTTATTATATTCATGATTATGTAATCATCAGCACAATTTCAAAACATTTTCATCACCCCCAAAAGAAACCCCAAATCGATTACCTCCTTTTCTCCCCAAATCCCCGAGACCTTTGCTTAAGGATTTTAACTCAGGCCTGTTGGGTACTGAAGGATTTGTGAAAGCTTTCAACTCCTGAATTATTAGAATATTAGTCCCCCTTCCGCCCCCCCCAAGTCCTACTCACTATGGGACTGATTTTGACAAGACTGGTAAGTAGATGGTTTAGTTTCAATATGAGGATGAATTCCTGCTAACTAGTATCTATTGTGCTCAATTTTCGAGTGCACTGATTGAGGTAGAAAGTTCTAGAATTGCACTTTTAGGCCATCTCTCTTTTATTTATATTCTGCCCAAGCCTAGGACTGTTGAAAATTTCAAATAAAATTTCCTTTGCAATTTGTGCTGAGAGCTGAGAACTGAGAGCACGGATTCACAGACGACTAAACAAACAATGCTTAACATCCTTGGTCTCACCTTCAAATGGAAAAATTGGTTACTAAATAACACATTTTATAAAAGCAAGGGCTCTGTCTCCCTTTCTTTCATCAGTGAGTGGCTTAGCCACTGGAAATTACTCTGTGTTCCTGTTACAGAACTCCCAACAGATCCCTCTGTATTGAGAGCTTGCCCACAAGACGTTAACCATACTGTCGAACTAGAAAAACTTGGTGAATTTGAGATGTGGAATCCAAACCTGAATATTAAAAACATTTGAAATGCAAGCACCGGGATAGTGAAGCATAAAGCAAGGAGCTGGACTCTTCTGAAACAGTATGTTAAGCAAACTAGGACAGGAAATCAGAGAATGGTGGGTTTCGAATGGGTCAATCCAGGCTGTTCTCAGCTCTGAGACTGAGAGAATATTAAATAACTTGTCCAAAATCAAACATCTATTCAGTGGAGGAAGAGCTGAGCTCCAAACTCAGGTCTGCCTAATTCCAAAGGGCATTTTCTTTCCACTACATACCAACTGACTAAGAGCAAGTAGAGTCCTGGAGAAAAACCAAAGACCTAAGAGATTGAGTGACAGAACATATTTCAAGCATTCTAGAGGGAGAGTGGAAACTGCTTCTCCCTGCAGCAGGAAAGGTAGTCTCAATATCTAAGCGGGCAGGTGGCAGAAACTCCTTCATTTTGCTTAATCTCTCTGGGCTTCTGCCCAGAAGTTGAAACAGTAATATGCCTCTCATCCCTATTAGTCCACAAACCTTACATCACATTTATATCTTGATCTTTTAAATTTGGTGGAGCAAACCATGGCCCTCACATAAATTTCCACATACATGTCACAGTACCAGAGGTGAGAAACGTGAAAAGGAACAAGTTCAGACACATGGTTCAGGGCCATGACTCTCCCTCTAGTCTCAACCCTACAGGGAATTGTCCCGGTCTCTTCTAGGGGCTCCTGCTGGAGCCTGTGGAGAAGAAAAAGGCCATGTCTAAAAAGTGAACTTAACTTCTTGCAGCAAGAAGCTAAATAACTCCAAGGCTTACAAGTGCCATTATCTGCCTCCTATTTGTAATTCTGATTCAAGGACCAGGTTTAGTTTATCTTTTAAAAGAACTGGTCAGCTCTCAAATCGAAGAGCTTGAGTCTTCTTATTTTCCTCTTCTGGGTTTTCAAATGATGTTGACAGCCCCTAATGCCATGGCAACAGAAGCTGTGAAAAACCTAACCTGGACATGTGGGATGGAAAGGACTTCATGGAGATGGCAGCCTCAGAAGGACAAGCGCCATCCTCCTGAAGGCAGACGGGAGTCTGGTCCTTCGCTCCATTGTGACCAACACACCTAGGATCTTAGGTGCCGGGAGCCGGTCCATCCTTGCTGTTTCAAGGGACCTGGCATATATGGCATACGGTTCTTAATATGTTTGCTCACCTTCTTGGCGCTGTGTTTTAACCAAGGTCACCTCTCCGAGAAAGGTTGAATCCCCAGGTAGGGATTTTCCCCTGAAGTTAGGGAGGGAATAAAACCCCTCAACTTAGTGCCAGGCGGGTAATTAATCCCTTTAACTATGAACAATCATGCTTAAACTACATAATCTTTTCTCCCTGGAATGGAGATAAGAAACGCCCTAACCTTTGTAATAGAGATTGATAGGATTAAATCAACTGATATAAATACAGTTGTAACAAGACAGAAAGACTCAGAACTTAGAACAGAATCAAGAAGACAGAACCTACACGGAGCCTGGAGACAGAAGAACTTCGCTGGAGAGAGCATGCCGGAGGATCCTGGAGAGGGACTGGCCTCAGAGCCTAGAGACAGAGCCTAGCGGGAGAACATGGCAAGGAATCCTGGACTGAACCTGACTGCAGAGGTTGGCAAGAGAGCCTGACTAGAACCTGGTGACTGAACCTGGCTGGAGAACCTGTACAGAACCTGGCTAGAGATCCTAAGCAGAACCTCTCTGGAGATCGAGACCAGAACTTGGCTGGAGATCCTGGCTAGGCTGCTGATCAACTGAACGCTGTCTCCGTATCATTCCTTCTTCGCCGACTCCGTCTACGCCTTTGGGAACCCCTGGACCCGCTGGGGCAGGTCCCCGGCACTTAGGGAGGCAGCATTTCAAGGAGCAAATAAATGCGTGGGCTCTGGTGTCCTGCAGTGCTCAGTCTGAATGCCAGCTCTGATACTTACCGGCTGTGTGACACTTGGCAGGGTGTTTAACATCTCTGAGCCTATGACTCAGGATTGCTGTGCGGATTGTGTCAGAGGATGACTAATTGGAAAATGCTTGGCAAATATTAGGTGCTCAACAAATAGAATTCATTGTGGCCTATTTTAAGCATTGGGCTTCTTATTTCTTGCTCCAAGTTCTCTCCTGGCAACCTCTGATGCTGCGGTTCACTCATTTGAGATGCGAGTATAGGTAAGAACAGGCTCCTATATCTCAGGCTTACTTACTAGTAGATCTGAAAGGATCTAGGGAAAAAATTGCCTGAAATTTTTCTTGTGTATATGGCTCTTCCCTACCCAAGGTGTGATGATAATGGGGAGAAGGGTGAATTAGCAGGCAAAGAGCCAGGAAAGGGGACACTTGTATTCCTAAAACCCTGACTCACAGAGAGATTCCCGGGCCAGTCATTTCCTCCCATTGAATCGGAACTTCAGCTCTGTCATGTAGGTTTCAAAAGCCTGCAAGCTCTTTAGGAAAAAAACAAACACCCCACATCTTAGAGTTTGGATAAGGTTACCCTCCTCTACAAAACATATTTCTCCTCAGCTCCCCGAAAACTAAAACACTACTGCCAGAGCCACCTCCCCCGGAGAAATCCAAACGGAAGTTTGGTCTGCTGGGCCAAATGCCCTCCCTGAATGGATCACTGACTACATCATGGGTCCAGGAAGGTTGGGAAAGGACAGACCTGTGCAGTTGTGAAGTGGGACAAGAACATTGAAAACCAAACCAAAACTGTGAGGCCGCAGAGTAGCCTCTATCTGTGGCATTGTGCCAAGAGCTGGGCCATGGGCCACCTACCAACAGAGCCCTGTGTATCAGCAGAGCGGAGAGACCGGAGCTCACTGTGGGAAGCTCATTCTACCTCACTGGATCCAAAGTCTGTATCTGTAAAAGGAGAGGGTTGGAGCCTTTCACCTCTGAGACTGATTATGTGCTGGGGAGGCAGGAGCTCTGGGATGGGCTCTCAGCTCCGGCTTCTCTGGGGCTAGAAGCCTGCTTAGAGGGAAAGGCAGAGCTCACGGCTAAATGGAGGTTCTCTTCCCCTCCCTTGCAAGTCCTCAGAGAGAGAAACGTGTGACTGAAGAGCGGAATCCTACTTTGAAGGAAGCTCTTTCATGTGTAGTAGTATTTTTTCAATACATAGTACTTATTGAGCACCTATGGTATATTAGGTACGTGTTCACGTCAGTATACAAAATACCCCCAAATCCATGGCTTTGTAAAGTGTATGCTCTAGCGCAGGGAGACAGTAAACATAAATGTAAGAAATTACTTTTAACAGTGTTTTGTTAGAGATACAGACTATGGGAGACCCAGAATCAGAGTTGTGAGGGGTTTTGGTGGAGGTGGTGGTTGTTAAAAGATTGGAAGGAAATTGGCTGGCCAAGGGGAGAGCATTATTTAGAATATAACTACACATTAATATTCACAAAATGCCCTTTAATGATGCTATTCATTAGTGCTACTTGTTTGTTAATAATTAATAAATGAGCCATCATCAGTCCATTCTTTTTTTTTTCTTTCATAAAGGCTTATGCATGTTTTGTGTCTCCTCAGCTGTCCAAATTTTCTCTCTTTGTCTCCCTCTCTTCATTCTGATGTCCCTGTTTCTTCCCTTATCTCTTCCACAGTCACCTGGGATTTTTCCATCCCCGTCCTTCCTCCTGCCTCGGCCCCTCCCCCACGCTCCCCTTCCCCGCGGTGGGCTCCCAGCCCGCTCTGCTCCAGCTCCCCCGCCAGCCTGTCAGTTTCAGTCCGAAGCTACTGGCAAATAGAGTGGAACAGCCAGGCCCAGGAGACCAAGAGGAGGGAAAACCCTTGAGCGGTCAGAGCGCATTGCGCGTGCGTTCTCCGGGGCCTCATGCACTTCCACAGGGGCTGGGGCGTGGGGAACAATGCTGGTCGTGCAGGTGGGAGGCTCCATCCCATTTCTGATAAAGCAGGCCACCTGGAGGAGACAAGGCCCCCACCTAACTGCAAACCTCTGTTTCCTTTTTTTTTTTTTTTTTAATATTTGTATTGCATTTATTGGAGTGACATTGGTTAATAAAATTATATAGGTTGCAGGTGTACAATTCAGTAATACATCATCTGTATATTGTATTGTGTGTTCTCCACCTCAACTCAAGTCTCCTTCCATCACCATTCATTCCCCTATTCCCTTCCCTACCCCCTTTTTCCTCTGGTAATTGCCAAGCTGTAGTCTGTGGATGATTATTTTTTTAAAAGCTTAATCCATTCACCTTTTTCACCCAGGTGGGGAAGTGTGGGTGGATGGGAAGAAATCAACCAAAATCAGACAAAGAACTTGTATGCATATATGCATAACCCATGGACACAGACAGTAGGATGGTGAATGCCTGGGGTGGGGTGGGGAAGTGGGAAGGTGGGGAGGTGGGGGATTAGGGGGTAGGAAGTAGGGGGACAGTGTGGGGGGGGCTAGAAGAACTCAATTGGGGGGAAATGGGGACATATATAGAATATTCTTTTGTATTTTTTTAAATCTATTTTTAAAATTTCTGCTCTGATCTTTATCATTTTCTTTCTTCTACTCACTTTGGGCTTTGTTAGTTGGTACTCTGGGCTGGGGATCCCAGCTTGGGTTTGAGACCCCACACTTCTAAGGGGAAACCTCCTGCAGCTGAACTATCCCTCTGGAACCTCAGCCGCCACCCATCTGAGTGGGGCCAGCCCTTTCCCCATCTTCACCCTTCCTACCAGTATTGATGTGGCTTCTTCTGTAAATCCTTGGTCATAAGACTTTTCTTCAGCTAGTCCTTAGTTGGTTATTCAGGATTATTGTTCTATAATTTAGTTGTAATTCCAGTTTGTCCTGGGCAGAGGTGTGTGTAACATTCACTTATTCCACCACCATCTTGGATCTTAAATTGAGCTTCCTTAAATTGAGACTAAAGATAATTATAACATTCATCATTATACTAGTTCTTGGTTCTTGTGAAAGGAGTGGGGTGGGGGTAAAAAAGGTGAAGGGGAATATGTAGTCAATAATATTATGATAGGTTTGCATGGTGACAGTTGATTATTAGATTTAGTGTAATAAAGGATATTCACTTGGAGGGGAAAGGGAGAAGAGAGAGCAGGTTGGAGTTGGAGTCACCCATTTCCTGCCAGGTCTCTGATTGATAAAAAGTCAAATACAAGTAACATTCCACTCAGCTCTGCTGATATTCCCAGTGATTCACTATACCTGGGTGAACTAGCATGGTGTATGGAATGGTTGGCCCATTCCACAATCTGTGATGACCATTGGAGGCCTCAAGCCTTCCTGCAGATCATACCAGAGCCTCAGAGATTGGCTCCCACTCCTGCCTCCTGCACCTCATCACTGTTGTTGGGAGCCTTTCGCTTGAATTCGGCTTCTCCCACACCCATCCCATGTGCTTCCTTGCATGGGGTGGGGAAGCTCAGTTCCACCTTGCTTCATGCTTGTGGCTTCCTCCAGCCCATTTCAGCTCATGCTGCGCAGAACCAAGATTTTTTTCTTATAAGACGGGGGAAGCTAGGCCACATTTCAGAGTAAGACTTGTTATTATAGTTTTCCTATTAGCGTACTAAAGATCATAGACTAGGAATAGCATGTCAGTGACTTCATCTGTTCTAATTTATCTTTTGACAGGTGGGTTCATCTCTAATTCCTGGTCCACTATTTTTTTTTTTTTTTATTATCTAAAGTTTTACGTATGTCTCCTTTTTCCCCAATTGATCCCTCCCCCCTCCTACTGGCCCACTATTCTTAATTGGGCTGCTGAAATGTTCCTTGCTGTAAAATTTTTGTTCTCTTTTGAGTCCACCGGCTTGCTCCCACTCCACCCCTCCTCACAGGCCAGTGTTCTCTTCATCTGGAGCAGACCTCTTTATTGTGGCAATAACAGAAGGGACACAAAGATGGCCACATAGGCCCTCACATTCTCCACGTTGGGGAGGGGTACAACTTCCTTATGTGACTAAGGCATTTCATTCCTTTGTTTCCAGGGTGCATTTAGGCCTGGCGTCTGCATTCGAAGAGGTTGCAACTGACTCCTTAGGAAAGACTTGCTTGTTCTTTTTCCTTCAGTCATGCAGACCTATCCAGGTTTCTTACTTAGTCTTCCTTATACTTTTGCAAAATTCAGGGCTTAAATTTACACTGTGAAGGAAATGGATCAAACTAACTGAATATGTGCCCAGGATCTTCTAAGTTCTTGTCAAGTCCTGCTCCAGTTCAGGGAGGCCTGCCAATTCCAGAGGCAGTGGTCTAGGACTCTGAAGAAAGAACGCTGTCTGACCAGGAGCCCAGATATTTGGCCTTCAGTGTGGCTCTGCTGTTCATAGTCAAGGGTCGGACACAAGGAATTCAATGTCTCTGAGCTTCATTACCTATTTGTATAATGGAAAGGCCTTGACATTTCTTTTCTTTTTTAAAAAATATATTTTTATTGATTTCAGAGAGGAAGGGAGAGGGAGAGAGAGATAGAAACATCAATGATGAGAGAGAATTATCTATTGGCTGCCTCCCGGCACGCCCCACACTGGAGACTGAGCCCGCAACCCAGGCATGTGCCCTTGGCCAGAATCGAACCCGGGACCCTTCAGTCCACAGGCCGATGCTCTACTCACCGAGCCAAACCGGCTAGGGCAAGGCCTTGACATTTTTGATTTCATGGGTTTTCTGCCCTACCTGCCTGGCAGTATTCCCTAAATGTTTATTTGAGAGCTGATTATGTTGTGCATGACACAGCTAAGTATGAGTGAGACATGATTTTTGTCCTTAAGAGATTCTGGTTTGGTGGACCTGGAGAATTCATATGCTGGGGCAGGAATCATCAGACACCAGAATAAGCTGAGGTGCCAGTTAAGAATGCAGATTCCTGGACCTCACTTCCAACATATTGCATTAGATTCTCTGGTTCTTACGCACAATAAGGTGGAGAATCTCGCTGTGCTGTGTTTGGATGATGGTGCTGATGGACCACAGATGGGATGCCCAGCATGACGTAACTGCCCACAGAGGATGCATTCATCCCTGTATCACCTTCATGTTCTTTGCCATAACTTTATGCGCCTCCTCTATGATTTAATAGTTTTCTTTCAGTTTGTTCATTTAAAGAATTGAAATGTATTTATTTAAGATGAAAACGTTATGCTATAAATGTAGACAGTAAGCAAATACTGCTTGTTATAATAGATGGCAACTGTAAAGGGAACAGGATGGAAAAAGAAAAGGTTACATAATGCCAGCTAGATACTGCTAAGGCCTACTTTTTTTTTAAAAAAAGTTAAAGTGGGAAAGTAGCAAGTGTTAGATGGGAGTGGGTGCGCTCTGAAAGAGGGACCCTAGTTACTGAAATGGAGTCAGTTTGAGGTCATTGATGCTAAACACTTGAATGTTGAATAAGAAGAGAGGTTTTCAAATTTATTTTCTTCAACTTCAGAAAACCCCTTTACATAAAGACCAGTGTGTAAAACAGACTAAAACCACCGCTGACAAACAACAAACAAAACAGCTGCTCTAAAAAAAAAAAACAGGACAGGGGACCCATTCCCTACTGAGTCAGACCCAAAGCATTCAGACTGCACTTGGAGAAGCACTGGCTTTGCAGCCCTGGGGGCCTGGTAAGTAAGCAGAGTTTGAGCACGTGAGCACGTGAGCACGTGAGCACAGGGACAGGATCCTGCAGTCTCTGTGCCAGCAGGGACTATAGGGAAGCGTAGGGGGAGGCGAAGGAGAGTGATCACAAGAGTTTGGCCACATTTGGGGTGGGGGTGGGGTGGAGAGGTTGTGAGATTTCCTGACCTAGAGTGAGGCTATTTTATTTTATCTTACTAGTTTTTTTGTTTGTTTTTGTTTTTGTTTGTTTGTTTTTAGATTCAAGGAGGCAACAGGGCCATGTTCTCCTGATCTGGAGCAAACAGCTGGGCTTGCCCTTTGATTCAGAAAGGGCAAGGAAATCCAGTCATGGCGGTTAAGAAAGCTGAATCTGTATTTCAGAGTGTTTGTAAATGAAAAGGTTCCTGGAAGTTGGAGTTACCTGTGGTCTGGCTCCCGTTGCTGTCACTCTGGTGAATCAGGGAATCGTCTGAGCCTAAAAAGAAGCATCATGTGCCCTAGCCGGTTTTCTCAGTGGTTAGAGTGTCAGCCGGCAGACTGAAGGGTCTTTGGTTCGATTCTGGTCAAGGGCACATACCTTGGTTGCAGGCTCGGTCCCAGGCCCTTGTCGGGGTGCATGCAGGATGCAACCAACCAATTGACCTGTCTCTCTCACATTGATATTTCCCTCTCTCTGTCTCTCTCCCTCCCACTCTCTCTAAAAATCAATGGAAAAATATCCTTGGTTGAGGATTAACAACAATAACAAACAAACAATCAAACAAAAACAAAACAAAACAAAAAAGAAGGAAAGAAAGAAAGAAAGAAAGAAAGAAAGAAAGAAAGAAAGAAAGAAAGAAAGAAAGAAAGAAAGAAAGAAAAAGGAAAAATAGAAGCTTCATGTGATTATTCTAAACCAGTCTTGGGAATCTTTCATGACACCTAATTGGAAGCCTTTTTGACTCTGGAAAATGCCTAGGATGAATCTAATTCCTCCTTAATTTTGGATGAAAACCAGAGTTAGATTAAGTTGTAAATCTTCACATGAGAAGTTTAGTCCAGATGGTAGCACACTAGACTGGATACCTTGGCATTCTATCGAGATCCCTTTTCGCACTAATGAGCCCATCCCCTGGCCATCAGGAATACTGGCTGCAAAGACTCAGAGTGGCATCTCTTGCTGAGATCTGCTCTTGGCAGCAGGGAACTGCCGCGTCCAAGGTTACATGCCTCTCAGGGTGTGGCCTGCGGATGACTGGCTGATACAGGCATACAAAGTCTGGGTCTTTTGGCTTCATTGGGGACAACCCCGAAGGACAATCCCAGCTCCAGAGCCCTCTGTAGCTCTGATTCCGGTCATAGTTGCAATCTCATCCTGAGTCAGCTCCCAATCTCCTGCACTCTTGGTGACATCATGATATGAAACCAGACAATGGAATTAAACGATATTAAGTTTCCAGGCAAGTGGAATTCTCCTGAGAAATAAGGATGCCTCCCTGATACAAAACTGCTCAGAGCTGCAGAACTGTATAGGGTGGCTCCTCCTTGCATTCAGGGGACAATAATAAAGTCTGAGTCAATATGGATAACACCTGAATATGTATATATTCATATACAATTCAAATATAAAAGTAGCTTCCCAATGAGTGGGTGTTGACCTGTAAGTAGGCCTGTTCCAGACCCAGTTTATACTCCGCCCCCTCTTCATTTGCTCAGCCTCACCTGCCCTCTAGCTCTTGGCTGTCTGATCAACAAAGAACCCCAGCTGCTCCCTGTCACCTCATCTCCTAACGCTGCCATCTGTCTCAAGCCCCCTGATCGCGCACCGGACTTTGGCAAGGTCTCTGTAACGTCTGCCATGGTGGTAGCCACAACAGGTCCAATGCCCAGGAGTGACCTGACGCCCATGCAGAGGCTTTGGCTGCCTTCTGTCTGGTTTCAGGGAAGCAGCAGACCACAGCATCGGACTGGTTTCCCCAGTGGCGGCTGGGAGGAGCTGGATAATACCACCTGGAAGTGTAGGGTGGTTTTAACACCCCATTGGAAGAAATCTGACCAAGGAGAGACAGGAGACATGACGGAACCAACAAATAAATGACTCTCACCCCCCCTAATGGACCGTTCCAAGTGCCATGACTCCATATGGCCTTTCTGGAGACTTCCGGTGTGACTAAGCAAGTGACTGTGTTGTTTTGTGAAGCTGTAGCCAGATCTGTAACATACCACCTGGTATTTGTCTCGTCCTTCCCGACCTTTCTTCCTCCTCCCGCCCCCCCCCCCCCCCAATCATGATAGCCCTGGGATTATATTGGCACCTAAGATTTGCTTCAGACTACTTTCTCCTGGGGCAAGGCAGCATCTAAGATCTTTTGTGTGCATTTAAATGAATTTTTGATATTTAAGTACCGTGTGTAGCATCCGGATGTGAATGGAATACCAACATATGCATAAATGACTGAACTTGAATGTATGTGGAACAGTTGAATGTGTGTGTTAAGATCCTGAACAACTGTGGGAAACAGTTAAATTGGTATTCAGGCCTTGTGGGTTCAATGCATGTTAAAATTGGTATATTAGTGATCTATTGCTGCATTATAAACCACCCCAAAATATAGCAGCTGGAAATAGCAAACATTTATTATCTGACAGTTTCTAAGTGGGTCAGGAATCTGGGAAAAGCTTAGCCAGCAATTCTGGCTCAAGGTCCCTTACCGCAGTCAAGTTGTCAGCTAGAGCTCAAGGTTCAACTCGGGGAGGATCTGCTTTTACGCTTATTGGTGTAGCTGTTGGCAGGCCTCAGGTCCGCACTGTGTAGGCCTCTTCGCAGGGCTGCCTTGCCATGTGGCAGCCGGCTTCTTCTGGAGAAAGCAAAAGAGAACCCCAAAAGGAAGCCTTAGTCTTTTTATTATTGAATCTTGGATGTGATGTACCATTATTTATGCTACATTCTAGTCATTCGAAGTGAGTCAACAAATCCAGTCCATACTCAGGTGATTACACAAAAGTGTGAAAACCAGACGGGAGAGATGATTGGAGGTTCTTTTAGAGGCTACCAACTACAATGGGTGACTGTTCCAGTTGTAAGTTGCACCAACTGCCTCTGCTTTGTCGGGAGAAATTCCTTCATATCTTGTCCCAGGACCCACTTGGATTTATTCTAGAAATGATTCTGATTGAGCTGAATAATTTCTGCTATTTTTGTTTCCAGTTGTGTGAGATCTGAAAGTCCCAATTCTCCTACCTGAGCTGGTGATGGTATTGTGGTCAAGGTTGGGAGAAATGTGGCTTTCATGTGGGAGCGAAGGTGGACGGACTCTCTAGGAATGCCATGAGGACACATCCCCCTTGGGCATCATGCAAGTGAAACTACGGGCCAGAGAAATGAATCCTGAACTTTCTAGATTGCATGACCAATCTCCACTCTCGCCTTTGGGTTTAGGAGGCAGAGAATTTAATGCAGCACCTCTCACTGAGACCCGCTGTCTCAGTCTTGCCCAAGGTACCATGAGAGATGCACAGATGAATTAAGACAGTCTCTGTCCTCATGGAATCCTATCTAATAAAAGAGAAACATGGTAATTAGCGTACAGCCGCTACCCTTCCCATTGGCTAATCAGGGCAATATGCAAATTAACTGCCAGCCAAGATGGCGGCCAGCAGCCAGGCAGCTGGAAGCGAACAGGAGGCTTGCTTGCTTCAGTGATGGAGGACTCCAACATTCCCCACCTGCCTTGCCGGCCTCTGAGCAGCAACTCTAAGCAACTATGTTACAAATATAGAAGCTAAACAAAACCCCAGAAACCTGCTTTAGTCGCCAGGCTTCAGCCAGCAGGATCGCAATATTGTTTCAAATACAGAAGGTAAACAAAGGCCAGAAACCTGCTTTCAGCAGTGGAGGCCTAAGAGCTGGAGCCAAGCTTCAGAGCTAAAGCTGGCCCAGAATAAAAAGAAAAAGAAAAAAAGGAGCGGTTGGGAGCTTCAGTCACCTGCCAGCCTGAAAACAGCCCTCAGCCCCTCACCCAGACTGGCCAGGCACCCCAGTGGGGACCCCCAACCTGAAGGGTGTGTGACCAGCTGCAAACAGCCATCATCCCCTCACCCAGGCTGGACAGGCACCCCAGTGGGGACCCCCACCCTGATCCAGGACACCCTTCAGGGCAAACCAGCCTGCCCCCACCCGTGCACCAGGCCTCTATCCTATATAGTCAAAGGGTAATATGCCTCCCAGCACCGGGATCAGCAGAGCCGAGAGGCCTCCCTGCACCGGGATCAGCGTGACAGGGGGCAGTGCCCAAACTCTCTGATCGCCCTGTGGCTCTGTGGGTGACAGGGGGCGGGGCCACAACCTCCCTATCCTCCCTGCTCTGTTCGTGACAGGGGAAGGTGCCCCAACCCCCTGATCAGCCCTGCTCTGAGCCTGATGGGGGGAGCTCCCCAACCCCCTGATTGCCCTGCGGCTCTGTGTTTGACAGGCTGTGGTGCCCCAACCTCCTGATTGGCCCTGCTCTGTGTGTGACAGGGTGCAGTGCCCCCCCTCCCCCCACGGGCCCTGTGTGTGACAGGGTAGAGCCATAACCTCCCCATCGGCCCTGCCCTGAGTGTGACAGTGGCGGCCCTGCTCTGTGTGTGACAGGGGGCGGTGCCCCAACTCCCCTATCGGCCCTACTCTGTGCGTGACAGGGGGGAGCTCCCCAGCCCCCTGATTGTCCCTACTCTGTGCGTGACAGGGTATGGAGCCCCAACCCCCCTGATGGGCCCTGCTCTGTGCGTGACAGGGGGTGGTGCCGCAACCTGCCCATCGACCCTGCCTTGAGTGTGACAGGGGGCGGTGCCCCAACCCCCCAATCGGCCCTACCCTGAGCATGACTGAGGGTGGCATCGCAACTTCCCGATCCGCCCTGCTCTGTGTATGACAGAGGTGGCACCCCAACTCCCCAATCAGCCCTGCTCTGAGCCTGACGAGGGGGTGCACCTAGGGATTGGGCCTGCCCTCTGCCACCCGGGAGCGGGCCTAAGCCAGCAGGTCATTATCTCCTGAGGGTTCCCAGACTGAGAGAGGGCACAGGCTGGGCTGAGGGACCCCCCCTTCCCCTGAGTGCACAAATTTTTGTGCACCGGGCCTCTAGTGTATTTATATGAGCCTAGAGCTCAGAGTGGGAGGTCAAGGCTACTACAAGCATAAATTTGGGAAACCTTAAGTTATAAGAATGTAATAGGGGTGAGGGTGAGTGTAGATGGAGCCCAATGAGGCTGCAGATACAGCCCTGGGCCCTCCAATATTTAGTGATTTGTAAGAGATGGAGTAGCCAGCAAAGAAGATGGCAAGTCTCATTTTATTTGTCTCTAAGCAACATTTTACCCAGCCGGGTCAGTGGTTGGCTTGATTAGTTCCTGGTTATGAGAGATTGCCTCTGGGTCCTCCTACAGCCAACTTGAAGCTCCCAGAACCCCATTCAAAATAAGCACAGCCCCAGGGAGCTCTCAGCAGCACTTTTAAAAAGTAGACTTTTTTTAAAGAGCAGTTTTAGGTTCACAGCAAAATTGAATGGAAGATGCAGAGATTTCCTATAGACCCCTTCCCCTACATGTGCATAGCTTTCCCCATTATCAACATTCCTTATCAGAGTGGTACAGTTGCTACAAATGGATAGACCTACATTGATGCATCATTATCAGCCTTTACATTAGGGTTAATTAGGGTTCCCTTTGGGCAATGCATATTCTATGGGTTTGAAAATGTATGACATGTATCCATCATCACAGTAGTTTTACTGCTCTGAAAATCCTCTATCAAGCTCCAGTTTTTAATGTCTCTTTTTAAGAACAAAGTGGAGGGAGTTGGGGAAGTAAAGGGACACCACTCTGGCTTTAGGGATAAACCCAGATGTTGTCCTCAGTCTCACAAAGAACACTTTGCATGCCCATTATCTTCAGGAGTGGAGTCCCCAGCTGCCACTGTCTGCCCTGAGACCCCAGGCCTATTCAATCCTGTTCACTGTCACCCTTTGTTTTTCCACTTCTTTATAGCACATGGGAATGTTTATCTGGTTTTCAAGTCATGCTATTTATGTTTAAATGTTTTCTAAAATCCATATTATCTATGTGTGGGAGAAGAGAGGTTCACCAAAATTTGACCTTACTGTGTCATCTTGACTACAAGTTTTTGTAAAGTATTTTTTGGAGACAGATTTGCTTTTTGGGGGGGTATGAATGACCCCAGGATCTCAGATCCCACGAGTTGAGCTGATGATAGACAGGCACGAGAAGGCCAAACTTTATATAGGATACTAGAGGCCTAGTGCACCAATTTGTGCCGGGAGGGGGGGCTATCCAGCAGGCCTGCCCCAATGAGGGCCAATTGGGGCCGGGCCGGTGGGGAGGAGGGGCCATGGGAAGTTGGCTGGCCCTGCCCCCAATGGTGGGGCCGATTGGGGATGGGGCCAGCCAGGGGGAGGAGCAGTGGGTGGTTGGGGGGCTGATCAGGGCCCCCATCGGGCCCCTTGGCAGCTGCAGTGTGCATCATAGCCACTGGTTGTTCTGCCATTCCAGTTGCTTGGCATAGATAGATAGATAGGTAGATAGATAGATAGATAGATAGATAGATAGATAGATAGATAGATAGATACCAGAGGGAGGTGATTCTTATGGGTGAAAGAATATTGGTTCTTGGTTGTGAAATAAGAAAACTAACATTTTATTTTGCATTGAGTGTCAAGGAAATAATATATGTGGAACTGCCTTATAAACTATAAAGTGCCCTGTGAATTATACATGTTACTAATGAAGGGTAATCACCAGGGAGGAGTCTCTTTATGTAGATTTGGTTTGCAGAAACCTAGTGTACTCACTTTAATTTATTCAAACAAAATGCAGGCCACCAAACCCTGGGTTTTAAAAATGCACATTCATTCCTCATTCACCCTTCCCTCAGGCTCTAGTGCTGTAACCAGATATATACCCGAGGCCATGCCAAAATGAAGGGAAAACATCTGGCCAATTTAATCAATTCAATAAAAGCATCCTTTCAAACCAGTCCAAAGATTTGGAGCACAGATCTCTAGGTAAATGACTGGCTGAATTTTCTGTTTCAACTGATAAGTTGTTTTGAGGTTGTGTAGACACTACTTAAGAGATCAAGGGTCAAGCAGCAAATGGAGAATCTAATTGGGCTTAAAACTTGGAGTCCTTGTGTTGAGCCAGGCTGAGCTCTCCACTCGGTTCCTGAGGCTGTAGAGTGGAAGCCAGGGAGTCAGAGAGATAAACACTGGGAGGAGTTCATCCATTTTTCTGGGCATTAGTCAGGGGGTTCCTTTCTGTTCATCTCTGTCCTCTGACTCTTCCAGTTCCATTTAAAATGTCATGAGTGACAGATCACTTCCTAAGGGATGTCTCTTCCTTAATGTACCCATTCTCTGAGGAACTGTTCTTCCTGCTTTTCTCCCTGGAAGCGTCCATTTGGGTCAAGGCTACCCTGGGGGCTCTCCAGTTATTGAGACCAGCCTCTTCTCTTTCCCAGAATCACTTTATGGACTGAGAGCAAAGACAGGCTCAGACGCCTCACACAGCACAGGATGGAAACACAGGAAATAGAAGCCACAATGATTAGGAAAAGTAAGAAAGGGAGGGGGGAAATGAAGAGACCTCTCCATAGCACATTATGTCCATAAGCTAATGCATGCAAAATGCTTAGAACAGTACCTGCCACATGCTAAACACTTAATATATATTAGGAGTTATGATTATTGTTCTCATCTGAATTTCTCAGGGCAGTTTATTCCTCTTCACTTTGCAATAGTGACCTCTAAAACTCTAATGAGACAATGGATGAGAAGCTCCTAGTGTTGGGCTTGATGCATACATTTCTTCTAGAATTCTCTGTATCTCCAACAGTGCCTGGCATAAAGCTGATGCTGGGTCCAATCTGTTGACTGAATAAAGAAGCTTCCTTCCATTGGACATACCAGCAAACAGGCTGTTCAAAAATGGATTTCAGTTAAGATCATTTTTTTCCCTAGGAAGGGAAACATGGCCACTCGTATCACTACATGGAAGGACAGTATGGGGCTGGATGTCTGCAAAGATAAGACTTCCATTTTCTCCTCTACTAGGAAATCCAAGGAGGATATAGTCTTCCTGGGTTTCTCAGGGTGTGTTGATTGCATTGGATCTCCAGCCACCTATTTCCACCCCCTAACTGGCTGCCCCAAGATATTGGCCCTGAATTTCACTCAGAGACCTCAAAATATCTAACGGCTAAGCAAGGTTCTGACATCTCTTTCACAAAACTGTCTTTTCAGACCTGCTTCCTGCCTCTTCAATGCCTGAGGTTTAAGAGACTCTGAGATTCATGCAGCTGAAAAGACTTACCTAGTCAACCAATGAGCGGAGAAGCATGGCTGTAATCAGAACCCCAACCTCCGGACTCTCAAGCCAGTGCTCTTTCCATTTTACCTAATCTAGCTCCCCACTTCCTTTCAAAATATGTAACCCACATGAGGCTCCATTTCCTTTTGTTCTTAGTGGACTGTCTGTTAAAAAGGGAATGGACTAAAGTCAATTTTAATAAACTATGAGCATGAATAACATCTCCAAAGATGTGTCCACTTTCCAAGGCCACCACAATGTGGTGTCTCAGGTGCTACAACAGCAGTGTCTTTGGAGGAGAAGGATTCCTCCAGAGGGGGTGAAAGGACCTGTGGGTCAGCTGGGGAGTTGGGCAGAAATTGGTGGTGGGTGGATGGACCCCAGAATTGAAAGCCCAGCTCATTTGTCTGCAGGTTTTAGGACAAAGGTGTGTCAACATTTTTGCCTCATCATGGGTTATGCTGGATAACTCTCTCCCTTCCAATGATCTGCAGTGGTTTGATTTGTTTCTTGAAAGGACAGGTCCTAGAACTGACCTGCTTGAACAGTTTTTTTTATCATTCTGGATGGTAGAAGGGCTAGTACATACCTCATTAGAACAGGGAGAGTTTTGGAATCAGACAGCCCTGGGTTCCAATTCTTGTTCTTCTGACCTACAAGCTAGGTTAACTTAGTGGGAATAATGCTACCTATTTTTCTGGGTGGTTGTGGTATTAAATGTAACATATACTAGGTATTCCATACATGGCAGTTATTGTCACGAATATTAACTATGTAATCTTGGGCAAGTTATCTAACCTCTCCGAGTCCCAGCTTCTCCTCTATGAATTAGGGATGATTTAAACTTTAATATAGTCAAATTTGTCAACCTTTTAAAAAAGAAATTGTTTTGTACTCTGAGGTCATGAAGACTTAAGCTTCCTATTACTTTTATATTGATGTGCACCGTTGTTGTCTCAAAAGTTCTTCATAGACATTAGCATCACATTGCAACCCAGAGTTTTGTTTGAACAACAATGGGATATTCAGTGCTTGTCCCAGGACATGGTGTGCCTTGTGTCCTGTGTCTTGTGGGAACCATACCATGGAACTTTTATATCATCTCTATGAAATAGGTGCAAGAACTATACAGTTTTATTGATGAGGAAGTCACTTCACTGCTTATGGCAGACATGTTAGCTGATCATGTTAATCCCCTCTGCCTTGCCCTCTTTAGCTACAAAGAATGGGAAAGCTAAATACTCATTTCCTCAGTTTCCTTTGCATCAAAAGTGGTCATCTGACACTATTGGCAAATAAGACCTAAATGGGAGTCTTAGAATGCTTTAGGGAAAACCCTTGTTTTCTTAATAAAATGAACTGATGTTACTGGAGGGACATGCCTCTCCCTTCTGTGTTTCTTAGATGTGGATGTGATACCTGGAGCAGGGTTAGCTATCCTGAGACCATTAGATGACAAACCCAACAAGCTAAGAATGGCAGAATGGCTTGCTAGAAAGACCTGGAATTCCTGGTGGTATCAGTGAGGTCTAAACCAGTACAAATAACCACCTACCTCCAGGTCATAACTCTCTAAAATGAAAAGCAATATGGACATCATGGGGGAGTGTGGGACTCCCCCTTAAGTCAAGAAAGGGTCACAACTTTTTGGCTCTGTTGCAGGGCAGAGTGAAAGGGGGCTGAGAGCACAGTTAGGAACTTGCTTTTTCTTTTTTTGTATTGGTTTCAGGTGTACAGCATAGTGGTTAGACAATCATATACTTCACAGAGTGTTCCTCTCAGTATTTCCAGTATTCACCTGGCACCATACATAAGTATCACAATATTATTGACTATCTTCCCTATAGATGTTCGCTTTCTTTACATTACTGAAACAAATTTCTAGGACAGGTTCCACAGCGGGCTCTGCTAAGAGCTGTCCACCAGGGTGGTGCTGATATTTCACATTATGCTGCCTGGGAGCTGTCCCTGTAACCGCCACAGCATGGCAGCAGCAAGTTTGTCCAACCTATGAGTGAAGGCGGGGGTGGGGAGTGGGGGTGGGGTGGAGGGGTGAGGGGGTAAGAGATCAACCAAAGAACTTGTATGCATGCATATGAGAATAACCAATGGACACAGATGGGGGGTTGTGGGGGGGAGGATAAGGGCCTGTGCTGGGGGTTGGGGGTGGCCAGGGAGAGGTCAATGGGGGAAAAAGGAGACTTATGTAATACATTCAACAATAAAGAATTTAAATTAAAAAAAGAGAGAACCATTTCATATCTAGTAACTACTCAAACATTAATATTTGTTGTGATAGGTAAAGGCTTTAACCTCAAAGATACAAATATTTTATTTTATTTAAAAAACAACAGTTATCAGGTTTTTTTAAAAAAAGAAGACAAGGTGTGTGTGTGTGTGTGTGTGTGTGTGTGTGTGTGTGTGTGTGTGATTCTTTCTATCTTGCCAGTGAGAGTCATTCCAACAACTGGGAGAGCTCACTACTGGCCATGGCATTTCCAAATATTCTTAACTACAAAGAGAGAACAAGAATTGATGAGGATGGAGGGATAGGGTTCTCTTGGGGACCCCAAGTCAACTTTGAGAAAGCCTGATTTATTTCCCAACCCTTTTGATTTAATGTGGGATACAGTAAAGGGTCTATGAAGACGAATCATCAGGTTTGGTTCTGATTTTCAGGTAGGCAAGGAGCAAAATCTTAAAGCATTAAAAAAAAAAGTCCTATGCAGGGCCTTCTTCTGGGACATACATTCCTGAGGGCATGTCTGAATCCAAGTGACAGCCTTCAGGCTTTGATTTTTCTTTTGAGGACCCCAAGTATTGAGCCATTTTTGTTGTTGTTGACAATATTACAGATATCCCCTCCCCCCCTTTTTGCCCCCTCCACCCAGCTCCTGCCCACCCTAGGCCTTCCCCACACTATTGTTGGTGTCCATGGGTTGTGCTCATCTTTTTTTGCTGTTCTGTCTTGTCACAACCTTGTCAAAAAGATGTACGTACTTTTGATTGCTTGCTTCCCATCCCTCAGTAAATGCACAATCCTAAGCATTGTTTTTTTCTGAGAGTAACTACAGAGAAACTGACATGGATAAAAACAAAACAGAAAACAAGCATAGGTCAGTTGCTAAGTTACATGAAATCTTAAAAGCTTTTGAGAAATAGCTGGTAGGAATCTTGGTTGAAATCTAAATGGAGTTGTTTTTTGTTTTGTTTTATTGACTCTACTTAACCCCTTTTTGACCCTTCATTGGCCCATCTCTTGGATTTTTTTTTTAACACCTTGAATTCTCTTTTGATTCACTGGACTGGTGCTTCTGTATCTCCCAACCTCCTTCTCATTCAGCTGTGGGCTGTGGAAGGGGGCATTCTACTTTGTGGAAAGTGTGAGGTGCTGAGGATATCTAGTAAACATCCTAGATAACTGTTGGGAAGTGAAACATACTTGGTCCTTATTTCCTCATCCTGAGCTCACTCTTGGAGTTCTATACCGTGCTTATAGCTAGACACATCTTTTTATTTGAGAGTTTATGACTTGCATTTGGTAATTTAAAGAGGTAGTCTTAAATAGCCATACCTCTGGATTTAACTCTGGTTGTCTTTTACCCCTTTCCACATTACCAAACTTTCCCCATGTTTTAATTTCCAATTCAAGCTTCATCGTTTCTCTGAAGGCATTCAAAGAACTCCAGCACAGAGGGATATCTCCTTTTGGCACTTAGAGTCAAGATATGCAAGACCATTCAATTAACATTAATTCTTGTATATTACATTGTTCCCCACCAAAATGTCTCTTTACCTAGTCAATATCTCGCAGATCTTTCTCAGGTTATTGAATTAGTGATATTTGGAAATATTCTAGATACCAGCACTAGAAATTCTGAGATGAGTAAAGAAGTATTTAATCATGATTTAAGTACAATCTCCAGATTTTTTTTTGGTGGTCACTCACTCTTTCTTCTCTCTACCTCTGATATGCTGGCTACTAATCCAGCTGCTCTCTCCTTACCTGTTTCACTTGACTCCTGGGTCTTAAATTCTCGTTTAGTCAGCAAGATCTGTGTTATTTTATCTAACTACATATGTACTTTCCCCCAAAGGCAGGATTCTTTCCTTTCGAAGGTGGGCTCCTGAACCACTGGGCTCTCAGAGCTCAGTTCTCTGGCACACGGACAAAGTGAGTTCTTCCAGGTATCTGTGGGGTGATCTCCCAATCACCGTCTGTTTGGGAACTTCAGCTTTGTAGAACTACGGATTTAACAAAAGCTTCATTAGTGAGTGATTATCCATGCTACAAAGGATTCCTTTAAATAGCAAGTTTCAAGAATGGGCTTAAAATAGGTTTCATTTAATCCCAGTCCAATTTGTAAACCCTGCTCAATAATGCCCTTGTTGTTAAAGATGAGGTACTCTTGTGCTTATTTATAGACTAATTGCTTGTTGTCCTTTTTACACCCCCCTCCCCCCCACACACTTTGTACCTAGTAGATCACACTCCTCCTTTCAAATTCTTCAAGATTCACATTTTATAGAATGTTTATTTTCTGATGAAAAGGAGTGCCTCAGGGTAACCCCATCATCTCTTTTGCCCATGATCAAAGAGGAAACTTTCTCCACCAAAGACCACACCGAGCTAAACAGCCCCTCCCGTCTCTTTTTTCAGATCTCTTTCTCTCCTTCTCCTTCAGAACACCCAATCAGTAATTGTAAAAATCACAATTGATTTTAGTCTGGGACTCTGGGTCCCCACTACCAAGGTAGTGTTCATGGTCTTTGAGATAACAGAGAGACAAAGACTACAGTTGCATTGTCTGTACCCTCACCAAAACTATACAAAGTGATCTCTCCTCTTTTCTGCTGAAACTGTATCTGGAATTCTATAATAGATAGCACTGCATATCCCAGTGCACATGATCTGTGGTTCTCGTGTATGGTTATGTCTGTAGGATTCTGGCTGACCTGGTGGAAAATGGAGGTAACTTGAGAAAATTCAGCTTTTCTACACAAGTATTGCTTGAGTATTTTACTTTCAATTGGATGTTTTGAAGGACAGTCTATACATAGATCTATCAATAGATGGTTGTTAAAGAGCTCTTTAAAGGGATGATTTAACAAATTGTTGCCATAGTCTTCTAACTGGTCTTCCTAAAGTCTCACATCTCTTTCATGAAAACTTCTCTTTGACTGCATCTCAAGCATTAATGTGTATATGAATCATTTTGGGAGCTTTTTAAAAGGAAGATTCTGATTTACTATGTTTGGGATGGGGTCTGAGATTTTAAAATTTCTAACAAGTGATGCTGGTTGGTGGACTGCACTTTGAGTAGCAAGGCTCTCTAAACTGCATGGTCATTCTAAATGTGAATCTGATCATGGCACTTTCCTATTCAAAATACACCTCATCAGTTCAAAGGTAAAATCTAAAAAATATCTGAGGATATTTTTCCCATGGATGTTTAGAGAGAGTGAAAAAGAAGGAAGAGGGGAGAGAGAGAGAAATACTGATGTGAGAGAGACACATCTATTGGCTGCTTCCCACACGCGCTCCGACACAGAGCCAGGGATCTATCCTGCAACTACATGCCCTTGACTGGAATCGAATCTGTGGCCCTTCAGTTCGTGGGGCAAGGCTCTAACCACTGGTCAAACCAGCCAGGGCTCCAAAATTTTTAGATGGCAGACATCCCCCACCCCCAACTACCTTTCCAACTTCATATGTCACTTGCGTTGTTCCTAGAATTGGTTCGAGGACCTTGGCACAAGTGCTTCCTTCTTGTGCTTCCCAAGGTCCTGCTATGTACCTCGATTACATAGTGCATGGCTGGAAAGGTTTGTCTACATATGTTTTTCTTCATTAGAACTGTCAGTTCTCTGGGGCCTTTGGCCATATTCTCTTAATCTCAGACTCTACAGCCACTAGCACAGTGCCTGATGCACTTAATAAGTACTTGAGTGAATGTAGAAATGAGTCCATAGTTTTGTCTTTTTGCTCCCTATGTGGTACTTGCCTAGCCAAGGTTAACCTTTCTCTGATTGTTGTCTGCCAAGCCTCGTTCTCAGAAATCCATGTTCAACCTTCTATCTGGGGAGATTAATCTGATGCCTAGGAGTCATGTCTAATTCCATGGCCTGAACATTTGCAGCAGCTAATTCATTGCTGCTGTTTGGAAAATGTTAATTAATCAACACAATTTGTCTGGTGCTCAAGGGAAAAAGTCAAACCCTTTTAAAAGCATCATTTTCCTTTTCAGGTAACTAAATTCTGTTAACTAATGCAGTGAGTCTCAACCCAAGCTGGGGAATCTTTAAAAATACTGATGCCTAGACTCAACCCCCAGGAATTCTGATTTAGTGAGTCTGGAGCTAGGGTCTGGCATTAATATTTTAAAAACTATCATTGAAAATCACTGTACCAAGATACATCATAACCAACAATCATAACGCTTTCCTAATAAAGAGTTGCCACTTATCTAATGATGGATTTCCAACCATCATTCCTCCTTGGAAACCCTTGACTTAAATTTCTTCTTGACATAATTAGCAAAGGTGATAACGTTTTTATTTCAACTTATTCACTAGCTATCATTTATAGTTATGCTCCTATGTAGTACCTAATTTTACTAAGAGGCCTTTTGAATGAAAACCCTTGCTTTTCAGGCTTCCCGTCAAGATGGCAAAACATATGTAGACAAACATGGTACTTGCCTCCTTCCACACCACATCAATATTACAACTACACTACAGAATAACCATCATTGAGAAGCCCCTGAAATCTAGCTGAAGGGAAGTCCTACAACTAAGGATATAAAGAAAAAGCCAAATTGAGACTGGTAGGAGGGGCAGAGACATGGAATGGGCTAGTCTCAAATGGCAGATAAAAATTGGGAGGGATCTCCCTGCCAGTGTGTCTCGAGTTGGTTGAGTGTTGTCCCATGCACCAAGAGGTTGCCAGTTCAGTTCAATTCCCAGTCAGGGCATATGTCTGGGTTGCGGGCTCGATCCTCAGTGTGGGGAGTGTAAGAGGCAGCCAATTGATGATTCTCTCTTTCTCTTTTTTAAAATATATTTTTATTGATTTCAGAGAGGAAGGGAGAAGGGGAGAGAGATAGAAGCATCAATGATGAGAAAGAATCATTGATTGGCTGCCTCCTGTACACCCCACACTGGGGTTTGAGCCTGCAACCTGGGCATGTGCTCTTGTCTAGAATTGAACCCAGGACCTTTCAGTCTGCAAGCTGACACTCTATCCACTGAGCCAAACTGGCTAGGGCTTGATGATTCTCTACTCTCTCTCTCTCTCTCTCTCTCTCTCTCTCTCTCTCTCTCTCTGTCTCTCTCTCTCTGCCTCCCACTGTATAAAATTAATAAAAACATATTTTTAAAACTGAGGGATAACTCAGTTGCAGAGGTTCCCCCTGAAGAGCGAGGGGTCCCAGCCCCATACCAGGCTCCCCTTCACAATATTCCAGTGCTAGGAAGAGAAGTCCATATAATTCCTGTCAGTAAAAAACAGCAAGGATTGCGGTTGAGTGAGATGAAAGGCTGCTGGAGTTCCAGGAAGTTCCTCTTAAAGGGTCTACAAATGGACTTACTCAGATTCACTTTCTCTGAGCTCCAGCACTAGGGTAGCAGTTTGAAAGGCACCAGGGACATACAGGGAGTAACTGAAGTGTCTGGCATCAGAGTGAGAGCTGAAGGGGTAGCTTTCTCCCAGACAGAAGTATTGGTGGAGGTCATTGTCCTTTTTTATCCCTTCTCTCATAGAGACAGCAGGTGGGAGCCATATCTGCATCTCTATCAACCTGGCTCACACTCTTTGACCCACCCTGGTGATTGATTCCCTGAGGCCCTGCCCCACAAATTTGCAGGCCCACCCAAGCTTTCTCCAGTGGATTTTCCATATAAATGGCCTGCCATGCTTTAGATTTTACTAAAATCTCTCAAACAAGCAGCATCTGGCTTTGGCCTGTCCTGTACCTCTTGTTAAGTGGCCCCTAGGCTGGCATTAGCAGCACCCAACCTTGGTTCACAGTTTGGCCTCTCCTGGTTACCTCCAAACCTAGCACAAGTAGTGGCCATCTGCAGATCACTTTGCAGCTCATGCCAAGTAGCCCTGGGCAGAACATAGGCAGTGGCTGACCTTGCCTTGTTCCTCCTGGGAGGCCCCAGAACCAGTATACCTGGTGTACAGCTTCAGACCATGTTGAAGCACCACACAACCATCTTCACAAGTAACACACTCAAGGGGCAAACTCAGTGGGCACCAGAGCCCCACTGAAGTAAGTCCTGTTCTGTGGGGTGGGCCCTTGCACAGCTGATTCTCCATGGTGGTCATGCCAGTCCTTGTAACTGATGGGCCAGGGGAGAAATCCCTTCCATTGACATGCCAACAGCAATCAAAGCTCAACTACAACAAGAGGATGTACACCGCCCACACTGGGAGGGGGCTGGCATGCACCTAGAGTGCACAGTTCAGGTAAATGGGGAGGCTGTGCCACTGGACTGGACAGGACACCTACTACATTAAGCTACTCTACCAAGCCTGGGAGATGTAGCAGCTCGACCTAATACATTTAAACAAACACAGGGAGGCTGCCAAAATGAGGAGACAAAGAAATATACCTCAAATCAACACTAATAAAAGAGAAAAATGGTAATTGGCGTACGAGCTACCCTTTTCATTGGCTAATCAGGGCTATATGCAAATTAACTGCCAACTAAGATTGGCAGTTAACTGCCAACAAGATGGCGGTTAATTTGCATATGTAGGCACAATGCAGGGAGGCGAAAGGGAAAGCAGGAAGAAGCCCCCTGCCACTGACAGTGATTGGAAACCCAGGGGGGAGCTAAGAGCTGGGGGGCAGGGCAAAGGCGGCCCTGGGGCCGCCTTTGCCCTGCCCCCCAGCTATGATCGGAGAATCAGGTGCCTTTGCCGCCCTGGCCAGTGATAGCAGGAAGTAGGGGTGGAGCCAGCGATGGGAGCTGGGCACGGTGGAAGCTGGCAGTCCCAGGAGCTAGGGGTCCCTTGCCTGGGCCTAAAGCGAAGCCCACGATAGTGGGGCCGCTGCAGCTGTGGGTCCCCGCTGCCCGGGCCGGACGCCTCAGCCAGAGGCGTCCTGCAGGGGCAGGGGTGGAGCCCGCACGATCGCGGCACCCCCCGCTGCCACTGCAGGTCCCCGCTGCCCGGGCCGGATGCCTAGGCCAGAGGCATCAGGCCTGGGCAAGGGGCCGATCCTGCGATTGGAGGGTGATGGGGGTCAATGCCTGAGGGCTCCCAGTATGTGAGAGGGGGCAGGCTGGGCTGAGAGACACTCCCCCCCCCCCACCCAGTGCACGAATTTTGTGCACCGGGCCCCTAGTGTCAACTATAATTGAAAAATTAAAAATTGATATTTTAAAAAAAGAAAGGACCCCCCCCCCCCGGACTTAAAAAATAAAAGGTAACAAGATGGAGGATTCTTGCAGGGGGGAAAAAAGAAAACAACAAAAAAAATAGAAATGCTTATCTTTTTTTTTTTTATAGACCAGAGAATTTATCTTAAAATAAGCTATGTATTTTATTTAATACACAAGGATATCTTGATGGCTATAGTCATCAAATAGCCATTTGACTTAAATAGATATGAATTGGAACCTTTAATAAGCCTGTTTTGAAGTTATAGTCCTTGTTCAGTAATTGTAAGGAAATAATCAGGGCAGGAATTCCATTATGATGGCATCGGGTATGTGGTATTTTAATGTCAATCTCCATTTTCAAGTGAGCCTGTGGATTAAAAGATACTATCTTTAAAGTACACTTTTTTTCTCCTTTTCATAAAAATTCATGAATTAAGAAATGAGAGGTATGGATATAATTGTGCTGGACAGACCAATAAATCATTTAGACAAAAGTCTTAGTCACATTCAGATGACTTTCGACTTAACGTTTAGCTGTCTTTGCCTTCTGACCAGAAATCATGGTATTTCTGGCATTTTTGTCATGAAAGCAGGGTTTTTATATACAGTTATCAGATTCTTTACTTCAGGTGAGGGAGTCAGTAATGAATAAAGTGATCTGTAACAAAGAAGCAGAAAACGTGAAGAAAGAAGGTATGTCTACTTGACCTGGTGCAGCAGCAGTTTATCATGGTCTGGCTGGCGGAGCGCATGCTGGCAGTGGGCACTGGAGGAGATGTATAAAGTGTCACTTCCGGGAGCTTTTAAGAAGCCAGTCATTTCCTTATGCTGAATTCCCAGAAGTGCTCATTTCCTCCTTACAATAGGCACATTTGTTCATTGAGAGAGAAAAGAAACTCCTAGGTGGCCTTTGATTATCTAGGAAGGAAATAATTGTGAATTTTTGTTCAGGGTCTTATTTTATACAACTTGAGTTAAAGACTGGAGATACATATAAAATAAAGCTCGTTCCATTTTCCTTCATTACAAACCAATCAACCAAAAAACCAACCAACCTTGCTTATCTAGTTGGATTTGAATAATAGAGAAGGGAAATCAGCTTTGAGTTGCTTTACATAAACCCCAGAGGTGTTCTGATTCAGTTGGTTAGGTGTTGCCCCCAGGAGTCTGAAACCTCCCAGTCACATGATGAATTGTTGATTTGCCTGGCAGATCAACCAGCTTTCTTGGTGAGTAGGTTGGCGAATCTTCATCTCATGAGGCTGTTGTTGGGACACCCAAAAGTGGTTCAAGCCTACCAAGACCAGCCTTTCCTTAGCAACAAAAAGAGTTCTTGTGTAGCACAATCACCCATTTCACTTCAGTCTCTTATGAGGCAAGTAGCTCCACCTGTTTATTGAAGTGGGGCCCATATTACCCAGAATTAATATATAAATCACAATTAATATATAAATCACACATCTTGGGATGTGTCAAGAAGTTCCTCATACCTTCTATCACTGTAAATTGTGCTCTTGTATGTTTTCTCAAGTGTGGCACTTCCATCAGCCTTAACTGTTAATTCTGCACCAATTTATAAAGGTGTTGGTTCAAATTCTCAGGTAATGTGGGGTTCTTCCTTCCACTGAGTTCTTAAGGAAGAATTTTAGACTCTGAGCAAAGGAAGGAAAAGTTGAGGTCCTTTTCTGATCTCCCGCTGTCATGTGCCTGTTGGAGGAGAATGGCTGTACTTGTCTGTTTCCAGAGATTGTGGATGCCGTTGGTTGACAGCTCTAGTTACTCCTTTAAATTTTTTTTAAACTGTGAAATGTGTCATGCACATAAAAGAGTGTATAAAATGTGTTGTGTATAGTTGAAGAATAATAAAGTGAACACTCATCTATATCCCTCGAAACGTTAAGCCGTAAATCATGATCAGACCTTTGAGGCTTGGTATTTGTAACACTCTGGTGACATTCCCAGCATTCCTTACTCCCAGAGGTGTCTTTCTTTGGTAATTTTGGTGTTAATCATTCCTTAATTTTCCTAACATGTTACCACTTGCATATGAATCAAGTTGTTTCATATTTTATTGTAGAGTCTTATGACAGAGGTCACTAGCATAGACTCAACTGCCAAACTTCCTGAATTCTCATCTCACTTGTCACATACCAATTGAGCAACACTGGGAAAATAACTTATCTTCTCTCTGCCTTGCTTTCCCCATCTGTGAAATGGGAGGAATAATAGTTCCTACCTTGCAGAGTTGTTGTGACAAGTAAATGAGTTCATGTTGCAAGCCTTTATAACAGGACCTTATACATAATAAATATTATGACAATGCTATCATTTACATTAAGCTGATGTCTATCTTTCTGTATTTGTCAGATTCTGTGGGGAAAGATTTAAAAAAATTTCCAATCCACTGTGGACTGATACTTTTGTAAAATATAATAACATTGAGTAACTAGAAAAATGAATTTAAAAAAGACATACAAAATTCAAACTCCAATTTTTTATTGTTCGAGTAAACAGAAATACAATTGCAGTGTCAAATTGCTATAAGTGATTTTAAAAGATTACTTTCCATTTCTGTACTTACTTGTCACAAACTGGTAGCAACCAGCTTGTGGACAGCCACCAGCTCACAGACACATTCTAAGTTGCCCTGCTCTGGATTTAGGCATGCTGTATTTTGCCTAGTCCTGCAAGAGAACCATTCCTTTGTGAGGAAGTAAGGTTTGACTGTCTCTTGTTGGGTGGCCCTTTTCTTCTTATGGCTGATTTTCACCTACTAGAAACAGGAATGATTAAAAAATAAACAAACATACTTAATAAATGCTGATTATCACCAGAGACTAGTTTTCTTTTCTTTGTTTTTTTTTGTTTTGTTTTGTTGTTGTTGTTGTTGTTGTTGTTGTTGTTGTTGTTGTTTTTTAAAATCAAAAAGTAATTTCTGGCATAGAGTCTTCCTCATAAAGACAAGCAGGTACAGGAGAAATGCAGATTTGCATTTTGATTTTTCTGACTCAGAAATAAGACAAGCACACACTTCTAGTTTTCTGAGTCTTGAATTTGATTGCAAGGTCTTTGAAGCCATCTATCTTCTACTCCCTCACCTCTTCCCAGCAGTGCCTTGGGTCCCTTGGATATAGCGGGTATTCACACAACAGCTGAGAGACCCAGGAATGTTATGAGGTTGAACCATGTGAGCTGGCCAACATTCTACCATTTTTAATGATAAAAAGACCATCTCATATGGTCTCATCTATTTATGTATCCAGGTTTTTCCCATTTCATTTGGGACCTCTTCTCCAATCCCTTCCTGGGAATGGAATCCTCCCATTTCTAGGAGTTCACGGAAGTTTCAAGTCCTGGGTAGGGAAGGATGGCCTGGTGATCTCATCTTGTCTCAGCATCCTAGCTTTTCACACTTGCTACCAGAACCCAAGTCCAAGGAGTGGCCTTTCCTACACCCCAAGCACCTTTCAAGGAAGAATCTGTTACACCAGTTGGAATGAATACATCCTGGCTGATGTGGAAGCTGTAAGAGAAAAAATTACTCATGTTATTTGTTAGAGATGGCAAGAAAGGCTTTATTCAAAAGAGCTACTACGATGGAGTTTCACAGTAGAAGAGAGACATTGGGCTCAACTCCAAATACAGCAAGGAAAAGTGAGGATTTATAGACAAGGAGCAGGGTGAGGTTCAGTGGGTGAAAAATTACTAAGAGGAGACATCAGAAATAGCTGGATTCTTGTTAAACAGACTCAATAGAATTCTTGTTGAAGGCAGGCCAGGGGGACCCCGTATCACCTGGAGGATGGAGGGGGATGAGGAAATTGATTAGATATTGCGGCTGATCATGTATTGAGGGTGAAGAGTCACTCAAAACTGACTTAGAAGGATTCTTGTTGAGACTGGACTCTATAAGGACAGAGATGGAAGCCCAAGGTTGGACCAAGTTCAGCAGAGGGCTCAGAGGAGCCTGACTACAGTTTGGCTAAGGAAAGAATCTTTGTCAGGACATAACTGTGCTGATCAAAGTCAGAACTGGGTTCTTTTTCCAGCTTTTTTTGTGGATTTTCAGCCTGGGTCATTCTGTCTCATAAATACATTTCTATAGTGACCTAAGCACATCTACACTTGATTAAAATCAGGATTCAAACCAAACAGTAGTTCAGAGTTTCTTCTGAGCCAGAAAATCTATTTATTTTTAAATTATATATTTTTTTCAAGGTTGTAATTTTATTTTACTGAATTTATTGGGGTGACATTGGTTAATAAAATTATATAGGCTTCAGGTGTACAATTCTATAATGCATCACCTGTATATTGTATTGTGTGTTCACCACCCAAGTCAAGTCTCCTTCCATCACCATTTATCCCCCCTTTACCCTTTTCTACCCGCCCCCCGCCCCCATTTTTAAACTACTAATGTTCAAAGAAGACTAAGGGTCAGAGGCTGTGTCCATCTGATGTAAATATAGCTGTATTTTTGTTGGTTTTGCTTTGTTAATACTCACCCCAGGATATTTTTTCCCCATTGACTTTTAGAGAGAATGAAAGGGAGGGAGGAGGTGAAAGAGGGGAGAGAGATATGAGACAGAGAGAGATGCTGGGGTCCAGCCCCAGCAGGTCCAGGGGTCCCCAAAGGTGTGGACGGAGTCGGCAAAGAAGGAAAGACATGGAGGCAGCATTCAGGTGATCATCATAGCCAGGTTCTCTAGCCAGGATCTCTAGCCAAGTTCTGTCTAGGTTCTCTTGACATGTTCTCTCGCTAGGTTCTCCAGTCAGGTTCTCTAGGTTCTCCAGCCAGGCTCGGTCGCCAGGTTCTGTAGCCAGTTTCTGTGACCAGGTTCTATCCAGGTTCTCCCGCCATGTTCTGTCTAGGTTCTGTCTCTAGGTTCTGTCTTCCGTTGTCTTGTTACATCTGTATTTATACCAGTTAATTTTAATCCTATCAATTTCTATTCCAAAGGTTAGGGTGTTTCTTATCTCCATTCCAGGGAGTAAAGATTATGTAGCTTAATCATGATTGTTCTTAGTTAAAGTGATTAACTACCCTCCTGGCACTTAGTTAAGGGGTTTTATTCCCTCCCTAACTTCAGGGAAAAATCCCTACCTGGGGAAACAACCTTTCTCAGAGAGGTGACCTTGGTTAAAACACATAGCACCAAGAAGGAGAGCAAACATATTAAGAACAGTATGCCATATACACCAGGTCCCTTGAAACATATGCTGTGCAGATGTTTCTTCCCTGTAGCGACTGTGTCAAGCAGTAAGGATGGACCGGCTCCCGGCAGAGAGAGATCAATTGGTTGCCTCCTGCACACACCCTGGACTGGGAATCGAATCTACAACCCTTCAGTGCACCAGCTGATGCTCTAACCACTTAGCAACAACAACCAGGGCATAACTTGTTAATTCTAACAACTGATTAGTTCTGTGGAGAAAAGCATCAGAAAGGCTATTAGAATCTTAGTCAAATATAGTAAATCTATTGACTGTGGGTTAACATGTGTGTTTTCTGGAAAGCCCCAAGAGATGAATTTTTATTGTCATCCCCTCTGAAAGAAGGAACATGTCAGTTTCTGCCTGCTGAAATCTGCCTCACAAAATTCATGCCTGCCACTGGCCTCAAACTGAGGGACAAGCTGCCAGGGGCTGTCACAGGTTACTGAGCCTGTGTTCAGAGATGTGGGCTCGAGTGAGCAGGAGCATGGCCACTCCATGGTAACCCTAACCTCTCTCCTTCATGAACCTTCCAGACACACACACTTGCTCCGGCTTGTACACAGCCACGTTCATAGAGACACTCGCATATAGACACAAACACAGAGATCACCCACAAACCTACACAGGCCCACACTCACACCATATGGACTGCCATACAGCCCACTGCTAATAGAAAGGGAGTACAGACAGGAAGATGGTTAAACTCAATCTCAGCGTTATTAGTAGACAATATCTCAAATGGGGTCAGGATCAGGGAAACAAACACAAAGAATGGTGCAATTCAGAAAGGTGGGCAAAGGGATAAATTAGCAGGTAGAGCAAGAAGCCGGCTGAAGATTGATATGAGAAAATTACTAGGGGTGTGTGTGTGTGTGTGTGTGTCCGTGAGAATAATTCGGTGGTATTTTGGTCTGGTCTAATGTAGCTGTGTGACTTTGGGGCAGTCACTTTACCTCTCTGGGTCTCAGTTTTTCTGTCTGTAAAAGGTGAGCATCGGAATAGCATGGTAGCTCTCAAACTTCAGCTTCTGTCAGAATCACCTGGAAGGCTTATTAGAGCAGATTGCTGGGCAGCACCTCAGAGTTCCTGACTCAGTCTATGTGAGGTGGGGCTCCATTATTTTCATTTCTAACAAAGTTCCAGGTGATGCTACTGCTGCTGGTCTGGGGACCACACTTTGAAAAGTACAGGAGTAGAGGAACTCTCTGCTCCTTATTAGGCCTGAAAGTCTATAACTGTGGGCAGACATTGGGACTAAACATAACTTTAGGTTGCTGCAGTTCTTACCAGAGGGTGATTTGGCCCTGCAAGGCCCATTTGGCAATGTCTGGAGACATGTTCCTTTTTAAAATATATTTTTATTGATTTCAGAGAGGAAGGGAAAGGGAGAGAGAGATAGAAACATCAGTGATGAGAGAGAATTATTGATTAGCTGCCTCCTGCACGCCCCACACTGGGGATCGAGCCCACAACCCGGGCATGTGCCTTGACGGGGAATTGAACTGTGGCACCCTGCTCCATAGGTCGACGCTCAACCACTGAGCCACCGTGGCCGGGCATGGAGACATTTTCGATGATCTTGAATCAGGGTGTGCTGCTACTGGCATCTTGTAAGTAAAGGCCAGCTGTGCTGTCAAACATCCTACAATGCGTAGGACAGCCCCACAACAAAGAATTATCTGCTTGAAAGCATCACATTAGCTCAGGTTGAGGAACCCTGTTCTAAATGACCCAGTCCAGCTAGATCTGATTTTGTATGAGAATGGTGGTGAGATTGACGTTGACTTTTGAGTTCCCAGAAGGAAAAGGTTCACAGAAGCTACGTGGTCTTCTGTGAGCTTCAGTTTGCTCCTTGATCCGGGACCTCACTCAAGGCTTAGCAGGACCACTGTGACTCTTGGGAGACTTGCAGATCTCAGATCCCAGGGAAGCTGCCCAACAAAACACAAGGGCTGGCTCCCCGCAGGGCACATTCCCAAAGCAGCATCCATCCAGCAGGCAGGACCCGCACGGGATGAGGATGGCACAGGGCGCTGATTGCATTGTATTTCTTTCCTCTGCTTCCAATCCATGGGCTAGCAAATGAGGGTGGCCCTTGTGGGTTCTGATTAGGAGCTTCATATATCAAGTCTCTAAATGTGCAGAATGTTGTAAGGCAGAAAGGCTCTGTGTGTGCATGTGTGTGTGTGTGTGTGTGCATGTGCCTGTGTGGTGAGAACCACATATTCAAACCATTCCCTATTTCTGCACCTCATCCTGCCAATTACAATCTGCTTGGTGGTGTGAAACTGACAGCCGGCAGCAGTGATGGAGACAGGAGAACGATGAACAAGGGCTTTGTGCATTCTCAGCTTTAGAGAGAATGTTCAGTGGGGCGGACAGGCATGTAACTGGCAGGTTTAGGAATCGGTAAAAACCAAGACTGGAAGTCCTAATTTATTGTCTGTTTCGATACAAGGCTAGACACAGGCTATTTAATATAATGCATTGTTTACAAGTGGAGGAGAGTGGAAGTTACTGATGCATTACAAATGCAGGCAAATGCATCTCATAAGCCAAGGGGTAGGTAATAACAATTGCAGAAGACTAAATTTGACTTTAATCCCCTGAAGAATGGCATGCACACAGCTTAAAATGATAAGAGCTGGAGGGGGTGGGGGAGAGAGAAAGTGGGGAGGGAGAGAAGAAAGCTCTGGGAGACTGAGGGAGGCAGAGGAGACAGAGCAGGGAGGAGGGGAGAGAGCGAGAAGCTGATTTTCTCCTGGGATTATGTATTTCTTGATTAGAAAATGGAGTGGAAATGGAAAGAAAATGCATATTTTTAAAACCTTGTTTTGATAAACAGCATCACACTTGGCAGGATGTTTTCTGTGGCAGGTCTGGCATCATGGTCAAGCAGCTTGGAGCAATTTTAAGACCTGCCAATCCCTTAGCTAATCCAAAAGGCAGAAATAGAAACCAGGTCTTGGTTTGATTAGTGCACGTAGGCTATCTGTGTCTTCCTCCCAGGGTCGTTAGATCCACGGCCACAGTGGCTGGGTGTAAACAAGCTGGCTTTACTTTGTGGTTAAAATTCCCCACTGTCCACACAAGGCTTTAAACTTAGTAGGTGTCCCACGAATGCTGGCTGAGTGAACACGGGGTGATGCAGGTGCCCATGAAGCAATGATGGACTGGACTCCAATAATTCAGAGTCTTAGCATCAGAAGTTGCTTTAGAATAAGCACATGGGGTTCACTCCCCACCCACGCTGAAATCTCCTCTGCAATATTATTGATAACAGAGTCTAAATTTCGAGTAAATAATCATGTGATAAGGCACCTCTTCACCCCTGGGGCAGCCCACTCCTTCATGGACAGGTATTTAAGAGCAGTCAACATTTATTGGGTGCTTATTAGGCGGCAGTCACTGTGCTAGAATCTCTATGCTTATATTCTACTGAGGATATATTAAGCATAATTTCCTTTTAAAGATGTGGAAACTAAGGCACAGTTTCACAGCGGGTGGCTGGTGGAGGAGGCTTACTCTGTAGGACATACTCATCCCTGTTGAGGATGTCCGTCCTGTGCTGACCGAATGTTGCCTTCATTCCCACCCAGCGGCCTCACTACTGTCGTCGGCCCCATGGGCTGCCGTGCCCTATGTTGGATTTCCATTATCAACATGGTTCACATTTTCCTGGTTTACGGATGTGTTTGCAGTGCGCCATCTGCCTTCTCTGGTGATCCAGGGGCAAACAGAGGGAGAAAGAAGATTGGCATTGGAAGATCTTTCTCTGACAGCTCTCCAACTGTGACAGCCAAGTGCATCCAGCCTGGGTCCCGGAGCGCAGAGTCCCTGGTCATAACTGCAAGGAACAGTTATTTGTGGATCACTCCGAGATAAACAGATGAACTTACTCTGGAGATCAGTGGTCTGAGAGACCCCATCTGTGCGCTTCAGCTGGTTGAATCCTGAGGGGAGCCAGTAATTTCACCTCTCTAGGCTAAGCCCAAGAGGGTAGGCCCTCGGTAAACATTTGTTGAGTATCTGATCTGACAGCATCGGGGCTGATGGTAATGCTGCCAGCCCTTGTCCTCAGAAAGGCTGAGCCTGGAGAGAGAAAACATTCTTTATTTGTGAGAATGATCTTGACCATTTGTCTATGACTTTGGGGTAAGTAGACCTCACAGCTTGGGGTCCTATTCCCTTGGAACTGGCTTATATTTTTGTGCTTCATGGTTTATGGGTGTTAGCCCTTGAGCCACATGGGGTCTTTACTTGTTCTTGGTTTCCAATGGGAACTGGTGGACAAGTCACTTCCTTTCTCTGAGATGGGTAAGTTCAAAGAGAGAAGCTAAACTATTCCATACAAAATATATAACATGCTCCAAACAATTTTGATTATTTCCTTCTCTTTCTGAGAGCTAATGGCACCTTAAATTTTACAAATAAGCCTGAAAAATCAGAGCTATCTTTATCCTCTCTCCCGAGTCTCACATCCAATCAGTTGTCTATTTTAGTGACTTTATCTGGGAAATGTCTCCTAGGCCAGTTTAGGACTACATTCTCTCTCATTTGAACAATTGCAGGAATCTCCTAACTGGTTTTCCTGTCCCCAGATCTCAATCAACTTTGCTCCTGCCCACAGGCAGGGCGAGCTTCTTAGTGTAGCTTTTCTCCCTGCAGGTTTTCAAACTATGCCCCAAGGATCCCTGAGAGGAGCCCTAGGGTTTCCCAGAGATGCTGTAAGGCCCTTTCAACAGGTTCAGAGGTATCTCTGGGCACCATCATTGCAACTCAGCCAGTTCCATTCTTTGAGAGCTGAAAACTGAAAAGACTTAAAAAGCCATAGAGGATCAGCTCTACTTTTTATCTGTTGTAGGACTTTTGTGTGAGATTTTATTTAGAGAAATCTGTTGCTAATCTTTTTGAAAACCTTCATCCAAAACACAGACCTTGCTGAAGAAAGTATACAATGGAATCTGAGTCTAGATTTAGAAGTTCTCCAGGGAGCGTTAGAGGAAACATTGATTTAAGTCACCTCTTTGGTTCCCAAAGGCTAGTGGGACCTGGGGATGTTTGGGTTCCTTACAAACCAGGGTGGGGGTGGTGGAAGGGGGAAGTGAGGAGAATGGAAGGAATGGTTGGTTGAGTAGTTTGGAAGTCTAGGGAGGGAAATGATGTCTAGTAAGTTTAAGTTATTGTCTCATTTGTGTTTTTCAAGCAAAAAACAAAGATGACAACAGCTCAGTTCAAAGTAGAGCACAAGCACTAAGGCTTTTGTTCCCTAAATTTCTTTCTGGTCTCTGGTACAAAGCACTTGAGGTTTCCCAAAGATGTGCAGGAAAAGTTGTGACCTTTGTTCAGGAATCTTTACTGATTCTGGTTGTCAGGCACATGAGCAACACTTGTCCGGGATGGATACTTGGGATAAATGAGTCAGTGAATGTAAAAGGAAATCTAATATTTACCAAATGCATCCTTTATGTAGGAATTCAAAGCAGGTCAGTCTGATGGCCAAGCCTGTGTTCTCCCTGCCACAGCATGTCATTGAGGTAATTTAGAACCTGTAATTATGTATGCAATATGAGGTATTATTATTCTGTTAGTGTTTGAGAGAGCATGAAACTATAGGTCTCAGAGAGGAATGATACTATATTTTAAAAATAATTTTACTACACCCTTGCCAAAAGAGATTTAAATTGGTTTGGAATAAGGGACATGGAGCTGATAAAACAAGAGTAAGATAACAAGAACCAAGTAATAAAAGGGAGTCAAGAAGTGTAGATGGTCTCCAACTTATGATGGTTCAACTTACAATTTTCCAACATTACGATGTATGAAAGCAATACACATCCAGTAGAAAATTTGAATTTTGATCATCTCTTTCTGGGCCCCTGATATGCATTACAATCAATATTCTCTCATGATGCTGGACATCGGGCATGGGGTCATGAGGGTGAACAGCCAATACTCTACAGTGAACTGTGTTGCCAGCGTTTTTTGGATATTGTGTACTGAGCACCTTTAAGGTAGGCTAGGCTAAACTATGATATTAAGTAGGTTAAATGTATTAAATGCATTTTCTACTTATGATCTTTTCAATTTACAGTGGGTTTATTAGGATACAACCCCATTGTAAGTCGAGGGGCATTTGCACTTATAAATCAGAAAATGTAGGCTAGATAGCGGTTTGTCCTGATTCCTAAGAGCCAATTGTGAATATCCCTTTCAAACTTCATGTTCAGTGATATCATGTTTGAAGTAGCAATGGTGGGAGTCTTTACACCACAGAAATTGGCAAATGCTTCAGATCATGCCCCCCACCCCCCCCCCCCCGCCCCCAGGAGAGCTGGTTGTTAAATATTTACCAGCAGTACCCCTGGGCTAAGGACTCTCCTACAGCTCACATGATGTGCTTCTGGTATCTGGAGCTGCTCTCCATGGAGTGCAGGTTCCCAACGCCCGGCATTTGGGGGAGTGGGTTTTTTTTGCCACTGCTAGTGGCCGTGGTGATGGCATCATGCAGGTGGGTGAATGGCTAAGATGCAAAACACTGTCTCAGAGACCCTTTTTTTGGTTGTTGTTGTTGTTGTTTATTTGTTTTTTAGCTTAAATTCTATATTGTTTAAAGTATTACATAAGTCTCCTTTCCCCCCCATTGACCACTCCCCGGCTGCCCCCACCCTCCAGCACATGCCTTTACCGCCTCCCGCCCCCGACTGTGTCCATTGGTTATGCTCATATGCATGCATACAAGTCCTTTGGTTGATCTCTTCCCCCTCAACCCCTGCCTTCCTTCATAGGTTGGACAGTCTGTTCAATGTTTCTATGACTCTGGTTCTATTTTTGTTCCATCAGTTTATGTTGTTCATTATATTCCACAAATGAGTGAGGTCATGTGATATTTATCTTTTTCTGACTGGCTTATTTTGCTATTTTGCTTAGCATGATGCTCTCCAGGTCCATCCATGCTGTTGCAAATGGTAAGAATTCCTCTTTTACAGTAGCGTAGTATTCCATTGTGTAGATGTACCACAGTTTTCTAATCCATTCATCTGCTGTTGGGCACTTAGGCTGTTTCTAAATCTTAAGCTATTGTAAATTGTGCTGCTATGAACATAGGGGTGCATATATCCTTTCTGGTTGGTGTTTCTGTTTTCTTAGGATATATTCCTAGAAGTGGGATACTGGGTCAAATAGAAGTTCCATTTTTAATTTTTTTGAGGAAACGCCATAGTGTTTTCCACAGTGGCTGCACCAGTCTGCATTCCCACCAGCAGTGCAAGAGGGTTCCTTTTTCTCTGCATCCTCTCCAGCACTTGTCGTTTGTTGATTTGTTGATGATAGCCATTCTGACAGGTGTGAGATGGTATCTCATTGTCGTTTTTATTTGCATCTCTCAGATGATTAGTGACTTTGAGCATGTTTTCATATGTCTCATGGCCTTCTCTATGTCTTCTTTTGAAAAGTGAAGACTCTTTGTTTTCAGAGAACAAAACCCTCTGAAGCTTGCTTAAGCAAAAAGAGAAGGTCCTCAGAATGATGCATGTGTCTCTGAAAGAACCCAAGGGGTTGGAACCAGCAATTGGAAGTCTTTATCTCAGGAGAAAGGCTCTCTCTCTCTTCACTTCTCTCTCTCTCTCTCTCTCTCTCTCTCTCTCTCTCTCTCTCTCTCTCTCCATTTTGCTCTCTGCAGACCACATTTATCAGGTTTACTTCCATACAGACCCAGTATCATTTACTTACTCTTAACCTTGTCCCAGTTTACTCAATTTCTGAAACAATGACTGTTTCTTGGAAGAGAGAATCTGATTGGCACAGTTTGGATCAGATGGTCTTCCTTGGTCCAACTGGCCATGGTGGAGGGAATGAGGTCACTTGCCACTGCTTACTCAACAGGAAGAAGATTGGGAGACGATTCTCTGACAAAGGGACAAGGCAGGAAGACAAATTAATTAAGGCGTCGGTTATAACTATGCATTAGTGCTCTTGGTGTTTGTACCAGTACTGAGGAATGAGGATGCCAACTCCAGACAAGACACTGTATTAGGTAAATTTCCCTTTGAATGTGCATAGTCATCTTCTCTGACAATAATAAATTGTATTAAAAATTGACTCTGCTCTTAGCTTGTATGTTTATATTTCAGGTAATTCACTCAAAATGAAAAAAAAAAGAGAGAATAGTGAGGAATGGGTAGGACAAAAAGAACCATGGTGGCAAGAAAAACATCAAGCAATCAATCCTCTGGCCTGGGTCCTGTTTCTTGAAAGTGAGCACATAATTTTTCCAAGACAGATAAGTCTATCTCATATCTAAATCTTGAATGTTAAAGGCAGATGCAGCATTTTCTGATGAAGAAATTATTATTGTATTTGTGTTATTTCCCCAATTTTCCACACTGATAAAATGGGAAATGGTATATAGAGAAAGTATTGGGTATTCTTCTGTGTGCTGTTTACCTGTTACTATGAACAGAACCCCTTCTCCTGAGGATGGTGAGGGAGGTGCGATGGAGCTGCATAACGATATTGGTGCATGACATATGTTAGTGTGTTTGGGATGCAGACATCATGATCACTGCTATGATTTATTGAGCATCTATGTGCCAAGCTCTGCTTCAAATGCTATCCATACGTAATTTTTAATCTTTGCTACAACCTAGCAGTATAGATGCCTGTATTATCATCTTCATTTTGCAGGCAGACAGCTGGGGGTCTGGAGAGAGCCAGAGCTACATAGTGGGTACATGGCTGGGCCAGGGCTCAGATCCATTCTCTGGCTTCAAAGTCCACCCTTCCCGGGCCCCTTTTGTCTCCTCCTCCTCCTCCTCCTCCTCCTCCTCCTCCTCCTCCTCCTCCTCCTCCTCCTCCCAGAAATAGAGCCAGAGGTGGAAAAGGGAATTAAAGGCAGAGTCATCTGCAAAGTTACTAAGAAAATAAAGGAAATGACTTATTTTCATTAGGGCTTCACCTAGGATTTATTTTCATTTCAGCTTCTATGTGATGATCATATAGCTTATTTGAAGTTGATAAAGTCAACAGTTACCATATAACAGGAAATGTGACGTCTTTAGAGATCTCTCTTTTTAAAAAAGAAGATAATATATATGGATATTTTTTATTACTGTGGGTAATTGGCTCCTGATGTAAAAACCTTTCCCACTTTTACTTAGTGAAGTGAGCAGAGTATCCTCAGACTGGAGAGCAGTGGGCGGGGTTCGGGGGACCCTGCACGGACCAAGATTGGGAGGCAGAATGGCAAATAGCACTGCTTGGCTTCCAACCAAAGAAGAGTGTTCCTGCCCTAGCTGTCTTGGCTCAGTGTATAGAGCATCAGCCTGCGGACTGAAGGGTCCCAGGTTCGATTCTAGCCAAGGGCACTTGCCTGGGTTGCAGGCTCAATCCCCAGTAGCAGGTGTGCAGGAGGCAGCTGATCAATGATTCACTCTCATCATTGATGTTTCTATCTCTCTCTCCTTCTCCCTTCCTCTCTGAAATCAATAAAGAAATATATTTTTTTAAAAAAAAGAAAAAAAGAAGAGTGTTCCTGAGTGACATGTCATGGAGAACTATTTGCCATACATTTGTCTTTTTAGCATGTCTACTCCCCTTGAGAGTAAAATACAAGACATACCTTTTTTTAAAAAAAACACCTGATAAACCCCATTAAGAGGGTTATCCAGAAATCCAAGAAAAAGCATCGGTGATTTATTGCTCTGAACTTTGAAATCTTTGTAGTTGAATATCACTACTTACCTATATTCCTGATACTTGGATGCTATGTATACATTGTTAATACTGCAGTGCAACTAATTCAGGTCATTGGGAAATAACCACTGAGCCAGATATTTTGGGGCATATTAAAAATTCTCAGTTGGAAATAAATTTTTACATCATACTTTAAAAATTGTGGTAAACTATACTTAACATAAAACCCACAATTTTAACAATTTTAAGGGTACAGTTCCGTGTCATTAAGCAAATTCATATTATTATGAAGCCATTACTATCATCCATCTCCAGAACTTTTCATGTTCTCCAACTGAAACTCTGTACCCATTATACATTAACTCTTCACTCTCCCTTCCTCCCAAGCCTCTGACAACCATTATTCTCTCTAAATTTGATTCTTATATCTCATATAAGTGGAATTATATTGTATTTGTCGTTTTTGAACTGGCTTATTTCAAGGTTCATCTATGTTGTAGCACGTCAGAATTTATTTCCTTTTTAAGTCCAAATAGCATTCTATTGTATGGATATACCACATTTTGTCTATCTATTCATCCCTTGATGGGCACTGGCTTGCTTTCACCTGAAAATGGCTTTTAAAACAATGTTTCTAGCTGAGAACCAATATTGATTGTTGACTCATAGTGGCAAAATGTTTTCAATGTGCTTGATGGAAACACCAGATATACTTTGATAACAATGCCACTTTATAGAAACAGGGTTCAAACATTTTATATAGTACTAGAAGCCCGGTGCACGAAATTTGTGCACTCTGGATGGGGGGGGGGGGAGTCCCTCAGCCCAGCTTATGACTTCTCACCTTCGGGGTATGTCCGACTGATGGCTTATGTCCGCGGGGAGCAGGCCTAAGCCATCAGTCAGACATCCTTAGCGCTGCTGCGGAGGTGGGAGCAGCACTCTCCCTGTGGGAGTGCACTGACCACCAGGGGGCAACTTCTGTGTTGAGCATCTGCCCCCTGGTGGCTAGTGCACATCATAGCTACCGGTTGTTCAGTTGTTCGGTCAATTTGCATATTAGCCTTTTATTATATAAGATTGTAGTCAGATTGCTCAGATCTAGATCTAGAACATGTCAGGGACAAAATATCCTGGCAGCATAGATTCTGTTATTTAAATACATTTGATTGCCAAGTATAGATTCTGCCTACAGCAATTTACCCTCAATCAATCCTTAGAAAGTAAAAGGTCTATGAAGACAAAAAAATATGATTAATTTTCTAGGATCATCTGTTCTCAAAACTTTTATGGTCTTAATTTAGTCTTTGATACAATGACAGTATTTTACCAGAATCAGAATGCAAGGAGAACCCACTTTGGTCTTGGGCAAATTTGGCAAGTTTGAAGTAACACACAGAGGATGTGAAATGGTTAAAAATCAAATCTATGGCTGCCTTCCCATAGGAGGAAGAGCGTGCTGGAAGTAGCAAGCGAGAAATGAGAAATGTTTATGCAGAGGTGGGGAAGGGAAACAATTTCTATTTGGATTCACAAGTTATGATTCCTCTTCCAAGGAGTGAGCTTATAAATTCCATATCTTCCTCTAGGATTTGGAGGTTTCAGGCAGAGGTGTTCAGGGAGAGACAGAAAGCCCCAGTAGTGTAGGAGAAAAAGCCAGTCCTGAGATGATAAATAACTGGCAAATAGGCATGCAACAGAGAGCACGGTAGAAAGGCAAGCACTCCTCAGTAACTACACTAGATGAAGGCTCATTTTAAAATCTGAGGCCAAGAGACAGCTATTTTCCGAAATTAGTAATAATAACACTGATGTCAGGAAGTAACCATTCTAGAACAGAATGGTAGGGAACAAGAACAGCCTGGGACACCGAGGAGCGGCAGGATCTGGATCCTGTGAGAAGAAAATACATGCCCACAGGACCAGACAAAGGCAATTCTCGCCACATCTGACCAAGGCTACTCACCAGTTCCCCAAAGGATGTTCATTGGATGGGACATTGGATGCTCATCTCAGAAGCTTGCTGTATATTTTTTCTTGTTGTTATTGTGTAATTATGTTCAAGTGAACTAAATATGAAACTGTATGTAGTTCTCATTACATGGGTCTTTAATGCCCTGAGTTACAGTCTCTTCAGATGTCTTGTAGACTGATTATGCACAAGCCAGAGCCTTCTGACTTCTGCAGGTGAGATTTGGTCCTGAACATCATCCTTATGGAAGAAGATCTTAGCCTATTCCTGGCTACGTATGCTGCACATTACCCAGCTATTGTTCATGGGAATGATCATTTAGCCTCAGTTTACTGCCTCTATAAATTGCTGTGTTCTACTATCCTTTTTTTTACTTCCAACTCTTTCTTGATGCCCCTAACGATCTCAGGAGATACAATGTAGGAATGGGGAGACATACACCATACTGAATGGCTTCACTCTTGAATATTAAACAAGAAAAGACTAGCTAGACGGGTAATTATGAAACTGGGAACTGGGTAGAGATCATTTGCAATGCTAATTCAGCAACCTGAACATGGAGTAGAGAACATCTACAGCTGACTGCAGGTCAGCAGCTGCTTCTTGAAACTTATTAAAGCAACTAGAGGCCTGGTGTACGAATCTGTGCACCAGTGGGGCCCCTTGGCCTGGCCTGCAGGATTGGGCTGAAAGCGGCTCTCCAACATCTCCTGAGGGGATCCCGGATTGTGAGAGGGTGCAGGCCAGGCTGAGGGACCCCACTGGTGCACGATAGAGGCTGGGGAGGGACAAGGGAGGTTGGCCAGGGCGTGTCTGGCCCATCTCAGTCCCGATCCTCTGGACCCCAGCAGCAAGCTATCCTACCAGTCAGAGCGTCTGCCCTCTGGTGGTCAGTGCATGTCATAGTGAGCGATTGAGCGTCCTTAGCATATCATTAGCATATTATGCTTTGATTGGCTGAACAGATGACCAGACACTTAGCATATTAGGCTTTTATTATATAAGATTAGTCTTTTGAGTTGTCTAAATCTTTCCTTCCTATTTACACAGCCTGGTGCAGAGTAGTTACTCAGCTAAGGTAACATGTCCTCCTGGCAGGGCTTCTCCCTGCCGGTTGGTGGTCCCCTGTGCTCCCTGCCTCCAGAAGTCAGCATGCCTGCAGGGCTTCCATGTATGGAGACATTAAAAATTACTTTTTTCCCTAAATTATTTTTTGGGGGGTGGCGGGGAAGGGTGGGGAAAGTGTGGGGAAAGGGATGATGGCTAAGGGTAGGCTCAAGAGCTAACTGACTTTTATTTTTAGTTGATTGCTCCAGGACCTGGCTTATGGGATGCAATATGGTTTTTGTTCATCAAGTTCTGAGTCATCAGTGATTTTCTGGATCACCTCAGATGGAACTTTCCCTTGGTCTCTGTTCTGGCATCTGCCAATTGGAAAATTCCAGGTCATTTCTCTGAATATTTCACAGGGATATAGAACAACCAATAAGGCTATGTTGTATACAATTAAACAAGTAGCTCTGGGAAATGAGTCTGGACTTAATTTTCTGTGTTGTTCTCATAAATGTAAAAGGCAACTTGAGAACATTTATTCTTGGACACCCTCGATTACATATGACAGAACTACAGTCCAGAGAGTATGTGACTCAACAAAGGTCATAGAGTGGCTTCATGGCAGAGCTGACTCTAGGACTCAAAATTTCTGATTCTCAAATCACGTCTCCTCCCACTCCCCCGCCCCCCCCACCTCATTATCATTTGCTCTTTCCCATTGGTTTTGTTTAATGTATCTCGTCAATTCTGAAATCCCAGGCCTTTAGGCTCCTGTGAATACCACTCAAAAATGACTCTATAGATTTGAATGTAATTAAAATTATTTTTCCTGAACAATGTGGTAAGAATGACATTTTAGCAGCTTAGGTCCTTTAAAAAAAATTCCCAACAGATTACTTTCCTTATTCAGATGAAACTTGAATTCTATTCTAATGTTGGGAGAATGTAGACTTTTTTTAAATTTAGAGTTTGAGGTGATTAGAGCCACAAATTAATTTCTCACATTAAGAGAAATGTTTTGTCTTCCAATCTGCACCTGCTCAACCCCATTTCCAGTGATTTGTAGGTTGTAGTGATAAAGAGGAAGAGGAAATGCTTAGGCAGGGTCAGAGGGAATCACTAATGGCTAATCAATAACTGTGGAATATTTCAAAACTCTAAGGAGACATGGCATAGTGTTATGGAAACAGTGGGACCACTTAGTTGTGGTTTCATTTATGTGGGGTTACCGGAAAGATCCAGAACTGACTATCAAGCATCAAACATCTCCGCCTACGTATCTTTTAGTCACTCAAACTCAACCGCAAATTCATGGGTCCCCCTCACCTCTCTGCCCCTACCCCCAAGCTTGTTTCTTCTCATGTATTTCCAGTCTCTGTTGAGAGTGTCAGCATCCACAGCCACCTGAGCCAGAAGTCTTGGTGCTGTCCTTGGTGCCTCTGTCTTTCCTATTCTGTCTCATGGAGCAGGGGTGGCTTCTTACCAAGTGCCCATTCTTCCCCTCTCCCATTGCTCACAGACAGCACCCAGATTTCCTTTGGGGAATTACACCCCCACCTTGTATTTGCTATGTGGTTTGGGTAGCATTTACCCTGTCCCTTGACAACTGTGGGCCTTGATTAGTTAGAGTCAGTCAGCATAATTCCATCTCTCCTGCCCTAGAGATTGGCTCAGAGGTCTAAGCTGATCCCCCCCAGCCCAGAGGTTGGTTCAGTTTGGTACAAATAGAGTAAATTTGGGATTTTTGTGTAATTTTGAAGGGAGGAAAAACTCTTTTTTTGTTTTGAATGAAGTGGTATGCAAATATGAGGTCTAGAGAAGTGGAGCCTACTTTGCTACCATGAAGAAAGCCAGTGCGAGGATACAAACCATTCACTCAGGAGAGCAGAGCCAAGCAAGTTACAAGGAAACTGAGTCAGAGCCTAGGGTCTCTCAATGAAGCATTTCTGAAGCCCACTCTACTGCTGTATTTTTTCATTACATGAGAGGACCAGTTTCCTTTATTGTTTATGACAGTTTATGTTAAATATTCTGGCAATCAAAAGTATCCTTGGCATATCAATACATTGTCCTCCCATCATTCATTCCAACCTATTAATTTTGCTTCTTTAATATATCTCAAATCCAACCTCCCTCTACTCTCCACAGCCTCACTAGATAATTCACTAGACAGTCACTGTCTTGGTTATTGGGCCCCAAATTAATTTTTGAAATGACATTTTTACTATTGAGAAACTTTCTGATAATGTAGAAGCCCGATAATTCAGAGATTAGAAAGCAGACTGATGATTCCCAAAGCTATCAAATAAGCAGAGTGTTTTACATTCCGCAGGAAGGTCTTATGTAGATAAGGTCCTTCATGAGTTTTTTCTAGTTTCCCAGCCTCACCTCTGTACTCCTTGTCCACGTGCCTCATGCTGCAACCACACCATGTTCCCTATGGTTCCTTGAGTTCCATACTCTTTCATGACTCTGTGTTTTCAATTTTTAAAAAATATTTGTTTCTTATTGCAGTAAAAACACATAATATAAAATACTAGAGGCCCAGTGCATGAAATTTGTGCACTCGGGGGTGGGGCCCTCAGCCTGGCCTGTGTCCCCTCGCAGTCCAGGAGCCCTTGGGGGATGTCCGACTGATGGCTTAGTCCCGCTGCCACGGAGGCAGGAGAGGCTCCTGCCACTGCCGCTGTGCTCGCCAGCTGTGAGCCCGGCTTCTGGCTGAGCAGGGCTCCCCCTGTGGGAGTGCACTGACTACCAGGTGACAGCTCCTGCATCGAGCAAGATCGGGCTGAAACCGGCTCTCTGACATCCCCTGAGGGGTCCCTGATTGCAAGAGGGTGCAGGCCAGGCTGAGGGACCCTACTGGTGCACGGTTGGGGCTGGGAAGGGATGTGGGAGGTTGACCAGCCAGACAGGGACTGCAGGAGGGCTCCAGAGCATGTCTGACCTGTCTTACTCAGTCTTGATTGGCTGCACCCCAGCAGCAAGCTAACCTACCAGTCGGAGCACCTGCCCCCTGGTGGTCAGTGCTGTGAAATGATGACCAGCCTGGGGAGGAGACTGGGGGAAGTGAAGGGCCACAGTCACAAACAAAGCCTCAGGATTCTGGGGCAGGGCACAATCTTAGAGATCACATAGTGTGTCCTTTAATGAATAAACACCCTTACATATAAGGCTCAGAGAGGTTAAGTGACTTTCCCAATGTCACTTGGATAAGCAGAACCTCAATGAGAATGCAGCTGAGGGGCATCTGTGTAGATAAGATGACTTCATGGAGGTAAACCAAGGAAGTCCATCATCCTGAGAGTCCATGGGAGGGTCAGGAGAGAAATGGGGCAGAGAATGGGGCATGACATCTCTCCGTGCCCCTTCAATCCAGTGGTAGAGCTCACCATCCAGTGGCTTGTTAACTCAGTTTTATTACTATGTGTTAATGTCTACTCATGATGAATAAGGTTGATTTCCTTCTTTCCTCTGCCCTTCCCTTCTCCTTTCCATCTCTCTCCCTCCCTCCCTCCCTCCTTTTTGTTTCTCCTTCCTTCCATCCTGTTTTCTTTCCCTCTTTGACCAGCTTCTTCTCTCCCTTCTTGTTTCTTTTCTGAGCACCACCCTTGTGTTGGATGCTGGGTATTGTTGATCAGAGGTGAAAAAAGATTCATTTCTGTCCTCTAGGAACACACAGAATGGAGAAGAAGAGCTGGGGAGGGGTTTGGGTCTTTTTAGGGGATTAATCTTTGATTTGAGGGCTCCTTTACATGGACATAATAAAGAAAAGAACTTCTAAGATAACTCTGGAAATAAAACAAGATTCTCTTAAAGGCAGTCCTCACAATTCAGTGTGAAAATCACATATGAGTCCTACACATTTGTTTTCCCCCCTCTTTCATGATAACTCCTTGAATTTATTTATTCATATTTGACCTTCATTGAACTTTTATCTACATTCATATATTTGTATAAACAACAAGCAAGCTGAAGGACCTCACACAGAGATATATTTATGGAGTGACATTCCTCCATGAGCATTCATGGGTATGCATTATACAAATATCAGTTTATGTAGGGCCATGTATACATAGATATAAGCAGAACTACAAAAATATACACATCAATGCTAACATGACAAAAGCTGTATTAGTATTTGCTTAATAGATTTTGGATTGAGGAAAGACAGTTTAGCGCTTCGTTAAATAATGACAGTGACAAAACAACTTATCCTGACCAATACACTGGCAGGGACAGGTGGCATTTGTGTTTAAATTTTAGGGAAGCTGATGGAGAGTTCACATGAGATGATTAGTCTTCTCATTACAATATCCATGTGAAATGGTTATGAGATACAAAGACTGCTCATCTTCTCAAATAAGCAAAAAAAAAAAATCTGACATGTTATTTGAGATACAGAGATGAAAAAGAGCAGTTAGCTTGAAGTTCAGAACTGGAGAAATCTACTAAGAGTATGTTTGGCTCCAAATCTAGTAAGAATGCAACAGAAAGTAGAAGTCAGCTGACACGTTGGGAGCCACAATGGTCAGGCACTGTAGGAGGGTGCAATAGCTTGAATGTTTGTGTCTTCTCCTAATTCATATGTTGAGGCCCTGATTCCTTTCATGGTGGTGTTTGGAGATGGGGCCTTTGGAAGGTAGTTGGATTTGGATGAGGTCATGAGTGGAGTCCCCCACCCCCTTTACCCCCCGCACCGTGGGATTGATGCCCTTTTAAGGAGTTGAAGACTAGAACTTCCTCTTTGCTGTATGAGGATGAAGTGAGAAGGCACCAGCCCTCTACAAGACTGGAAGAAGGCTCTCACCAGACACCAGATCTATTGGCACCTTGATCATGCACTTACCAGCCACCAGAGATGTGACATATCAATGTTTGTTGTTTAAGCCACTCATTCTATGGTACTTTTGTTATAGGAGCCCAAGATGACAGAGTCAGAGGGGGAGCTGATGCAGCAGTGAGCAAACAAAGTTCTTGCCCTCATGGGGCTTACCTCCAAATAGGAGATATAGACAGAAATGACAATTATATATATAACTAGAGGCCTGGTGCACGAAATTCATGCACTGAGGGGTGGGGGTTCCCTCAGCCCAGCCTGCCCCTCTCACAGTCCGGGAGCCCTCAGCAGATGAACTACTGATGGCCACAGTCTGGCAGCAGAGGCTCAGAGCAGGTGTCCCGTGTGTGTGTGTGTATGTGTGTGTGTGTGTGTGTCTGCTGGGGGCCTGCCCCCAGCCACACCATGAAGGCTTGGAGCAGGAGCCCCTCTGTGTTGATCTCTCAGGCTCCTGGCCTCCACTGCATGTTGTACCCTCCCTTGAGCTATGGCCAGGATGGGGGTGCTGCTTGCAAGCCGGGCTTTCCTGATCCAGGATCGCCATGCTGGGGGCTCCCCACAGGCCGGGCTTTCCTGCTTCCAGGTCTCCATGGCAACTGGGGAGCAGGCCCAGCTTGGAGCTGCCCACAGACAGGGCTTGCTCTCCTGCTCCCAGGTCCCCATGGCGACCGGGGAGCAGGCCCAGCTTGGGGCTGCCCACAGGCCGGGCTTTCCTGCTTCTGGATCAGGTCCAGCTTGGGGCTGCCCACAGGCCGGGCTTTCCTACTCCCTGATCAGGCGCAGCTGGGGGCTGCCTACAGGCCGCACTTTTCTACTTATTGATGGCTGGATCACCACAGCGACCCAGGGCCCAGCGGCACTTTCCTGCTCTCCAATAGTCATAGGGTCCCGGCTGGGGGCAGGGCTTATGCCCTGCTGCCCAGGGCTGCATATGGGGCCCAGATGGCAGCTCGCGCTGTCCCGCCTTGACTGTAGTATAGGATAGAGGCCTGGTGCACTGGTGGGGGCCAGCTGGTTTGCCCTGAAGGGTGTCCGGATCAGGGTGGGGGTCCCGCTTGGGTGCCTGGCCAGCCTGGATGACGGGCTGATGGCTGTTTTAAGGCTGCCCGCACCCCCTTTAGGGTGGGGGTCGCCACTGGGGTGCCTGGCCAGTCTGAATGAGGGGCTGAGGGCCATTTTCAGGCTGGCGGGTGACTGAAGCTCCCAGCCTCTCCTTTTTTTCTTTTCTTTTTTTTTTAATTCTGGGATTTATTTACTTTCTATGGCTGTCACTGGAGCTGAGAGCCAGCTTTAGCTCTGAGGCCGGCTCCAGCTTGAGGCCTCGGCTGCTGAAAGCAGATATCTGGGCTTTGTTTAGCTTCTATAATTGAAACTCTTGCCATCACTGCCGCTCTAAGCTCTGAGCCCACTGCCGGCTGAAAGCAGTTATCTGGAGCTTGTTTAGCTTCTATAATTGCAACATTGTTGCATCCGGAGCTCAGAGCTGGGCTGCCGCAGGCCGGGAACCTTGGCTTCCTCCGTCACTGGAGCAAGCAAGCCTCCTGTTCGCTTCAGCTGCCTGGCTGCCAGCCGCCATCTTGGTTGGCAGTTAATTTGCATATCCTGCTGATTAGCCAATGGGAAGCGTTTGGGGGTATGGTCAATTTGCATGTTTCTCTTTTATTAGATAGGATATGTCAGGCCAATTCACCAACAGTTTAATGTGTGTTTGCCTTCATTTTTCGGGGAGTTTTAAGAACATGTGGGCAAATGGTCTACCATTTTGTGACTCCCCACCCCTAATAATGCCCAGCAGTAAACTTAAGGTAAGTAATTGATAAATGCTTGCTGACTCATTACTTGAGGTTAGCTGGATTTGCATGGCAAGACAGAGGGAGGTAAAATTGGGCCTCGATTGCATAATTCCAAATGCTATGGACAATTTGCCTCTCACTGCGTTGGAAGTAATATCTCGAAGTTCCCTTCTAGCACTAAGATCTCTGATTTTTTTTCTTTTTAACTACCATCCTTGTTTAAAAAATCAAATAGTACAAATATAGGTTAAACATATATTACATTTATTTCACCATGATGGGCAAGGAACAATATAAAAAGAAAAGAGAAGAAATGTTATTAAAATCTTTATAAGCACCATCCCAAAGGTACTGCTCTAATATGTGCTATTATCCTATACTCTCCCCTTTAAAATAGATTTTTCCCTATAAACCTGCATAAATTTTGCTTTATAGCCATTTGCCTTCTCTATCTAATATATCATTAAAACTTTATTACTTTAATACAAAATTGTATGCTCCTTCTGATTACAACCAAGCAAAAATTATGTGTGCACATGGAGAAAAGCCAGAAAAGAAAAGAAAAAAAAAAAAGTAAGACAGTTCATGGGTGAGAATAGTGAAACTTGTTAGGTCTGATCAAATAATGGAATCGATACTCCCTCCCCTGGGAACTGACCTTTAGGCCACTTCACAATGGACATTCCACTTGCTTAGACCACATTCCACTTGCTAAGACCACTATCTCTCCCCTCCGGAGTTTCCCAGAATCCAGACCTGCACAGAGAATTCTCCGCCCAGAAAAAGCCCGCCTAGAGTCCTTTAAAAACCTCTGACTCCCTGTCTATGGGTGCTGGTGCCATTTTGGGGCTCAGCTCACCTGGGTATCCAGATGACCTAATAAATTCATAATTCTTCACCCCTTTTGGCGTTGTGCGTTCCTCCTTCCTCGACCCTAACAAGACTAAGGGTAGTATTTTTGTTGTGTTATTTTTTTCTTTCTCCTTTAGATGTTCCTTTAGTGCCATCATCTAACATTCATACACAATTTGCTATTGATTAGGTTTTTAAAAGGTTCTTGGACTGAAAAGCATTTTAAACCCAGCAGAAAGACCTAGAGGGCACTGCCCTGTGCCAGGGTGCTGCCAGCCTCAGTGATGCAGACTGAGGGCCCTTGCACTGCTCTGCACACCTAGAGGCTCCAGGTGTCCTGGCCTCCTAGGTCCAGGATCTGAGTTTCAGAAGGACCTCCTAATTTGCTGCAAATGGCCCCAGTCAGAAAAGCAGTGGACAGGTCTCTGGGGAGGACCAGTGGTCAGATTTTGTTAACGAAGGCCCCTTTCCGTTCCTGTTTACGTCCCTTACTTGTCTGGGCAGACTTGATGCTTTCATTTTGCTATTATTTCCCTTTCCCCACCCCCACCAAAGCTTTAACCCAAAGAGTCTGGAGAAACTTAGAGTCCAGCCCTGGTTCTGCCATTAACTCTTAGCATGTCCTCTGAGCAAACTAACTAACCTCTGAGATGTAAAAATGGGGATGTTAGAGTAGGTGGTCTCCAAGACCCCTTATTTCTGATAATCTATGACTCCATTATTCAAAGAATTGATAAAAAAACAAAAACAAAACTGGATTCTTGGATTGGGACTCAATCCAAGAGTATTCCTGTTGTGGGTACCAGAGAGACCCCAAACTCAGAAAGTCAATTTTGGCACCCAATCCAGTCTCTTCAAATTAACACTATCTCCTTATTTTAAAGGACAGCATTGCTAGATAAACTTGGACTTAATTAATTTTACTATTAATTCATATAGCTAGGAACTTCCAACTTGTGAAAATACACAACATAATGTATCCAACAATGCAGGTTTATAAAGACACAAAGACTAAGGCCTTCATGGAGGTGGGGAGGGGGCAGCAAGAGAAACAGTTGGTGCATATTCAGCATTTTGAAGGACAAATTCCAAAAACCCAATTCAAAAGCAGACTTGAATGGCTTATGCTTTGGTCTGAATGTATCCACTTCCTCCCATTCATATGCTGAAATCCTAACCTCCATGGCGATGGTATTTAGAAGTGGGGCCTTAGGGAAGTGATTAGGTCAGGTCATGAGGGTAGAGTCATCAGGAATGGAATTAGTATATATCTATATCTATATCTAATCTATACTAATCTATATCTATATATCTATATCTATATCTATATCTATATCTATATCTATATCTATATCTATATCTATATCTATATCTATATCTATATCTATATCTATATCTATATCTATATCTATATAGATATTTCCAGAGAGCTCCCTTGCCCCTTCCACCATATGAGCTTACATTGAAAAAACTCTGAGGAAGCTGGTCCTAACCAGCTACTGAATCTGCCAGCACCTTGATCTTTAACTTCCCAGCCTCTGGAACTGTGAGAAATAAATTTCTGTTGTTTATAAGCCATCCAGTTTATTGTATTCTATTATAGCAGCCTGAATGCACCAAGATTGCTTACATAATCAGAAGTCCAGTTCTATACTCAGCTTGACTGAGGGACTCCAAGGATAGGTATCATCAGATCTAGATTGTTCTCTGTCTCTGTCTCCTGATCCCCATTCCTCTATGCAGGCAGCTCTCCTCTTAAAGTGGCTTTAGTAGCCCCAAGCATATATTAATAATATTTACTTTCAGGCTCATTCCCCAGGGCAACCACATTCTTTAACCAGTCCTGTTTTGGTTTTGGTTAGTCACTTTTACAGTGTCTAAAACAAATTATAATATAATAATATAAATAGATTTGTATCACTGCTTCTTTATCAGTATCAATTTCTTTCCAAGATCCTGTATGACCCAGGAGAATTATTTGTTTTTTTTTTCTTCCTCGGATGACTTCTGCCTCTATAAACAACATACTTACCTTTCATTTTCTTAAAAAAAAACAAAACCTTTATTTTTATTGTTGACACTATTACAGATGTCCCCATCCCTCCCCCTGTTACCCACTTCCACCCAGTCTCCACCCCAGTCCCCTTCCCTCTGGCCATCACCACACTGTTGTCTGTGTCTATGGGCTAAGCATATATGTTCTTTGGCTAATCCCCTCACCTTCTTTCATCCCATCCCCCCTCTGCCCCTCTGTCTGACAACTGCCAGTCTGTTCCATGTATCCTGCCTCTGTTTCTATTTTGTTCGTCAGCTTATTTTGTTCATTAGATTTTGAATATGAGTGAGATCATATGGAATTTGTCTTTCTCTGACCAGCTTATTTCACTTAACATAATAATCTCCAGGTCCATGCATGCTCCAGCCACTGTGTCTTGATTCTTAATTTTGTGAGATGTCAAAAAGGACACCTCTGTTCTCATCCTTCCTTCCACTGCTCCCCAACTTCCTTTCACATCAAAGTTGATAACAGATGTATTGTATTCTGTAACCATTGGTGATTTTTCCAAGATTTCTCTAGTTGTTGATTCTATAAACTTAAAAATAAGAAGCATTATTTACATGATCATTAGCTTGTAAATCAGCGGTTCTCAACCTTCAACCCTTTCACAGGGGTCGCCTAAATACATCCTGCATATCAGATATTTACATTACGATTCATAACAGTAGCAAAATTACAGTTATGAAGTAGCAACGAAAATAATTTTATGGTTGGGGGTCACCACAACATGAGGAACTGTATTAAAGGGTCGCGGCTTAGGAAGGTTGAGAACCACTGTTAAATACTGCTCACTAACAAAGTACCATATTAGGGTTTATTCTCTGTGGGTTTAATGTCATTGTTCCTTTGCCACTATATGGAGATTACACCTAACATTTAGTTCAAGTAGATACAGTAGTTCTCCCTTTCCAAGATCCCCAGTGGATGCATGAAACTGCAGAGAGTACCAAACCCTATATATACACTGTGTTTTTTCCTATATGTACATACCTATGCTAAAGTTTAATTTATAAGTTAGGCATTGGAAGAAATGAACAACACAGACTAACAATAAAACAGAACAATTATAAAACATACTTAATACAAGTTATGGAATGTAGCATGATTAAGTAAAATAGGTGTTATTGAACACGAGCACTGCAGCAGGGCTATAGTTGATCTGATAACACAGCTGCTAAGTGACTAACGGGAGGGGGAGCGAAATCTGGAGCCGCGGGACAAAGGGATGAGTCAGGTCCCCCCTTATTTAGGGCGGGGGGGGGGGGCTCACTTTCTGCAGTTTCAGTTACTGGATGGTCAACCTAGGTTAGAGAATATTAAACGGAACATTCCAGAAATGAACATTTCCTAAGATTTAACTGGCGCTCCGTTTTTGAGTGGCGTGATGAAATCTCGCGAATCTTGAGAACGAGACCCATTGCTTAGTCCGTGTCTCCAGGCTCAGCCGCTCCGGAGGGTTAGTCACCGAGGAGCCACCTTGGTTACCAGACGGACTGTGCGAGGGGTCGCAGTGCTTGTGTTCAAGTGCCACTCGCTTTTACTGAATGATGTCTCATTCGTCTCATCACGATGGCCTTTTATCGTCTCACGTCGTAAGAAGAAGAACGGTGAGCACAGTACAATGAAATATTCTGAGCGAACGGAAGATAAAGACCGTAGTCCCATAACTTTTGTTATTGTGTGTTGTAACTGTTCTACTTTATTATTAGTGTTATTACTGTCTTACTGTGCTTAATTTATAGATTAAACTTTATCAGAGGTGTGTACGTATAGGAAAAAAACATAGTATACCCGGGATTTGGTATTATCTGTAGTTTCAGGCACCCACTGGGGATCTTGGAACATCTCCCCCACAGATAAGGCCGGACTCCTGTATTGCACTTTTAAAATCCCAGAAATTGTACAGCCAGCTTTTAAAATATATATTATTGATTTCAGAGAGGAAGGGAGAGGGAGCGAGAGATAGAAACATCAATGATGAAAGGGAATCCTTGATCGGCTGCCTCCTGCACGCCCCACACTGGGGATTGAGCCCGCAACTGGGGCCCGTGCCCTTGACCGGAATTCAACAATGACCTCCTGGTTCACAGGTTGGCACCCAGCCACTGTGCAGCCAGCTTTTTGAATTCTAAGAGCTTTTTCTTATCCCCTCACTAGTATACACCTGACCAGAATCAAATCCTAAACCCTTCGGTGCGCAGGCCAACGCTCGAACCCACAGAGCCAAATAGCTAGAGCACACAACTATTAAAATTTAAGGTGATGGCAGCCATGCCAAAAAAGTACTGTTCAAGCTCTCTGGCACTTTTGTTGGTGGAAGTAACATGTGACCTGACTCTTTAAGAATTTTTTCTTTAGACAAATAAATGGAAAGACATGGGGTAGAAAAGGAGTAGGATTTAACGTTTTCTAGAGTAAGGACATAGGGCAACTAAGATACCAAGAGGAAAGAAGGGGCTTGTATAGGAAACAGCAAACAGTTCAGGCTGGCTGCACTGAAAGGTGTCTGTGAAAGGAATAATGGAAAAGAAGACTGATCCTGAAAGGCTTCGAATCCAAGTCCAGAATCTAAGTTTCACTCTGTCTATAATAAAAAGTCAAAGATTTATGAGTAGCACAATTACAAGTTCAAAGTTGTAGAGTCAAAACATGAATGTGCTATAACATGTAAAGTGGATTGCTGTGCTAGTATTTAGAAACCTGCTGCTGCAATTAATCAGGTAGGTAGAGAGAGCATGGAAAGAAGGCCTGAAGGGGAAATCTAACAATTGAATTAATATGATTTGAAACTTGATGAAATGTGGGAAGAATAAAGTAAAGAAGATTTAGGTTTCAAGCCTTAGTTCTGTGAACTGCAGTGAGGAAAAATGGTTCCCGCACTTCTCTAAAAATAGCTTGTCTATTTTCCTGAATTCCAAACCATACTTTAACTTCTTTACTGGACTGAATTATTTTTACCTGTGAAACCAGTATGGTAGAGTAACTAACAGATTGAAGAAAACTGGAAGACTATGATGAACAGGAGAAGGGAATGAGCTACTTACTATATTTGATGGCTCATTTACTCATAGAATATAGTTTTTGGTTTTACAGACTTTGTTCTGTTTGTGCTTTTAGTTCTCTTCTGTGCCCGAATTATCTTTAATTTTTTCTTTTTTTTAGGGGGGATGGGTTTCTGCTTGATTTTTTTCATTTACATTCGCAAATATTTGTTTACATTTAATTGGGGTTTTTGACTATCAGGCTTTTGAGTGGTACAGGTGAGGAGCAGGCTGGTATGCTGGGGAGCCTCCACATAGAATTAAATGGAGGATTCTACTCTGTGGTGACACTAAGCCCTAATTTCTCCCCAGATAGTAAAGTTGAGATAAATTTTAAAACATTTTTTAGATATTTATTTTTAAATATTTTTTAAGATTGTTGACAGTATAACAGATATTTCCCATTTCCTCTCCCCCTTTACCTTGCTACGTCCAACCCCCAGGTCTTCACCACCCTATTGTCCGTGTCCATGGGCTATGCATATAAGCCTATGTTACTTGATTTATCTGTCCTCGTCACCCCATCCCCACACTGAGGTATGTCAGTCTGTTCCGTGCCTCCTTAATTTTGGCCAGAGAGAAGTGCCTGGTTATGGCAGTTCTGCTCACTGTGCAAGGGGAGAATGGGGGTTGAAGGATCACATATCCAATAGGCAGGACTTCAGTTACTCCTGGAGTTCTCAGCACCACTTCTCATACCTGTGCCTGAGTCACCTGTTATCTCAGAGTCTACAGTTTTTCAGGTCTTGCAGATGCTTCATTTATGTTCTAACCAGTGGTCAGCAAACTGCGGCTCACGAGCCACATGTGGCTCTTTGACCCCTTGAGTGTGGCTCTTCCACAAAATACCATGTGCGGGCGTGCACGTACAGTGCGATTGAAACTTCGTGGCCCATGTGCAGAAGTCGGTATTTTGCCAACCACTGTCTAAGCTAATACTTCCTTTGTTTGCCTTCATTAGTTACCATTATTTCATCTGCTTTTTGCTGGGGTTCTTGTCCCAGCATCAAGAAGGGTTCAGGAATCTGGAAAAGGCCGTGTGTAGATTACATAGGAATCTGGAGACTAATAAAGAGTCCAGAGACGAAAGATAATTTTGAAAGGCATTGGGGGTCAGAGGAGCTTAGCTAAAGGAGCTAAGATTTAAGGTCCTAAAGTCTAAGGTCATAGGTTCTCTCCGTCCCCAGGACCCCATGCTTTTTTTTTTTTTAAAAAAAAATATATTTTATTGATTTTTTACAGAGAGAAAGGGAGAGAGATAGAGAGTCAGAAACATCGATGGGAGAGAATCATCGATCAGCTGCCTCCTGCACATCCGCCACTGGGGATGTGCCCGCAACCCAGGTACATGCCCTTGACCGGAATCGAACCTGGGACCCCTCGGTCCGCAGGCCGACGCTCTGTCCACTGAGCCAAACCGGTTTCGGGGGGACCCCATGCTTTTTAATAACACAATTTGTCCTGAGGAAAGACAGAGATTTACACTTCAAAGGGTCAGGGTTTGGTACAGAGTCCATTGTCAGAATGGGGGAATTAGCCTACAGCTGTACAGGTGTTTGGCCAGTAGGAGGCAATAACATGTAGGTTAAGATGCCCTTTAACTGTCTGGCAGCCACAATCAGTTTCCTATTCAGGTTTGGGGAAATGCCTTCAGCCATTCCCAACAGGTGACTACAGGTGTGACTCAACCCTGTTGAGTCCCTAAGTCTCATCAACCTTTTGATGAAACTCTTGAAATCATGACATGCTGGAATTGGTCTCCAGCAGCTTTGTCTCCCAGCAATTTATTAAAAGTAATACTTTAAGCAATAAAAAAAAAAGAAAATAAAAAAAAAGTCTTCTCCTACTGTTGGCTCTTCTCTCGGTTCTTGTGGGTTTACATCGTTTAAATTACTTTACCATCTTTTTAATGAGATTTTGGGACTCGAGAAGATATCCATGTGTACTCAGCACCTCACCCTCCTCACCCTAAGCCATCTAACTTTGTGCTGTTAATTTTGTGTAGAGAAGATGGCTCTCTGAATTTTCAATTGATTATGGATGTGAAGAGACTTTGAGGTTACTTTAGAATCCTCCAGTGCTGAAAGGAAACTTAGACTTTAATAAATAAACCCCATCCATCTCTTACTTTCTGTATCAGTCATGGTTCAATAAGAGAAGCAGGAACCCTAGGTAATCATTTATTTTTAAGAGAATATGATCTTACACAATTGTGAGAGGTGATTAAAAAGTCTTTCTATGGCTGTTCTCTTTGTGTTTGATTCTGGGATTTGAATTCTGCAAGGAGGGGGGAGACAGGAAAGAGAAATGTAAAGCAGAGGAGAGTCAGGATAAGAAGGAACCCATGAGTTGGAGCCCATGAGGATGGTATAAAACCCGTGTCTATTCTTTGTTGCCTTTGACCTTGGTGGTGTAGATGTCCTGCTGGGTGGTGTAGGTGTCCTTCATCACAGAGGTAAACACACACAGCGAGTCCAGGATGTAGAGAAGATCTGAGGGAAGACAGGGCAACTTCAGAATTGACAGCTGTCCCATGACAACAAGATGAGCCAGCACGTAAGTGACAATGTACACAAGCTGCCTGGCAGCTTGCACCAACCCACTGAGCTTAAGAAAAATATGGCTGCTGCTTTAATGCTACTTTCCCCAACTCAGGAACCTGTCAAAGCTGAGAGGTTATAAGGAAATGGATTTTAGGAACCAGTTCAGTCACATCAACCCAACACATTGCAAAACCACCACACTTTCAGGTTTTAAAAATTAGGCTCAAAGTGATGATATGAATTATCCAAAGCTCAATAATATTTTTAGTGGCAGGTCTATTGACTCTCAATTCAAATAGTTTTTAAAAAGTTTTCCCCTTACTATGCATATAACACATAAAGAAAATTTGAATAGAAGAGCTGAGGTAAGGTAAAAGATCACCCGTAGTTCCATTATTTAAACTCAATCATTGCCATAACCGATTTGGCTCATTGGATAGAGCATTGGTCTGTGGACTCAAGGGTCCTGGGTTCGATTCCGGTCAAGGGCATGTACCTTGGTTGCGGGCACATACCTAGTGGGGAGTGTGCAGGAGGCAGCTGATCGATGTTTCTCTCTCATCGATGTTTCTAACTCTCTATCCCTCTCCCTTCCTCTCTGTAAAAATTGATGAAAATATATGAAACTCAATCATTGTTAATATTTTAGTGTACATAGCTACCTATCTACACTAATAAAAGAGAAAAATGGTAATTGGCGTACGACGATACCCTTTTCATTGGCTAATCAGGGCTATATGCAAATTAACTGCCAACTATGATTGGCAGTTAACTGCCAACTAAGATTGGCAGTTAACTGCCAACAAGATGGCGGTTAATTTGCATATGTAGGCACAATGCAGGGAGGCAAAAGGGAAAGCAGGAAGAAGCCCCCTGCCACTGACAGTGATCGGAAACCCAGGGGGGAGCTAAGAGCTGGGGGGCAGGGCAAAGGCGGCCCTGGGGCCGCCTTTGCCCTGCCCCCCAGCCATGATCGGAGAATCAGGCGCCTTTTCCGCCCTGGCCAGTGATAGCAGGAAGTAGGGGTGGAGCCAGCGATGGGAGCTGGGCACGGTCGAAGCTGGCAGTCCCAGGAGCTAGGGGTCCCTTGCCTGGGCCTAAAGCAGAGCCCACAATCGCAGGGCTGCTGCAGCTGCGGGTCCCCACTGCCCGAGCCGGACGCCTCAGCCAGAGGCGTTAGGCCTGGGCAGGGGCAGAGCCTGCAACCGCGGGGAGCTGGGGGTCCCCTGCCCAGGCCTGACACCTCTGCTGGAGGCCTCAGGCCTGGTCAAGGGGCCGATCCGGTGATTGGTGATCGGAGGGTGATGAGGGTCAACTCCTCTGGCTGAGGCATCAGGCTTGGGTGGGGGGTGGAGCAAGCGATCAGAGGGAGATGGGGGTCCCCTGCCCAGGCATGATTCCTGGGCCAGAGGCCTCAGGCCTGGGCGGGGGCCAGAGCCAGTGATCGGGGGGAGATGGGGGTCCCCTGTCCAAGCCTGACACCTCTGGCAGAGGCGTCAGGCCTGGGCAAGGGGCCGATCAGGTGATCAGAGGGTGATGGGGGTCTACGCCTCTGGCTGAGGCATCAGGCCTGGGCAAGGGGCAGAGCCAGCAATCGGAGGGGTCTGGGGGTCCCCTGCCCAGGCCTGATACCTGGGCCAGAGGCATCAGGCCTGGGCTGGGGGCAGAACCAGTGATGGGGGGAAATGAGGGACCCTGCCCAGGCCTGACACCTCTGTCAGAGGCGTCAGGCCTGGGCAAGGGGCCGATCCTGCGATTGGAGGGTGATGGGGGTCAACGCCTGAGGGCTCCCAGTATGTGAGAGGGGGCAGGCTGGGCTGAGGGACACTCCCCCCGCCCCCACCCAGTGCGCGAATTTCGTGCACCGGGCCCCTAGTATTTCCATAATTGTACTATACATGCATACATATATAAATATTTTCTTTTGCGTTAAAATCTTTATCAGCATCATGCATATTTAACTATTTGTCTATAAATAGACATTAAGGACATTTCTATTTTTTCTTGCTACTCTAAACAATGCTGACTAATACAAATACTGATGAGCATCCTTGTGCATACATTTTTATTCCCATTTTATCCTTATTATAGAATCTTAAAATTGAAAGAAATGCTCTGAAATTGTTTTCATTAAATATTATACCAATTTATCAGAAGTGTGTTAGATTATCTGTCTTCCTAAACCTTTGACAGCATTAGATGTCATCTTTTGAATACCTTTGTCATCAAATTTTATCATATCATTGTTTTATTTTGTAATGCTTTGATTACTAAAGAGGGTTAAAATTTTACCTGAGTTTATCATTTGTTTTTAATTTTGGTGAATTTTTTATCCACTTATCAATTGAGGGTCTTAATTTTTTTGGGGGGGGGGGTATTGTCTTTTACTGTATTACATATATTAACTCCTTGTCATTTTTTACAGATATATTTTTTTTTTCTGAGCAATTTGGTGTTCTGAGTCATAATCATGCCAGAATAATGGGTCTCTAAGAACAGAAGTGGGGACATGTGGAGGGTGGGGACAGGCTGACATTTAGAAGTATTCTGGTCAAGAGTTCTGATTAGTGTTGTTTGTTGAGGATGCTGGTGTGAGGCCCAGCTGAGTCATTAAGTTTAACCATAACCCCCCCCCCCCCCCAGAAGATTAGGAAAGCCAGGTGGAGACTAAGGCTGGTGAAGGGCACATGCCCTGGGGCATCTTTAGAATTGGGAAAAGTGTCTGATGAAGTGGATGTGATGAGAACAGTTGGAGAAAGTGACTTTGACATATTAGAGTTTATAGGCAAGCACTGTCCTCAGACTTTGGGGGAAAGCTTATGTGAAAAAGTTCAGATGACAGATGGATGCAATTACATTCCCTGGGATGAAGGAAGCTGTTCAAAAACAAAATTATGACAAATGCATGTAAGAGGATCTTAAAAATTAAACTTGGAGTAAGCAACCAAAATGTTTTGCTTTCCAATGTAGTGGGAAATATGTTTGGATATGGATTTTATTCTTGAATGACCAATGAATTTTCTATATATTGAAGGGGAATTTATATTTTTGCCTACATAACTTGTATATATATATATATATCACTTATTTCATATATATTGCAAATATATGTTAGGATATAAAACATAGATGATTTAGGTGGGGGTGTGCCCTTCCCTTACCTGAAGAAGGCCTTATTTATTTTGGAGTGGGCTGTGGAGGAGGGAAGTTCTGACCAGATTTGGAGTAAGAGAGAAGTAGATAGGATAAGAAAAGGGTCTTTACTAAATGTAGCTATAGACTATGTAAATTCCCTTTAATGTTCTAAGAGACATAGGTAATTGATGATATCCTCTCTTGTTTTCCATTGTCTAATGAACTGTACCTTTTGGTAAAGAGCTTTAAGACTGAACCCCTTATATTTCGGTTTATAAAGGTTGTTTTGGGACTTATTTTTTTGGACTTATATTTTTTTAAAAGAAGCAAAAGCAGATAACAAAATTTTCATTATATATGTGAAATATGATTAGAAAGGTAAACTGTTCTGTTTTATCTTGAGATATAAAGCGTGGACATTAATTTGAATTTTGCCTTCAGAAACTTGAGAAAAGTTAAATATAGTGTATAGCTTTGTACTCTCAAAGGCCTTTGTGTGTTTGTTTATTTGTGCCTTGTTCATTCCATAAAGAAGCTCCATGTTTGAGCTTTCTTGTCTTTGCCCTGCTGCTTCCTTTGCTGGGAATAATTCCCCTCCTTTTCTCTATCTGGTGAACTCCAACTCATACTCCAAGAGCCAGCTCAATTATCAGCTGCTCTAGGAAATCTTACCCAGCTCACCCAGGCAGAATGAACTCCCCTCTTCCTAATGTATGGCTGCCACACTGGATTGCTACTAGTTTCCACTAGATTATACACTCTCTGAGATTTCATTGAGTATCTGTCTCAGAACCTGCCAAGTATACATGAGTGACCGAAGCATGAAGCACAGAAAATCCTTTATGGTGGTGAATGGACTTTCTGTTTCTCTCTCTTTGTATTACTATGTGGAGGGACTTAGAGTAACACATCTGGCGCTCTGCTCCCTCACTTACACCTCCCAGGGGAGGAGGAATGACTCCTCTGATTAGCTTGGGCTCCTTGGTTAGCCTGTCACAAGCATGCACACAATCAGCATGGACTGGGTGGATGCGTTCATTCTGGGGTACTTAATTCTGAAGTATGAGGAAGTTTATTGTGGCCCTGCATCTGAACCAGCTGTTATCAGTAATAAGTCTGACGAGGAGTTGATCTCCATCTGGCTGACTCCCCGTGTCTCTCTCTCAATTGGTTCCTGACTCCGGAATGGAATAGTTGCATTATCTATTGCTCCCCTGCTAAACTCCCAACATCTGACATTTGTATATTGCTTTTCAGTTTACAAAGCACTTCCACATCCATTATTTCAAGGGCTGTAAATAAGGTAAAAAAGTGCTGTGGGAGTACTGGGAGCAAGTGATTAATTTCAGTTGGGGAAACCACAGAATGCCTCACAGGGAGTTACATGTTTTGGGATCTCATTCAGCACAGGTGTTGGGCTGAACGGTCTCTGAATTCTGCTCCCTCCAAGCTCTTATAAAAATAAGGGAATCAGCAGTTGGCCCATTTCTAGACTTTGCCTCATTTAGCTTGCTTAACTAATGCACCAACCATTAAGTTCATCTTCCTCTGATTTTTAATGTCTATTTGTTATATGTTGGTATTTCTAGTTCTTACCTCAGGAGGCCCTGGCTTTGTCAACCTCTTTGAACATGCTGCTGTGACATGACCTGGTGTCCTCTCTGGCCCAGTATCTGATAATCACTCTCTAGGTTTATGCTCTGTGACTACTGCTCCTTTCCCTAATCTCGCTGCCATAGAATCAACTGGCAGAGAGCTTTGAGCTCTAATAGTCTATCATCATTGGACTTAATCACTTTAGAAGCAACTAAAGTCTCTTTAGGAGTCTCTTCAGTCACAGCAAAGACTTCATGACATCAGATATATTATCACACCTGAGGCACACACCGGGTGACTTTGTAGTCACCATCAGTTTTCCTAGGATGTGGGTCCATCAATAGACAGACACTGCATTGATGTGGATGTGCTAAAAGGCATTTTGGAACAAACAGCTTCTACAAAAGTGCCAAATTCTAATTGACATTGTTTTTTTAAATCGTTAGAATATAAATTGAATTTCAATGCAAAGGGAAAAATTAGAATTGGAAGTAGAGAAAGTGAATTTACAAGCAGAAATAAAATGAGTCAATCTAATTTTAAAGCCTGTCCTGAACCAAGGGTAAAATAACAAACAGGTTTTTTTTTTTTTTAAAGGGAATCTAATATTTATAAGGGGTTCAACATCTAAGGGATGATAAATTGCACTTGAGAGGAAACGCTGCATTAGATAAATTTTATCTTGACACTGAACCCTTTAACATGCCTGTAGAGCTTGTCTTGTACATCTGTTGTAGCCCACATACCAGTCTGTCCCTGATAGTAACCGAGGGGTTATTTTGCTGAGAAAAATCTGTTTGACTTAGAAGCTGGAAGAAAGGAGAGGGGAGCTCAGAGACTGGAATCTAAATGAGTAATAGAAAAATTTCAAATACCACCATGGCAGGGAAAAGATGAACAAGTCTGTGATAATTGACACCTCTTCTTACATTCAGTTTCATTCTGTGTGCTCTCCAAAGGCATTTTTAGCCTAGTTTAACATCATTTGGGTCTGTTTGGAATTACAATAGAGAATATAGCAAAGGAAATAGAGTCAGTGAAGTGCATTGTTGGGTGAAATAACCTGGAGATGGGACATTGGGTGGTCCTGTTTCACTGTGGGCCCTGAGCCCCTAGAGTCCTTCTCTGATAACAGGTGCTGCTGGGGTGGGAACGATGAGGAGGAAAAGACAGAACCCCAAGTTGGGAGTGTAGAGGTTTGGGTGGGAAGGGAGTCAGGGATTAAGGGCCATCACATGGCATGTGTGTGTGTGTATTTGTATTTACACTCTACACGGTCAAGCATGTGTAGAGTGAAAATTGGAATCTAATGGGTGGGTAGAGCAGTTGCAGTCAGGTGAGATTCTGGCCAGTAGTTTTTGCAGCAGCATCTCCTTTCTTTGCTTCACAATTTAGCTTCTTTAGTTGGTGACCCACCTCATTCATCAAAACTTCAGAAGGGACATGTATGAGGCAGTGCATTTCATTACAAATAATCCAAACTGTGCTTTTAGAATGATCCAGGAAAAGGGTGGGCACATTTTTATTTTATATATAAAAATATGATTGGGATATAGTCATACTTATAAATGTTTACTAATAAACGTTTGATTTGACATTATAGATATTCGACAGACCTGGATTCAAATTCAGTTTCTGCCCCTTACCTTAGGGATTGTGAGATCTTTGATCCTGGTTTCATCATTTGAAAAATGGGCATAAACTCTACCTTTTAGGCTTGTTTTAAGGATGTCAACCAATGGTCATTGGCACCAATTCAACACCCACAGGAATCCCCAAGATGGGGTGCGGTGAAGAAGGAAACTAGTGCAAAACAGCTCAACTGTGATATAGTACAGCTGTAAGGCAGCCCTGGAGCCAGGACCCTTTCCACCTACTAGGAGACAGTCCTGCTCTGCTCTTTGCCCATATGCTGGTCTGTTCTGCTCTGTGCTAGTCTGTTCAGCAAGACATCTTTGGTGTTTCAGCTCAGCCAGGGAAACACAGTCTTAAAACATCAGTGGAAAGGGGAAGTATATTCCCAGAGCCAGAGGGAAACTGGTTTATATAAACAGAGGTCTCAACCCATGGTTCCTGATTGGTCTGTCATTATGCAAAAAAGGACTCCAAATCCTCACAGTTGGATTGGTCCAAAACACACTGCCCTGATTAGTCAGAATAGAGCTTCTCTAGTTGGTCACAGCTGTGCAGCTCCAATTAGATGGGAAAAATTCTATTGGTTGAAATAGGATTCCAGGAACTCCTTTATGAGGGTTGGCTCAGATGGTAGAAACACAGTACAGGCAGGCAGTTTAGTGCAGGCTTCTCTGTGGAGTGCAGTTTGTGTGAGATGCTCCTGTGTAGAAATGGCTGCTAAGTTCTGTGTTGTGTTTTTTTTTTTTTTAAATTTGAGCCCTTCTTAGTATAGAGTTATCTTTTCTCAGGGTTTACAGGGATTAAATGAGAAAATTTGTAAAGGGCCTAGAACACATTATGTGCTCATTAAATTCCTTCATTCTGGATAAATTAAATTTGATTTTTTTTTAAAGAGAAAAGTGTTACACCAGATTTTTAGTTCAAAAGTTATTCCTCTTTAGACCTTAAATATTTATCTAAGTAACTAATTTCCAAATTTAAAAAATATATAGTCTAAAACACTATACATTTTTAGAAATAACTGAAAAATTGAAGAAAAGTTGCAAAACTAGGAATAGGACAAAGAAACCTTGATTATGTTTTATATGGACTTACTTATAGTTAACAGCTACTTCATGGGCGCTTTCATTCCATCTCTATAGATAGATATAGATATAAATTTTTCTGAACTATTTGAGAGTGAGTGGCATGTATCCCAGACCCTATTCTTTCAATGAGCATTTCCTAAGAACAGGGATATTCTCTTATTTTACCTTAATACAGTAATCAAGTTTAGCAAATTGAACATTGAAAGAATACTTTAATCTACCATCCTAATTCCAATTTTGTCAATAAACCCAATAATCTCTTTCATAAAGCATTTCTTTTTCTGTCAGTATGGAATCCAGTATAGGATTGGATATTGCATTTAGTTGCCATGTCCCCTTTAATCTGAATGAAAAAACATATTCTACCATTTATTTAGTTATTGATAAATGATATACCTGTACAATTTATATATACCTATAAATTATATTTATAATTCAATTAATAGGGCAGTAGAATAACTACTATTTATGCAGAGATTTCAATGTCTTCTAACTGCCCATAGCAATACTTTTAAATTCATCTACCAGCTTTTCAGTCCTCTACAGTAAATCCTTACTCTAATTATCTATGCACTGCTCCCTGTGGAGACAGCAACATATAGCTGGAAACACAAGGTTGGGGCAGGCAGCTCAGGATGTGAATTCTACCTCTACTGCTTGTTGATTGCATGGCCTGTAGCAAGTTGCTTAACTTCTCCTTTCTCCTTCCAAAAAAAAAAAGCTTCTCAATAAATAACTGAGAAACCAATATATACATCTATTTAATACAATTGTTAGGAGGATTAAATGCAATGATTTTCTTAAATGAACCCACAGACGTTCTTGGCACATAGCAGGTTCTCTAAAATGTTTACAGCTTGCCCTAACCGGTTTGGCTCAGTGGATAGAGCGTCAGCCTGCGGACTCAAGGGTCCCAGGTTCGATTCCGGTCAAGGGCATGTACCTTGGTTGCGGGCACATCCCAGTAGGGGCGTGCAGGAGGCAGCTGATTGATGTTTCTCTCTCATCGATGTTTCTAACTCTCTATCCCTCTCCTTTCCTCTCTGTAAAAACTCAATAAAATATATTTTTAAAAAATAAAATAACTGTACCCTTTTCTTTAAAAAAAATAAATAAAATTTTTACTGCTTTGCCTTTCTTCTTTTGGGAATCAAGTTATTGCCACATTCATTCTGCCTCCTCAACTTTGCTCACATAAGCCCCACCTCTGCTTTGTCCTTCCCTCTCTTCACCACCTACCCAAAGCCAGTGTATTTGTTAAGATTCAGTTCTAGTTTTTTATCTCCTTCATAAAGCCCTCACGAATCTCATTACTCTCTCCATCTTCTAAATTGTTACACTATTTTGGACTCATCAAAGATTTAGTAAACACCAGATGAATGAAATCTTAGAAACTATAATGTGGGGGCCCTATAAGGCTATAAATGTAGAGAACTGCTCACATAAAGAAGGAAAGAGCACTGACAGTTCCTGAGCAGTGCTATGTGCCTGGTGCTTTCTCTGCAGGATTACATTAATCTTCCAACAACCGCCATAAGTAGGTTTTCATAGTCCCATTTTACAGATAGGAACCTTCGACACAAGGTCACAGAGCCAGAAAATGGCAGAGCTGGATTTTGAACCCAGAGTTAGTTTTATACTTCCTTTTATATTGGATTGCCACCTAAATGGAAATTTATATTAAAGGATATTGATTTTTGACTCATGGGTGACAAGTATACATTAAGTTTTAGAGAAAATAAATGGTAGCAGAGATGGGTACATCTAATTTCTTGCTCAATATAAATGAATTTTTGTCTTCTTGAGTCAAGGTAGCATTCATGAGCCTGTGGTTGACTCAGTGTGACTCAAAATGACAGTTCTGTGTGCTTCTGAGGGACAACTGGTTGACTAATAGGTAATTCAAAAACCTTTTACATACAAAGAGCTCAATACTTCTCCATTTTAAAGTGTTATCAGTTAATGGCTGGCAGTGGCTGCTCAACAAGCAGGCATTTGTGATGAATGCTCTAATGTGAGAAGTTGGATGGAATGACCTATTGTGGCCTTCCTCATAGATTTAATCAATCTAATCACATCTTTAGACTGAGTTGGAGCCCAGAGTGGAGCACTTCTTTTCTGCTTTAACTGTTATACCACTGTTTTTGGAGGAACACATCTTACCTCCCCAACTGATAAGTTCTGTGAGGGCAAAGGCTGTTTGCTTTTCATTAGTCTTCCATAGCACTGGGTGCAAAGTTGAGCACATAGTAGGACTCAGTAAACACTAATTGATCGATTACTTTTAAGATATTGTAACTTCAGATGCTTATAATATAGGGACACTTAAAGTTGGGGCAGATCAATAGAAGAGCCTAAATAATGATCTTTAAGAGCCATTATACAGTGGATTGAGTGAACTCCTCAGGGAAGCTCCACAGACAGAGATCTAGAAGCCATTTTGTTGTTGTTAAGAATGGACTTTAGTAAATGAATAAATCTCTTTTCTCAACTCTGATCTTATTTGGCCTCAACCCTGGCAGTGTATACAGAAATATGCCTGTCTTTGTCCCTAGTAAAGGGAGTTCCTTAGGTTAGAAACACTAATCAGTTTTAGCAGGTTTCCGAGATGAGTGACCCAGCATCAACATTTTTAATAATTGGGACTATGGGAGAAATCTTCATCAAGAAGGAAGAAGGAAACTGGACCACAGAATCTTTCTCCCATGATACCTATAGAAATAACAGCGATCTTAAAAAGTAAAAGCAAAATACACAACAATTTTAAAAAATTACTAGTAGGATTTAAACAAGAAAACGTGTACATGTCACTCAATACTACAAATACCATAACATTTCAGCTAAGGGGAGAGATCCAGGCACATTACCTTAATCCTATATACATCTTCCCAAAGGTGGTGCTCTAAACTGAAATATGCGCACATCTGGTGACAATCTTACTGAGGGATGTCCTTATACTTTCTGTTACTGGGATCAAGGAAATATTTAGAGAGAGGAACTGAACAAGTAGGACTAACTCTGTTAGAAGTAAAGCCTAAATGAGTCTTATTACACTGAAGATGGAGACACAGTTAAGAGGGTTCACCCCAAATTAGGCAGAAGGAGGAATGTATTCAAGGTTTCCTAGAAATGTCTGCACTACTCAGAGCAGCTGAGTCCTGCCTATCCACCACACCTCTCCCCTCAGGTTAGAACAACGTAGGAAGATCACAAAATACATAGTCCTCAGACGGTGGGTGATAGGGGAAAATAGAAATATATACAGATTGAGATACTTGGGAAGGGAGGCAAAAAAAAAATGCAATCTAGAGAAAATAGAAGGTTTGGAGAGTTCTATGGTAAATATGAGGAAGATAAAAAGAAATGGCACGATAAAAGATAAAAAGAGCTACCTGGTCACTATGCAAGCATACTAAAAAGAAGAATGTAGCATAAAATACACAGTTGAAGAAATGGTAATCCACAAAACCCAAAGAACACACATTTGTCAAGAATGCTCCACTTTACAGGAAAATTTACGAACATGACTTCAATAAAAAAGAGCTCAAAGGAAGATGAAAAATAACAGAAAGACATGAAAAGAGAGGTTACAGGGACTGAGGAAACAAATTGACGAGTAAGATAGAAACATGACTAAACAAACAAAAAATTAAGTCAATAAATAGACTAGAATCACTAAAAGCTGATATAACTGCTGTAAAGGAAATTTCTCAGGTATCACAGTGCATGCAGAAGAAAAAATCAGAAGTTGAGGTAATAAAAAGAAAAGAATAGATAAGAGGACAAAGATTCTCCCAATAAGCATAATCAATGACTTTAACAAATTTAACAAAAGGAACAGAAAAAATATTTAAAGATATAATACAAAAACTTAAATGTATTGGTTAGTTTTAACGATTTTTGAAAATTATTTTTGAAGAGAATAACGTATTATATAATTATACTATAATTTATTTATCCTTTGTTGATGAGCATTTGAACCATTCTAATTATAAACAGTTCTAGGCAAAAGCACATGAGAAACATATATAGAACTAAGGTAAAACAACTGTGAGCATTATGGTGACAGAACATCATATAAGTATTACATATAATTCCAATTAAAAGAATAATATAATTAACAAAGATAAGATGAAAGGAAATATGAGAATGCTATTTTCCTTATCTTTCATCACAGACAGTATTGCTATTATCTAAAATTAAAACATGTATACATCTTAAAGACTCCAACCTCCTTTTTCCTTATAATTTTACAAAATATCTCGTGAAAAAATATTAATCTACATTAGCAATTCCTTTAATTTTACTCTTTCTATTTCTTCTGTAAAATTAAATGCAATACTTTTTAATAAAAATGGAAGTCATATTATGATCCTATTTCTTCTATCTAGTTTATCTTTATATGTGCATGGAGTGCTACCTGGAATAATGTGCACTTTAATATTAATAATGATTTATTTCATCTGTTGACATTGAGCTAAATTTAATTTTTTGTGTATTCAATGTTATTTGAATTTCTTATGTATATATATTATTAACAAATTAATATATTTTTTGAATGTAGAGTTAGCAACTTCACAGGTTATTACAAATTGCAACAATTGGCTTCTCCTCATATACTCCTGTACTCATGGCCTTAACTATCAGTTTCACCTCTTTTCTTAGAGAGTAGTCAATATATGCACAACTAACACTAGTTGTGTAATTTCCTATCCTTAGAGTTCTGCCCTGCAGTGCTGCTATAGACTGAATGTATGTGTCCCTCCTTCCCCCCCATTCATATGTTGAAATTCTAACCTCTAATGTGATGGAGAAGAGGACTTTGGGAAGTAATTAGCTCATGAGAATGGAGCCCTCATGAAATGGAATTAGTGTCCTTATAAAAGAGACTACAGAGTGTTCCCTTTCCCCCTTTACCAAGTGGGGGCACAGTGAGAAGGCTGTCTATGAACCAGGAAGTGAGCTCTAACCAGACACTGAATCTGCTGGCACCTTGATTTTGGACTTCCCAGCCTCCAGAACTGTGAGAAAAATATTTGTGTTGTTCATATTTTTGTTATAGCAGTCTGAATGGACTGAGACAGGTGTCCAGTCTGCCCTGAGGTGTCCTTCTGACAGCCATTTTCTTAATGTTGGAGTTTTGCATTATTTCCGCTAAGGGTGGTTGTTTTTGAAAGGTTTGGAGTGGGCTGGGGTCGCGCATCTGTGACATGAGGCCAGTATCAAAAGAGATTTTATTTCAAGCACTTGGGTGCAGGTGGGCTGAGTCCGACAAAAAGGAGTCAGCGGCGACTGAAGGAAGAGAAAGGTTTTTATTAATCCTTGCTGGCTACAAGCTGTTCTGCTGACGTAAGGGTCCGGTCTGTCCTTGGTTCCTCCCTTGCCAGGTGTCTAGTCCTTATCTAGGCTATGCGGTGGTCAAGGCTACAAGTTTTCTGCAAGGTATCTGCTAAGCACAATAAGTTTTCTCTGCTCCGTTTTATTCTCTTTAACCCTTTCAGTTTTAACTTGCCATCACTCTTCTTCCGCATAAATTTTTTAACTTTGGTTACTTTGTTTTTTTAATTTTAAAAACGTTTAAATTACAGCTTAAATTCAATATTATTTTGTGTTAGTTTCAGGTGTACAGCATAGTTGTTAGATAATCGTATACTTTACAAAGTGTCCTCCCTGATTTTTTCAGTACCCACCTGGCACCATACATAATTATTACAATATTATTGACTACATTTCCTATGCTGTACTTTACATCCTCATGACTATTTTGTAACTACCAATTTGTATTTCAAAATCCCTTCACTTTTTCCACCCAGTCTCCCCCCATCTCTCCTTCCCTCTGGCAACCATCAGTCTGTTCTCTATATCTATGAGTCTGTCTCTGTTTTGTTTGTTTGTTTATATTGTTATATTCCTTTTTAGAATAAAATCTTAGAAGTTAGATCAAAGTATATGATTTTTGTTTTATGAGACTATCTTAAAAATATTTTATGACTCTTTTAATGCTCATGATTTTATAAAGTCAAATTGATTTTCAAAAGGCTATACTAATTGATACTTTCACTAGAAATATGTATAAAAAGTGCCTCTTACATAACTGTCTTGCCAGCACTAATCATTTTTTGTTTGACATTTGTGCCTATTTGATAAGCAAAAATGATATTTAATCGCTCTTTTAATTTGCATTTTTTATTATCCATGAAGTAGAATGTTTTTCAATTGAGGATTGAATTTTTAATATTTCAGTGGAATTTTGTAAGTGGGCAGACAGTATGATCATATTTATTTTTTTATAACTGCAATTCAGGTGAGAGTGTTAACAGTGAATGGCTGGAAGGGCCAGATGTCAGGACCACCAGAGAGGAGACTGTGGTGATGGGATGAGACCCTGCACTGGCAGGGGAAGCAGATCTGACAGCATTCTATTTCCACCTCCAATCTCCTTTCCGGCTTCCTGATTCCCTGTTATGTTTTCCACTTTGAAAAATCAGCATAGCAATAATACATCGACCCAATTAATGTCATGATGTTCCTAATCTATTAACATTTTGGGAAGATTTTTATAATTCTTCTGAGAGATCCATTGCTACACTTCCCATCTAAAGAATCAACAATTTGGAATACAATCTGGCTGCAAGATGGTGAATTTTGTTTTCCTATGAGCCTTACACAGGGAAGTGTATAAATGCATTCTACGGGTCCAAATACGCTGAAGAAATACACTGATTTGCTACTGGCTTTTGCTAGCATTGGTTAGTTTCCTGGCTTTTATCTTAAAGTCCTCATATGTTACAGTTTAAAATAGAGAAATGAACTATACACAGTCAGGTTTTAGCCAAAGCAAACCCTGATAAAAACGACCGGCCCTCTGTAATTCTCAGCTGAATTGTAATTCATTGTTCGCTGTAGACTTCAGATAAAAGGATTCATGTGGAATGGTAGATAGGGCGGTTTTAATTTGGATCAACTAGACTTAGTACTGTATTTTACACCAGTCATGCTGTGAGGCAGGTCCTTTGTTTTCAGCAATTATCAAACTAAGCCTAATTAAACTTGCCTTGCTTTGATGTACTATAATGTTTTCCGTAATTTTATATTCTGAACCATTTTCATAAGTTCTTGTTTGAAATCAAGGATAGACTGTGGATTCATTTTGTATCTGTAATACCATGGTTTAGTATGTATCTAATCAAGTTTTAAGATGCTTACCTTTGGTTATAATTCAACATTCTTCTTCTTCTTGTGTTTTTGTAATATGGACCCATGAAATTGTTTTTAAATACAATATGCCAATATAACAAATATAAAAGATATATGTGGAAGGAAAGCACAAAGACTTTCAATCCTACAAATTAAATATACATATTAAACTATAGAACACACTCTTCTATTAATTGATTCCCTTTTTGTTGAGTTATTCCTTAAGGCAACCTTTTTTAAAAAAAGCTCATTTGGTCCAATCGACTCTGTGTATATTTCTTTAGTGTAGCTGCGTTAAAGGTTCTTGTTGTCTGTTTTTGTATTTACAAGTTGTTAATTTCCCACTTAATGGAGCATCCATTAGATCTCTCTTACTTTATGGGTGCTAGCATAGAAGATGTGTTTTTTAAAGAGCATTTTTCTTCATCTAATAGAAATAATTTAAAAACACATTTATGTTATTCAGCTGGTACCCTACTAGGAGTTCTTGTTAGCCAATTCCCTTTACTGCCTTTAAAAATGGACTTAACTGTTTATTTTAGCATAATTTCCTGTGGCTTTTAGCCTATCAGTTGGAATGGATAAAGGATACAAAACCAGATCCATTATGTTGCACGGATTCCCTTTTTAGCCCAACGTGAAGGGAACTTTGCTATGAATACCCTTTTAAGCATTTTTGAACAAAGTAATGCCTCTCTTTTTGAGACTTGTCATGAAGAAGTATTATTCTTGTCTGTTTCTATAAAAATTAGGAGCTAAATTATTGTCAATATTAGAAAAGATTGTATTGCTGAGTACACTTAGATCATATTTTTTAAAAATTTGGAGTTAAAATATAATACATAGTGAAAAGTACAGATATTGTTTAGTGCACAGATCAATGAATTTTAACAAACTGAACACACCTGTTTAACCAATACTCAGACCTGGAAAGAAAATATCGCCAGTACTCCAGAACCACACCCCCACCCCCATGCTCCTAACCAGTCACTGCTTCCCCCAACTCACCTCCAGAGTAACCACTTTCCTGACTTCTAAAAACACTAGAGGTCGTGCACCAGTGGGGTCCCTCAGCCTGGCCTGTGGGATCGGGTCGAAACCAGCTCTCTGACATACCCCCAAGGGGTCCCAGATTGTGAGAGGGCACAAGCCAGGCTGAGGGCCCCCCCCTCCCGCCCCCCATGCATGATTGGGGCTGGGGAGGGACCTCTGGAAGGCTCCAGGGCATGTCTGGCCTGTCTCGTTCAGTCCTGATCAGCCGGACCCCAGCAGCAAGTTAACCTACCAGTTGGAGTGTCTACCCCCTGGTAGTCAGTGCACATCATAGCGACTGGCTGACCAGTTGACTGCCTGCCCCCTGGTGGTCAGTGCACATCATAGCAGGTGGTTGAGCGGCCTTAGCATATCATTAGCATATTACGGTTTGATTGGTTGAATGGACGACTGGACTACCGGACACTTAGCATATTAGGCTTTTATTATATAGGATAGCTTAGTTCTGCCTGCTTTTGTGTGTTATATACATTTAATTGTACAGTATGCACCCTTCAGTGTCTGGTTTCTTTCAACGTTATGTGTGTGAAGTTCATCTGAATTATTGGATGCAGTTGTAGATGTTAATTCTCATTATTTTGTAGTTTTCCATTGTATGACAGTGTAGTATAACAATTTACTTATCCATTTTACTGTTGAAGGGAAGTTTTACGTGGAGGTGGTAGAGGATGGGATTAGAAGGTGCTGAAGGAGGGGTCAAGTCACTTTATATTTAACTAGAGGCCCGGTGCACAAAAATGTGTGCACTCGAGGGGGGGAGAGGGGGTCTCTCAGCCCGGCCTGTGCCCTCTCGCAGTCTGGGACCCCTCAGGAGATAATGACCTGCTGGCTTAGGCCTGCTCCCGGGTGGCAGAGGGCAGGCCCAATCCCTAGGTGCAGCCCCTGGTCAGGTTCAGAGCAGGGCCGATTAGGGAGTTGGGGCGCTGCCCCCTGTCATGCACAGAGCAGGGCAGATCGGGAGGTTGCGATGCCACCCCTAGTCACGCTCAGGGTAGGGCTGATTGGGGGGTTGGGGCACCGCCCCCTGTCACACTCAAGGCAGGGTCGATAGGGAGGTTGCGGCGCCACTCCCTGTCACGCACAGAGCAGGGCCCATCATGGGGGTTGGGGCTCTGTACCCTGTCACACACAGAGCAGGGCCGATCAGGGGGTTGAGCTCCCCCCTGTCACACACAGAGCAGGGCCCATCAGGGGTTTGGGGAGCTCCCCCCTGTCACGTACAGAGCAGGGCGCATCAGGAGGTTGGGGAGCTCCCCCCTGTCATGCACAGAGCAGGGACGATCAGGGGGTTGAGGAGCTCCCCCCTGTCACTCACAGAGCAGGGCCGATAGGGGAGTTGGGGCACCGCCCCCTGTCACACACAGAGCGGGGCAGATCAGGGGGTTGGGGCGCTGCAACTGTCACACTCAGGGCAGGGCCAATGGGGGGGGGGGTTGGAGCGCTGCACCCTGTCACACACAGAGCCGCAGGGCGATCAGGGGGTTGGGGAGCTCCCCCCTGTCACGCACAGAGCAGGGCTGATCAGGGGGTTGAGGAGCTCCCCCCTGTCACGAACAGAGCAGGGCGGATAGGGAGGTTGTGGCCTCGCCCCCTGTCACACACAGAGCCGCAGGGCGATCAGGGGGTTTGGTCACTGCCCCCTGTCATGCTGATCCCGGTGCTGGCAGGCCTCGCTGCTCCGCTGATCCCGGTGCTGGGAGGCATATTAGCCTTTTACTATATAGGATAGAAACCTGGTGCACGGGCGGGGGCCAGCTGGTTTGCCCTGAAGGGTGTCCTGGATCAGGGTGGGGGTCCCGCTTGGGTGCTTGGCCAGCCTGGGTGAGGGGATGATGGCTGTTTGCAGCTGGTCACACACCCTTCAGGGTGGGGGTCCCCACTGGGGTGCCTGGCCAGTCTGGGTGAGGGGCTGAGGGCTGTTTTCAGGCTGGCAGGTGACTGAAGCTCCCAACCGCTCCTTTTTTTCTTTTTCTTTTTATTCTGGGCCAGCTTTAGCTCTGAAGCTTGGCTCCAGCTCTTAGGCCTCCACTGCTGAAAGCAGGTTTCTGGCCTTTGTTTGCCTTCTGTATTTGAAACAGTGTTGCGGTCCTGCTGGCCAAAGCCCGGGGTTTTGCTTAGCTTCTATATTTGTTACAATGTTGCTTAGAGTGCAGCTGAGAGGCCAGCAAGGCAGGCGGGGAAGCTTGGCTTCCTCCTTCCTCCGTCACTGAAGCAAGCAAGCCTCCCTGTTCGCGTCAGCTGCCTGGCTGCCGGCTGCCATCTTGGCTGGCAGTTAATTTGCATATTGCCCTGATTAGCCAATGGGAAGGATAGCGGTTGTACGCTAATTACCATGTTTCTCTTTTATTAGATAGGATATCCTTCACCGGTACTCTATTAGCAGGAATTTTAAGCAAGCTAAATAGACTTGGTTCCACCTTCTAAGTCTAAGTGCTGGTTCAGTCTGGATAGCAAGTACCTTGAGGACAGGGACTAGTTTTTCTTATTTTCCTCTTCCCCACTAACTCAGAGTCTCTTACAAAGGCACTTAAGTGAATGTTGATAGGATTCAAAATAGCTTGCCCACATGGAGAAACAATAAAATGCAATTAGAGGATGTAAACCTTGAGATCTGAGAAAAATAGTGCAGGGCCTTCCAAAAGAAGAGATGGCTAAAGGATAGAGAAAGAGAAAGAAGATATAACATAAAACAATACTTACTTATCTTGCTACCATGTAAACGAGCCAAATGAAATAGAGTTTTTAGGGCACTACTAAATCCTCTGATAAAAGTTTAAAAAAACACAGGGCTTTGGTTTGCTATTTTCTTTTTTGCTATCCCTTGACATCCTATCTTTGATCATTTTAAATGCATTTTGTTCTATTTGCATGATTTTTTTCGATCCCCAAAGCAGCAACTGAACTGTATAAAGTTGACATTTATCACAACCATGTAAATGTTTAGTATTTCAGCCAATTTTGTTTTCTGTTTTTTTGTTTGTTGGTTTGTATCAGGCTTCATTCACTGTGGATTCTACAAATTCTAGTTGTTGTTTGTAGAACACATTATAATATCTATTATTTTTCATTTCTTTTATTGACTTGACTAAAGTTGCTTCACAGTCTTCTATCCAGCAGTCTGGTGGGGTAGAGCTGCCATAGGCAATTTTTTGGGGTCTTACCTTGTTACACATGTTTTATTTTTTATTGTTATTAACTATACAATAACATAAGGTTTACCATCTTAATCATTTTTAAGTGTACAGTTCAGTGGCATTAAGTACATTCACATTGTTGTGCAACCATTACCACCATCCATCTCCAGAAACTTTTCATCATTTCAAACTGAAATTTTGTACCCATAAAATAACAACTCTCCATTCTCTCCTTCCCTCAGCCCCTGGCAACCTTTCTACTTTCTATCTCTATGAATTTGACTATTCTAGGTATTTCATATAAGTGGAATCATACGATATTTGTCCTTTTGTGTCTGGCTTATTTCACTTAGCATAATGCCTTCAAGGCTCACCTTTGTTATAGCACATGTCAGCAGAGGCCAATTTTTAAAGGGCCCTAATATACTCCTGGGAAGGAACTCTTTCTAAAGGAAGTCTGAACACAGGGGAATGTCTTCATTGCAAGTTCTGTGGCACAGTAAATCCTCTAACATTGTAGGACCAATGGTGGGAGATGGGGCTGGCATTTCGTGAGCATCAGGAGACAGTACATGTGGTATTGACATTCATGCTCTCTTCGTGGGCCCCAGAGGATAGAGGAAGTGTTGGGGTCCAATCCCAGCAGGTCCAGGGACCCCCAAAGGTGTGGACGGAGTCGGCAAAGAAGGAATGACACGGAGGCAGCATCCAGTTGATCAACAGCCTAGCCAGGATCTCTAGCCAGGAACTCCAGCCAAGTTCTGTTGTTTATTGTCTTGTTACATCTGTATTTATACCAGTTGATTTTAATCCTGTAAATTTCTATTGCAAAGGTTAGGGCATTTCTTATCTCCATTCCAGGGAGTAAAGATTATGTAGTTTAAGCGTGATTGTTTGTAGTTAAAGTGATTACCTGCCTGGCACTTAGTTAAGGGGTTTTATCCCCTCCCTAACTTCAGGGAAAAATCCCTACCTGGGGAAACAACATTTCTCAGAGAGGTGACCTTGGTTAAAACACATAGCACTAAGGGGAGCAAACATATTAAGAACAGTATGCCATATACGCCAGGTCCCTTGAAACATATGCTATGCAAATGTTTCTTTCCTGCAGCGATTGTGTCAAGCAGCAAGGATGGACCGGCTTCCGGCAAGGAAGTAGGGAGATATTAACTTCAGGTGGGATTGTAAGTAGTGAGGGCTGGGTAGCAGATATACTAGTAGATCAGAAAAGCATGAAAAATGGTAGATACCTCATTGGTACTGGGAGAATTGGCATATATGAGAAATCTTTTGGAAATTCCTAGTAATGACAGAGGAAGTTTGAGAGGCATTGGAGATTTTATAATAGAGGGTGAAAGAAAGAGGCAAAAATAATATTACTGTGAATGTGATCACTGATTATTCCCAGGCTGACTTAACTTGAGAAAACAGATGTCATCAGAGCCATGTGTGACTCAAGAAACTGAAAGAACAAAATCGTGCATAATGAATGACTATGACCCTTGGCATACAGGGCTCTCCTCTCCCTTTACTAACAAAATAGTTTCATTAGTAAGTGGCTGACCATCTCCATCACACGTGCGGGGTATAGAAATACTGGATGAGTCTATTCATACTTCTTTTCATGGCCAAAAAGAAATTTACTGCTTCCCTCAAAAATTTGAGACCAGCAGCATTTTGAGTCAATATAAGAAGTCTATGATAATCTTGAAAGACTTCTAGGATGAGATTGCAAAATACTTGGGGACACTTGACCAGGATTTTGGTGTAACTTCGCAAAAACACTTGAAGTCCATTAAGGATTATGCTGAGCCATGTCTACCATGTTAACCTTTATATATGGTCTTTTGGCTAGAAAGTCTGTTTCAGAGCACATAGTTTCTATCCTATGACTTCATTAGAACTATTACCATCCATGCTGTACTGGTATGTAATGTAAACAAGAAAATGGGGAACTGTTCTCAGGAATGATGGTGTGATTGTTTCATACAATGCAATGTATAAGTAGTCATGTTAAAGTCACCAATATATTATATTTCCCCATTAATCCTTCAGGTCCAATTGGCCTGAAAAGCAAAGTGACCTATGGAGGTGACATATTGTATGTTAGAGTATTCAGTAGTAGATGACTCAAGCCACTCATATTTGTATTACTGTAGACAAACATGTAGATCTAAGTCCTAAGCAAATATTTCATCATTGCATGTGTAACCCACACATGAAAGAGTAAAGTAGTTAAAGCCTATGGGCAGCAGGTGGCTGCTTTGAACTCTAGCTGAAGTCATGGAAGGGGTGGGATGGTGAGTGAATTTCATAATGGGAGACAAGGCATCGACATGGGAAAAATGGCTGCTGCATGATGGGGAAGCCTTTCAGGCTGCACTCAGAATTAAAGGCCATTACACTCTCTGAAGATGCTCAGAGATTGCAGAGTGAGGGCCAGTAATAGAGTCCTTTGCTGTTGGAAGGGAATTACTTCCATAGCATCTCCTACATCTCTTGGTTTCATGAAAGGCAAAAGGGGACAAAAATCACTAGAGCAATAAAAATGCTCTTAATGTTTTTGAGGCACAAAGCAGGTAGAGTGAATTTTGAGCAGTTTCAGATAGCAACTGGGAGCATTTTTAGACCAGAAAGCAAATGAACTGTTGTAGGACCTGCAGGAAAAGCAGGCAATGAGGTATCTGTTTACTCAGCTACCCAAGCCAGACCCAGAGAAGTAATCCTCGATACCTTCAATTTCCTCCCTCCCTCCTTCCCTCCCTCCCTCCTTCCTTCCATCATTTATATATTGTGGTAGAAAACACATAACATGAGATCTACCCTCTTAATGAAATTTTAAGAGTGCAGTACAGAACTGTTAGCCATAAACACAGTGTTTAAAACAGATCTCTAGAACTTTTTCATCTTGCATGACTGAATTTCTACATCCACTGAACATCAATTCTCCATTTCCCCCTCCCTACAGCCCCTAACAACCATCATCTACTTCCTGTTTTCTGGTTGCTCTTTCTTGTCCTTTGGGCTCCATTTCATCCCAAGGGTCCCTGTTTGTCCTCTTCTCACTAAACACTCTTCCCAGGGTGACTTCATCATAGTATCATTTCTAATAGCAAAAGCCATGATTTTGGCCCTAACTGGTTTGGCTCAGTGGATAGAGCGTCAGTCTGTGGACTGAAAGGTCCCAGGTTCGATTCCGGTCAAGGGCATGTACCTTGGTTGTGGGCACATCCTCAGTAGGAGATGTGCAGGAGGCAGCTGATGGATGTTTCTCTCTCATTGATGTTTCTAACTCTCTATCTCTCTCCCTTCCTCTCTGTAAAAAAACAATGAAATATATTTTTAAAAAGCCATGATTTTGAAATAACTCAAGGGTTCAACAGTAAAGGATTGGATAAATATGGGTTATTTTTTAACTGGATCACTATGCATCATTTGCTAAAAGAGGCATTGTACGAGTACATCTATTGACATAGAGAGATGTTCATGGTATTGCTTAGTTAATAAACCATGTTATAATACTGCGTGTATAATGTGATCCATTTGTGTAAAAAACAAATATACAGTGATACTTAAATATCACCAAAAATATTAACAGTTTTTATCTCTGGGTGGTGGGATCATGTGTGATTTAAGTATTATTTTTGCTTGTCAGCAATTTCTAGTTTTTCTACAAGGAACATAAATCTCTGTGTAATGAAAAAGAAATATATGTTGTATGAAAAAAATTCTCTTAGGATATGAATCCCAGTCAGCCAGTTGACTGTGTAAAACTCTGCAATAAATATTTAACCAATCATTTCAGATGCAGAGTCAGCTCTGCTCAGGGAAGGAGGCCACACTTGCTTACCAGTCCTTCTTAAAGAGAGATTTTTCTTCTTTTAGAAAAGCCAACTTCTTTTTTTTCTGGAAATTTGTGCTATAAAACAATAATAAACAGATAAGTAATGATCAGGCCTTGAATACGGCATTATTTTATTGTTGCAACTATTGGAAGGGCTAACTTTACTGCAACATATGGGAATGCATTCAACTCATGGGGATGCAGAAGACACCAAAGTGCTCACACTGAACTGTTTGTCCTACCTCTGGACTTATGAAACAGGTACCAGAACTTAACATGTAGATGAGTGTTATTGAAGCTATATGTTCAATGATGTTATATTTGGGGAAGTCTTTTTTTTAATCAATAATAATGGCTATCACTTGTGGCTATTATCCAGTGTGGCTCAGTAGTTGAGTGTCCACCCATGAACCAGGAGGTCACAGTTTGATTCCCAGTCAGGGCACATGCCGGGGTTGTGGGCTTGATCCCTAGTAGGGGTTGTGCAGAAGGCAGCCGATCCATGATTCTCTCTAATCATTGATGTTTCTATCCCTTTCTCCCCCTCCCTTCCTCTCTCTGAAATCAATAATAAAAAAAATATTTTAAAAAAATGGCTACCACTTGGTAAGCACTAATTCTACGTGACTGCTCTATATGCATTATCTCATTTTAACCGCCCTATGAGATAGGTGATGATCTGATTTTACAGAGAAGGAGACAGGCTTGAAGAGGTCAGGCCACTTGCTCAAGGTCAGCTAGTGGGTGGGAAAGCAAATTTCAGACCCTTTCTGCCAGTCTCCAAATCCAGCATGGGAATTGTCCATTCTATGTCCAGGTCCACACTGAAAATCTATCCTGTACCTTTATAGCAAGCCATGTTTTTGACCTAAAACATTAGTGTCCCGTTCAACCACCTGCTTTATTTTCCACATTTTGCTCAGAAAGACTTCAGAGTTGAAGTTTGCCACCAGAGGTAATACTTAAAAGAATGTCCCTCAGATTAGGAAGACCCACGTCTTCTAAGAAGTGTTTCCCAAAATGAAACAAGCAAGTCGTCAGAACTGTTATGCCACCTTCCCAGGGATGGCTGTGAAGAACATTGCCCATTGGAATAAGTAGTGCCCAGTCTTCTTGTGAAAAACAATTTTGTTGTCTTCTTTAAAACTCTATCACTTGCAGGGGTGGGGAACCTTCTTCTGCCAAGGGCCATTTGGATATTCATAACATCATTCATGGGCCACACAGAATTATCCACTTAAAATATGTTGCTATTGAATTTTGAGCCCCACCTCCGGTTGCCTTGGCAAGACCAGACCAAATGATATGGATGTTCCCTACCCGTGAAGAGCGTCTGAATGGAGTTCTTTAAAAATTCTTCGTTTTGAGTCAGAGACATTAGGCTCTGTCCATTAGCAGCTGTGTGATCTTAGGCTTGTCACTTAACTTTTTGAGTCTCAATTTTACCATCTTAGAAATAGGTCATATACCAACTTCATTAAGTTCTTTTGAGGATTCATGATTGGGCACTCAGTCTCCATTTTGTTGCCTATAAAGTCATTCTTCACAGAGTATGAGTTCTGAGAGTTCCTCGTACTGCAAAGCAGTTTTGATCTTTAGACGGCTGATTAACATACAGAGATGGTATCTTTTGATGCAAGTTTTACAAGTATATATGAAATGAGGTGCCAAGTTAACAGTCCAGGAAAACAGTAGGTTTTTGTTTTCCCCTCATGTAATAAACAGTGAAGAAATGAGTCAGGTCAGCTTTCCAGCCTTGCTTTGAGTGTGGTGTGCCTATAAAACACACAGCATACAAGCAAAATCTTTGAGACACCATGTTGCTCTGATGGAGGAAAGGAATGCTAAGGATTATCCAGAAATTTTCTTGAACCTGTAACTAAACTCTAAAATAGGCAGGTCTGTTAAGTTTAGCACTCGCACAGGAATCCTATTATGTGCCAGGCACTGGGTATTGAGGGTTCAGAAATAAGTAAGACCACCTTCCTGCCAAGGTCTTCAGAAGCACAAGCAGATCACTTGAGTAAGTCGGTGGCCGAGCCAGAGTGGAAGTTTGCCCAGGGTGCTCTGGGAACCCAGAGGTAAGACGTTCAGCTGATTCCCACTTGGAAGAGTGGGGCTGACAAAAATCGATCTTTTCCACAGCTATACAAACCCTAGTGATGGTCCCAAGTGGGCTTGAGGACTATAACACAGACTTAAGACAGGGGAAAAAAGACTCCCAATTTTTCCAGAAAATTAGCTTCATTTCCTACCTCCCATTTGTATGTCAACAGAGTTACTTAGCCAATACAGGGCTAGGGCACAGTTCTGGAAATCTTATGAGTAGAATCAGTGCTTCACTTCTTCCTGCCCAGCACCTGCTCTGAGACAGACACTGAAGGGGGAAAGTGAGCAAGGCGTTGCCTGTCTTCCAGAATCTGACAGTATAGTGGAGTGGGTTAGTTCCCTAGGACCGCCGTAACAAAATTACCATAAACTGGATGGTTTAAAATAACAGAAATTTTCTCTCTCACAGTTCTGGAAGTTAGAAGTCCAAAGTCAAGGTCTCAGCAGGGCCATGCTTCTTCTGAGATTCTGGGTAGAATTCTTCTTGTCCCTTCTTAGCTTCTAGTGGTGGCCAGTGATCTTTGGCATTCCTTGGTGTACAGCTGCATAACACCAATCTGCTTTTATGCTTCTTCTCTGTGTCTTCACATCATCTTCCTATGAGGACACTAGTCATATTGGATCAAGGGCCCACTCTATTCTAATATGACCTCATCTTAACTAATTATATCTGCAAAAACTCTCTTTCCAAAGAAGGTCACAGTCCAAGGTACTGGGGGTCAGGACCTCAACATATCTTTTTGGGGAATGCAATTGAACTCGTAATAGGAAGATAAGGCAAATGCACCAAGGTGAGGGCATGTCAGCACTTCTCTAAGCCCTCCCTCCCATTTCCATCTTTGTGTACTATTGCTCATTAACAAATAGATGGCCAGATATTTCTCTAGCAAAGTGGGTTTATTTGGAAGCAACAAGAATTGCAATTCGAGACATGTGGTCTAACTTGCAGTGGTCACCAACCGGTGGTCCACGGACAACTGGTGGTCCATGAGGTCCGAAAGGTTGGTGACTGCAGATTTAGGGAAACCTTTGGAGCAGTGGTCAGCGGATCACTGGTGGTCCATGAGGTCTGAAAGGTTTGCAACCACTGGAATGGGAACCGAACTAAACGCCAGAGAAATAAGGAGAGGAAGCTCTTTTATGGACTTGGGAAGAGCTGTTGTAAAGGAAGAGTCCATTGGAGGAAACTAAAAGTTTGTAGTGACTTTTCATTGAGTTATAGCAGCCTCCCATTGGTTGGGCTGTTACTGGGCAAGGAGGAATCATTTCTTCCTCCTTTGGAGGTAGTAAAGTAGTGTCACTTCCCGTGAGGTGCAGGGAACAGTCATTTCCTGTTGGGTTTCTTAGTGTGTCAGGTGTGAGAGTTCTCTCTTCTAACCTCCCAACTCCATTTTAAATGAGGTGGCTATCAATCAATAAATCCACAAACAACAAGTGTTGGTGAGGATGTGGAGAATAGGGAACCCTCGTGAGCTGTTGGCAGATTGGTGCAGCTACTATAAAAAACAGTATGGAGGGTCCTCAAAATATTAGAAATGGATCTGCCTTATGACCCAGCGATTCCACTTCTGGGAATATGTCCAAAGAAACCCAAAACACTACTTCACAGGAATATATGCAACCCTATGTTCATTGCAGCATTATTTACAATAGTGAAGATATGGAAGCAGTGCAAGTGTCCATCGATGGACAAATGGATAAAAAGATGTGGTACGTTTACACGATGGAATATTACTTGCCATAAAAATAATGAAATCTTAACCATTTGCGATAGTATGGATGGATCTAGAGAGTATTATGCTGAGTGAAATAAAATCAGATAGAGAAAGACAAATACCATATGATTTCATATGTATGAAATCATTTTGTGTGAAATCTAAAGAATGAAATAAATGAACAAACAATATTGAAACAGACTTACAGTTGCAGAGAACAAACTGAAGGTTGACAGCAGATAGGGGCTTGGGGATGGTGAAAAATGAAAGGATTGAGAAGTTACAAATTGGTAGTTACAAAACAGTCACAGGAATGTAAAGTACAGCATAGGGAAAATAGTCTATAACATTGTAATAACTATGCATGGTGTTAGGTGAGCGCTGGAAACATCAAGGGAGATCACTTTGTAAAGTACATGATTGTCTAACTACTATGCTATACACCCAAAACCAATACAAAATAACATTGAATGTAAACCGTAATTGAGAAAAAAATAGAAATTGGAAAAAAATGAAGTTTCCATTTATTAATTTTCACAGCCCCTTTTGCAGCTTCTGTGTGCACACAGGTGCTCTGCCTATACTTGCTGAGTTCCTGCTTGGGAGTTCATTTATTACCTATTCCAGACATAAATGAAAAGTAAAACATACATGGAAGTAAAACCTCTGACTCAGTGTGCATCCTCTTAAAGTAATCTAAAGCATCCACAAGCAGGCAGGAACATCCTTTATTTTCATTTGGGAGATTTGCCATTATTTCTGAAATTATCCTTGGATGATTGGAAAAACCTGAATTTCTACCTGACATAAGCCTACTGGGATGGTTAGAGTTGGGTGGGGCAGGATGGTCTCCATCCATGCCTGCTCCTCTTTAAAGAGGCTGTGAGTTGCAGCTTTGGTGGTCTGGAAACCAGGCATGGATGGAGGGAGCACGAGCTACGGCTCTAGAACCCAGCGTCATCTGGCTTGGGCTTGGGCTTTCTGGGCATCCCTCTCCCTCTGAAACCTCCCTAGTTCAAGGTCATGCTCTCTGTGTGAGCCCGAGAGCAAACTCTCACCATCTCTAGATTCTGACTCCACAGTGTCTTTCTGGAGTTGCTCTTTCCCACCCTGTGCTACAGAAACTGGGTAACTGCTCTCAGTTTCTAGGGAAGCTGCCCACACAGCTGAAGGAAAGAACAGCTGCTTATGGACATCTTAGGTAAGAGAGGTGCAGAAAGAACGTCTGTTTCTAGGACCAGGAGATCACACCATGTGAGAGCCACATCCTGTACCTTATATGAGGAAAGGTTTTCAACATTGATGCTGACTATAGTTGTGATACAGTAAGGAGATCACAATTTTAAAAACGTGTACTGACTGGAAAAAGAATCCTACTCGTGGCCATTTATGTTATTGTTCCAGTTATAACAAAACATCCAGACAGCACAATATTTATGTATTGTGTTTTGAGTTAACATAACTTATATTTAACTTTTTTCTATATATACCCAGTTTTCTATTGTTTTTCCCCTAGGTTCATTTAAGTATAATTTACATACAATAACATTCTCCCAAGATAATAGAGTATTTTTATCACCCAAAATGTTCCCCTTTCCCCTTTGCAGTCAAGCCCCTTTCTCAATCCCTGGCCGAAGGCAACCATAATCTGCTTTCTGTCACAATAGTTTGCCTTTTCCAGAATGTCATATAATTAATATCATAAAATATTTAGTCTGTCTGTGTCTCAGTTTATTTAGTTGGAAGTTTTGAGACTCATCCATGTTGTATGATTTAATATTTGGCTCATTTTTTATTGCTAAGTAGTAGTCCATTTTATGGATTTATCACAATGTATTTAATCATCAGTTGATAAATATTTGGGTTGTTTCCAGTTGGGGGTTACCATGTGTAATGCAGCTATATACATTCAAGTACAAGTCATTGTGTGGGTAAATGTTTTCACTGGTGTTGGGTAAATACAGGGCTGACTTCACAGGTATGCAACACGTGCAGTTGCACTGGGCCCTGCACTTAGATGGGCCCAGGCTTAGTTTAAGGTTCTGTTCTGCCTTCTTGAGCAGTGGTACCATTTTACATCCCCACCAGCAAAGTATGAGAGTTCTAGCTGCTCTGCATCTTCATTCGTTTCTGTTGCTTTCTACAATAGTTATTTCTCAAACCTTTACAACTAGAGGAGAGATTAGTATGTTGTGAAGGTCTTAATGCTTATTCATGTACAGCCCCCACCCCTACCCCCACCATGTCTCCTTTGCACTTTGTCTTCCATGAGTTAATAAGAGGCTAAGTAAACTGAGGGGATAGGGATAGTAGAATTCATGAAATCATACACACATGGTCCTCTCTTTGTGCTCAAGCTGACATTATCACATTGTTTAATATCCACAGTTGTACATTGGGAATGTAGGTGTTGGAATGTTTTCCAAGCAAATAGACTGAAGGAATCAAACTAGTTTCTATCAGTGACCAACAACAACTCTGGAAAAGCTATTTGACTTATCAGAATAATGTGTGTTTGCTATATGGCTGGTTGTCTTTTAATTTCATAAATAGAGAGTTAAAAAGATAGCCTACTTTCAGATATAAAAGTACAACATAGGGAATATAGTCAATAATATTGTAATAACTATGTACGGAGCCAAGTGAGTACTGGAATTATTAGGGGGAGCACTTTCGTAAAGTCTATTATTGTCTAAACACTATGTGGTAAACCTGAAACTAATCTACACTAATAAAAGAGAAAGATGCAAATTTACCACCACTCCGTCACTCCACCACTCCACTACACCTACAAGCCACGCCCACCAATCAATCAGGAGCAAGTATGCAAATTAACTAAGATGGCGGCGGCCATGGAGGAAGCCAAGCTTCCCGCCTGCCCTGGCCAGCCCTCGGCTCTGCTCAAGGCTACAAAGTTTCAATTATAGAAGATAAATAAATCCCAGGGAAAAAAAAAGAAAAAAAAAGGAGAGGCTGGGAGCTTGGGTCGCTGGGGGGTGTGGCTAGCCTGAAAATGGCCACCAGCCCCTCACCCAGGCTGGCCACACCCCCATGGGGTGAGGTTCTCTATGGGGAGGCTTGGCCAGCCTGCAAACAGCCATCAGCCCTTCACCCAGGTTGGCCAGGCACCCCAGTGGGGACTCCCACCCTGAAGGAGCTGTGGCCAGCCTGCAAACAGCCATCAGCCCCTCACCCAGGCTGGCCAGGCACCCCAGTGGGGACCTCTACCCTGAAGGGGGTGTGGCCAGCCTGAAAACAGCCCTCAAACCCTCACCCAGGCTGGCCAGGCACCCCAGCATGACCCCCACCCAGATCTGGGACATCCTTCAGGGCAAACCAGCCGAACCTCACCCATGCACCAGGCCTCTATCCTATCTAATAAAAGAGAAAAATGGTAATTGGCGTACGACGATACCCTTTTCATTGGCTAATCAGGGCTATATGCAAATTAACTGTCAGCCAAGATGGCAGTTAACTGCCAACATAGGCCAATGCTGGGAGGCGAAAGGGGAAGGAGGGAAGAAGCTGCCTGCCGCTGACTGCAATCGGAAACCCAGGCGGCAGCCAAGAGCCAGAGAACCGAGCTGCCTTTGCTCGGAGAAGCCAGGCCTCCTTTGCCGGCTTCTGTGATAAGAGAACCTGGCCGCCTTTGCGGGCCCTGGGCCAGTAATGGGAGAAGCTGGGTGGGGCAGGGAAGAGGCGGATGTCTGCCTGGCTTCTCAGATCACTGATCACCAGTGATGGGAGAACACCCAGAGGCAGGGCCAGAGGCCAGGCTGCATAGCTGCCTGGGGACACCATCTGGACCCCAGGGGCGATGCAGCCAGGCCCCAGAAGGAGACCCAGAAGGTGACCCAGGCGCTGGGGCTGCGTTGCCGCTGGGGCATGCGATCCGGTCCCCCGGGGGCGACGCAGCCAGGCCCCAGAAGGAGACCCAGGCGCCGGGGCTGTTTTTGCCACTGGGGCACGCAATCCGGTGCCCAGGCTGAGGAGACCCAGGGCCCGGGGCTGCGTCACAGCTGGGGCACGCCATCCGGTCCGGGGGCAATACAGCCAGGCCCCAGAAGGAGACCCAGGCACCAGGGCTGTATCGCTGCTGGGGCACGCGATCCACTACCTGGCTGAGGAGACCCAGAAGGAGACCCAGGGGCCTCGCAAGAGGAGAGTCTCCATGGTCAGATGGCGTGGTGTCGGGACAGGAATAAAGACCCGAGGTGACTCAGATGCCTGGCCACAGGGTTAGACCAGCCAGCAGGGCCTTTCAGTTGGGACTGGGGTGGGGGTGGGTCGAGGGAGGCAAGCCGGAAATAGAGAACTACAACTCCCAGGAGGCTTAGCGGCCAGGGCCTGGGTGCCTGGCTGTGAAATCCGATGGGCTGTAGTTTCGCAAGCCACTTTAAACTAGAGGCTTGCAAGGTTGGAAGTTCTGCGCCTGGAGCCAGGGGGAAACGGAGCTGGAGCAGAGAGAGGGGGCCATGGCAGCTGTGGGCTTTGAGGAGTTCTCAGCACCTCCCGGCTGGGAGCTGGCGCTGCCTCCGCTGAAGGTGGTCACATCCTGGAGAGCGAGCTTGAGACCGAAGTGGAGTTCGTGTCTGGGGGTCTGGGCAGCTCCAGCCTCCAGGAGCGAGACGAAGAGGAGAAGGCAGCCTGAGGCCAGCAAGGGCGGCGCCAACAGGAACTCAATCGCAGGAAGTACCAGGCGCTGGATCGGCGCTGCAGGGAGATTGAGCAGGCGAAGGAGCGGGTCCTGAACAGGCTCCATCAGATATAGAGGATAACATGGAGACTCCAGCAGGAGCGGAGGTTCCTCATGAAGGTGCTGGACTCCTACGGTGACAACTACCGGGCCAGCCAGTTCACCATCTTACTGGAGGACGAGGGCAGCCAGGGCAGAGACGCCCCCAACCCAGGCAACGCTGAGAACGAGCCTCCAGAGAAAGAGGGGCTGTCCCCACCCAGGAGGACGCCAGCGCCCACAGAAGCCAGCAGCCCGGCCCCTGGCGAGGGGCCCAGCAGTTGGAAGAGGCGGCGAGTGCCATAGGAAGGGCACTGGGCAGGAGTCCCGCTGACTCCGGAGCTGGCCCCCGTGCAGATAAAGGTGGAGGAAGACTTTGGCTTCTAAGCCCTCGAGGCTCTGGACTTAAGTTGGGTTTCTCGGGGGCCAGACAAGTAGCTGCCCTACCCCACCCTAGCCAGCTCCCCCTTTGACTGACCCCCCAATAAATGGACCCGATGCAAAAAAAAAAAAGCTTATAGAGGCATGTTTATAGGATCAAGTAGTATAAATATAGATGTAACAGGACAATAAAAAGAGAACCTGGCTATGATGATAACCTGAATGCTGCCTCTGTGTCATTCCTTCTTTGGGAACCCTGGACCTGCTGGGGCTGGACCCCAACATTCCTCTTCTTATAAGGACTTCAGTGAGATGGGCTAAGGGTCCCACTGGAACTGCCACAATTTAATGTAATCCCCTCTTTAAAGATCTTATCTCCATATACAGGTACATTCTGAGGTTCTGGGGATTAGGATTTTAACATACATTTTGTTGATTACCCAAATCAGCCCTTAACAACCAGCATGTTTCAGAAAGTAGATTCCTACAGGGTTATTTACCAAACATTCAGAAGTATTTTTAAAAGAGCTAAGCCCCTCGCCCATCGTGTGGGCCCCTCCCAGCGAAGAGCGAAGGCCTGGGTTCCGGGCACCGGAGGAAAACTGGTGCCAGCAGCCAGGGGAAGGGGCCCCCAAGGGACCCCAGATTGCGAGAGGGCACAGGGTGGGCTGAGGGACCCACCCGAGTGCACAAATTTTTGTGCACCGGGCCTCTAGTCCTATATAATAAAAGGGTAATATGCAAATTGACCCTAACAAACAGCAGGATGACTGAAAATGACTGGTCACTATGACACACACTGACCACCAGGGGGCAGATGTTCAATGCAGGAGCTGCCCCTTGGTGGTCAGTGTACTCGTACCGGGAGAGCTCTGCTCAGCCACAAGCCAGGCTGATGGCTGCCAGTACAGTGGTGGTGGTGGGAGCCTCTCCTGCCTCCTCAGCAGTGCTAAGGATGTCCGACTGCAGCTTAGGTGTGTTCCCTGCTGGCAAGTGGACATCCCCCGAGGCCAGGCTGCCAGAGGGATGTCTGACTGCCAGCTTAGGCCCTATCCCCCCAGGGAGTGGGCCTAAGCCAGCAGGTGGACATCCCCCGAGGGGTCCCAGACTGCGAGAGGGCACAGGCTGGGCAGAGGGACCCCCCCGAGTGCACAAATTTTTATGCACCAGGTCTAAAGTATAAAATAACATTGAAAGTCAACTGTTAAGTGAAAAAATAAAGAAATAAATAAAAAGTTTTAAATAAAAAGCCTCTTTCAAGTACAACTTCTTCAACAATGTGCCCAGCTTCAAACTATGTTTACTATATTTTTGTGTGACAGAATCATATTAATTAGCATAAAGACTTCCTGAAATCCAGATACTTCACTTACAAAGCTTTACCGGTATTGACAGGCTGGCTACCCTGCGCTGGAAGGAAATGAGAGGGATCTGACAGGCTGTGCTCTTCAAAACACTCACATTTGCTGCAGTCACACTGTGATTTTGTAATTATTTCCATAGAGCAACCAAAATGTAACTTATAAGGCGAACCGTTTCTTCATAACAAAAGATGACTACTACATTTCCCTCTATTTTCTGTGATTTCTTAAAAGAGCGTAATAGGAATGTTTCAGTTCCTTAAGTGTCCTGATAAAAAACATGACACTCTGGCTTGCACTTTGGGGCACATTTTAAGTGCAGCAAGCTAATGTAAAATAAGAATGGATGAATTTAAGATATAGGTAGACGTGTGTAAAGAAAATGTTAAAATTCCCTGAGGCAGAAAAGCAAAAGACAAATAAATGCAGAGACCTGTCACTTTCATGGATAGGAAAGATGTCTGTGTTCTTCAATTTATGACATAGGTATAAAAAGATTCTAGTCAAAACCCCAAAAGATTTTTTGGGGAAACTGACATACTCATTAAAAAAATCTACCAACAAAAATAAATAAATAGGGAGAAGAACCAAAATAATTTTGAAAAAGAGTATTAATAGAGGAATCCTTCCCTCATTAGAAGTCAAAACATTTTAGAGAAAAGTGAGTGGTCTCATTGAGAAATCTCTATTTTTTTGGTTTATCTGACTATCTCAGTTTCGTTAAAAACAATAACGAATGTTTGAGCAGAGAGTAGTGAAATAGATATATATGTTTTACTTTTCAACACTTCTATAAGGAAAAACGGAACCTGTTCTGTTTGGGCCGAGGTTTTTCCCCACAAGGGTCAAATTCATTCCAATTATATCCTTGTGTGGCCGTCATGATTTTCTTTAGGATGTCCCCACTGATTGCCTGAATGTGACATGAGCTTTAATATTAATAAAAGGGCTCAGTATGTTCCCTAAATTAGTGCATTCCTTATCATGTTAGAATGTTCTGGTTGGTTCCAGATAGATACTGAGAGCATTTAAATGACAGAAAAATAAGTGTATTATTGATACTCGGATTAAAAGACAAACTTATGGAATCATTAGAACTGTGCCCATAAGCATCCTTCATAATTTCTGGCTTCTCATTTTCATATTAACTAGAATGAATTTCTTCTAACATATACTAGAATGGAAGATGAGAGAGGAAAAATTGACTTATGGAGGGAAGGAGAAACAATTCCTCCCTCTAAAGGAGGAGGTGGCCTTTTAATTTGAAGTTTCAGTAGAATAATGTTGCTATTTCCCCAGACTGACCTTGATTGGAACTTCCACCCAGTCTGAGAGAGCTGGGAAAAAACAGAGGTACTTCTTTCAGACCTCCATCCTGGCAGGCTCTGTCATCCCTCCTCATTTTCCACCTATAGTGCTGGTTGGGTCCAGGGTTCAATGCTCCAATCAAGACTGAAGACATGGAGTGACAGCTTGCTCTGGACAAGAATGACTCAGCACTATGACCTCAGTTATAGGACACTGAAGCAGTTAGACACACACTTGGTGGAAACACTTATTTTTAGAACTAGCCCTAACATACTTATGAAACCATATTGCCACCTTCCTCTGGATATCCCACCCACCCTACCCCAACTTCATTTTCAGGCACTGGTCTGCAGAAAACACTAGGCTTTTTCCTATGCAGCCTGGCAGGTTAGCTGTATATTCTCAAGTATATAAGAATATTTCTTTTCTTTAATATGTTTTTATTGATTTCAGAGATGAAGGGAGAGCGAGAGACAGAAACTTCAATGATGAGAGAGAATCATTGATCGGTTGCCTCCCACACGCCCCCTACTGGGGATTGAGTCTGCAACCTAGGCATGTGCTCTGACCTGGAATTAAACCGTGACCTCCTAGTTCATGGGTCAATGATCAACCACTGAACCACACTGGCCCGGCATACATTTTTTTATTCTTATGACATTTGTTCAACACATCTCTTTTGAATGTGGGTATTGTAATATCTTGGTGAGGAATAATCTAGTCCTTTTCCATAGCATTGATGCTGATCAGTTGCACATTTTTATCTCTAGCCCTGATGTCTCATTGTGTTTCAGACCTGTATATTCTGCTCCTAGGAAACATCAGTCTATAAGCCAGAAATCTGGGACTCATCCTAAACTCCTCTATATATCTAATCTCTTATATCCAGGTCACAAAGATCTGTTGATTCTACCTGCTAAATATTTCTCAAATCCATCCTTACATTTCCATCTTTATTGCCACTCACTTCATCTGGAAATCCTCATAAGGTCTGCCTGAATATACTAACAACCACCTAACTGGCCTTCTAATTCTTGTAGTGTATCCTTTCAATCTAATATCAATCTTGCTTCCAGGATGATCTCCCTAAAATGTAAATGATTATGTCATTGCCCTGTTTAGAATCCTTCAGCGGTCCCATTATCATCAGGGCAAAAGGCCCATCTGAACATGCCATGTGCCACCCTTGAGAGTAGGCACTTGCTTGCTTCCCAGCTGCAGCTTTCCCCACTCCCTGTTTACAATGTCCTTTCTGGCCACCCTGGATTACCTGCAGGTCCCCAAATATGCCTTGCATTTTAATACTTTGCACTGCTGCATATGTCCCCATCAAATGGAAGGGCCTTCCTTGCCCCTGTATCTATCTGGTGAATGCTCTTTGACAATGAGCTCATACTTTCACAGCCTCTCAGGAACATTCTCTGACCTTCCAAGGCAAAATGTGCTCCCATAACACTTTGTAGTTCAGAGGTAATGAGACAGAACTAGCAGGGACAGGCTTGCAGCCTGGCAAGCAGGCTCTGGCTCCTCTGTGCTGTCCTACCTCCTTCAAAAGCTAGGTGTGGAGGTGCCGTTTGGCTAAAGTTAGGTGGCCACCTGGGAGCTTATCTACTGACCCTGGGGTCCCTGTTGAGGTCCAACTTGGGGTAACATAGTATTGAAGGTTATGCATTCCACAAAGACATGAATATTCTTGGCTTTTGCAGAAGGCAGGATACAAATGTACATAGTACACTTACAATGCCATTATTTTGTTAATCGTTATTTGGGGCTGATTCCAAAAATTTTTTTGGATTTTATTTTGTGGTGTTTTGTATATTCTGGGAGGGAATAGCACTCATTCCCTGGTGTTCAGTGTGGGATAAAGGAGCTCCAGTCTGGGTTTTCCCCATTTTCACTGTAGCATGTCTGTTATACACTTACCTTGCTGTATTTGTTCTCTGAGAACATGGGCCTCTTGCATTGGTTTTTATAGCTTAGGCAAACTGCCTGGCACATACTTGGTGCTCAATAAACCTTGTCTTAGTGTATGATTATTATAAAATAGTGTAGCTTCTCTTACTCCATCACCTTTACTATGTTGCTCTTGACATTAAAGTGGCTCTGTGATTAGAGTTGGGTTAGAGTTATGAAGGTTTCTCTTGGATTTTTAACATCTACACATTACTTAGTTATCACTCCATTGTAGCACATCTTGTAAGATTCACAGGAAGAAAATGACAGTTCTTGTGTGTGTTGAGGCATGCAGGAGGATTCTACTGGGCCATTAGTTGCTGTTGTAGTTACAAGTGAAAGCCACCAGATGGCTTAAGGAAATGAATTTATTTTCAATGGAGATTTTAGCTTAGAAATCTGGGGCAAGAAAGAAAAAAAAAAAGAAGCATGATTAGAGGGAGATCAAAAGGCTCTCTGTAGTGAACCCAAAATAACAAACAAAAACTCACCAGTATTTCAGGAATGGGTTTGTAGAGGTTTTGCAACCTTCAAAGTGATAAACTAAACTGTGTATCATCCTTCTAGTGTCTACATGCTTTAATAATTACAGAATAATTAATGAAATTAAATTCAATTCCACAAATATTTATTGAGTGCCCAAGTCCCAATTAAACCTTATGAGAGGATTATTGAAGCATATGCCACACAAAGCACAGCTTGCTAAACATGAGAAATGCACGGTAGATTGGAAGGAAGATGGATGTCTTTCTCTTTGTGTGTACCAGGGCTGCTTACTGTTTAAAGGAGAGATGCTGCTGGAAATATAACTGGGACCCAGAAAATGTTTGCATATTATTCGCAGGAAGAACAGATATATGAGAAACCAAAAGAGAACAAAGCAAAAATCTATAGTATTTAGAAATCAAAGTGTATTTTATGTGGTCTTTGTGTAAGAAACCCAAAGTTGAAATTGTTAGATTAAAACATTTTAATGAGATAGTTCGAAAACAAACATATATATATATATATATATATATATATATATATATATATATATATATATATATAAAACATCTGAGAGGGTATACACCATTGGCAGAATATTTTCAAGTGGCCCTTTTCTTTCATATTCTAGATGCTCTGTACTATGTGAAGTTTTAAAAACAAGCACATGTTTATAAATTTGAAATGTAAAGAATGAAATCTAAACCTAGTTAAAGCTAATCCCACTTATTTATTTGACAAATATACCCTGGGATGGGTATAATGAAAGAAGTGTAGCTCAAACATAGAGTCATAAATTTGAATTTCTAATTTCTATTTATACTAACCTTAAGACAGTAAACTTTGTTAACCTTCTTAGATTATTAAAATAATTATGTCAGCACTGTGGAAAACAGTATGGAGGTTGCTCAACAAACTAAAGTGAATTAAGTCAGAGAAAGACCAATACTATAGTTTCACTTTTATGTGGAATCTAAAGAACAAAGTAAATGAATAAACAAAATAGAAGCAGACACATAGTTGCAGAGAACAGACTGATGGTTGCCAGAGGAGAGGGGAGTTGGGAGACTGGATGAAAGACATTAAGGAATTAAGAAATACAAATTGGTAGTTACCAATCGGGATATAAAGTCATAGGGATATAAAGGAATATAGTCAATAATATTGTAATGACTATGTATGTTGCCAGGTGGATAGTGGCAATATCCCGGGGAATACTTTGTAAAGTATGATTGTCTAACCACTATATTGCACACCTGAAACTAATACAAACTAACATTGAAAATGTAAACAGTACTTAGAAAAAAATTATGTCAGTCTGCAATGCCTGCTTTTAAATATATATGTTAAATATATATTAAAGAAATATATTAAAATATAATTTTAAAATGCCTGTTTTAAAAAATACATATTACAAAGGTCCTTCAGAAGTATTCAATATCAGATTGTTTTTAAGCTTTTGAACAGAAGCTGAAGCAGGTCTAAAGGAACTGAGCAAAGATTTCTGAGGGCATAAAACATCTTATAATTATTGGTTAGCAATTTAGAAATATTAATTTGTTAATGAAAATGTAATAAAAGAAACCCAATAAATAGGGAACTAGCCCATTTTCAAACATAACCTAAAATTGAACAATTAACTTTTTTAAAAAAATCCTCACCCTAGGATATTTTTCCCATTGATTTTTAGAGAGGGTGGAAGGGAAAGAGTAAGTGGAGAGCGAGGGAGGGAGAGAGAGAAACAGCGTTGTTAGAGAGACATATAGATAGATTGCTTCCCACACGTGCCCTGACTTGGCCGGGATTGAACCTGCAACCCAGGCACATGCCCTTGACTGGGAATTGAACCCTGAAACTTTGGTGAGCAGGCCGATGCTCTAATCACTGAGACACACTGGCCAGGGCTGGACGATTAACTTTTAAAATCACTAATTTCTTCTGAGGATGCAGAAGAAACATTTTCTTTCTTTAATAAAGCAGACATTTTATCTTTCTATGCAGGCTATGTATGAGTAAACCAAGGGAAATAAAATTCTAATTTAATGAGGTAACCCAATTTTTGAGATTAAAAGGAAAAAGTTGAATTGGTTAAGATAGTTCACTTACTTTTCCTTTTTACCAATCTGCAGTTCATCTTTGCACTGATCATTTTGTTGTTGTTGTTGTTAAACGGTTTACTTTCTAATTACAAAAGTGATACATGAGCACTCTAGTAAATTTTAAAATAGAAAAATGTAAGGGAAAAAAATTTAAAATTGCCCTCAGTTTCATTATAGAGAGAAAACTACTATTGGTGTTATGGTTATTTTCTTTCATTTTGTTTCCTATGACTATAAATATGACATATATGTAACTGGGTGTTGAGAGAAATTTTACCTGTTTTCCTGGAGTTGGCAAAAAGGACCCAAAGCTTAGGGCAGAGAGCCATCAAGTACCCCCTGGTCAAAAGAGATATTCAAATAGTTAGGATTTAATTGTTCACCCAGAGTTTATTAAGGGGTGCCAAACCTCTCCAGTGTATGTAAGCAAAAGTCTGATGGATGGGGGAGAGGGAGATGCATCAGAGTCTAGAGATGATCTGCCCCATGGGGAGGACTTTTCAAAACAAAAGGGATTAGTGGCACTTTCTCCCTGGGGAAATGTTGCTATCCCTCCCTTCAGAGCTAAAGGGACTAGTGGCACTTTCACCCTGGGGAAATGTTGCTTACACCCTGCCCTTGTAGATTTATTCTGTGCTTTAACTAGCAGGGAAAAGATGAATGGAGAGGGCAGGCAGGGTGGAATTCCCTGTTCTTAATAAATAAGAATGTCATGTATTATCTGATTTTTGGGGGGAGTATGTTTTTCTTCCTTAATGGTTTTTTTAAGTAACCCTGGCACATAGATACTTTTATGAAGGAAAATTAATTAATTAATTAACTTAGAAACTTGGCACTGAAGTTTCTAAGTGTATAGCAAGATATAAGTATATAATTAGGCTCATTTTATCAGTAATGTATGCAGTTTAATAGTATGATGGAGCTTAGAAATCAAATGGTGACACAATTTTATAAATTCTTCTAGAGAGATACCTGTTTTTACCCTCCTCTTTGCTGAGCACTAGTCCCCAAATCCTAGATTCTTTCCCAGTCCATGTGTGTGTTTCTAAAATTCCATCCTCAGGTCCATCCAGTGGTGGAAGAGGGAAGAGGACGTTTGGCTTTCTCTCTCATCCCATAAGTCATGTCTTTCATTTTTTCTAGGTTACCTGGGGAGAGGTGGCTTGGAACAATGTATGGTTAGGAAAGCTGAGAGGGAGAACAAGATGGAACCTGTGGGAAAAAGAGCAAAAGCTACCTGGTAAGGGCTGATCTCTATGAAACAGGGATGGAATCAGCTATTGATGCACTGCCTAGTCTGTGCGGGGAGACTCTCACACACATTTCCTCAGTGAGCTCCACGCTTGCATTTCAAGGGCCAGTAGAATTGGACCAAATACTTTAGGAGCCAGCATAGGTTGTCCATTTTCGATTTTGCCAAATAAGGGCCTCAGAGGAACAACTGCCAGCTGTCATCACTGTATATGAGTCGGAAGGACATTTTGGCACCAGGAAAGTCAGAAGTATATTATTTTAGAATAAAGGACAGCTTTTCAATTAGAATATATTTAGCATTATGAAAAACTTATTACATGACCTTTTCTCTAATTTTGCCATTTTGTTGTAGGTTGGTACCATGTAATATTTCATTTGTTTACATAATATCCTAAGAATAGGTGTCATCCCTGACTCCTAGACAGGGTAAATACCCCTTTTGTACACTTTGATAGACTACATGTAATAAAGCCAAAATTTAAGCATGACTCCAACTTACAAGAAATGTTAATTGCTCTATTTTCTATAACTGAGTTCATCTTGCTCTCATCATTCGTAATGATGGAAGAAAACACTGGATTTTGCCAAATAAAAATGGCTCTTTGGTGGCTTTCAGTACTAAATAGCCTATTAGGTAACTTCTTAGTCTTTTGGGGTTCTCACCAGGGGTTTCCCTACTCCTTTTTTTCAAGATGGCGTCTGTATACTAGTACTGGGAGAGGTTCCGTGTCCTCCTGGTCTTGTGGCCATCCATTGAGGTATCTTTCAACCTTGGCCTCTATCCTCACGTTTCTGCTTTGGTGTAGCTTGGACTCCTGGCCACAGTGCTCCTGCACTCCTAGCTGCTCCCTCTCCATCCTTTGAACATCATGCTGGCCCCTGATGACTGAGGCCTTTATTGTTGCATCTGGTCACAGGGGCTCAGTCCTTGGGGCTCCTTGTTCCAGCTCTAGGCTTTATTGGGGTCTTGGTTCTCCTGGTTTTTCCATACCCCCAACCCCCTTGGCAGACCTGGCAGTGCTTTTCTGCTTTCTCTACACTCAACACGATTGCACAGGATTCTGTGAGGCTGCCCTCAGGCCCAATAGCCTTTGATCTCAGCTATTGTTCCTCCTCTGCACACACCACATCGCATGTTCTAAGAAATGCAAGTTTTCTGAAAGGTTTATAGTCTCTCTGACCATAGCTTTCAAACAGTTTTGTTTTTTCTTTTTACCAGAAGCCACACTAAGATATATATTTTATGTCTTCACATATAGTACAAATGTATATAAAAGAAAGAAGTCCCCCAATTACAGTTATGCTTACTACACTGGATGCATTCTGATATCTTCTAATCTAGTCTACTCTCAGTCATTTAAAAAAACATGTTGATCCAATCCACTAGCTTGGTTTCTTTATGCACCAGTGGGCCACTGTCCTAGGATAAAGCCCCAGGAAGTAAAGCACTACCTGCGAAATCTTCAGATTCTTCCCCAGTTTATAGGGATGTTTCGAAGATTCCATCACTAAGTTCATGAGAAAATGAGATAAGGATGTTTGATCTTCTCTCTCATCTCTTACGTCATGTCTTTTATACCCTTTCTAGTCTAGGGTTTATTTTAAGGCCATTCCTCTATTCTATGGTTCTGTGTACATCAAGAATATTAACCTGTATTTTCTTTTTTTGTGGTGTCCTTGTCTGGTATCAGGGTAATGCTGGCCTTGTAAAATGTCTTTGGTAGTGTTCCTTCCTCTTCAGTTCTTTTTTTATTTTTTTGGAAGAGTTTGAGAGGATGGGTATTGAAGCTTTGAATATTTGAAAGAATTCACCAGTGAAGCCATCTGGTCCTGGAATTTTGTTTTTGGGATGTTTTTGATTACTGATTCAATCTCCTTATTAGTAATTGGTCTATTCAGGTTTTTTTTGTTTTTTTTTCATTATTCAGTCTTGGAAGAGCGTATGTTTCTGAGAATTTATTCATTTCTTCTAGGTTGTCCAATTTGTTGGCTTATAATTGTTTGCAGTATTCTCTTATGATCATTTGTATTTATGTATTATCAGTTATAATGTCTCACCTTTTATTTCTGATTTTATTTTTTTAGCCCTCCCTTTTTTTTTCTTGGTTTGTCTAGCTAAAGTTTTGTCTATTTTGCTTATCTTTTCAAAGAACCAGCTTTTTCCCCCCAGTGATATTTCTTATTGTCTTTTGGCCTCTCTTTTATTTCTGTTATGATCTTTATTATTTCCTTCCATCCATTAACTTTGGTCTCCATTTGTTTGATTTTTTTCTTGCTTCTTGAGGTAGGCCTGTGAAATGCAATAGGTTTCTGTAGATAGATCTTGTGTCCTGTAGTGTTGCGAAGCCAACATGTCAGTTCTAGAAGCTTTTCTGTAGACTCCATAGCATTAACCTAAACTATGTGGCATTGGTTTAACTGACAGGCAGCAGACTGCAAGGACACAGATATTAAAGGCTGGGAAGCTGCTGATCCCTTTTATGCCACCACAAAACATTTGAAAAAACTATCAACGTAATTCCTTTGAAAGCAGAACACATGCTCTTCGAATCTGTACCTGTAGGGAAATGATCAGAAAGATGATTGTCTGACCAATGAGAGAGTATTAGCTGTTTCCTGCCTCCTATAGCAAAGTCCTTTGAGAAAGACAAACTCATGTAAAAGCCATAGCTATTTTGTTAACAGTGATGGAAGAAAATAAAGCTCTGCTAAGACTGAAGTTCTCTGCCTGCAGTCTACAGTACAAATTGACTGAGAGTGGTTATTTAAGGCCTTCTTGTTTTGATAAAGCCAAAAGCTATTATACTCCCAATAGCAGAAGATAAAACTGTGACCCAGAGCCCTTCTCAAGGGCTATTAGCAAAGTGTTGTCTGCCAGATGACATGCAGTGAAGATCATATTAAGGGGATTGCCTTCTTAACCAAACCTGCTGGTTTTTTTTCTGCCTGCAAGGGCACTGCCATTAAATTGGTACAAGATTTATGGGACAAATGTAGAACCTAGTAAATAAAAATGGAGAATAGTGAGACATAAGAAATATCACTAGTTGAGATCTTCAGCTGTGATTACTTGTATAAGAAATTGTAAAAGGAACAAAAAGACCAGAAATTGATTCAGTATCTTTGAAAATTGACAAAGCAGCTTATCAGCCTTAACTTGCAAATGCCTGTGTCTATTTGACTCTGAAGTAATCCACAGTCCCTCAAAACTGCACCAGTAAGAAATTGGGCACAAAAAGATGTACAGCCTCCCAGGAGGGCATACTCTTTAATATACCCTTCTGATGGAATCATAGAGGATCATGGATAAGAATTCCCAGTGGGTAAAACCAGCACCTTCAGATGTACCTAAGAAGGGAGTTCCTTCTAGAGAGCAGAACTGGGGTCTAACTAAGAATTTACTCCACTACCTGGGCATTCTTTGAAGGTTCCCCCTTGCAACATTTGGTTAGACCGGTGATGGCAAACCTATGACACGTGTGTCAGAGGTGACATGTGAACTCATTTTTTTGGTTGATTTTTCTTTGTTAAGTGGCATTTAAATAAATAAAATAAATATCAAAAATATAAGTCTTTGTTTTACTATGGTTGCAAATATCAAAAAATTTCTATATGTGACACGGCACCAGAGTTAAGTTCGGCTTTTTCAAAATGCTGACACGCCGAGCTCAAAAGGTTCGCGATCACTGGGTTAGACTGTGGGCCAGTGACTACCCTTTCCCTTGCCCCTTCTTTTAGTTTTCATATTCTTACTTCACCACTGTACACCATTGTGGGAAAGGGCATAGGAGAGGGGACCGCATCCTCATCTTTCAGTTTATAGGTCACTGAATCATGTGGCGTTTTATCCAGATTACCCAGGACTACACATTATCTTTAGACCATACACTTCGAACTGCTTGGAACTTTGGCTTTTCTCCCTGGAATAGGGTGTTTTATAGGTCAGAAGAAGGGTATATATGGATATGGGGTTGCCAGAAGACTGGACTGTGATAGAGATGTCCACCAAAGGACAGTCTCACCTCTTTCCTTTATTACTAGACCTGCCAAGCATTAGCTGGCTCTGTGGTTGCCCAGCTAGACAACTTCATCTCTCACCTTCACAACTGTTAGATCACATCTGTTTATGAGCATGTCTCTCATCAGATCAGTAGAACGAATAGAAATGATGTATGTTACCTCTGGGATGCACTCTTAGGAGCATTGAAATGTGCACTCTTTCCTTTCTGCCTTTTTGCTGGTCTAAGATACAGAGGTGACGGCAGGTTCTGGCATGGAGGTCATGTATGAGGACAGCAATGCTGCCCTACCAGCATTGGACCACCTACCGCTGGACTAGTATGGGAGAGAAAAAACAGAACTATCTTGTTTCAGATACAGCACCTTTGTTAAAACAACCTAATCTGCATCTCAACTAAAATCTAGGCTTTATTTTGGGGTCGAGTGTAAAATGCTCTTGTTTCCAAGGGGCAAGTAGAACCTTGAACAAATGGAAAAGAAACTTTTACTAATCAAAGTTAGGGTTCTGGCCCAATGAAACCAATTACATAGCCACGGAGTGTTTATTGTGAGCCAATCCAGTATGAGATATTATGGAAGGAAAGACATGGTCCGGCTTAGCACTGAACTACCTATTTCTAGATTGTTACATAAGAAATAAACTTCTATTTTGTTTAAACTGCTGTATTTTGGGCCTTTGTTATACCAAAGATGGTGCTTAGACTATGTCCTAAAGAAATACACTGTTAGAATTTGCTGGAAAACCCGGGGGGGAAAAATGGACACATATGTAATACCCTTTGTATTACTTTAAGCAATAAAAAAAAAAAAGAATTTGTTGGAAAACAAATTTCAAAAAAGGAAAAATCAAAGCAGTATATGCCCAATGGGTACAAAAGAAGGCCCTCTCAGTGTGAAGCTCAGAAGGGATTAGGAAAGTCTGAAGAAAAGGAAGTACTAGTGGTGAAAATGGCAGAAATATTTAAATCTCTCCTCAAGAAACAAGCAAAACTCAATGTAACTTCTTACAATTATTCTGGTAAATGTAAAAACTGTTCTGATTTTTGAAAAAAGCTTTGGAGTAAAGTAAGGTATTCTACCTTAAAAATGTTTATTTTTATAATAAGTAACAGCCACTGGAACACTTGAGAACACTATAACACTGTAGAACATTTTAAAACAGAGGTTTAAAAAAAGTGAAAATCAGTAGACCATTACTTTGAACAACAGCAAAACTGTAAACACCATTTACATTTTTTCTAGTCTTTCTTCAGTGGGTGTACAAGTGGAGGTGTGTGCATTTTTATATATACCACATCGCACAGATGCACATACTTGAGATCTGTTGTGCTTTTCCACTTAACATTATATAAGTACTTCTTGACATGAAAAATTCTTCAGTTTTTAGCTGCTGAGTGTTTCTAACATGTTTAGTTTCATACAACCAACCACTAAATCAGAAAAGGCAAATCAGTATGTATTAAAAGGCAGCAATTTAAAAAACCCCACAGAGTATTTCCTTTGACAGAGGAATGATCTTATTTTTACAAATGCTTAGCAGTAACCAGGCCTTCACGAGCCTACAAGGGACAGGAGTATTTCTGAGAGAGGCCTATAGAACCTACTTTGTATAATCTCATAATAAAAACAAATAAATCAAAAGTAAAAACTGAGGCACATTGCCCACAGGGAATTGTGAATGATAAAATAAGCACTTTAATCGAAGTTTAATGTTACATGCTTGGCCACATTCTACAGTAGAGTCGGGCGAATCTTCCTGTCCACCTAACATGGCAGTCCACACCACACGAAAACAGAGACAGATAAACCCGTGGGGTGGGGAAGGGCGGGGGTCAAAACTCCCACATCTCTGTGGGTGCGAGTCTGCAGTTCCTTTCCTCATCTGAGATTATCTGCCCATTTTGGCAGAACATTTCTGTAAAACCCCAAATTTCACATATGGAACACCCAAGACACCCATCTGGCTCCCCCCACCTTATGCTTTGGGTTGAAAATGTCACAGGAACAAATGTTACCTCCTATGATTTGAGAAACAAGAATGATCCAACAGCACCATCACATCCACCTAAGCTGCCTTAGTGGTGACATTAGCACCTCGCTCCTCTACTTGTCCCCCTGACCCCCGTAAAATGGGTTTATCAATATATTTATACATATGCATGTGTGTACACAGGTATGGCATTTTATTGAGTTATCTCCCCTATTCTGAGCTTTTTGAAACTTGTACTTAGTTTTCATTTTGGATAAATACTCATCTTTTCGGTAATCATAATGGCTGCAGTGGAAATAGACATACATTCTACTTGTCTGTAAGGTAGGTCGTTTTGTATCTTAACTGGTCACGCCAAACAACGGCTAAGGAGGTTGTGAAATGGGGACGAACTGAAAAATCAAGGGCTGGGCATATTTTTTTGGCCCCTGACGCTTCACGTACTTCGTACCGCCATTAATAAGTACACTTGTTCCCAGCTTGGACAGGGTACTGAAGCCGAGCCAGAAAAGCTCGCGGGTGTCTCCCGGGACGCGGCACCCTCTCGGGGAGGGAACACGCCCTCGGTCACAGCCCGTGCGGCCCGCGCCTTAGGTAACCTCGATTCCGGGGCGGCGGCTCAGTGCGCACCGGTCCCCCCGCGGGCGCCAGCAGTCAGTCCAGCGCTCGCCGGCCCGCGGCTGCCGCTCGGCTCCCCGACCGACCGCGCCTTCCGCCCGCCGCCGCCCCTCTGCCAGCGGCCCGCCCATGCTCTCGGCCACCAGGCGGGCTCGCCAGCTCTTCCACAGCCTGATTCCTGTTCGGGAAATGGGCGACTCCGCTTCTAAGATGATCAGCCCCCAGGAGGCCTTGCCGGGCCGGAAGGACCCGATCGCCGTGGCGGGTAAGGGCGCGGTGGTCGCGGCTGCGCATGCGTGCAAGTGCCCGGTGGCGGCGCGTCCTCCGCCCTCGCGGAACAAACCCGTGGACTGGACTCCTTGGGACTCAGGCTAGGGTCTGCGCAGGCGCGGGGAGGCGCCGGGAAGGGAGGAGGCAGGGGTCGCTTCTGTTTCTTTGTTTGGACCCTCACTCCCTAAAAGCACACACAAAATGCTTGGCCGGAATCTTGAGAGCTGGTGTAAACACACAGAGTGCAGATTCCCAGCGGCTCCAAACGCTGATCCCGTTTCAGCCTTTTCTCTCGGGTATGCGCGTCCGCAGTCCGGGCTTCTCTGCAGCCTTTCCTTTCTCCTTTGCACCGGCTCTGGGACGCTGGCCTTTTGCAGTGATGGTGCGGTGTTCTTTTGTCACTAGAAACAAAGCCATGATACAGACGCTGGAAACTGCAATTTTGAAATTGTATTTCAGCCCAGAGTCCTGGTGGTAGGCATTATCCTCAGGCTTCCATTATCTTCCAAGACTGCCTGGTTTCCTCCATTGGCAGGAACTGCTCCTGGCCCTGTGCTCCCGAGTCTGCACTTGTGTGGCAATCCTGCGGAGGTGTCTATTTCAGAGCTGAGTTTCCCAGACTTTAAAATAACTTTCCAATCTCAGACCAACGCTTTTGGAAAGTACAATAAAAGTGAAATGCCAGAAAAGTGATCTCGTGCTTGGATGCCAAGTAATGTTAAACTACCCCCAAATTTTAAAAGCTTAATTCTCATTTCTGTGGTAGACCCCTTGCAGTTAGTTTGCAGACAGCACAGGTCCACCATCCCCAGCACCATAATTTAAGTAGGATTACTTTGACGCAGTGTTTCTCAAAGTGCGGCCTTATCAACTGGTGTTTTCAGTCCTCCATCTGATTTTAATGCATCCCGTAGTTTATAAACCACTCACTGCCTTAGAGCTGTTGGATAGTGATGATTAATATTTTACAAACGGCTCAATGTCAAGATAGATTCTGCATTTGAAATTTCCCAGAAATTCTTCTATTTTCCTTTTCCTTAAAGAATTGGTGAGTATTTATAGGAAGAGGTCATAGTGAGGGTCTGCGTATCATATACAATACTCAATATGAGACTGTAAAAGGTAGAGAGAGGTTTTTGGATGTCAAGCAGTTTGGAAAGTGATTGCGTGACCTGTTTTTTTATTTACCTACATTAGCAGTTGTATTTCCTGTGCCTGCCATCACATCACCTCCAACTCATCGGCAGTCCTAAAAGTTTATTTTATTTTTAACTCAAATTCAGAGAATGAGTTTTAGAAGAAAGAAAAAAATCTAGATTACTTTTTTTATATCTAAACTATATTTGACTAAATTATCTGAACTTTGTCTTAAAAATAAATTCTTTGAAAATTTGCAAACCAGCATTCATAAATGGGTATTTACGGTTAAGGCAATGCTTTCTCAAGGCTGCACTTCCCTAGCTTGTACTGAACTTCCTTTTTACACACTACAGTGTCTTTGATATGCCCTCCTAGACAAACAACCCCAAAACTCTTGATCACATTTCCAAATTGGTTCAAGATCAAGATTGACCAAAATTTAGTTATGTTTTTTGTTAACCAAAGTCTTCCCAATCAGTTTCCCAGTATGTAAATGACACTTTTGGTAAAAGATTGACCAACATGATAGAAATCAGCCAAAGATTTTTTTTTTTCATATCCACATAATAACTCTGCAGAACCTCAGGACCTGGTTCTACTCCAGGCTCTTCTCTCTTTTCTTATAGCTGTTTGTACATCTGCTTTTGTTGATGTAGGGCCAAACCTACAATGTATATGTCCTTATTGTTCAGCTATTCTAACTATGCCCTCCCCCCAATATTTTCATTTTAGACTAGAGGCCCAGTGCATGAAATTCGTGCATGGGCAGGGTCCCTAGGCCTGGCTGGCGATCAGGGCTGATCTGTGGGGTGACCAGCGGGGCAATTAGGGGCCCCTGCTGGCACCCTTGGCCGGCCTGGCACTGCCCGCTCACTGGCCCCATCTCCCACCGCTGCAGCTGGTCGCCTCCCTCTGCAGAGACCATTGGGGTGATCTGCTGGGAGGTGGGGTGTGGAGGGTGTGTGTGGGGGGGGAGGGGCCCACTAGCACCCGCCTTGGCTGGCCTGGGTCAGCTCCTGCACCTTCCCCCTGTTGGTCAATGCGTGTCATAGCGACCGGTCATTCCACTGATCGTTCCACCATTCGGTTGATTTGCATATGAGGCTTTTATTATATAGGATTGTGGCTTATCCAGTCTCCATTCCTGATACTACTGCCTTGATGGAGAGCTGAAAGTCCTAATTGGCCCCAGAAATGGGCAGTGTTACCTCTTTGATAGGTTTTGGTGGTTATAAGCTTGAAACTTATGGATTTATTATTGTTCTGAAAGTTAAATTAATCTCAATTCCAACCTCCTATCTGTTTAACAGCTGTTCACTAATCTGTATTACCTCTGTCTGTGTCTGTTATTTTCATCCGAACTCTGAAAAGTTCTGTGACGAAAGCATCACCTTTTGATTTTTAGAAGACAAGGCCTATCCATTGCATGTCTTTCGCTCAGCCTACTGTGAGGTGTGCACTATTACCAAATACTTTTGGTGCAAAGGATTATCATCTCAGCTTTAATCCTACCTTTTTTAGTATGTTTAAGAAAACTTACACCTTTTTTTTAAGCTGTGGCTCAGTAGATTTCTACTTTGCAAGAGGGTAAGATTCAATCTCTTAAACATCTTTAATGTTTACTTTCTCCAAGGCTATCTAAAATGAACCAAAACATGAGTAGGCCTACTTTGGGTTATTAGTTAAAACTGAACTTGAACTAGACTGCCTCAATTGAAGCACACTCTGTTCAGGTTAGTGGTGGGTTCTGGATAGCACTGGCTAGCTGGCAGGGCACACACGACTTTGTCTGATCTTATATGTGGAGGTGGTTTTGCTCTGTTTTAGTGTCTGGCTACACAGCAATACTGAGAGAACTTTGGGACTAGAGAAAATGGGGGATTCATGCTTGTTGAACTAAATTGGTGGGCAATTAATTGCTATACATAGGCAGGAGGCGGAAGGCTTATAATTAAAACCCCAGAGTACCTCTTACATTATTCAAATGTAAGTTTATTATAGTTAAAACTGATCTTATTTCCAATGAGTTAATTATGGTAAAAGCCCAGATTTTACTTTATATGGCACTTTTTCCCCCCCTTCATATTGGAAACATTGCTAATCTGGTTTTTTGACCAGGTATTTGGGATTTGGAGATATTCAGGATAACATTAATAACTCCTATTTAATCTATTTCTTGCCTTTATATTCTTAGTGTTCACTGCATTTATTGCTGTGATGCCTTTTTGGGGTGAGGAAGAGATGTAGCACACCTGCTAAAGATATATTTGTTTAAGAACTTTAAACATAAGTAGAAAAACAGTAAAGCAATGTAAGTAATCCAAAAGGTGGCTCTTTGAAAAATAATTAAACGGCAACAATAAAATTTATAAACTATTACCTAGGCTAATAAAGAAAAAAGGGAAGAATGTACAAATACACAAGAAAAGAATTGAGGGGGAATAATGGAGAAAAATTTTAAGACTAATAAGAGACTATTTGCTTACCTCTTTGAAAGTTTGAAAACTCGGATGGAGTAGATAATTTTTAGGAAAATACAATTGACCCAACCTGATCCAAGAAAGGGGTAGAAAATCTAAACAGATTGATTTTTCTAAAAAAAAAAAAAAAAAAAATTGTCAAAGAGTTCTTGCCTCCTCCCAAAGCATTATGTCCAGACAATTTTATAGGGGACTTCCACTAAATATTTAAAATCAGATAATTTCAATATTATTTATGCTGAAAGAATTGTCAAATTGTTTTAAAGAAGCAAGTATAATATTGAAACCAAAATTGATAAAGATTGCCTCAAAATAAAACTACAGAACAATTGTATGTATGAATATAGATGCAAAACTGTAAAATAACTATGAATACACAGGCTCCAGCAATGCGATTTAGTCTCAGAATGCAAAGATGGGTTAATATTAGGAAATCTATTCATATAATTCATCATTTAATTGATCAAACAAACAAAAACGATGTAACTGTCTCCCTAGATGCTGAAAAGTTGTTGGACCAGTTTAACAACCATTTTTGATAGCACTCAGAGATAGCAACTTCCTTAACTTTGATAAAGTGTATCAATTTCAGCCAAAGGCCAACATGGTGCTTAATGGAGAAACATTAGAGGTTTCTACTAGAGCAGTGGTTCCCAACATGAAGCACACGCCCCACAGGGGAGTAATTTGATTTTTAAGGGGGGCAATTCGAGAATGAGTTATTTTAAATGAATTTTTTGCATTTCTTATGGCTCTAGGGGCCACATATATAGTATGTAAATATATATTGTGACATATTTATGCATTTCAGTTCTCTATTATGTGTTTTGAAACTGTGCTATTTTTATATCATTTCATATTATTATTATTTTTTAAAACAATTTCTTAGTGATTTCTTACTCAGTACTTCAACTGTCCTTTCATTCTTTTTTTTTTTTTTTCTTTTTTTTTTTTTAGAAGGGAGAGGGATAGAGAGTTAGAAACATCGATGAGAGAGATCGACCAGCTGCCTCCTGCACGCCCCCCAGTGAGGATGTGCCCGCAACCAAGGTACATGCCCTTGACCGGAATCGAACCTGGGACCCTTGAGTCCGCAGGCCGGCGCTCTATCCACTGAGCCAAACCGGTTCGGCTGTCCTTTCATTCTTTTATTTTTCTCTTTCATGGATGCCATGTTCTTTGGAAGCTTGTTTAGACCAAGTTAATGGCCTTGTAGGCTTCCTCCACGTGAATAAGAGTTTATTTTTTGAATAATATGAATTATATGTCATGGGAGGGGGGCATCAGGATTTTAGAGATGCATAGGTGGGGCATGGCCAAAAAAAGGTTGGGAACCACTGCACCAGAGTCTCAATCAAGAAAGAATGTGGAGGTGGTCCACTCTTGCTCAACCTAGTTGCAGGTGTGCATTGTTAGTAAATACTTTTGTTGTTAAGGGTTATCATCTAAGCTTTAATCTTACCTTTTTGTGTTCTTAAAATGTCCATCCTTTTATAAACTGTCGCCTGGTATATTTCTTCTTTGCAAGAAGTTAAGATTCAAACCTTCAAACTTTTTAAATGTGTAATTTGTTCAAGGCTGCCTAAAGCATGACCAGGCCTACTTTGGGTAATTGGTTATTATTTAACATGTTTTGTAGGTGTTAGCCAGTGCAGACAAGAGAAGACAATTACAGATCTACAGATTGGAAAAGAGAAGATAAAATTAACATCATTTGCAGTTGATAGGATTACATATCTGAAAAATCCAAGAGAATTTAGTAAGGTATCAGGGTATAGTCTTGCTAGACAAAAACCAATGGGTTTACTCTATATAAACAACTTGTTAGGAGATATAATGGAAGAAAACACCCCATTTATAATAGCAACCAGAAAAGTTAAAATTTAGGAGTAAACTTGGCAAGAAATATGCAGGAACTATGTGAAGAAAACTTTAAAACACTACTGAAAGATGCAAAAAGAAAAAAAAAGAAAACCAAATGTTAAGACATACCAGGTTCTTGGATAGAAGACTGAACAGGAAACATATATATCAGTTTTCCCTAAGTTAATTTATAAAGGTAATGTGGTTTCAATAAAAATACTAATGATATTTTTATTTCATTCTAGAACTGGATACACTAATTAAAAAATTCATATGGGAAAATAAATAGGGATAGTTATGGTAACTAAAAGAAGAGCAAACAGGGACAGCCAGCCCTTCCAAACAGTGTGGTACTGGTGCATTAATAGCTAGGTCAATGGAGCAGAAAAGAAAGATCAGAAATTCTTAAATACATATGGAAATGTAGCATATGAAAAAGGTGATGTCTCAAATCAGTGGGGAAAAGATGGAATATTCAGGAAATGGTTTTGGGACAATTAGGTAGCCATATAGAGGAAAAAAGATTGTACTTTCCATCTTAAAACAGGATAAGTTCCAAAAGATAGATGATGATAATAGCTCATACTTATTAAATGCCTACTATATGCCAAGCACTGTAGTAATTACTTTATGTTTACTAATATAAAATGGTTAATATCAAAATGATTAAATGTATTAGTAAACATAAAGTAATTATTATTATTCCTCATTTGTAGATGTGGAAACTAAGGGCCATAAAGGTTAGGTGACTTATCCATGCTCATATTGCTAATAAGTGGTGGCTCTGGGATATGAATGTAGGCAATTTGGCTTTAGCGTTTGGGATGTTAACTACTATACTGTTTTTCCATTTAGTTAAATGTAAAAAATGAAATAATTTAAATATGAGAAAGGGAGAATTCCTTTATAATCTCGGTGTGAGGAAAGCCTTTCTAATCATGACTTGAAAATCAGAAGACTTAAAAGATTGAAAAATTAGATCACATCTAAATAAGAATTTTCTGCAGGCAAAATTACCATAAGCAAGTTCAAAAGACAAACTGGATTATATATTTGCAACTCATATCATAGGTGAAGGACTAGTCTCCCTAATATATAAGAAGCTCCTAGAAAATAATAAGAAAACACCAACATTCATTAGAAAAATAGGCAAAGGTATGAACAGTTTCCAGAAGAGGAAGTACATTTGGCTCTTAAACATATAAAAAGATGCTCTACTTCACTCATAATGAGGAGAATGCAAATACCATTTTTCATTTTTCAGACTGGCAAACATCCAGAACTTTGATGATACACTCTGTTGCCTTAAGGAAAAAGGTACTCTCTTATAATGCTGGCAAGAGTGGAAATTGGCTCAACTCTTAGGGAAGGCAATTTGGCAATATATATCAAAAATTTAATTGCATATACCTTTTGACCCCTGAATGCAATTTCTGGGAATTTATCCTACAGATACACTTGCACACATGCCAAAAGATGACTGTACCAGGTTATTCACTGCAGCCTTGTTTGCAATAGCCAAAGATTGGAAACAACCCAAATGGCCATCAGCAGGGGCTAGTTAAATAAATTATGGTTCATCCTCACAATGGAATATGCAGCTGTAAGAAAGAACATGGAAACCCTATATGAATGGGTATGGAGAGATTGCCAAGATGTGTTAAGTAAAAAAAAGCAAGGTCAGAAAAGTGGCATTATAGCATGCTAACTTTTGTGAGAACAGGGAGGAAAATAATAATATGTATGCACAAAGAAACTGAAATAATGGCTAAGAAACAAACAGCCTGTGAGAGAGCTATGCAGTGAGCTGAAGGTGGATGGGAGACTTTTTATTTCCTTTTTAAAATTTTATGACTTGATTCTTGTCATGTGACTGCTTTATTGAATTAAATAATTTCACTTTGAAGATGATCTCTCTCTGTTGTTTTTAAGTCAAATTGACCACCTATCATTTGTCAGCCCTATTTCAAGTTCATTTTTTAAAAGAAATTCTGCTCTTTTTCTTGTCAAGTAGTTTTTTTTTTTCTTCCTCAATTTGCTTTTGTAATCAAAATCTCCATTTTGGCATGATTTAAAAATCTAAATTTAGAGGGTGAAATTGGAATGAGTTAATCCAAGTCATTTTACATTTCATAAATATTCATTTTTATTGAAGCAGCAATTGTGGTGGCATCATTTATACAAAGAAAAGATCTTTGGGGACAAATTCTTTCCTTTATTCTGTAGAAGACATTATGTGTATTTCTTTTATTTTCAGTGATGTACATAGACTTTAAAAGAAAATGACAGAAAACAATTTCCCTTTTAGAAAAATTTCCCCTAATGTGTGATTAATTTCTAAATTGTAGGACACAGAACTATGATTTCTCCACTTTTCATCCTATCTAAAGCTCTTCATTTTGCCCTGTGTTCAGACCCTCCGGTGTTTCCCTGAAGTCCCTGGAATAAGGGTATTCCATACCTCCCCAGATCTAATCCTTACTCCCTCACCTTTCTTCCCACAGTGCCCATATAGAACCCATCTTTGGGCTCACATTGGTTTCAGTGTTCTGCTTCTGGAATTGCTCAAGTGATTTTATCCAGGATTCCACACTCCAGTCCTTTCATTTAATCATTCAACAAGTGACTATCAAATAAATGCTTGCTTAGGTAAGATATTGTGTTTTCCATGTATACTTCCTTAAAGCTTGCCCTATTTGAATTCATTTCTCCAATAAACTCATCCCTTTTCTCTCTGACCTAAGTGAGCCCTTTCTTTTCCACTGGACAAATAATTATGGACTGTTTTATGAATCTTTCTATTGGTCTTTCATTGTTACTTAGATGTTTTGTTGCTACCCAGGTTATTAAATCTATACCTTATTTCCCCATACGAGGGTGAGCTCCCCAGAAGATGGCTGTTCAGAGGAGGAGCCATGTTTCAGTCCTTGAAGGGAGGTGCTGGGCTGTGTTGGATATTTATTTTATCCTCTATAGCACTTCACAAAGGGTGCTGCCTACATCAAGCACTCAATGTGGTTTGTGGATATCAGCCAGCATACTAGTATGGTCGATGCCTGAGAACAAAGTCCAGAACTGGCAGTCTTTCCTTCAGACCCATCGTGTGACCAATGTAACACAGAGACGCTAACATAGGTGACCTTTTGTCCATGGGGTACGAACTCTTAATTGTTTTTCCACTAGTGGTGATGGATTTGTGTTGATTTCAGACTTTCCTCTTACTCTTATGACCAGTGGTAAACTTTTCTACTGGCCACAATGATGGGAAGCTGCTCATCTTCAAATCTTGGAGCAGGGACTAGTTAGAAATTTGCAACAGTGGTGGGGAAAGAGTGTTTTGCTCAGCACAATCCATGTAGGACTTTGGCCTGCAACCCTTAGTCCAGAGGTCACAGTGTACCCCTGACTCAGGTTTGGGAGGCAGGAGAGTGAGGACAGATGAAGTGAGGAATGGGAGGCTGGTTGGGTAAGGAAGCATCAGGCTGTGTCATGAGCCCCAGGAGAGCCAGTTTCCTTGAGGCCCTCAGCAAGGACCAGAGTAGAGGCTCCTTGGTTTAACCCCTTTATAGGCCCCAGAGGCCTGCTACCCATCACTGTGCTATCTTGGCAGATGGCCAGGCCCCTTCCCATGCCACAGCAGCTGGCTGGCCCGGCCATCCTGTGCCAGTGAAAGTCATTGAACTGGTGATGTATGAAAGACTGAATTCTGCAAAAGATGGTTTTGAGGTGTCAATGTGTGATGAGTGGAAGTCATGGATTCTATATCCTATTATTTCAACTTTCTTCCATCATAAATTCCCAGTTTGTCAGAGAGCATCACAATATCTAATGTTTTGTGAAAAATGTAGAACTAGACTATCAACTACTTGAAAATGTAGAACTAGACTATCAACTACTTATGCTTTGTGCCTAGAACACAGTAGGCTGACGGTAAATATTTGTTGAATGAGTCTAGCATACTCTGTTGTGAGCTCTTTGAAAAGTGGTTCCTATGAACAGTACCATGCATAATAGACACACACATATTATATATTACGGCACACAATAAATAGTCAATAAATATAGACTATTTCTGGGTGTGTCTGTGAAGGGTGGATTGAAGAAGACAGTGAAGCATGGTGGCAACCATGCTTGGTGGGAATTGCTGTTTAATATTTTAACCCTGCTGACTTGGCTTCTGGCATTATTTGCTTGCTAAAATAATAGAAAAGTTATTTTGATTTTCTGAATTATATGAATCATCCCATTCAATTGAATACCCTATTGATTGTAATTTGAGTACCCCATTGGTTGTGGTCATACTGGTTTTAGAAAACACATTCCTCTGTACCTGGAGGCCAGGACTGCACAATTCCTCTAAATTACCTCAGTGGCTCCAGATAATGTGTTTCCATTGCTCAGTGGTCCCAAGCCCCTTGGGCTCCAGGTAATGCGTTCCTGTTGACTCAGTGGTCCCAAGAACCGAAACTATAATTAATATTGGTAGATAACTAATCGGCTCAATTTAGCTTCTGTAACAAATTGCTTTTTTGTAAACCAGGTTCCTCATTCCAAACCCCGAGATGTAATCAATACCTTTGTGATTTTTGCCTATATAAATCTGGTGTTGGGGCTATGTAAGGACTACGAGATTTGGAGAGCAAATGCCCCCTTGTAGTCCCGGATTTGAAATAAATGTTACTCCTTAATTCGACTTCTTGAGGCGTCCTTGTGTGATTCGCGGGGTACATTACAACAACAGGAAAGGTAGGCGTTTGGTGTGATTGACCCACATCCCGCATGGTTCAGGGTTTGGGCTCTGGAAGAGGGGCCGCGCACAACTGACAGAGACGAGACAAGAAATAATAATTTGCAAGTTGGGGGGCCAGGCAGGAGCCCAAAGCAAGAGGAAGGACTCTGCTTGTGCTCAGGCCTTGCCATCCTTTTATTCAGTTTGGGATACACATATGGCCCTTAGGCAGGCAATTTCCAGTAACAGACAGACTATCTTATCAGTAAGGATTTACATGACTATCTGGCTGGGAAGTTGCTTCAGCTACCATTGTCTTCACTAAACAGTTGGTGTATAGCTCTGACCTTTGCCAGGGCTCAAGGGTCACCAGCATTCCAGGCTCCTTGTCCGTACCTCTCTGCTAGTGAAGGCAATAGGCGGCTTCCCACAGTTTGGGGCCTGGGGATTGCCACTGTTTGCTGGTTTCCAAGTTACTGGTTTTTCCTTTCATACCAGAATACTTTATGAGCTGGAAAGAATTTTTGCAGCCAAATGGAAATGTATGTGATAAGGAGTGGGCCATATTTGAAGAATGGAGCGTCAGCCTACCCTGTTATATGATGGCAGTCTCTTACCTGCCACTTCCTCTCCTTATAGTTCAGAGCATTAGCCCGGGCTTGACTGAACAGAGCTGAGTTTCTGCTATGCTGCCCAGAGCTTTAATTACATCAGATTTCTAGTGGGGCATGGGTTTGTCATCATATGACAGTTCAACCATTTTAACTTGGATCTATCTCCTTATCAAATTTTAAGCCAAGAGATGGTAAGAGGTTGGGAGTTTCTGACAATGGCCTTATCTTTGGATAAGTAGAATTGGCATTTGCTGGGGTTACCCCCTCCTTTGTCCTTATTTTATTGCTTTTCTCTTTCTACCCTTCTCATGGCTGGCTAGCTTCTTCACTTCCACTCTAGTCAGTGAATAGCTTCTGAAATCTATATCTATTTGCAGATATTTATAGGCTGTGTATGTCCCGCTGTAACCCTAAATTTAGTTCTAAGACCAAACTTACTATTTTCTATACAAAACATTATATACATATTTTAATTCCCCATTTCTGCTAGTGGCATTAATATGCTTCTAATTCTCCCTAACCCTTAGCTACATTCATCTGTGATCCTTGCCTCTGTATTTACTGTCTTTTTCCCAAAAGTCTTGATTGTTTTTGCCCTCTATTAGTCAGAATTCTCCAGAGGAACAGAACCAATAGAATATATGTAGATATATAGAAAGAGATTTATTATGAAGGATTGGCCCATATAGTATTAGAGGCTGAAAAGTCCAAGATCTGCCATCTGTAAGCGGGAGGCCCAGGAAAGCTGGTGGAGTGATTCCTGTGCTACTTTGAAGGTAGCCAGTGACTTAAGTCCCAGTCTGAGTCCTAAGGCCCGAGAAATAGGAGTGTCTAAGGGCAGGAGAAGATGGCTGTTCCAGCCCCCGAGAGTAAATTCATTATTCATGCACCTTTTTGTTCTAATCTTACCAGGTTGGATGAGGTTCCCCAACATGAGTGGGAGCCAAGTTCTTTATTTAGTGAACTTATTCAAATGCTAATCCATTCCAGAAACACTTTCACAGGCACAGCTAGAAATAATGTATTATCTGGACATCCTTTAGTCCAATCAGGTTGATACACAAAATTAACCACCACACTTTCCTTGGTCTAGTCTTCGTTTTCCCCAGTCTGTTGTGAGCACCACTCTCAGACGTCTGTTTAAAACTCAGATTTCCTTCTGTCTCTGCTTAGGAAATAGTGGTAACTTTGTGTGACCTGTGCGATGACACTGTTCATCCTGGAGTTAGAAGCTTTCTGTAACTTGCTGCTGATGTCAGTGTTCCAGGTCTCTGCTTCCACTCCTGAGGCTTACTCCTGCTCTTAGCTCTTCCTCCCAGGATGCTTGCTGTCCTCCTCAGAGCCCATTTAAATGTCCTGGACTAAATATTTTGAGGCTAAACTCAGCTCTTCCCCTTCCATGCTGCCTTTAGGGACTGTTTCAGCTTAGATTGTTCTCAGGGTTGGAGATGGAGCTAGGGTTTTGGGGCCCTGTTTTACACTTTGATCCCAATGTGTCTCCTTAGGGAGGTGAAGGATGAGTTGCTTTAATATATTTGGAGTTCAGTGATTGCTATTTTTCTCCTTTGTTTCCTGAACTTCTGGCCTAGTTACAGTGCCCAATTGGCACGGCCAGAGTTTTTGGATTACAATGGCTAAGTGGCTTGGTCTTCAGGTAACTTCCTCTGGATGGCCTGTCATAATGTTCTTCCCATTTGGTGAGATACTTCACTACTTTGACTCAAATACAAACTGAGGCATATTAAAAATTTAAGATCTTAATAGGACAGAAATGTATTAGAATTGGGCAGCATCCAGTCTAGTAGATAGAAATGAGTTCTGAGCAGCTGTACAAAATGAAAGACTTTTCTAGGAAGAAAGGAGTGAGAATGAGTAAGTTACAGTATACTAGGAGAAAAAGCGGGTTGGTTACCTCAAGGTTAGCTCCCTCCCAGCGGTTCTCAACCTGTGGGCCACGAACAATGAAAATACATCCTGCATATCAGGTATTTACATTACGATTCATAACAGTAGCAAAATTACAGTTATGAAGTAGCAACAAAAATAATTTTATGGTTGGGGGTCACCACAACATGAGGAACTGTATTAAAGGGTCGTGGCATTAGGAAGGTTGAGAACCACTGCTTAGGAACTATCAGGTAGATTACCTGATAGTAATCTAGGGGTCTATCAGGCAGATTACTGAACTATTGCTGATCAGGTACTAGTAATTCCTGATTGACTGGTTTAAGATTTCACTCTGGGACAGCCAAAACTGTAACTAAATGAAGTCTTGGTTGGTTTGGTGATGTTGGGATTGGCTTAGACTACTCTATTTTGGGCTTGGTGTGTGTGTGTGTGTGTGTGTGTGTGTGTGTGTGTGTGTGTGTGATTATGCCAAATGCTTGATTTTATCTTGAGCAGGAATTGTCATATTGTATGGGTCAGCTGGGACCTCTTCTATAAACTGGATTGCTTATAAAAGGTTGAATAAGGTTATTGCCCTTCACAAAGGAGGACATAGTTCCTATATTTTGTTAGGACTTTTGTATCATTTCACGTGAGCATACCTGCGGTGTTTCTCAGCATGGTATATTTCTGATCCACCAGCTTGTTGAATAAGTATATTAAATTTACATTATAGTACAGCTAAGACCGGTAATAGTTGAAACTGGAAGAAATGCAGAGTTATGGTATGTTTTGATGAATGTATGTATCATTACATTAAGAAGAAGAAGAATAAAATTTAGAGACATTGAATGTCTTCCTAGAGGTTGGATGCCGGGGTCCAACCCCAGCAGGTCCAGGGGTTCCCAAAGGTGTAGACGGAGTCGGCGAAGAAGGAAGGACACGGAGACAGTGTTCAGTTGATCAGCAGCCTAGCCAGGATCTCTAGCCCGGATCTCCAGCCAAGTTCTGGTCTGGAACTCCAGAGAGGTTCTGCTCAGGTTCTCCAGTCAGGTTCAGTCACCAGGTTCTAGTCAGGCTCTCCTGCCAATCTCCGCAGTCAGGTTCAGTCCAGGATCCCTGCCATGCTCTCTCGCCAGGCTCCGCCTCCAGGCTCCGAGGCCAGTCCCTGTCCAGGATCCTCCGGCATGCTCTCGCCAGCGAAGTTCTTCTGTCTCTAGAGAACGTTCTGTGTAGGTTCTGTGCCTAGGCTCTGTCTCTCTTGGTCCTGTCTTCCAAGCCCTGTGTCCTTAGTTCTGTGTTCTGAGTTCTGTGTCTTGCTGTCTTATTACATCTGTATTTATACCAGTTGATTCAATCCTATCAATCTCTATTACAAAGGTTAGGGCGTTTCTTATCTCCATTCCAGGGAGTAAAGATTATGTAGCTTAAGCATGATTGTTTGTAGTGATTAACTACCCGCCTGGCACTTAGTTAAGGAGTTTCATCCCCTCCCTGACTTCAGGGAAAAATTCCTACCTGGGGAAACAACCTTTCTAGGAGAGGCATCCCCTCCCTGACTTCAGGGAAAAATTCCTACCTGGAGAAACAACCTTTCTCGGAGAGGTGACCTTGGTTAAAACACAGCACCAAGAAGGTGAGCAAACATATTAAGAACTGTATGCCATATATGCCAGGTCCCTTGAAACAGCAAGGATGGACCGGCTCCTGGCAGTTGGATATAAAATAAACTCTTTTGAAGATGTTGCCATGGTAAGATGAATTTTCCTCTGTAACTTTTCCATGTTTTACCTTTGATTTTTTTTTTTAAATTTGTAGTTTATAGTTAAGGAATTTATAGTTTGCTTGGGTCAAATACAGTATGAAAAACTAAAAAGCACTGGTCACATAAGGCCAAAAATGATTCTTTGGCCAACTGAAAAAAATTTGATATTTTAACAGATTTTTACCCAAAAGGCAAGAGTCATGAGAATGAAATACTATGAGGGAATTCATAGCTTTCCAGCTGGAGAAAATGAAACCTCAAGTAAAAAATCTTGAATGTGCTGTAGTTAGCAGATAAAAAGAAAACCGTGTTAGAGTTTGCAGAATGGAGTAGCCAGCTGTCAAACTGAGCCCCCGAGAAAACACTACATTGCTGAAAACCTCCATTTCCTTATCTCTTCTTAAGAACTAATTCATAAAGAGCTATGTCATCTCGCAGTAAGCTCTCTGCAGCTACTCCTGCTGGTCCCTGGAGTTCCTCGCTAACCACTTAGCATTCCTCGCACACTGAGATGTGTGCACTGGCATGAAGCGCCGTTCAGAGCTCCTGCTACCACACAGGACTGCACTGGGCCTGATAACAGGCGAGCTCAGGCAGAGTCTGTCTCTGGTTACTGGGGAGCCACATCCCTCCAAGAGTAGAAACTGCACCCAACTGCCTCTGAATATAAGAGGTTCAAGGAGCCCCTTGCAGATAACTTTTGGTTTAAGAAGTTAAAAACATTTTATTTTCTTATGCTTATACTGTGAAATTCTGTGGGTTAATAAAGTGGAATAAAAGGGAATAATTATTTTCTGGTGAAAATTAGGAGTTGGATGAATAAGATGATGTATGTTTGCTACAGTAGCTTTTGGGAAACACATATCCAATTTAAGGAATAAGCTACATACATTTAAATATGAATAACCAGGGATAAGATACAAACCAAGAGGTTTCATTTGGGTTCATTAAAAACCCACAATTTTTTTTTTTTTTTTTTTTTTTCAGAATAAGGAGATTCATTAAAGAGCTAAAGCCTAGGCTTAACTTTATGGATATGTTGGCTCTGGAAGAGCAAGTTCCAAAGTCTTTCTTTTAGTTTGTCTTTTTTGGGGGGAGGAGGGGGTTAGAGTTCTTCCTGTCTCTTGATAGCATAAGATGGTTGCAAACTCCTAATCACCCTGTATTTGCATATTCAGTTGACCAAGACCTAGACCAGGAGTGGGCAACCTTTTTGTGAGTGTGTGCCAAAACCAGCAAAATCTCTGACTCAAAATTCTTCTGCGTGCCAACCCTAATTTTTTGAGAACATGTTACTCCTACTTGATATCTCTTAAGGTGTACGTATGTGAAGAACCTTGAAGAAATAATAAAATCCATTCGAGTGACAAAAACACAGTATATGATGATGAAAAATACATTTATTTTTTAATGTATACATGTACACTGATAGTCCAACAGAAAACTTTATGACTCTGTTTGATATTATCAGTGGGACTTTTGCTGCTGCATCACTGATGACAGAGATTTTACATCAGGTTTATATTTCGTGACCTTCAGAGATATGCACGAGCTACTACTTTCATCCGTCAGGCTACTCCTATTACGAGACTTAACAAAATTCATCACTGAGAACAAAGATTCACAAGTGTATGTGGATGGAACCAAAACACTGGTCGGCTCTAGGAAGGCAGGGAGAGTTAAGGCAGAGGCATAGAAATTGCTCTTCCCCTCTCTCGTCAATCCATGTCTATGGTCTTTAAGATAACTTGTTATGTAAAATTATTTATTTATCTAAGATGCATCTACACTGAATTTATCTGAAAAATAAAAAAGTCGATATTAAAAAATTTGTAAATGGAAGATTATAAGAGAGGGTTTCGTGTGCCAACAAAAGTTACTGGCGTGCCATGTTTGGCATGCGTACCAGGGGTTGCCCACCCCTGACCTAGACCCTGAGTTGTTGCCTGGTGCCCGCCTCCAAAGAAAGCAGAGTATGGATGTGTGTAGATCTGGCTTACTTCCAAAGGCCTTTCCTACTCTGACATGTCTGTATTTCTATCAGCAGTAGTATTTTGGGTAGTTTTTAGCCTTATAACTACTGTTAACTCCTTACCTTGACTCAACCTGAACAAATTACTTGCATTGCATTTACTTCATAGCCTGAACCTTCTTTCTTACCTGGATTCCCTGACTTTTACTGTTGTCTGCATTGCTGTGTTTCAGAATGTTTGCATGATGTCAGATACACGACTTTAGTAATCGCTAAAGGGTCCAGTGGAGTGCTGCAATCTAAACTTGAGGACTCTTTACACTACTTTTTTTTTTTTTTTTTATCATATTTTGTTTTTCTAAGGGAGTTTTAAAGACTTTAGCTTTGACAAGTTTGTTGCTTTGGTGGAAGATGAGGAGCTGGATAAGTGATGGGCTGAGTCCTTAAGTTGGAAATAAGTAAATATGCTTGTTTGAACACTGCAAGGAAAACAAACCATTGTGGTTTTGTGCTTATTGAATATTAATAGGTGGAGAAATTATGTCCTGCATCTCTACATACACATTTTGTTTTGCTTGCTAGATTGACTCTCTCTAGAACATGCCTTTACTTATAAAACCTCCTTTTCTTCTCTTTGCTCGCTTCCTTTTAGTTAGCCCTCCTCACTCAGTGATGTCTTCTCTTACTCTCCAACCCATTTTGACCCTCCTCTCTTATAAATTTATAGCATGTCTTTTCTTTACTACTCATTTGGCCTGCAAGCATATTGTTTGAAGACATTTGTATTGTTATCTTATTATCGTTTAGACTTATAGTAGTGATTTAACTTTAATATATGTATATATTTTCTCTATAACTGCATTTCAAGTTTAGTGAGGGTTTATTTACTTATTTGTATCCCTCATGCCTATGTATATTTATGTTATATAATAATTATTTGTTAAATGAATGAAAAATATTGAGCTTATACTGTGTCATATTATGTTTGGAAGTTGTCAGCTCAATAAAATGCTTTTAGTATGGTGCAGGTCAATAGGTATTAATATTAATGAATCTTAAATGGATATTCTGTTTTTATCGTACCTTCCAGCACAAACTGTCCATTTTTAGAAATTTGTTTATGACTGCTTGTGTGAGCCCAGTGGCTGACTTTCCAAATATGTAGTTATTAGAGGAGATCTGAGCTCTTAGCTGCTCTATTACCATATGTGTTTAATATTTATGGCAGTCTTTCTACAAATATGTAAAAATGTTGGTGAGTGAAGGAAATGGTTCCCAGTGTGGCAGAAGAAAATATCTTATAAAGATCCGCAGTTATCTGTAGCTTCCCCAAGGCTGTGTTTACATAAAAAAAAAGACATTGTTTTATGTTCTAGAATCAAGAGATGATTTTATGATTTAACAAGTTCCACCAAGAACTTTTGTAAGGTTATCAGTGCCAGCATAACTACTGCAGAGATCACATAGCATATTAGTCTCTGGATTTATTGAGTTTGCTGCATTCCTTTAGTATCATTCATATTTTTCTCCCGAGGGTACCGCTTTCCTCTCTTGACTTAATAACAAGATATGGAAACTCATTTGTGCTGCAGTGTATGATGCTGGGAAATGAATGCCTGGTTATTATCTCTCTCTACAGGACCTTTCAAGACCATAGGTAGATGTTTGCCACCTCAATATAAATAGGTAGCGTTCAGATTTGTATTCTCTAGTGAGGGACAAGTTGCTTTGGTGGAAAGCACAGGCGTTTCATGTCCGGACCGTGACTCTGAACTTCACTTCATATGCTTACCAGCTGCGTGACCTTGAAGGGATTTGCTTGGGTTTTTTCATTTGTAAAACGGAAACAGTGGCACCTGCCTCAAATGGCTGTTTCTGGGAACAGATGAGATAATGGAGAGAGCGCCTAGCATGATACCCGGCTCCTGGCAGATGCGCAGAATGTTTCTTTTGCAGTATGATGTGTCCAATGGGGACGTTTAGGGGACAGCTTACTGCTGTGTGTTGTCTAAATTTTTTCACTTTTATGTTTAATTCTTTGAAGGCTTTGGGATGTAAGCCCAAGCAGTTTTTGTCAAGAACCGCAGCATAGGAAATTAAATGCACAAAATAGTTTTTTGATTTAGAACTGATTTACAAAGCCAACATGGGAAAAATTAACTTTTTCGTAACTGTTTTTTTTTTTTTTTTTTTGGCGGGGGAGGGGGGAGAGTGAATGGAATGAAGATGTCTCTGCAGTTTCAAAACTTCCTTTTTGTTCCTCCCCTCCCCCTTCTCTCTCCCTCCTCTTCATCTTCCTCCTCCTCCTCCTATTTCCCACTTTTCCTCACCTTCTCAGCCAACTTAATATCACATGTAATAAGCCACATTGGAGACAAGAGTGGAAGCTGAAGTATGAGAGGTTATGTGTATGGGCAGTTTGTGCAGGCACATGCTCACATACAGACTGGGCACTTGTATGCTAGAGATGGGTGGGTGCTGGGGATTGTCTGGGAGAGGCTTCAGCCCCATTCCCATGGCTCCTGCAAGAGCCTGACTTTCTATTGTGACTGCCTCCGGCATTGCGGCATTACCATTACCTGAATTGGGATCTGACCCTTCTGGGTCAAGTGTCCCTCCCAGGGCTTGGGGCCTCTTTGGAGACAGGAGCTGTGACTGGAGCTGACAGGACCTGTAGCTGCTCTGGAGTTGCTTCTCTGGAGCAGGTCTGTTTTCACCAGGAGAGAAGGAAGGTCCACCCTCAAGAAGGCAGAGGTGGTAGAGTCCTGGTTGCATTCAGGTTCTCACTGTTTGCTTTGAGACCTAAGTACCTTCCTGCCCTCCCTGCAGCTTCAGTTTCATTCCTATTTCCCTGAAATCCTTGAAACAAAAACCAAGTTCTCCGTGTGTGTCTCTGTTGCTCTTTCCATCTCTGGTCTTTCCTCTCTCTCTTCACTCCCGCTCTACCCTCCCACTCTCCCTCCCTCCCAGTTCAAGTTGGATTTTGTCACTAGTAACCAAAGGTGGCTTCCTTGAATCTGGATTTGGCTTTAATGGAAAATAAATGGAAATTGCCTGTTTCAAGCCAGTGATCTCTAACTAGCTTTCCACAAGAACCACTTTTAGAAGGCTGTGCCAGATAGAGCTACAGGCATAGACATCCAGTTTTCACCCATCACTGGTGGGGATTCCTGCCTGCTTGCATCGCCAGGAAGCCCACCCCATGACAGTGCCCTGGAGGCTGTGGATTTGCTTCTCCAGGGCCTCGCCCATGAGCATTTTCCTCCAAGCACATGATATGTAAACATTTAGGTTGCAAGAACCAGGAGAGTGGTAGAACCTGGTTCAGCAATATGATGTGACACTTATGTTCCTTTGTTCTAGCAAAATAAAGCTCTCTATTAAAGTATCGTCACCAATGATAGCATTCCTCACTAGAAGTGATAACATTTATAGATATGCAAGCTCCTGGTATAAACTAACAGCTTTGTTATTAAACCCAACTATTATCAAGTGTTACATCGTAAAAGCTTGCCCCTTTTTTCCCTACGTCGAGGTACATTTTTACTAGTCTTCTGTATTTGGCATTTCAGAAGTTAATAATCACAGGGTTCATGGCCTATGTCAGTGATGGCGAACCTTTTGAGCTCGGCGTGTCAGCATTTTGAAAAACCCTAACTTAACTCTGGTGCCGTGTCACCTATAGAAATTTTTTGATATTTGCACCCATAGTAAAACAAAGACTTATATTTTTGATATTTATTTTATATATTTAAATGCCATTTAACAAAGAAAAATCAACCAAAAAAATGAGTTCTCATGTCACCTCTGACACGCGTGTCATAGGTTCGCCAAAACTGGCCTATGTAGCAGACCCCATTAGCCACTTAGAACTTTGCCCCTATAGCCAGTCTTGTTAAGCTCAGCAAAACCAAGGTGAGAAGCCACTAAGCCACTATGGACTGTGGAATGACTGCTGAGTGTGGCCTGGCCAGTTTTGGGCTTTGGCTGTGCTACTGATGTGCTGTGCAACTTTGTGCAATTCACTTACCTTCTCTGGCTGCCCTTGAATTTATATTAAAAGTGCTTAAACGCAAAGTCCCTGGAGGCTCTTTTTCCATTCACACAATGATTTTAAGTGCTTTCTTTGTATTATGCTTAACACTTCCTCTATTCCCTTCAGAATTAATCTTCTTTCCTCAGAAGCCTATTAACTCCAACTCTAAGCCCTGCATCTTTCTTGCATGGTCACACTTGCTTTTATTTCTTCTTTCTTTTATTCTTTTCTTCTTTTTTTCCACTTGAAAAGGCAGAGAAAGAGAAAGAAAATGGAGGTGTGCAGCATGGTTGCAATACAGTTACCACTTTTCCTGGTAGCCTCTTTCTCAATCTGGAGGAAGTTACTTTGGCAACCATGAATCCATCTCCCTGCCTCTGAACTAACTTTATCTTTCCTCATTATTATTTCATTTCCGTGGGATGACTTCTTACAGTTTTTTAAAATCGGATTTTCTTCTTGAAATTTCTTAGAGACCAACTTCTTTTTCTATATCTAAAAATTGGAAAGTACAGTTGAAGCAAACCCACAGGCAATTTAGAAGTAGGACCATGCTGTGGTGTCCTCAGCGAGCAAAGTCCTTTCCACATGGGCTACACGGAAGCCTCCTTTTTCTTTGCACTCTTGGTTCTGCATCAGCCTACAACTCTGTCTGTCGCCTAAAGGTGAAAGTTGTCTACCGCTTTCCCTTCCAAAGACTAGTCTCCCCCTATTACTGTGCACCAGGTCTTCAACAGTGGCCAGGTAGCCAGTCATAGTCCTGTAAACTGTCAGTCTAGAAAGAAATAGTGAATGGAACGCAGAGGCAGGTTGAGATGGCATGCTGGGGCAATGCTGGGGCAAGATGTCACAACACAGATTACAGCAGAAGTAGTGCTGGGGAGGGCTAGGGGAAGGCACCAGGTTGGCACAGCAGGCTGGGGCAGACCCAGTCGGGGCTGCACACAAGATCCAGTCTGAAGGCAATCCCAGATCACTGCCAGGAGGGGGTTGACCAGGAAGTATCATGTGAGAACTAGTAAAACACATGGCCAGTGTTGGTGAGGCCATGTGGACTCATCTGGCACTCCTTTGGTGGTCTGAACCCAGCATAGCTGACCTCCTGTTCTTGGCTGAAACCTCAGTTCCAAACTGTGGAAGTCCAAAGCTAAGCCATCCTTAAGATTTATCTAAATTGTGTGTGTATCTGTGTGTGTGTGTGTGTGTGTGTGTGTGTGTGTGTGTGTGTGTGATGCCTATGTTTTCTTGGTTACCTTTGCCTCTAGGTTCCTGTGCTGCAGATACTATCTCTTTTTCACACTGCATTGACTCCTTTACCATTATATTTACCATAACATGAGTGAAAATGTTCTAGATTTAACTGAAGATTGAGGCAGGAGTGATGGAGGAGGGACTGCCTGCATATGGTACAAAAAGAGGTGAAACTCCTTCCTCAGATACTCCTGGTCCCAAGCACCTTTTGGCCACCCTTCCATTCATGCTTTCTCCCAGGCCCTTCCCAACATGCAGGACAAATAAGGCCTTGCACCTCTCAGATTGCACTCACCTGCCACCCTCCTCTTCCTCCTTTCTAAGAAAATTAAAATCTTTTCTCACATAGAATGGATCCAGACTTCTTGTTGACATGGGTTCCAGCTGATATCTATGCTCTAAGGCAGCGGTTCTCAACCTGTGGGTCGCGACCCCTTTGGCTGTCGAACGACCCTTTCACAGGGGTCGCCTAAGACCATCCTGCATATCAGATATTTACATTACGATTCATAACAATAGCAACATTACAGTTATGAAGTAGCAACGAAAATAATTTTATGGTTGTGTCACAACATGAGGAACTGTATTTAAAGGGTCAGAAGGTTGAGAACCACTGCACTAAGGGGTATTTGTGCCTCCCTTAGTCTTGTCACATGTATACATTTTATCCCCCCACCTCCACTAGGCACTAACATCTTTGAAGGCAAAGACTGTTTATGCTTCATTATCTTATTCCTGGAGCAGCTACCTTTGAACATTATATAACAGTTATTCAGTACATAGCTACCGAACAAATAGATGTGCTCAGTGTGATACTAATGATTAAAAGAGTTAATAATTTCTTCTCTTAAGTTTATAGTTTAGTTAGGAAGACAAAAATAACACAGATGAGAATAATTGAGCCATGAACTTGTGGCCTTGAACAAAGGGGTGAATTTCTCAAGAATTTGGAAACACTTAACTTTATTTATATTCTTTGTTGTGTATGTAGCATTTAAATAAAACTTGGGCACCTATCCAACTTATCATTAATTCAGATACATTTTTTTTCTAGATTAAAAACAAAAATATAAAGGCATATTTCCAGAGATTTTAAAAAGGATATCAAAGATTATAAATTTCATTTTAGTATTAGCAAGTGACAATCTAATTTTAATACGTTATTTTGAACTCAATACATCTAAAACTCAGTTTAGTTTTGTTTTCTGGCTAATTATTTTAACAGGGGGACATTCCTATGGAGGTTTTAGGATAAAATATTATTTTTGGATGTGTGACACATTTGTATTTTTAAAATCTCATGGGTATTTTAAAGGGAAATCTAATTCACCTGATTTTTATCTAAATATAATTTACTCACAATAATGGAGAAATATTTGATATCCAGAGGAATCTATTGATGCTCTTAAAGCTTTTCTCCTGGGAAATAAGACATCCCATTTTCTAAGAGTAAATCACAAACCTACAATGTCTACTTGTTCTGCTGATTTAAGGAAGCCTGAGTTAAGCATCAGATTGGGCAGTCCAGAGCAGTTTTTTTGTTTTTAATTTTTGAGACTTTCTTTTAAAAGCATGCATAGGACATTTTCTTTGAGAGAGGGTTTTCTTTTTTTCCTTATTCTGACAGTTTTATCTGTTATCCTGTTTTTCCCCCAAACAACAATTTAGGAAGATTTCAGGTAATAAAACAATTTTGATGTTTGTGGATTAATGGTGTCTGTATTCAAGATGTTTCAGACCTGTCAGAAGCTTGGGAATGACATTTGAATGTGTTTCTTAATTTTAAAACACCTTCTATGACAGTGATGGCGAACCTTTTGAGCTCGGCGTGTCAGCATTTTGAAAAATCCTAACTTAACTCTGGTGCCGTGTCACATATAGAAATTTTTTGATATTTGCAACCATAGTAAAACAAAGACTTATGTTTTTGATATTTATTTTACATATTTTTTAAAAATATATTTTATTGATTTTTTACAGAGAGGAAGGGAGAGAGATAGAGAGTCAGAAACATCGATGAGAGAGAAACATCGACCAGCCGCCTCCTGCACATCCCCCACCGGGGATGTGCCTGCAACCCAGGTACATGCCCTTGACCAGAATCGAACCCGGGACCTTTCAGTCTGCAGGCCGACGCTCTATCCACTGAGCCAAACCGGTTTCGGCTATTTTACATATTTAAATGCCATTTAACAAAGAAAAATCAACCAAAAAAATGAGTTCGCGTGTCACCTCTGACATGTGTGTCATAAGTTCACCATCACTGTTCTATGAGAATTAGATACCAGTCCTAAGTGAATATTTTGAATTTAAAAGAGGAGGTTTAGGCCAAGGTAAAGCCAAATTTTGTACTCTTAAAAGACCTGAAGTGCATTTCCAAATAAAAAAATAGGTCATGATATTAATATTTTGTTTTGGAAGTGAAATGTGAAAGAAGTTGGGCATTATCAGATTCTAAGAGGATCTTGGGTGGCACCCAGGAATGGAGCACCTCTGACTTCTCTCCGGGCTCCTCCCCACTTCCGGATCTAAGTCTTCCGGCCCCATAAGGACAGTGTTGTTCCCAGCCCTTCTCTTCAGGGGTAGGCTTCTCATCTCTTACTTACCTTGTTCCTTCGGGTTCCCCTTCTCCACTGGAAGCCAGCTGGCTGGAAGTCTGGGCAGGGGCCCAGCAATTGCTCCACAGCCCTTTGCTGCCCTCTGCTGCCTGCAGCAAATGGCTCTCAACCCTCCAGGCCCAGCTGGCCCCATAGGATGTGATTCCAATAGTTTCTCTGCTCCTTCCTTTAGTTCAGCAAATAGTTTACAGCCTGATAAATCTTCTTGAAATATCATTTCACATGAGAAGCAGCTCGATTGCAGCAGTTAGGTGCACAGACTGGAGGCAGACTGCCTGGGTCCTGTTCCAGCTCTGCCAGTTATGAACTGTATGATCTTGGGCAGGTTAGTTAAATTCTGTATGCCTCAGTTTCCTAGCCTAAAAAATGGGTTGATAATATCCTTATGAGAAAGATATTATTATTATCAGGATTGAATGAAATAAAATGAGAAGTGTTTAGAACAATGTCTGGCACATAGTAAGTACTAAATAAATATTAGTTATTCTACTTATCACCCTCCCTTTTAGTAATTTGTGCTTTTTTATTGCATACTAGCTATTGATGGACCATATATTGTTTATCCATTCACCATGTGGTGGGTTTTGGGATTGTTTCCAGTTTTTGTCTATTAAGGATAATTCTTTGATGAAAGTTCTTGTGCAAGTCTTTGTGTGGACATGTATTTTCTCACAGGTATACTTAGGGATGGAAATTTATGGCTTCTATGGTAAGTATAAGTTGAACTTTTAAAGAAACTACCAAACTGTTTACCGTTTTACATTCCCGCCAGCAATTTATGAGGGTTTCAGTTTGTAGCATCCTCGCCAACACTTGATATTATCTGTCTCTTTTCTTTCTAGTAGGTGATGAGGGATGAATCAAAGATGCCTCTTGGATTTTCAGGTTGAGCAATTGAGTGTTTAGTGCTACCATTTAATGGAGGCTGGAAGAAGAATGGGCTTTTTTTTTTTTTTGAGAAAAATAAAAGGTTTGGGTTTGGCAAACTTGAATTTGAGGTACCTATTAACCATTCAGAGGGATTGTTAAATAGATACTAGTATTGGGATGTCTGGGCCATCTGTATTCTTTCCATCTTCCTGAATTCATTAAATAATGGAACGTGGAATAACTACTTCAATTTTCTGTTCTCTGGATATATGTCCGATGGTCTGGAAAAATCACCTAACTTCTTTTTTTAAAAAATCTTTATTGTTCAGGTTATTACAGATGCTCCTCTTTTTTTCCTCCATTGCTCCCCTCCACCCGGTCCCCACCCCACTCCAGGCCTCCCTCCCCGCCCTGCCCCACTGACCTTGTCCATAGGTGTGAGCTCTTTGTCCAATCTCTTCCCGCATCCTCCACATCTTCCCCCTGAGAATTGTCAGTCTGCTCCCTTTCCATGCCCCTAATTCTATTACATTCACCAGTCTGTTCTGTTCATCAGGTTTTTTTATTCATTTGCTTTTTAGGTTCACTTGTTGATAGATATGCATTTGTTGTAACTTTGTTGTTCATAATTTTTATCTTTACCTTTTTCTTCTTCTTCCTCTTCGTAAAGAATACCCTTCAGCATTTCATATAATCCTGGTTTGGTGGTGATGAACTCCTTTAGCTTTTTCTTGTCTGTGAAGCTCCTTATCTGACCTTCAATTCTAAATGATAGCTTTGCTGGGTAGAGTAATCTTGGCTGTAGGTTCTTGCTATTCATCACTTTGAATATTTCTTGCCACTCCCTTCTGGCCTGCTTAGTTTCTGTTGAGAAATCAGCTGACAGTTGTATGGGTACTTCCTTGTAGGTAACTGTTTTTCTGTTGCTGCTTTTAAGATTCTCTCTTTGTCTTTTGCCCTTGGCATTTTAATTATGATGTGTTTTGGTGTGGTCCTCTTTGGATTCCTCTTGTTTGGGGTTCTCTGCGCTTCCTGGACTTGTAAGTCTATTTCTTTCACCAGGTAGGGGAAGTTTTCTGTCATTTATTTCTTCAAATAGGTTTTCAATATCTTGCTCTCTCTCTTGTTCTGGAACCTCCATAATTCGGATGTTGGTAGGCTTGAAGTTGTCCCAGAGGCTCCTTACACTATCTTCATATTTTTGGATTCCTTTTTCTTTTTGCTTTTCCGGTTGGGTGTTTTTTGCTTCCTTGTATTTCAAATCTTTGACTTGATTCTTGGGATTCTCTAGTCTGCTGTTGGATCTCTGTATATTATTCTTTATTTCAGTAAGTGTATGCTTAATTTATGATTGGTCCTTTTTCATATCCTTGAGGGTCTCACTACATTTCTCAGAGGTTTCTAGAAGATTCTTGAGTAACCTTATAACCATGATTTTGAACTCTATATCCAGTATTTTGCTTTCCTCCATTTCTTTCATTTGTGACTTGTTTCTTTGTCTCCTCATTTTGGCTGCTTCCCTGTGTTTGTTTCTATGTACTGGATAGCTGCTAAGTCTCCTTGAGTTGATAGAGTGGCCTTGTGAGGTAGGTGTCCTATAGGGCCCACTGGCTCAGCCTCCCCAGTCACCTGAGGTGGATGCTCTTGGTGCACCACTTTGTGGGCTGTTTGCACAGTATTGTTGTAGTTAACCTTTGATTGCTGTTTGTATCACTGGGAGGAATTGAGCTCCAGGCCAATTGGCTGTGATGACCAGCTGTGTCTACACTGGAAGATCTGTTGCACAGGAGACATCCTTATGGGGCAGGACTTGCTTCAGTGGGGCTTTGGTGCTCACTGAGTCTGCCCCTTGAGTGTGTCTCTTATGGATGTGAAGAGTTGTAATCTGGTATGGTCTCACTCTGTCCACTGGGTACACTGGCTCTTGGATCTCCAAGGAGGTGCAAGGCCAGCCACTGTCTGGGGCCGCCCAGCAGGAGCTACAGAGACATCTGCAGATTCCTCCTCTTTGTATGGGATTTGGAAGTGCCCAGACGAGGCCCATCTGTGAAGCAAGGCAGGCTGCTGCTGTCAGGCCTTGGCCCTTCTTTTGGAAGCTCTGGGGCTCTCTGACCCAGCTGCAGTTTGACAGGTTTTAGGCAGAGAAAGGACAGGCCATTCATATGCAAAAGCCGATGCACACAGCTTGGGTGGGGTTGTAAATTGGGTGGGGTCTCTGGGAATCACCAGGGTGGAGCAAACAGCAGTGGCTACCAGTCAGCCTTACACAGGAGAGGTCCCTGGTCTCCACGTCCCGCGCCCTCTGCAGGAACAATGATCGCTGTGAACACCTCTGAGAGAAAGCCGCCCTCGCGTTCCTGTTCCGATGCCAGACAGTCCAGTTTCTCCCTGTATGTGTCTGGGTCCCCCAGAGTCTTGCCCGGAACTGGAGTTCAGAGCAAGCGGGAGCTTGTATCTCCCTCCTGATTAAAAGAGCAGCAGATCCAGGTGCCAGGACTTGCCATGCCTCTGCACCTCTTACCGGTCTCCATGAGCTTTCTTCACCTCTCTAGTTGTGGAACTTCCACTCAGCCAGCTTTCCCGTAGTTCTGGGTGGTAGTTGTTCTGCCTTTTAGTTGTAATTTTGATGTGGTTGTGAGAGGCAGCAAGTATAGGTGTTTATCTATGCCGCCATCTTGGTTCTCCTCAAAATCACATAACTTCTGATGTCAGTTTCCTCATCTATAAAGTAAGATAATCTGTCTTTCTCCAAAGGTTGGCTGAAGAGTGAATGAATTAAAGAATGTGAAAGTGCTTATTATCATGGTTATTATTATTATTAATGCAAAATTACCTTTTGTTTATGTCATTTGTGTTCATTGTGGCTTCTACCCCATGTTTTTTAACATAAGCAGTGCTCAGTAAATCCCGATTTAATAAATAAATGAATGCAGATAATGACTAGTGTGTAATGATGGAGAAGAGAGAGAGGAGAAGGAGGAAAGAGTAGGTATAATTTGAATTGGCCATCATAATGCCACATTTGAACTTTATGGAAAGGCAATTTATCTTTTATGTTATGATACCAGGAAGAAGCATGGAAAAGTCAGGATTCAGGGAAATATTTAGATAATAACACTTATCACATAAAGCATAGTAATTTGTAAGTGTCTTAGATATCTTCACACTAGACTTTACGCTTCTTGAGAGCTGGGGCGATTTCTAATGTGCCTCTGGGTTTCCAACAGCCTTTGCTTACTGCTTTAAACATAATATGAACACAGCAAATATGTGTAAACGAATACATATACTTTTACACTTCTCTCTTTATTCTAATTAATGTTGACAAGCATTTGACTTTTGGTTGGTTGGTAGATGACTCTTCAGCAGGTTATTTCCTTCCTGTGACCTTAAGATGTCATGGTCAGGCTCTTAACATAGCTGATGGATGGCCTGTAATTGTAATTACTTGTTTATATACATGCTCCGTGATGGCAGGGGCTCCATGTCTCTGGCATAGGCCTGCACATTGTGGTTGTTCAGATCATGCTTGAAAGAATTGTTCTCAGTGGACAGCTGTATTCAAGATGTAATGAATAGTTGGGAAAGAAGACCAGATCTGTTCTCTTTGGGGTTTCAGATTACATATCTAAAGATCTAAATCTAGGGAAGGAAAGAAAGTAGGTAAATGATCAAGTAAACTCTATTCTTCCCCCCCCCCCCCCCATTTTCTGTCTTGTGGACAGGAGAGATATATTCTTGATATATTTAGGGAGTGGATCCTTATTACTGTCATAAATCTTAGATGGCAATATTAGCTCATGTAAATATTTTGAGACATCCAGAACCCAAAGTTCATGTTAGATTAGCTCACTAGGGAGTGTTTTCCTTGATTGGCTTAAAACAAAAAGATTTTAAACTGTTTTTAGAAAAACTTTTTTGCTGTTGAACAAAATCTTGTCTGAACCCCATACATATAATTCATAAAAAAAGTTACTGTAGTTAATGCAAGACTGATGTCCTAGAACCTCACCCGCTTATCATTTCTATGTCTTCTGTAGATGCCCTATCACATCCAGGGGACCCCAGGGGATTCCCTGGAGGATAGTTTAGAGGAGGTCTGTGCACTTGACCTCCTGTTCTGCCACGCTCAGTAGACTTCTTCTGAATTTGTAGAAAGATTTAACCATGCTACCATCTGCCACCACTAACTTTTAGGCTATATAAAACTTCTAAGAATCAGTCCTTTCTGATTATACTTTCTTTTTTGTTTTGTTTTGTTAATCCTCACCTGAAGATATTTCTTCATTGATTTTTAGAGAGAGTGGAAGTCGGGGGGGGGGGGGGAGGAGGGAAAACAGAGAGAATCATCATGTGAAAGAGATACATCAATTGATTGCCTTCCGCACACATCCTGACCAGGCTAGGGATGAGCATGCAATCGAGGTACATGCCCTTGACTGGAATCAAACCCATAACCCTTTAGTGGTTCTCAACCTTCCTAATGCCGCGACCCTTTAATACAGTTCCTCATGTTGTGGTGACCCCCAACCATAAAATTATTTTTGTTGCTACTTCATAACTGTAATTTTGCTACTGTTATGAATCGTAATGTAAATATCTGCTATGCAGGATGTATTTTCATTGTTCGTGACCCACAGGTTGAGAACCACTGCTTTAGTTCATAGTCCAACACTCTTACCCACTGAGCAAAAATGTCTAGGGATGATAGCACTTTCTATGTGAAGTTGAATAACCTTTTTAGGTTTGGGGTTACTAGTAAATCAGATAAACAGTGCACACTGAGAGGAAAATGCCCCATATTTATGAATGTACCATTGTGAACTTACAGTCTCATGGTCAGTATCTTTGTGGGAACAGAGTAGTGTCCTGTCTGAGTGGCTGGGAGAGGAAACCACAGGGAGATGGAGGAGAGGCAGGGACTGAAGGGTTGAGTCAGATCATGGGTTAGCACAGAGAAGGCCTTCGTAGGCCTGCTGGGATCAGGGTACGTGGGAAAAGCAAGGTGAATCATGGGAAGATAAGATTTGCTAATGTAGAGGAGGGTGACTATCAAAATTTTGAATTCAGTTAGGGAGGAAAGGCAGTGTGACTGAGTGTTTCAGAAAGGGCGTGGCAGTCCAGGAGAGCAGGCTGCCTGAGGAGTCAGAACCAAGACAGCAGGCCAGAGGGAGCGGTGTTTTAGTGCAGTCAGGAATCCTGGAGTTGGCTGGGATAGAAGCAAGTCAAAACAGAGTAAGGTATTAGAATGTACTGGGTAGATTCCTGAAGCAGATTTATGGACAAGGCTTTATAGCTCATGTATAGTATTTCCTCTATGTAAGAGGCTTAAAGGGCTTTCGTAGGTTTACCTTGGGAAGTAATCATCCACAACCCTCAAAAATACTGGAGAAAGTGACTGCAACTTTATTTTTATTGAGATATAATTCTCATACCATAAAATTCACCATTTTACAGTATATGATCCAGCAGTTTTAATATATTCACTAGGTTGTACAACCATCACCACAAATCCCAGAACATTTTCATCTCTGAAAAGAACCTGTAACCTGGGCATGTGCCTGGACCAGGGAATCGAACCTTGACCTCCTGGTTCATAGGTCGATGCTCAACCACTGAGCCATGCTGGCTGGGCAATTTTTACTTTTCTTAATGACTGCCCTGGAGTTTGCAATACACATTGACAACTGATCAAAATCCACATTCAAATAACACTATATACCACTTCACAGGTAGTGTGAGTACCTAATAATAACAAAATAATCCTAATTTCTCCCTCTTGTCGCTTGTATCATCATTGCCATTCATTTCACTTATACTAGTATATAAGCATTCATAAGTTTATATCCACACACCATACACACATAAAGCATATAATTAAGTACATTGCTGCTATTTTTTTAAAATCAGCACAGAAGTCTTTTTTATTTTTGTCCCACTTACATGCCATGAATTCATAGGGAATGGGTTCCAGCAGCTCAGGCTTCTTTCCATTGTTCTCACAAAGCGTGCTTCTCTGGATGGAGCAGGCTGCCACTTCCGTTGACCCAGGTACCTTTCTCTTTGGTTTCCTTCTTTTTCTGATCATTTTCCTTCACACGTTTCAGGAAGCTATCTCGGCTCTTAGAGAGCTCAATATGCTCAATATGTACATTAACTCTCTTGGCAAGAATCTTGCCCTTAACTTGCTTGTTCACAATAATGCCCACTGCATGCTGGGTGACATTGTAGACTTCCAGTGTTGCCATGGTAACATTTGTGGGGCATTCCTTTTTGAACACTGCCCATTCCCTTGATATCCACAATATCATCTTTCTTGTAGATTCGCACGTTTGTGGCCAAAGGAACAACTCCACGTTTTCTAAAAGGCCTAGAGAACATATAACAGGTGCTCTCCTCTTTCCCTTTGTGTTAGTCTTTGGCAAATTATTGGAAGATGGTGGTTCTGGCCGAAAGGAAGCTTGCTGCTATTCTTTTGGACAAACTATTATCTGTTAGATCACTTAAAATAAAAAAAGTAAAAACTTTTTAAAAATTAAATTTATTGGGGTGACATTGTTCAACATGATCATATAGGTTTCAGGTGTGGGTTTCTATGTTACAAGATCTGTATATTGCACTGTATTCCCATCACCCAAAGTCAACTCTTCTCCTGTCACCATATATTAGGACTTCCTTCTGCCCCCACCCCCTTCCCTCTGGCAACCACCACTCTGCTGTTAGTGTCCATGAGTTTCAGTTTTATATCCCACATATGAGTGAAATCATATGGTTCTTAGCTTTTTCTGTCTGACTTATTTCACTTAACATAATATTCTCAAGGTCCATCCATGTTGTTGCAAATGGCAGTATTTCGCCCTTCCTTATGGCTGAGTACTATTCCATTGTGTATATGTTCCACTTCTTCTTTAGCCAGTCCTCTATCACAGGATACTTTCATTGTTTCCGTATCTTGCCCACTGTGAGTAATGCTGCAATGAACACAGGGATGTATATATATCTTTGTGAATACATGATTTCAAGTTTTTCAGGTATATGCCTAGAAGAGAGATTGCTGGGTTCTATGGTAGCTGTATTCTTAATTTAGAAAAATAAAAACTTTTTGTTTTACCTGTACTTATTCCTTCTTCAGTGCTCTTCCTTTCTTTACTCAGATTGAAGTTTCTAATCATGAAAAGATGTTGGGTTTTGTCATTTGTTTTTCTCTCTGTATATTGAGATGAAAAAGTGTTTTCTGTTCTTTATTAATATGGTATATTACATTGATTGTGTTTTATAGTATATGTTGAACCAACCTTGTATTCCTGGGATAAATCCCACTTGATCATGGTTTATAATCCTTTTTATATGTTTCTAGATTCAGGTTGGTAGTATTTTGTTTGAAATTTTTGCATCTATATTCACAAGGGATATTGGTTTGTAGTTTTGTTGTAATATCTTTGTCTGATTTCTTTATTGTTTTTCTATTCTCTATTTCATTTATTTTCAGTCTAGTCTTTATTATTTCTTCATTGGTTATTTAGAAGTGTTATTTGATTCTCATATATTTGTGATTATCCTAATTTTTATGCTGGTATTGATTTCTACTTTTATTCCATCATGGTTGGAAAAATGCTTTGTATGATTTCAATGGTTTTAAATTTATTGAGGCTTGTTTTATGGCCTAACATATTGTCTGCCTGGAGAATGTTCTGTGTACCCTTGAGAATGTGTATTCAACTGTTGTGTGAAGTATTTCATAGATGCCTGTTAGGTCTGTTTGCTTTATAGTGTTGTTTAAGTCTTCTATTTCCTTCCTCTTCTTCTTCTATTCATTATTGAAAGTAGAATTTTCAGGTCTCCAACTATTATTGGAAAATTATCTACTTTTAAGAATTGTCTTTTTCTCTCTTCAATTATTTCATTTTTTGCTTTATGTACTTGAGTCTCTTTTCTTATGTGTATATATGTTTATAATAGTTGTATCTTCTTGATGAATTGACTCTTTTATCATTATAAAATGTCCTTACTTGTCTTTAGTAACAATTTTTGTCTTAAAGTCTATTTTGTTTGATATTAGTGTAGCCATTCCAGCTTTCTTTCTTTTTTAAAAAAATATATATTTTATTGGTTTTTTACAGAGAGGAAGGGAGAGAGATAGAGAGTTAGAAACATCGATGAGAGAGAAGCATCAATCAGCTGCCTCGTGCACACCCCTCACTGGGGATGTGCCTGCAGCCAAGGTACATGCCCTTGACCGGAATCGAACCAGGACTCTTCAGTCCCCAGGCTGACGCTCTATCCAGTGAGCCAAACCGGCTAGGGCCCAGCTTTCTTTGGGTTACTGTTTTCATGGTGCATATTTTTCAAAATATGCTTTTACTTTCAACCTATTTGTATCTTTAAATCTAATATATGTCTCTTGTATACAATATGTAGTTGGATAATTTATTTTTATCCATTCTGTGAATTGGATTTTAATTGAAGTCTTCAGTTCATATAAGTTTAATGTAAATATTGATAAGATTGGAGATACTTCTGTTTTCTCTTTATATTTGTTTCTTTTTTGTTTGTTTTGGTTCCTTTGTTTTTCAATTACTGCATTCTTTTGTGTTAAATAAATATTTAAAAACATTTTTCTATGGTAACATTTTAGTTCTCCCTCCCCTTTTTAAGTGGTTGCTCTGAGGATTACTGTTAACATCTTTATTTATAATAATCTAATTTAGATTAATACCAACTTAACTTCAATAGTATACAAAAACGTTGCTTCTATTTAGTGCTTTTCTATCCCCCCTTTATCCTGCTGTCACATTTTACCTCTTCATAAACTGTATGCCCACCAACACAGACTTATAATTATTGCTTTTTGCTATTGTCTTTCAAATCAGGTAGGAGAAAAAGAGTCACAAACAAAAATACATTTATGCTGGTTTTAATATTTGTGTTTATAGTTACCTTTATTTATGCTCTTCATTTCTTCATGTGGGTTAGAGTTATTGTCTAATTTTCTGTTATTTTAGCCTGAAAGAGAAGTTCCTTTAGTATTTCTTGTAGGGCAGCTCTGCTAGCAATAAACTCTGTTTTTGTTTATCTGGATCTTAACATCTCCTTGATTTTTGAGGGAGAATGTTGCTGACATAGAATTCTTAGATTTTTTTCTGTCTTTTAGTACTTTGAAAATGTTGTCCCACTCCCTTTTGGCCTCTGTCATTTCCAATGAGCAATCAGCTGTTAACCTTGTACATGAGGAGTCACTTCTCTCTTGCTGCTTTCAAGAGTCTCTCTTTTTCTGTAGTTTTCAATAGTTTTATTACATGTTGCAAACACTGTCATCCTGCCCACCTCTATTTGAAAGGATAGCGCAGGACTTTTGTTGCTTTAATTCATCCCTTATGTCTCTGTAGCATTTCTCTGATCTATCAAATTTATGATATAGTAATATGTGGTTTTGTTTTTTTACCATATTAGATAGATTTAGAAAACTTTAGAGTAATATTTGTGTGATCCATGGCCATAATTCATTTACCTAAGAGATTTGTTGAGCACCTACATATCAAAAGTTCTATGCAAGACTTTCAGTTTCCTTAGATGAGTGACAGATGGTCCTGCCTGTGAGGTGACACATTTACTTGGTAGAGGACACATACTCAGCTAACTACAATACAATTAGAATGAAGGTATGCTGAGTATAAACAGAGTATTTTTGGAGCATAGAGGAGAAAGTCACTCATTTTTATATTTGACAGATAAGCAAACTGAGGATTATATAGATTAAGCAATTTGAGACTTTGAGGTTACATACATTAGAAAGACAGGGCCAAGGACGATAACCTGTTATGATGGTTCTTTTTATGAAACCATGGTGAGCATAGAGTGTTGTTATGCTGTATTTTAAAGCATCAGAGGTAAAAATGATTTTTAAAAATGAAATATTAGAAAATGATTTGGCAAATGTTGATGCTGTTGGTGCCAGGATTTGCGTATTGTACCACAGTTTCCTGTTTTCAAATGTATTAATTGACCCACAAAGGACAGGTAAGTACATGAAGCACAGAATGGCTATTTTGCTTCAAAAGATGTGCATGCTACAAATAAAAATAAACAGTATTTATACTTTACTAGTATGAATTTAGCAAACAAGTGACTATATTGAAAATTGAGGTTCAAATATTAAAATATACTTAATTTTACTAAATCTACCCTAAGTATTTTCTTTTCATTTTAATTGATATTTATGCTTTGAAGAGAATTCCCCCCTTCACCTCATAAAATTTTGGAGATGCTGAGTTTATAAAATTAGAGTTTCCTTAATAATAGGAATTGATGATCAGTCAGAACTATGCTCTTTTCCCATAGGGTAAAGCATTACTTACTTGAGCATAGAGTTTTAATTTTAATCTGGATGCCTCCTTTTCTATTCTCCCATGATTCTTTGCAGCGGGGCAAGAGAAAGCAAGTCTTATAAAAAGAAATACAGTATGTGGTGCTTATTAAAGTTACATACATCTCAGAGAAGAATTTTGATTTACTGCAGGTTGTGCATATGTTGCATATGGACATTTCTAGGGAACAGATTCCTTATTACTAAACAGCGAATGGCTTCTAGTACTCCATTATTGCTCCGGGAACATGTTAGTAATGATTATGAAAGGTAGGATACCATGAAATCTGTAAGGTGATTTGGCAGAAGTCGATGCTGTTGGTGCCAGGATTTCGGTACCGTACCACATTTTCCTGTTTTCAAATGTATTAATTGATCCGCAAAGGACATCTTTTGGAGACAAGCATTCAGACAGACTGGCACAGGCTGGACCTCCGCCAAGACTGCTCGGAAGGTTGCCATACTGGGAGCAAAGAGTGAGAGAGAGAAAGAGGGAGAGAGAGAGGCAGAGGGAGAGCTGAGGAAAGAAAAAAAGGCAAGACTTGGCACAGCTCAGTCAAATCAGCTTCTTTTGTCTGCTTTCTCGGCTTGAGCTTCAGGAAAGAAAATCGTCCTGGGGTACAGAAAAACTCAGAACTTTTTGGTTTTCAAACTTAGAAGGTTTTTTAAGTCTCTTGGGCTATTTGAAAGTGTTGGTACATTCAATGACGTTTGGTCACCAGTATTTAGGGAAATAAAAGCCTTTTTCAAAATGAAGCTTCCACAGTGTCCATGCATTTGGGAAATACTGTACTTGATTTTTTGCATGTATGACTAAACCATGAGAGACAGGATTAATATAGAAGATGGCAAGGCAAATTTCTAATTAGAGAGAATATTAATTTTCTACAAAATAAAGTTTGTTCATCAATACAAACCTGCTTTCAAATCAAATCAGACATCCTTCGGAATGTGTTCAGAACGTAAGTTTTTAGATTTTATTTTATTTTTTCCCATTTATAGACATTCACTTTTCAAGGAGCCTTTCTAAGATTTTATGCAACCTAGCCAGGAAGTCAGAGTAAAAGTTGTTTCATCCATGTGTTTAAGAAAACGTTTTCTTAAAGCAACAGCTTTTATTTCTGCTGCTTCATGCTGTCCTAAACTACATCCCCCAGCAATGAGTGACAACACTGAAGACCAGAAAGGCAAGCTGAAGACACCCGACTTCGCTTGAAGGGCAAACAAGAAATGTGAGCTTGGTCATTATTTTTGTGTGTGTCTTTGCTCTGAACCAGTTTTTGGAGGTGGGTGGGGAGGTGGGTGGGGAGGTGTCTGTGTCTAAAAGATGTGTGCGATTAGGGAATTCTCATTGTGAGAAGGAAATGATAAAAGGTAATTTTTATGATGTTGGCAGAAATGGCTGGGAATGGTAGAGAATAGAAGTTTAAATCTTTTGGATAAGAAATAGTGAGCTGTGATTGAAATACTTGGGGAAAAAATCCATTATTTTTAGTTCATTAGATTGTATAATTAAAACGATTACTACAGCTTGGCTCTCTCAAAATGTTTTAAGTAGAAGAAAAATATAAAAAGTTCATCGATTTTCTTTTCAATATTACCCAGTATTTTATTTGCATTTATACTTTATATCTAATTTTTAACAATAAATGTTTCCTGTTAGGCCTGGTTATGATTACATTGTGATAGTTCTGCTGTTAAAAATCAGCATTATTGTAGGATAGGTTAATTGTAAGGCACGTTTTTTTGTGGACCACCCTCTTTGTTATAAATATTCTATTTCTAAAGAAGAGAGTTTGAGTTGTAGTAGGTTATGATTTCCTGTAATATTATATTTCCTTTTTATTTTATATACTAAAAGAATACAGGAAAATCGTATACATCCACATAAGTACTAATCATTTTGGGCAATATAAAAGACTGCCCCAGGATCTATGCTTTTGTTTTGAGTATGCAATCATGGATTTGTTAATCCTTTCACAATTTTTGTTTTTGTTTTTGTTTATATTATTGCGCACTTTGAGTAATGAAGTTCTGAAATGATTTTTATAGTATTATAATGATACACAGCAATGGCATTTAATATACAAGCATAGTAAAAATATATATGAAAAGGTGTTTGCATAGTTAAGCTTAAGTATTTACTTCAACTTTTTTGCTAATCAACATTTTGATCTTCCATAAAATGAAATCACTAATGTTCATGTGTGTTGCCAACACGACGACCTTTGTTTTATAAGCTTCTTTATACACCATCTCACTGATACTCCTAAGATGGACGCCAAAACATAAAAGACGTGCTGATAGGCACTGGAAAAGAGGTGTTTGCCTGGCCACTGTCTTCCTTTTTGAACTGATCACAGGATCATTCATGCCTGTACTAAAACCCAACAATATGTGAAACAAAAAGCAAGTTCAATAAATAAGTTAAATTGCAGCTACATTTTAATACTGACCGTCTTATTACCGATTTTTATTTACTTAATTTACTTCTTAAACAAGTTTGCTAAGTATGCAACTTCTTTAGTTTGTTTAAGACCATTTGCCCTTAAAGTTGGAATTATTTGCTAGCTTATTTCCTAACTTCTTTGTAGCGAATTCAGTAAGAGCAAACTTATTTTTATATCCAGACTTTTTTATGTCTAATTATTTTCTTAACAGTATAATAAAAAGTAAGTGAATTTAAAAACACAGATGTCAGAACATACCTTTAGAAATATTTAATTTTTTTTTGTATTGGCAAAGCTACATGTATAGTGTTTATTGGATTTAAGATTTAATAATAAATATTAACTTTAATACCCAACAAAGTTTCTTACCAATATATTCTCTCTGGCCTACTTGTTACATAACTTAACATGAAAAAGGTCCCATATTAAGATGCTCCTTGTTAACTGGGTATAACAGCCACTCTTTGTACAACCTTTTTTTAAAGGTATGTTCAAGAAATTGTGTTGATTACATTTTCAAGCACACATTTAGGTTTAACATAATGCATTCTTCTTTACTTTTAGACCTTTTATTTTACAAACACATTGACATAGGTTATTAATATTTCCATATTAGTATTATCATTTCACATTTTATTTTAAAGTATATAAATACTAGTGGTATGATTGTAGATGGACTCTATCTCAGCATGTTTTTTGTGTATATTTTGAAGTAGAATTATTAAGACAGAAATGGATTAATAGTTAACTGCTACTTGATGCCTATTATTAAGTCTCATTTAGATGTATATACCTGAACATACGAAAACACGATTTGTAAACTAATGCAAACCTCTCAGGGGGCCTTAGTCTATCATTTTATAATTATTCACTCATTTATTCATTTAAACAAATGTTTATTGAGTACCCATTTAAGTATGCTAATATTTTATTGATGAAGTTATTTTGGGTAACAGGGAAGGATGCCATATACATGGATAGCAGATGGAATGGATTTAAAATAGATGTACAAAATCCTAGATAGAAAAGAGCACTATTATAATGAGATTGATTTCAATAGGTTAAAGTATGTTAACTTTTATTGCACAACATATGTATTATAGAATGTTATTATGAAAAATCAGGCAATTAGTTGTAGCCCTTATAGCTATAAGATTTTGTTAATCATTATTTAGGTTGCTGCATTTTATTGGCCAAAAAACTCCAGTAGTTCAAGTCTTCTGACAAATGTGTAAAATAAGCAATTCAAATGGTGTGAGGAAGAAATTACACAGGGAAGACTGAACCACTGCTCACATTCTAGATTTTATATATGTCAAAGTAGGTGTCATTAAACCTTCAAAGATATGGCTGTAATGTAAAAAACAATGGCCTGTTTATGAGGAATTTTTTCCTTTCCTTTGTTTACTTTTGTGAGTAAAAGGAAGAGGAGGCCAATCCCATACTTGTAAGCCAGCAAGCATGGCCCTCAGAAAGTAAGTTTGCTAGGGGTGGTGTATTTTAAGTGAACCAATCAGTTCACTTTGCGTAAACTCTAATGTTTTGATTCTTTTCTTTTTTAGCTTTGTTCACTAACGTAAAGACTCATAGGCAAAATACAGCTCTTGACTCTAGATGTAAATGAGCATTTAACTTGTTTATTCCATTAACTTGTACTTTAATATAAAAAGAAAATATAGGTTCAGATCCTGAAGAGGAGATAAAAATCACATGAGCCAGGGAGATGAGCTTGGAAGCTGTTGTAGTGGCCAAGGCCCGTGTCAAAGCTGGTGATCAACGGTAATGAAGATGGGAAGTGTTTCAGCTGTAGGTATGGATTACTGAAGTAATTAAACAAATATCCCAGAAGGCCTGCTTTGTGCCAGGCATTATGCCAGATGTAGGGGATATTAGGATATAATTTCTGCTCATAAGGAATTCATAGTATAACTGGGTGTTGCAGAAAGAAGGATAAGAATAACTGATAAATTACAGTTTACCTGATACCTCATTTAATCCTAGCAACAATGCCTGGCACAGGAACTGGTACATAATGGCCACCCCAGAAAGCTTCTTTGAAGGAATAAACCAAGTTGTGAACCAGCTATTAACATCTTGGATCTTATTTAATTAAAAGAATTTTCCCCCTCATGATTGAGAGACAAAAAGCATTGTGCTTGCTTTTATCTTGAGTCTGTGTTGCTGGTTATGGGCTTAGATGGAATGCAGAGTAGGGCCACATCTTTGTGAACAAATTAGAATCCCTCCAGGTAGCCACCGGAGACAATATAAAATAAAGACTTGAGCACCCATTCCCTCCCAGCTGGCTCTCCATTGTCTTGCATTCTCCCTCTCCCAGTTTCCCCAAAGGATTCCAGAACTGTGTCTTAGGCCTTGTGGTGTGGTCTAAAGCATGGAGCAGACCAACTGATTGTCCAGCAAGTTGAAAGTCTTTTTTATCAGCATAGGAAGAAGCTGAGGGGATTGAGAGAAGAGTAAAATAGGGGAGAGGGAGAGAGGAAGTGAGGGAAAAGTATGGAGAGCTGAGGGTACTGTCCCATAGCCGGCTTCAGTCCTAGTAATAACTTCACTGAGAGTGAAGATAAATGTGGGATGTCGTGGTTAGACTGGAAAATCAGAAGCAGCCAGCATTCAGAGTGTGATAAGAGATTATGTGGGATTGCTGAGGCCAGTTTGTGTTGATCAGCATCTTTCTAGTCTTTTTCCAGAGGTGTTCTGAGAACCATTAGAGCAGTGGTTCTCAACCTTCCTAATGCCGCGAACCTTTAATACAGTTCCTCATGTTGTGGTGACCCCCAACCATAAAATTATTTTTGTTGCTACTTCATAACTCTAATTTTGCTACTGTTATGAATCGTACTTCAAATATCTGATATGCAGGATGTATTTTCATTGTTACAAATTGAACATAATTAAAGCATAGTGATTAATCACAAAAACAATATGTAATTATATATGTGTTTTCCGATGGTCTTAGGCGACCCCTGTGAAAGGGTCGTTGGACCCCCAAAGGGGTCGCGACCCACAGGTTGAAAACCGCTGCATTAGAGGGCGGGACAGAGACAGGATCATTGTATACAATTGTGTAGCCAGGAGGTGTTGGGGCTGAAATTCAGTCGCTACTTTCTTATTTAAGCCCTGTGCCTTGGTCTGCTGGAAGAGAGTAAAAAGTCACTATGGGTGTGAGTGGTGGTCCTGGAGAGAGTGGGCATGGGGTCAGTCGAGGCTTGGAATTGGAATAGTAGCAATGGAAGAAGGTCAAAGTGTCTGGGGCCGGGGAGGGGTAGAGTGTGTGATCCTGGCGTCCAGGCGGGGTTAGGAGATGTTATTGGAAGAGTTCCAGAGAACAGGGTGAAACAGGGAGAGGTGAGTGTGTAGAAATTTTGGTAAAGTGAAAGAAAAGGTTCAGAGTTAGGAGTTTATTCTGAAACCTAACACATTGTGACAAATAGCACCACTGCAAGGCATGACTTAGTTTGGTCATTGGTTGTGCTTAGGTCATATTATTTCTCTAAAAGCAACTGTAGAAAAGGAAAAAAGTTACCTGTTTGTGTTCTTTGTTCCACAATGTTATAAGAATGAACATTTTCTGTTTCATAGCTAAGAATCTCTTACTCCTAGGATGTGAAAAACATTTTGGTTTGGGTTTTGAAGAATTTGAACCTTCTGTAGTGATGCCATTCTTTTCATCTCATATATCAATGCCTTTTATATCTCTTTTGCCGTTAGCCTCTGTAAGTTATTTTCCCTTACATGAAAATTGGTTCATATTGTGGTCAGAGGCTCAGGAGTGCTTTATTCTAGTGCTTTTGAAACAAATAGGCCTTACCATCATGGGGTAGATAGAATGGGATTCAGAGCTTCACCAACCTCAGTTTGAATTTTGACTCCATTTTTAACTTGTTAAACTTTGGTCAAGTAACATAATCCCAGTTCCCTCATGTATAAAACAGAGACCATCCTATTTTCCTCAAAGGTTCTTGGGAGGAGAAATAAGGAAATATATGCAAAGCTCTTAGCATAGTGCCTGGTACATAGGTTAGTATTCAATAAATGGCAGATATTATTTTTTAATTAAACATTAATAAAATAGTGGCAAAAATACATAACAAAATTTACCATCTTAACCATTGATAAGTGTATAGTTCAATGGCAGTTATCACCATCATCCCTCCACAGATATCTTTGTGCTGTCAGCACCATCATCACTATAATCCATCCACAGAAATCTTTTCATCTTGCCAACTTAAACTCTCTACCCATTAAACAACAACTTCCCATTCCCCTTCTCCCTAGTCTCTGGCAACCACTATTCTACTTTCTGTCTCTATGAATTAGACCAGCCGTGGGCAAACTACGGCCCACGGGCCAGGTCCGGCCCGTTTGAAATGAATAAAACTAAAAAAAAAAAAAAAAAAAAAAAAAGACCGTACCCTTTTATGTAATGATGCTTACTTTGAATTTATATTAGTTCACACAAACACTCCATCCATGCTTTTGTTCCGGCCCTCCGGTCCAGTTTAAGAACCCATTGTGGCCCTCGAGTCAAAGAGTTTGCCCACCCCTGAATTAGACTGTTCTCTGTACCTCATGTAAGCGGAATCATGTCCTCCGGTCCATCCATGTTGAAGCATGCATCAGAAGTTCCTTTTTTTTTTTAAGGCTGAATTGTAGGTACCATCACATTTTGTTTACCTCTTTGTCTGTTCATGGATACTTGGGTTGTTTTCCCTTTTGGCTATTGCGGATAATGCTGCTTTGAGATGAGGATACAGATATCTATATGAGTCTTTGCTTTCAGTTCTTTGGGGCATATACTCAGAAGTACAATTGCTGGATCAATAGGCAGTATTAGCACTCATAGCAGGTTACATTTTTAAAAAAACTTGTAAGCTAAAATTATATAAGTTGACTTTGACTTTCCGGCATAGATAGTGGTAGAATAAATAGGAGGTCATAGACCTGATTAAGAGCTTGTTATGTCTATCTTTTTGTGGAAATAACTCAAACCCCACATTTGTTATCTCAAATTATTTTATAGAATAGAGTTTTGCAAGTTAATTAGGGCAATAATCTAATCACTTATAAAATACTATTTATGTATTATCTTATATAATAAAAGCCTACTATGCAAATTGACCAAATGATGGAACAACCAGTGGAACGACCGGTCACTATGATGCACACTGACCACCAGGGGGCAGACACTCAATGCAGGAGCTGCCCTCAGCCCACAGGCCCTAGGCCAGCCAAGGCAGGTGCCAGTGGGGGCCCCCCCGATCGCTCTGCCTGTCGCCTCCCGTAGAGGGAGGTGACCGGCAGTGGCTGTGGCGGTGGGACGGGATTGGCCTGGCCAGCAAGTGGGCAGTGCTGCTCCCCAATTGCCTTGCTGGTCACCTCCAAGGTGGGTGCCAGCGGGGGCCCCTTGATCGCCCCGCTGGTTGCCCCACTGAGGGTGGTGACCAGCGGCGGCAGTGGGGGGTGGGTCTGGCGAGTGGGCAGCATCAGGCCGGCCAGGGTGGGTCCCCCCGATCGCCCTGCCGGTCGCCCCACAGATTGGCCCTGATTTGCTGGCCAGGCCTAGGGACCCTACCCGTACATGAATTTCTTGCAGCAGGCCTCTAGTCTAATATAATAGTCACATTTCATTATAACACCAAGTGTTTTTTTCTTTTTTAGCATTTTTACCATTTCTGGTTTGGAGTAATTTCTTTAGCTCTTCTTTTAGGGTAGGTCTAATGGTCACATGCCTTTTAGTTTTCCTTCATCTGAGAATGCCTAGATTTCCCTTTTTCCTGAAGGATATTCTTGCTGGATGCAGAATTATGGGCTGACAGTTCTTTTTTTTAGCATTTGAAAAATGTTGTGCCACTTCCTTCTGCCTCTGTGGTTTCTGATGAGAAACCTGCTGTCATTCAAACTGTTTTTTCCCTTTCTAGGTAAAATGTTTCTCTCTCACTAATTTCAAAATCTTTGTCTTTAGTTTTCAAAGAGTTTATGATGTATCTTGGCATGGATTTCTTTGGTTTTATTCTGGGATTCAGTCAGCTTCTTGAATATGTAGGTTTATGTCTTTTGCCAAATTTGCAAAGTGTTCAGCTGTAATTTGAGTACTTTTTTAGGCCTACCCCGTTTCTCCTTTCCTTCCAGAACTTGGATGACATGAATGATAGATCTTTTGTATAGTGCTACAGGTTCTTGAAACTGATTATTTAAAATTTTTTCTTTATTGTTCAGATTGGTTAATTTCTATTGTTCCTATCTTCAGGTTTCTTGATTCTTTCCATTGTTGTCTTCTTTCTAGTTAGTGAGTTTTAATTTCAGCTATTGTATTTTTTTCTGTTATTTCTTTGCTGAGACTTTATATTTTTTTCATTTGTTTCATGTGTGTTCATAATTGGTTGTTGAGACTTTTTTATGATGAATGCTTTAAAACCTTTGTCAGATAATTCTAGCATCTGTGTCATCTTAGTGTTGTCACTAGCTGATTGTCTTTCCTTGTTCAAATTTAGCTTTTCCTTGTCCTTGCCATGACAAGTGATTTTGATTATATCCTGGACATTTTGGTTATTATGTAGTATGAGACTCTGGATCTTATTTAAAACTTCTGTCTTAATAGCCCTCCTCTGAGAGCATACCAACATGGAGAAGGGGGGTACTCTCTCATTACATAAAGGAGCCGGTGGAAGTCCAGGCTCCTTATTGGCCTTTATGTTACTGCTGGGTGGGGGTGAAGTTCAGGCTCCTTTTCAGCAGCACTGTTATTTTTAGTTTTGCAGTTAGTGAAATAACGTGAACACTTCCTGAGCTGTGTATTCCTTAAATTTATCTTGTACTGTTGGGTGTTACTTGTGTTTAACTACTTACTTAATGAGGAGAGTCAAATTCTCAAATTAGGGATTGAGCCCTCTCTAATCACTAGCTTTCCTAAGGTTAGTATATGTTTACCATTACCACATTGAAGAAAAGATTTTATGTGAAGAAACAAGATTATATTTTCTACTTTATTAGCTTAGAATATTTTGTTTTTAAAAGGAGATAAAAGCCTGGGCCGGGTTTTGGTTTTTCCCATTAATAACATGTAGGGCTAATGTTGCAGAATATTTCATTTTAGTTTATCTATTCTCCTATTGCTCTTTGTCTTGTGCTAACCATGCTATAATGGCCAACTTACACGTTTTCTATACACATATTGTGATCTCTAGGGGAATTACCTACAAATGGAGCTGAGTTACCAAATACGTCAACTTTACTCAACAATGCCAAATTATTCCTCAAAGCATCTGTACCAATTACCATCCCTGAACTAGGGATGTGAAAGTTCTCATCAAAGTTCTCATTATCTCTGCATCTTCCACATCTTCACCAATACTTGGTAGTATTAGACTTTGAAAATGTTGTGAATCTGGTGGACAAGAAATATTTTGCTGTTATTTTTATTTGTGTACCTGATTACTTAGTGAGATCCAGCATCTTTTTATATTGGCAACTTCGATTTCCTTTTTGTATGTTGTCTATTCATACCCTTTGCACATTTTTCTTTTGGGTTGTCTTATTTATTTGTAGTATATTGTAAATACCAAGCCTTTATTATATGGATTGAAAATATCTTCTCAATCTTTGGTTTGTTTTTCATTTTACTTGTAGCGATTTTTAAAAAAATATATTTTATTGATTTTTTACAGAGAGGAAGGGAGAAGGATAGAGAGTTAGAAACATCGATCAGCTGCCTCCTGCACACCTTCTACTGGAGATGTGCCCGCAACCAAGGTACATGCCCTTGACCGGAATCGAACCTGGGACCTTTCAGTCCGCAGGCCGATGCTCTATCCATTGAGCCAAACCAGTTAGGGCACTTGTAGCGATTTTTAAAATAAACTATGGTATGTGTTTGGTTGGAATGCTTCCAGTTTTCATTTTCAAAGATGATTTATTTTTGTGGTAATACTTATAATCCGTGCTTTTGGATGTGGCAGAGGGGGTTAGTGGGACTAATATTTCTTTGATTGCACCAGAATCTCCCCCTTAATTAATATCTAGTGGATAAAGTTTTTTATTTTCCATATAGACTTTTGGTCAACTGAAATCTTTGTTAGATTCCTAGTTCCTGAGCCCTACTTACTGAATTAATGACTGCTGTTAAGTCTTATTTTATTTGCAGAGCCTCATACAGCATACCAGTAACATGGGCACATTCCCAATATGTCAGCAGTGTTACCAAAAAGGAATTCTTGGGCCCTTAGAAAGAATGTGCTGTTGATCTGATTACAGTGATTTCTATACAGTAAATAATCTCAGTGCAATAAGCACTTTCTCCTTTCCCTAACCAGTCTCCTTGCTAACAAAATAACTTAATTGAGAATTTCAAACTGTTGGGGCAAGTGGAATTGAGTTGTGGCTGAGGCTCCTTGTATATCTTTTGTTGTGCAATCAAGTAGCACTTATTCACCAACTTTCCTTAGCTGTCCCCTCTAAACAAAACCCACCTAATCTCCCAAATCATTTTGCAAAACAAAAGAACACACAGAAGGATACAGAAACCAGGAGGATTGGTGGCAGATGCTAGGTGCTGTGCATGCAGCCCTCCCTCTCCTTTCCCTGCTAGTTACTATTTATGTGTAACTGCTTTAATAATTATATGGTATCTATTTTAAAATGTGAGTGTGAAAGTATGCTCGCTCCACTATACTGATAGGAAACTGGGTTGTTCAGCCCATTTGGCACCACTGCCTATCAGATGGCAGTTTGCCATGACCAAGGGTAAAGTTCTAGGTAGAAAGTCATAACCAATGGAAGACTGGACTTGCAAATCCAAACCTATAGGGCAAGCCTCCTGTTCTGGATTTTGCAGATTTTCCCCTCTTAAGGGCAGTGGCCCCTGCTTCGCTCAGGGCATGTTTGTCTTACTATTCTTGTTTGCTATTTAGTGCAGTGAATGAACTTCCCAACAGCATAGAAGTAAACTAGCTAAGTGTCTTCTCATTGGCTGAGCTTTATAATTCTTCCTTCTTCCACTTATTGAATTCTTCCCTGGAATTAGCATTTGGCACCACTTATTATCTCTGTACCACTCCTCCACTATTTAAACATTTTATGAAAAACTTTAATAAAGAATATGTGGAAATCTGTCATCTGTTTACAAACTGTTTTCTCTGTTACTTAAGTTACTGCAACTCTCTTTGTCTCGTCTTTTCTCTTCTCTTCTCTTCTCTTCTCTTCTTTCTCTTCTCTTCTCTTCTCTTCTCTTCTCTTCTCTTCTCTTCTCTTCTCTTCTCTTCTCTTCTCTTCTCTTCTCTTCTCTTCTCTTCTCTTCTCTTCTCTTCTCTTCCTTCTTCTTCTTCTTCTTCTTCTTCTTCTTCTTCTTCTTCTTCTTCTTCTTCTTCTTCTTCTTCTTCTTCTTCTTCTTTCTCTCTCTCTCTCTCTCTCTCTCTCTCTCACACACACACACACACACACACACACACACACACACACACACTTCAGGTGAGAAAATTGTGGCTCAGAGAGATGAAGTGCCTGGCTTAATTTGTGACAACACTAGGGCTAAAATGAAGTCTGCCTCCAAATAACTTGTTCATTCCATGATTTGGCATTTGTTCACTCTGTGATGGGTCATTGGGAGAAGAGCAAGTTGCTACTATTATAACAGTCCCTTCCATACACCACTTGGGACTGTGTACTTAGGTAAATCCTCGCCCTTCATTCATTCATTCAATCATTCAATCCATCATTTACAAAAAGATCTGAGTGTCTGTGGGAGTTATGTGATGTGGATACAGTGATGGACAAAATATATAAACCCTCTGCCTTCATGGAGCTGATAGCATAATGGTGAAGAAAGGTCACAAACAAATAAATTCAAAGTGTAATGACATGTATGACAAGGGAAGAGGGTCCTGGCTTAAAAAGCTTCCTTTCACCCTAGTCAGTTGCTTAGTGGTTAGAGCATCGGCCTGTGGACTGAAGGGTCCTGGGTTTGATTTCGGTCAAGGGCATATACCTTGACTTTGCAGGCTGGATCCCTGGCCCTGCTCAGGAAATGTGCAGCCAATCGATGTGTCTCTCGCACATCAATGTTTCTCTCTCTCTTTCCCCCCCCCTCCACTCTCTCTGAAAATCAATGAAAAAATGTCCTCAGGTGAGGATTATCAACAACAAAAAAAGCCTCTTTTCTCTTTTTGACATAGAAGGAGAATAAAAATTCATGTATTTAGAGAAATGGACCTTTTGGGATGTGAGACTCTTCTGATTTTTTTTTTAGTTTAAAATATTTATTCTTCTACTATATTTAGTATTAGTCAAATCACTAGGACTAAATATTACAGATTTTTATATGGAGATTTTAGATATTAGATTCTTTATCTACTTATAGAAATCTTTAATTCCATTCAAGTATTTTCTTTGAATCAGTTTTGATCATTCTGGGTTTTAGAAAATTTTATTTTTCAATTACAGTTTACATCTAATATTGTTTTGTATTAGTTTCAGATGTATAGCATAGTGGTTAGACAATTATATACTTTGCCAAGTGTTTCCCCCAATATTTTCAGTATTCGATTTTTTAATGTAATACCAAGTATACAGTCATAAAAATAAACAAAGGCTCTAGAATTTTAGAATCTTAGATGTCATTTAGTCTGCTTCCTTGTAGCCAAACCAATGGGAATCTCCTTTCTTAGCTTCCTGAGAAGCAAATTCTAGAATCGCTGGGCAGTAGTTTCCTATGCTAAACAGCACCTAGCAAAGAGGTATGTAATGAATTATTCTGTGTGTCTCTGACTCAGAACATTCCCCACACTTTCTCTTCCACCCAGACTCCTTTGAATTCTTTGGAATAACAGATCAGAGGAGATGAGCTTTGTTTGGTTATTTCTGGATGTAAGTGTTAGGAAAAAAGAAAAAGAAAACCACAAAAACCTAACATGCAGTTTAAATAAAGAAAAATGAGTTTTACTTTCAAGAGAGCTTTTGCCATTTTCTTAATGCTTATTCTTCTTTGGAGAGCTCATTATTGAACAGAGTGTGACAGTAGTTTACTGTGGCGAATGTGTCTTGTCCGGACCGAGGGATGAATTAGAGCACTGATGAAGGCCAGAGGAGCAGGCAGAGCTGCACCTAAATCGCCCCCAGATAGTTGCCAAGCCTATTCTGCTTTTTTAAAGACCCCCCAGGGAGCATCCCTAATGGCCTCTAGTTTCCCTTTTCAGTGTTTAATAACCTTTGCTGTCAGGAAATTCTTCCTTGTATTTAACCCAGTGTTCCCTTGCCACAGTTCAATCCCATTTCTCTTGTTGTCCTTGGTGGCGATGGAATAGCAGGTCATTATCTTCTTGATAATATCCTTAATGTTCTTGAAGGGCATCGGAAGTTTCCCCTAAGCCTACACTTCCCCCAGTGGAATAAATACATTCCTTTTCTCCCTCTCCTTCTTTAACATTTTGCTCTTAAGTATCCGATCCAAATATTCACATCAGGCCTATCTTGAGATGTCCCTTGGTTTCATTCTTGCTCAAAGAGTAAGATCCTGTTGTCATTCCCCTTGCTGTTGGTTTATTCACCTTGACAGCTGTTGGCTGCTCTCCCTCAAGGTGTGAGTGTCATTCCGGAGGCTGATGGGCTGTGAGGAGGAGTTCCTGCCTCCGACTTACACTTCGAAGGAGGAATCCAAATACCTCTTGCCATTCATGGTACTTCTGATGGTGTATGGATTGGGCCTGCTGGTTTCTCTTTCCCATGAATACATTGTATTCTGATTTACATTTTGGTACATTTAGGATTTCCAGTGACTTCATCCTTAGAAAGATATGGCATGTCATTAGTGCTCTCCTCACTCTTGATTTAATTTTATAATTGCCACAAGGGAAGTTGGAACATATAAACTTTGCTATATAAGTGATGGGTGGACATGTCTGTTTCCCATCAGATCTCTGTATGATCCTCCTGAGGGGGTGTGGCTGGTCTTTGTCTCCCCCACCACTCATCAGAAATGCCTGACACGTTCTAAACAAACTTAATGACTTGGTTGATTGTCATATGAGTTGTTGAGAAATTTTACTTCCTTTTGTGTTTTTAGGTTTTTGTCTCCGCGCTCCTTTCACCTAAGCATGAAAGCAGCGTAGAGCTTTTGCCTGGCTGCCAGTGCCGGCAGCCCTCCCACTTTGGCTGCCAAGCTTTTAGCAGATGAAATAAAATTCTATTTATACGTGCTCTCTGATGGATTTCCTCCCTACCTGTGGTGGTGCTCCATCAGCAGGTGTACTGAACAGATGGAGAAGGAGTTTAATTTTTTCAGTTCAATTAGATAAACTCTCCAGGTTCAGATGAGTACATTCCCTTTCTCACGTAGTTTCTTACTCTTGGCATTAAAATTGTCGAGCATAGCAAAACACAAATTAAGACCAGGAGATAAAATGCATATAGAGTCTGCCTTTAATAGAAAAACTTTGGCAAAGGAACCACATTTACCATCAAATGATAAATCAATTTAACCCTTTTCTCCCTAGCAGTTAATTTTAATGCTATTTAAAATACTATTTGGGGCACTAAAATGCTAAAGTATATAAATGCTTTCTTTTTTATGATGTACTGTTTGCATTTGAACTTACACATTTTGAAATATACTATTTTTGAAGAAACAGTTTGTCTCTGATCATAGTTCAGTGTATATTATGAAGAATCTTAATGAGGAGCTGAAATTATTAATTTCATAAAGTTCATTTGACATTGACAATTGAATTGTCCAGGAAAATGATCAAATGGAAGTATGTGTTCCAAAACCAATATGAACGTGACCTTTCTTAGCTCTGGGTTTTATCATCACTAGCCAGTGAAGGATAGGGTACCACAACTTCTGACTTCAACATACACATAGGTACATTCTACATGCCAAGTTTTCCCTTTGTGGGGTGCATCATCTCCTGCTCCCAAGATCCTAGATTTCTGTTAGCCCCTGGCTCTGTGATGCAAGGCCAAGCCTGATGGCCTCATGGAGCGAGTCATTCATTCAACAAACATTTACTGAGCTCCTGCCCGGTGTTAGGACCTTGCCTTCAATTAAGCCCATATCTAAGCCTCACTTTGTTCCCTTTAGCACCATCAAAATTATTTAGTTAATATCCATTTGAAGTTGGATTTGAAACAAGTCAGATTTGGCCTATTTTATTAAACAGGGTGGGGCAGAAGTAGGCTTACAGTTGTTCATATGAAAAAAACACAATAATCCTATCTAATAAAGAGGGAATATGCTAATTGACCCTCACACCATCACAAATTGGCTATGCCCACAGCCAATAAGGAGGGAATATACTAATTGACTGCCACGCCCTCAATGATGGCAGCGCCCACAGCCAATAAGGAGGACTATACTAATTGACTGCCATGCCCTCAAAGATGGCAGTGCCCACAGCCACAAAATGGCTGGCAGGGGAGGGTAGTTGTGGATGATCAGGCCAGCGGGGGAGGGCAGTTAGGGGCGACCAGGCCTGCAGGGAAGGGCAGTTGGGGGCGACCAGGCCTGCAGGGGAGGGCAGTTGGGGGTGATCGGGCTGGCAGGGGAGGGCAGTTGGGAGCTACCAGGCCAGCAGGGGAAGGAAGATGGGGGCAATCGGGCTGACAGGGGAGCAGTTAGGTGTCGATCAGGCTGGCAGGGGAGTAGTTAGAGGGTGATCAGGCTGGCAGGTAGAAGCAGTTAGGGGCAATCAGGCAGGCAGGCGAATGGTTGGGAGCCAGCAGTCCTGGATTGTGAGAGGGATCCCAGATTGGAGAGGGTGCAGGCTGGGCTGAGGGATAACCCCCACCCCAAGTGCATGAATTTCGTGCACCGGGCCTCTAGTTAATAGGTAATAATACAAGAATAAACTCTGTGTTTCACATACTCACAACTGTAAACCTACTTCTGCCCCACCCTGTGTGTGTGTGTGTGTGTGTGTATATTTGTTCAGATTCTAACAGAAACAGCCTCCCCTTGTTTTATTTTATCCAATTCTTAATTATTTCTGACCAATTTTTTAAGGATGTGGATTTTCCAGATTTGTGGCTTGCTCTCTATCCTCTCTCCCATTTTATTTCCCACTAAGAGTTATACCAGGGGTGTTTGGAGCCAAGAGATTTGAATAAGCAAGTCTCAGTGCTGGTTAGTAGTAGAGCAAGTAGTTTAGTTAGAGAGAAAATGTCACGAGAACCACCATTTGTTACTCAGGTCATTGTCTGGTGAGTGCATTAGAAGATTCTCTTTAGATGTGTTCTGCACTTTTTAAAATGGACTCTCATATTTGGTGATATGATAACTTAAATGTTATCTACCTAAATCACTTTTCTGATCCTTCGTCTCCTTTGCAGAATCTGAGTCAAGTGACTGTCTTGGTTTTCACAATAGAGAGCTCACTTTTTCACAGGCTGGCTGACCCATGCTATCTTTGGTAAGTTATTCTATTGAGCTGGGATGCTGTGATTTTTCTTCCTATTTCATCTGCTGATCCTCCCTTTACCTTCTGGGGTCATACAGAACAAAATCGAATTCCAACATGTGGCAGCCTTTCACATATTTGAAAAACGTACCTTCTGTATTCAACCATTGATAGGTGACATGATTTAGTTACATGGCTTTCCTCTACCCTGCTCCAGATTAGCTGCCTCTTTATTATGGAGTGGCATGCAGGAAGGAGACTGACCTTTTGTATGCTGTAGCCGACAAGTGCCGAGGAAAGCCAGGCCATCACTGTTCCAGTTAGAGGTCAAGCAATTCTGGCAACTTCCTATTTGCTTGATTGGACTAAATAGAGCATCTTATTTTTTCAGCATGACAACAGGGTTTCTCTCGCATCCAGGGACAGGTGGAACGTTTCTGGGCTGTGATGCATTCACTTTGATCATCTGACTCGGCTTCAGACATTCCTTGGTACCCACTATATGGCCGTGTGATTGTGGTGCATGAATGGGTGGGGAATGATGTCGAATAGGGTGCTGAATGACAAATATGGGGCCATCTGGAATGCTTAGGTGGCCTGTGAACATAAATCATTCCACCTCCCCATGGCTCCTTCCCACATTGCAATGCATATTTTCTCTCACAGGACCACTTAATCTTGTCTCATTTTAAATACTTCGTAAAAGCTAAAACAATAGGATGCTAGGTTCTTAAAGTATATAAAATAGATCCCCACGTTAATTCCATTTATGATTTTTCCATCTCTTCTCCTGCAGCAAGTAGAGCCTTCATAGGGAGGGACTATCAGACAGGTTTTTTGGAGATTTCTTTTTAAACATAGCATTAACACATCATACCTTATTTTCAAGGGGAAGCATATGTGATTGAGGTTGGAATATCTTCATGTGGAAATGTTCACACTCTCCAGAAGTACCTGGCACCTGGTAGGTACTCAGTATATGTTTGTTGAATGAATGAGTGAGGCAGAAGTGTTCCACTATTGTTTCAAATGCTAGTATCCCACAAGAGTGGTAGAGTTTCCTCAAGTGGAGCCTCACAATAAGCCCTTATCATACTTGGGTGGCTACAGCATAAGGATCTCTCAAATCTCTATTAATATGTCAAATCCTGAAGATGTTTAGATTAGTACTTCTCTCTTTCAGACAAATAGTTGCTTCATGTAGATTCAGCCCCGCTTAATTTACCTCAGACAATTATATATATATAATTATATATATATTATATATTATATATATATATTATTGATTTTTTATAGAGAGGAAGGGAGAGGGACAGAGAGTTAGAAAGAGTTAGAAACATCGATGAGAGAGAAACATCGATCAGCTGCCTCCTGCACATTCCCTACTGGGGATGTGCCCGCAACCAAGGTACATGCCCTTGACTGGAATCGAACCTGGGACCCTTGAGTCCATAGGCCGATGCTCTATCCACTGAGCCAAACCGGTTAGGGCTCAAACAATATTAATTCAACAGATATTTTTTGAGTATTTATCACATGCCTGGTGCTATGCTGAGAGCTGAAGATACAGTGGAGAGCAAAACATTCAGATTTCTGTCCTTAAAGTAGTGGGGGAACAGATAAAATACATGTTACGTGTGTGTGTGTACTATATCCCTACAAATTGTAAAGGACAACTGCAGGGTGATGCCAAAACATATTGAGTTACTATTATGTGTCAGGCATTTTGCTAAGTACTAGGATTACATACAGCAAGGATGTTAAAAAGGAAGAGAAATTTAATTAGGCATAGTCTGTCATCAGGGATTTCAAAACCTGGCTGCAGAGAAATATCTATAATTATGACACAATATGAGAACTCCTATGAGAATTGTTATGAGCAAAGGGTTACCCAAACATAGGAGTAGGAGTGACCAATTCTATTCTGTAATTACATTGATATTTGAATGGGATCTGAAATAATAAGTAGAATTGCATCAAGTGTAGAAATTAGAAGGAAACATTTCAAGTGGGAAAAGCATAAGCTAAGAAAAAGAGACAAAAGTACATAGGCTATCTGAGGCCTGACAGAGTTCCAGAAGATAAAGTGAGAAAGTCATGTTGCAATTTGTTGAAGACCTTTCTGTAAAAAGTTAGGATCCTTGCTATAGAGGCAACCTCAGATGCAGAGGACATAGCAATGAGAATACTCTGTGAAATTAGGTTAAATGGATGATTTTTAAAGAAAATAGGAATTACCAAAATTGCCATTAAAATGGATAGAAGAACACAAGTGAAAAAGGTGAAGGGATTAAGCACACATACACACAGAAACCTCATAGATGCAGACAACAGTATGGTGCTTATCAGATGGAAAGGGGGATGGGAGGACTTAGGAAAAGGTAAAGGGGGGATAAATGGTGATGGAAGAAGACGACTTTGTGTGGTGAACACACAATACAACATACAGATGATATCTTATAGAATTGTACACATAACCTCTGGATAGCTGCTAGTTGATTTTCTTGTGAGGGAGGCTGAAGTTGGGAATGACCCATGTTGTCGTCTTGATGATGTCACTCTGGGCTTTTGTTGGTTTGTTCATTTGTTTTATGTGGGAAAGACATGAACTTAAACATTTAAGTGCTGAGAGATTGAGGTTTAAGATACAGAAAAGGGGAGGAAGGGATATTCTTTGGAGGACTGGGATACAGAGCACAGGGATCCACCTGAAAAGGGAGAAGGAACAGTTCTTCCTTGTAGTGGGAAGGTAGGAAGAAAGACCGGTGGAGACAGTGAGGTTATAGGCTTGGTGATGGGAAGTGGGGAAGTTTTCTACTTTGAGGTGCTATCATCTGCTGAGAGTGAACAATAGGCGGCAGGGTTGGAGGTCTGAGTAAAGTAGATAATAAAATGTGTCAAATAAGAAGAGAGAGAGAATTGACTAGGGAAACATGGAAAGTTATTTGGGTACTTGTTAAAGGTGGAAGACCATGAATTTATACTGGGAACAATCTGTGAATTCAGATGATTCTTAGCAGCTCATGTATATGCATGTTTTTTTAAAAATTATTTTTTATCTAGATATATTTCACATACTATAAAATTCTCCATTTTATAGTGAACAGTTCATTGATTTTTAGTATATTTATAAACTGGTGTAGCCATCACCACTATTTAATTACAGAACATTTCCTTTATCCCAGAAATAAACTGTACCCCTTAGCAGTCACTACTCATTCTCCCCTCCCCTCAGCCCTTAGCAACCACCTAATCTACTTCCTGTGTCTTTGAATTTTCCTATTCTGGACCTTTTATTTAAATGGAATCATAATAGATGGCCTTTGGCATCTAGTTTCTTTTGCTTACCATAATGTTTTCAAGGTTTACTGTGTTGCATTATTTATCAGTACTTTATTACTTTTTATGTCTGACTAATATTCCAGTAAATGGATATACCACTTTTTGTTTACCTATTCATCAGTTGATGGGCATTTGAGTTGTTTCCACTTAAAAAAAATTGTCATTGATTTCAGAGAAGAAGGGAGAGGGAGAGAGAGATAGAAACATCAGTGATGAGAGAGAATCATTGATCAGCTGCTTCCTGCTTGCCCCCTACTGGGGATTGAGCCTGCAACCCAGGCATGTGCCCTGACCATGAATTGAACTGTGACCTCTAGTTCATAGGTCAACACTTAACCACTGAGCAACACTGGCCAGGCTGTTTCCACTTTTGGTTGTCATCAAGAATGCCACTGTGAAGAGTTGTGGACAGGTTTTTACATGTACATATATTTTAAATTAATTTGTGACTATACCTAGGAGTAGAATTGCTAGGCCGAATGGCAGCCTATATTTAACTTTTTGAGGAACTTACAAACTGCTTTCCCCAGCAGCTGTACTATTTTAATTCCTACTAGAAATGTATGAGGGTTCTAATTTCTCCACATCCTTGTAGATACTTGTTATTGTCTGTGTTTTTTATTATAGCCATTGTAGTTTTTATTTTATTTTTATTGATAAATCTTTATTGTTCAGATTATTACAGTTCCTCTTTTTTCTCCCCATAGCTCCTTTCCACCCAGTTCCTACCTCACCCCATGCCCTTACCCCCCCCCCACTGTCCTCGTCCATAGGTGTATGATTTTTGTCTAGTCTCTTCCTGCACCCTCACACCCCTTCCCCCCAGAGAATTGTCAGTCCACTTCCTTTCTATGCCTCTGATTCTATTTTATTCACAAGTTTATTCTGTTCATCAGATTTTTTATCCAATTGATTTTTAGATTTACTTGTTGATAGATATGTATTTGTTGTCACTTTGTTGTTCATAATTTTTATCTTTACCTTTTTCTTCTTCTTCCCCTTCTTAAAGAATACCCTTCAGCATTTCATATAATACTGGTTTGGAGGTAATGAACTCTTTTAGCTTTTCCTTATCTGTGAAGCTCTTTATCTGACCTTCAATTCTAAATGATAGCTTTGCTGGGTGAAATAATCTTGGTTGTAGGTTCTTGCTATTCATCACTTTGAATATTTCTTGCCACTCCCTTCTGGCCTGCATGGTTTCTGTTGAGAAATCAGCTGACAGTTGTATGGGTACTCCCTTGTAGGTAACTTACTGTTTTTCTCTTGCTGCTTTTAAGATTCTCTCTTTGTCTTTTGCTCTTGGCATTTTAATTATGATGTGTCTTGGTGTGGTCCTCTTTGGATTCCTCTTGTTTGGGATTCTTTGCGCTTCTTGGACTTGTAAGTCTATTTCTTTCACCAGGTAGGAGAAGTTTTCTGTCATTATTTCTTCAAATAGGTTTTCAATATCTTGCTCTCTCTCTTGTTCTGTCACCCTCATAATTTGGATGTTGGTACGTTTGAAGTTGTCCCAGAGGCTCCTTACACTATCTTGATATTTTTGGATTCCTTTTTCTTTTTGCTCTTCTGGTTGGGTGTTTTTTGCTTCTTCGTATTTCAAATCTTTGACTTGATTCTTGGGGTCCTCTAGTCTGCTGTTGGATCTCTGTATATTATTCTTTATTTCAGTAAGTGTATGCTTAATTTATGATTGGTTCTTTTTCATATCCTTGAGGGTCTCACTACAGTTCTTGGAGGTTTCTGGAAGATTCTTGAGTAACCTTAGAATCGTGGTTTTGAACTCTATATCCAGTATTTTGCTTTCCTCCATTTCTTTCATTCATGACATGTTTCTTTGTCTCTGCATTTTGGCTGCTTCCCTGTGTTGATAGAGTGGCTTTTTGTGCTAGGTGTCCTGTAGAGCCCAGTGGACACTCTTGGTGCACCCCTTTGCAGGCTGTGTGCACAGTCTTGTAGTTAAGTCTTGATTGCTGTTGGTATCACTGAGAGGAACTGACCACCAGGCCAATTGGCTGTGAGGACCTTCTGTGTCTACAATGGGAGAGAAGCTGTGCTGGAGACACCCTTATGGAGCAGAATTTGCTTCAGTGGGGCTTTGATGCTCACTGAGTCTGCCCCTTGAGTGTGTCGCTTATGGATGTGAAGAGTTGTACTCTGGTATGGTCTCACTCTGACCACTGGGTACACTGGCTCTTAGATCTCCAAGGAGGTGCAAAGTCAGCTACTACCTGAGGCCATCCAGCAGGAGTTACAGCGAGATCTGCAGATTTCTCCTCTTTGTTTGGGGTTTGGAAGTGCCCAGATGAGACCCATCTGTGAAACAATGCAGGCTGCTGTCTAGGCCTTCTTTTGGAAGCTTTGGCACTCTGACCCAGTGGCAGTTTGTTAGGTTTTAGATTGCAAAAGAACAGGCCACTCATATGCAAAAGCCTCTGCTTACAGCTGGGGTGGGGTTGTAAATTGGGTGCGGTGGAGTCTCAGGGAAACATCAGGGCAGAGCAAACTACAATGGCTGCCAGTCTTCTCTGCCTTGGAGAGGTCCTGAGGTCTCTGTGTCCCGCGGCCCCGTGTAGGAACAGTGATCGCTGCAAGCACCTCTGCGAGAAAGCCACCCTCTTGTTCCAGCCCAATGCCAGATAGTCCAGTTTCTCCCCGTATGAATCTGGGTCCCCAGAGTCTTGCTTGGAACTGAAGTTCAGAGCAATTGGGAGCTTGTATATCCCTCCCGATTGAAAAAGATAACAGCGTATTCAGTTGCCAGCCCATTTCCGCGTGCGCCTCTGTACCTCTGCACTTCCGCACCTCCACACCTCCTACCGGCCTCAGTGCGCTTTTCTCTTTCCTTCTAGTTGTAGAATTTCCACTCAGCCAGCCTTCCCGTGGTTCTGGATGGTATCCATTTTGTCTTTTAGTTGTAGTTTTGATGTGGTTGTGCGAGGCAGCAAGTACAAGTGTGTACCTATGCTGCCATCTTGGTTCCCCCTCTCGTATTTTATTATAATCTTTGTATGCATGTTGAAGGTAAGCACTTGGATTGCCCCATGGTTGGGATTTTTCTAGGAGGCTCCATGGAAACAGAAAGGCCTAATGCTTGAGAATGAGTGGATGGTTGAAGTGATGGGCAAGGGAATAAATTATAGAAATGTTCAAGACCCATGGGAAGGAAACTATTAAATCTCACTAAACGGTATAAATAAAGACTTAAGTTAATGAAAAAAATCAAGATTGTAAAAATGTCAGTTCTCTCATAATCTCATGTAAATGAAATTAACTTCAGTAAAGATTCCAATGAAATTTTTTTGAAGGATTTTTAAAAATAATTATAAAGTTCAACTGGAACAATACATGTATGAAAATACTTAAGATATATTTGAAGGGAAAAAAAGAACAATAATAATGAGAACTTATATACCAGATATTAAAACATATGGCAAATATAGTAAACAATGTGGTTTTAGCAATGGAATAAGCCAGTGGATTGAGGGAAAAGACAAGAAGACCCAGTTTCACATGGGAATTTATTATAAGGTAAAGATGACGTGGCATCAGAGGTGAAATGATGGGTAATTTCATAAATGGTGTTGGGGCAACTGGCTAACTATATTAATAAAATGAAAGTATGTTCCTACAACACACCTTATAGCAAAATAAATTATAGATAGGTTAAATATTTATGAGGAAAATTGTATCCATAGAACATTAGAAGAGAGGCTTTGGCGTCATGTGGGGGTTAGATTTTGTGGACTGGTAGGGAGATCAAAGATACAGAGACACATAGTAAGAAGCCATGTGAAGACAGACACACAGGGAAGATAGCCTATATGAAGACACATAGAGGAGGTGGTCAGGTGAAGATGGAGGCAGAGCTTGGAGTGATACAGCTACAAACAGGAACATCAAGGATTACCAGGAGCCACCAGCAGCTAGAAAGCAGCAAAATAAGGCTTCTTCCCTAGAGCCTCCAGGGGGAGCACAGCTCTGCTGGTATCTTGATTTTGGACTTCAGGCCTCCAGAATCACGAGAGAATAAATTTCTGTTTTTAAGCACCAAATTTGTGGTAATTTGTTACCACAGCTCTGTGAAATGAATAGAGTGACTAATCAGATTTGATTTGATAGGAGTAGTCAGAAACATTACTGAGTTTTCTACAAGATTGATAACATAAGCTGTGTTTGATTATTCAGTTCTTGGGTAAACAAGAAGTTCAATTTCATGGTTAAGAAGGCCTCACGGATCTGCATAATGAATCTGAGGAATCCGAACTAGTCCCATGGGGGCAGGAACTTTGTCTTAGTCACCACTGTTTCCCCAGCATTTAGAACAGTTAGAACAGAAGATAGCCAATAGCTCTTGAATGAAATAACTAATAAATAAAAATACAAACTATGTCAATTTTTAAAATAATGAAGACATTTATTTTGAAAAAAAGTCAGGCTGTGATGAGGACAGTGGGACCAGAATAGCTGCAATGCTCATAGGTAATGCATGTTTATTTAACCTGTAACTCATGGCGACTACAGAAGAAGGAGGTGTCGGTTCATAGTGGAGCCACCACTATGACCCAGTATTGCTGAAATAGTAGCCTTGCTCGCTGCTGTCATAGAGCCTGGCTTAAAGCTGAGTGGCAAGGAAGGAAGGAACCATCCTTGCAACTAATGATATTAAATCCCAAGTTAGATTATAGTATTTTTTTGTTTGTTTTTTAAAATGTGCTTTTTATTGATTTTTAGAGAGAGAGAGGAAGGGAGAGGGGTAGGGAGAGATAGAAACATTAATGAGAGAGAAACCTTGATTGTCTGCCTCCTGCACACACCTACTGATTACTGGGGATTGAGCCCGCAACCTGGGCATGTGCCCTGACCCGGAATCAAACCAGTAACTTCTTGGTTCCTGGGTCGATACTCAACTGTAGAGCCATGCTGTCCGGGCTAGATTATAGTATCAATATACCAAATATTAGTTCATTAATTTCTTTTTTTTTAATTAAATCTTTATTGTTCAGATTATTACATTTGTTCCTCTTTTTTCCCCCCCATAACTCCCCTCCTCCCAGTTCCCGCCCCACCCTCTGCCCTCACTCCCCACCCACTGTCCTCATCCATAGGTGCACGATTTTTGTCCAGTCTCTTCCCACATCTCCCACACCCCTTTCCCGCCCAAGAATAGTCAGTCCATTCCCTTTCTATGTCCCTGATTCTATTATAATCAACAGTTCATTCTGTTCATCAGATTATTTATTCACTTGATTCTTAGATTCACTTGTTGATAGATGCATATTTGTTGTTCATAATTTGTATCTTTACCTTTTTCTTCCTCTTCCTCTTCTTAAAGGATACCTTTCAGCATTTCATATAATCCTGGTTTGGTGGTGATGAACTCCTTTAGCTTTTCCTTATCTGTGAAGCTCTTTATCTGACCTTCAATTCTGAATGATAGCTTTGCTGGATAAAGTAATCTTGGTTGTAGGTTCTTGGTATTCATCACTTTGAATATTTCTTGCCACTCCCTTCTGGCCTGCAAAGTTTCTGTTGAGAAATCAGCTGACAGTCGTATGGGTATTCCCTTGTAGGTAACTGAGTTTCTTTCTCTTGCTGCTTTTAAGATTCTCTCTTTATCTTTTGCTCTTGGCATTTTAATTATGATGTGTCTTGGTGTGGTCCTCTTTGGATTCCTCTTGTTTGGGGTTCTCTGCGCTTCCTGGACTTGTAAGTCTATTTCTTTCACCAGGTGGGGGAAGTTTTCTGTCATTATTTCTTCAAATAGGTTTTCAATATCTTGCTCTCGCTCATCTTCTGGCACCCCTATAATTCTGATGTTGGTACACTTGAAGCTGTCCCAGAGGCTCCTTACACTATCCTCGCATTTTTGGATTCTTTTTTCATTTTGCTTTTCCGGTTGGATGTTTTTTGCTTCCTCGCATTTCAAATCATTGACTCGATTCTTGCGCTCCTCTGGTCTGCTGTCGGGCGTCTGTATAATATTTGTTATTTCAGTCCATGTATGCTTAATTTCTAGTTGGTTCCCCAATATAAGATCGAGGGTCTTATTAGTTTTCGTGTAGATCTCATTAAGTTTATCGGCAGCTTCTAAACAGTTCTTGAGAGACCTTAAAAGTGTGGTTCTGAACTCTATATCTTCCATTGACAATTTTGTCCTGTTTCTTTGTCTCCGCATTTTGTTATGCTTCCTTGGTGCACCCCCTAGTGGTCTTTGTTTGCAGTCTTATAGTTAAATCTTGATTGTTGTAGCTAATTCCAGGGAGGGTTTGACCTCCAGGCCAAGTGGCTATGAGAATCAGCTGTGTCAGCAGTGAGAGAACTTCTGTCCTCTAGGGAGGTGCTAATCTAGCCTTTGCCTGAGGCTATCCGGCAAATGGTTCTGCGCTGGGCTTGGGCGGGGCGGGTCGCACAGGATCAACAGGGTGGGCTGGAGGGAGCAGTTATGGCGGCTCTCAGTCCTGTCCCCAGGGGCTCTGCCTCTCTGAGTTCCAGCACCCGTTGCAAAGCTCGGAGAGAAAGCTGCACTCGCTCTGACCGAAGCCAGACAGTCCTGCTTCTCCCGTTTGAGTCTGGGTCCCTAAAGACTCGCCCGGATCTGGTGCTCAGAGTCTGTGACTCCCTCCCGATTGAAAACAACAACCGCGCCCTCCGCCGCCAGCCCGCTCTGGGCACTCCGCACCTCAGAATTTGACTTCAGCACTGCGCCTCCTCTGAGTGTCCGTGTGCGTTTCTCTTTCCTCCTAGTTGTAGGACTTCCACTCAGCCAGCGTTCCTGTGGTTCTGGGTGATGTCCCTTCCGTTTTTTGGTTTCACTTTTGAAGTAGTTGTTCAAAGCAGCAAACTCCGGCGTTAACCTATGCCGCCATCTTGGTTCTCCATTAATTTCTAATATTGTTTAAAAATGTATCCATTTGACAAGAAGTTATTAAGCACTTACTGTATGTTAAGTACTGTGCTTGGCTCTAGAGTACAGAAGTCAAAGATGTAATCTCTACAGGTTGTTGGGGGCAAAATATATAATTTTTTAAAATATATTTTTATTGATTTCAGAGAGGAAGGGAGAAGGAGAGAGAGATAGAAACATCAATGATGAGAAAGAATCATTGATCGGCTGTCTCCTGCACTCCCCTTACTGAGGACTGAGTCCAAAACTTGGGCATGTGCCTTGACTGGGAATTGAACGGTGACCTCTGGGTTCATAGGTTGCTGCCTCAACCACTAAGCAACACTAGGCAGGCCAAAATAGATAATTTTGATATAGTGTGATAACATGTCATTGTGATGAGCCTGGGATGCTGTAGGAGCCTAGAGCAAGTCCTGCTAAGATGGAACTAGGCATCATAGAGTTTAAAAAAGATTTAAATTTTATTTGGCTGTATGTGAGAGGTAGAGCTTGGATGTTGGCAAAATAGTGGGTTTGTTTCATGGAATACCATGAGGGGTGCTGAAGCAGAACACCTGCCCCAAATAATTCTGAAAGAATGATGCCTGAAATTTTACCTTGGACAATTATTTCTTTGCCTTATGCTTTCCAGATGTCCTCTTTTAGAACACAGATTCCTCTTTGGACCTCATGCACCACTCTAATTAGGCATTCCTACTTTGCTGGGGATTGATTTCCTAAGTTGATTTTTCAGGGAAGAGACAATGGCAAAAGATGGGATACAGGATGGTTAAGTCTGGAGAGAAGTTGGGGAAGAGCGCTCTCTGGGCCCAGAGAAAGAGCACTGGGCATTTAAGGAGAAGATTGCCAAGAAAGAGAGGAGAGAGTCCCTTGAAGGGGCACCAAATATAGTCTGGAAAATCCCCTGGGGCTGGGTCTGCCTGGCACTCTCCTAGAACTCTAGCCACCTGCAGTGTGCAGAGAAAGGGGAGCGTGCTGCTCTGTCCTGTGTAAGTGTGAACTCGTGGCTTTCTCTTTGGGAATGAAGAGAGGCTGGCTTTCTGTAAATTTAAGTATCAATATTCTGGGTATTAGAATGAATCTTAGTTGTGGGGATCATGTCTTTTATCAATCCAATAAAGTATCTTGTATACTATATGAATAGTCACTAATTTAATGGTGCCTATGTGAGTAAAATAAATACATATATACATATACTTGCCCAGTTACCTCAAGATCAAGCAGATGCATTTCAGGCTTTTTGGTGATAGGTGTGAATGTTATTTGCTAGAGTTAAAATATTTTAATCTTTGGTAACTTGACTTTCCTTTCTCCAATGAACCAATTAGAAATGTTGTCAGAGAAAACTCAAACTTGTTAGCATTTTCAGTCATGAATGGATCTTTGCTGTGATAAAGAAAAATCCTGGGTTCCTACTTCCTTGCTTGAATTAATAGAAATGTAACATTCCATTTTGATCAGAAGATACCAACCTAAACAAAGACATATGAAGAATTTTATCGCTCTGAGAAGATGTTTAATTTTCATCAGTCAGGAAAGATACAGACACCAAATCAAAGGTGCTTTATTTTGTTCTCACTGGGTTTTAACTATCCCCCTGGGCCAATGTTGATTGGCAGATCTTGAGCATTAGCTGTAGTTTTCTTATTCCTCACTCCTGCTTTGGAGTAATGTTTTTACTTCATTGCCTATATGGCCTTGGCAGATATAATCAGTCATTGGTATACATCCTTAATTATAGGGAAGATTTTATAATAATGATTATTTTATTCATTTATTCATCAGACATCGAATGAATGTTAGCTATGTGCAGTGAACTATGGGAAAGGCTAAGGGGAAACAAATATGTAAATCATGGTTCTAACTACAGTATGTGTAAAGATTCCTGAATGACATAAATAATCATAGAAGATATATCTTTACCTCAACTGGCTTATAATCTCACTGAAGAAAAACTATAGGCCCAATTATCTAATCTTGTCAGAGACCCTCAGTGGATCTCCATTTTTCCCCTGCTATAAAGTCCAGACTCTTTAGCTGTTGTACCTTGTTTTCTTTGCTTAGACTTACCTTCCTTATTTTACTAGCTGGTACACTTCTACACATTATTTAAAACCAGCTCCTCTGTTATCTCTTTTGTGAAACTCTTATCCAATATCTCCCCCTCCCCTTGTGTAAGAGTTGGTTTCTGAGCTTATGCTAGAACATCTGGGATATAGGATCACTTTGGATAGAAGTTATTCATGCCTAAAATATTGGAAGCAACAGTCCTTTTCTGGCTCAACCAGGCTGGTTTGACCCCCTCCAGAAGGATATCAGTATTCATGAAGGCAGGGTCTAGAGACCCAAGAGGAGAATCCCCCTTGTGAATGTGGGGGGGACCTAGAATGTGCCTTTTAACTCTCATCCATCTGTGTAGACTCTTGTTCTGCTTCCTTATAGTTCATGGCTTGTGTCTATACAAGCACTCTCTAAGAACATGATAGTGATTTATAGCTATTAACTCCATGGAGATCCATTATCTTGGATATTATTTCTAGTATGTTTTAACAGTGCTATGTAATTTATCCATAAAATTCATGTCTTCATAATAAAATGTGAATGGGTGTCTGTTGAAGGAAAAAGATTTTTGATGAACAAGATGATGACAGGACAGTGCCAGAACCTGTTATTTAAGTCTTCATTGGGTCACATTCCTTAATATCAAGAGGAGGTAATAATGAAGGCTACGTGGTTAATGTGCTTTCCACTGCAACCTCAGAGAACTAGTGATTAAGTCCTACATTTGGGAGTTGTTTGCAATAGGCTGAGTGATTGAAGTGTGGAGTTACTCTAGCATGGAAAAGCAATAATGGTTAGGTATTTCTATATGTATTTGGTTCTTTGATAAGCACTAGTTTTACTGAGATGAATGATATACAGCCTTGTCCTTTAGGAGTGAAAATCACTCAACAACAAAGAAAAGAGTTTTGAGTGCTCTAATAGAGGCATGTATTTGATTATCGCAGAGTATAAGGTTGTTAGTAAAGAATAGCCTTAGGTATTTGTCCAATTTTCCCAGCACCATTTATTCAATAGACTGTCTTACCTCTCTTACCTCCTTTGTCAAATATTAACTGACCATAAAGGCATGGGTTTATTTCTGGGCTCTCTATTCTGTTCCATTGATATACATTGAGTGGCCAGATTAGTATGACCACCCCATCAGTACTTCGTTGGGTCACCTTTTGCCTTCAATACTGTGGCGATTCTTCTTGGCATTGACTGCACGAAATGTTGAAAGGTGATGCGAGGAATCTGACACCATGCCTGATGAATAGCACTGTCCAGTTCTGTGAGATTTGATGGTTGTGGAACCAGATGCCTGATGGCTTTTTTAACTTTGTCCCACAAATGCTCAATTGGATTGAGATCTGGTGATTGTGGGGGCCACCTAAGCAAGGTAAAGTCTCCCTCATGTTCTTGAAAGCACTCCTGCACAATACGAGCACCGTGGCATGGCGCATTGTCTTGTTGGAAGAAGCCATTTCCACTGGGATACGCCATCAACATGATAGGATGAAGTTGATCAGCAACGATACTTAGATATGTTGTGCTATTCAGACATTATTCCACACAAATTAAAGGGCCCAAATCATGCCAGGAAAACATGCCCCAAACCACAACACTGCCCCCACCAGCTTGAAGGGTTGTACAAATGAATGTGGGGTGCATGCTTTCATGCTGTTTCTGCCAAATTCTCACTCTACCATCTGCATGATGCAACTGGAAACGTGATTCATCGGACCACATGACTTTTTTCCAATGCTTGACTGTCCAATCCTTGTGTTCCTGTGCGAATTGGAGACGTTTTATCTTGGTAACTGCAGACAGCAAAGGTGTTCGAACAGGCCTTCGGCTGTGTTGCTGATACTTACTCCATGGCTCCGAGTGCCAACAATCATCCCATGTTCAAAGGCTGTTAAATTGTGTTGTTTACCCATATCTTCAGAAAAAAATCACTACTGCTGTTGTGGTAAACAACCTGCTTCCCTATGTATAATGGTCTGGCCCTCTGGCAACTTCAGCGTGAAATTATAGCTAATTTGCCTATAACTGTCAGGTGGTCATAATAATCTGGCCACTCAGTGTGTATATGTCTGTTTTTATGCCAGTACCATGTTATTTTGATTACTATGGCCTTATAGGATAGTTTTATATTAGGTAGGATGATACGTCCAACTTTATTTTTGGTGGGAATTAGATTGGTACAACCACTGTGGAAAATAATATGGAGTTTCCCCCCAAAATTAAAAATGGAACTGTTCTATGACCCAGTAATTCCACTTCTGGGAATATATCCAAAGAAATACAATTTAGAAAGAATATATGCACTCCTATGTTCATTGCTGCATTATTTACAATAGCCAAGATTTGGAAGCAGCCCACGTGCCCATCAGTAGATGAGTGGATAAAAAGCTGTGGTACATTTATGCAATGGCATACTACTAGGCCATAAAAAGAAGGAAATCTTACCTTTTGGGACAGCATGGACGTACCTGGAGAGTATTATGCTAAGTGAAATAAGCCACTCAGAGGAAGACAAGTACCATATGATTTCACTTATGTGTGGACTCTAGTGAACAAAATAAACTGACAAACAAAATAGAAACAGACTCATAATACAGAGAACAAACTGACAGCTGTCAGAGGGGAGGGTGGTTGGGGAGCTGGGTGAAAAAGGTGAAGGGATTAAGCAAACCCCCTCCCCCCCCCCCAAAAAAAAACTCCAAACAAACCAAAAACAGACACAGACAATAGTATGTGATTGTCGGAGGGAAAGGGAGGTGGAAGGGAAGAGGGCAAATGGGGGATAAATGGTGGTAGAAAGAGACTTGACTTAGGGTGCTGAGTGCATGATGCAGTATGCAGATTATGTTATAGAAATGCACACTTGAAACCTGTATGGATTTATTAACCAATGTCACCCCAATAAATTTAATTTAAAAAGTAACAAAAAGCTTACTAAGTATCTGGGGGAAAAAGAAGAATAGACTTAGAACAGGAGAGGAGATGGAGTTAGGGGAAGGTGTTCCAGAATTTTGGCCATGGGTTAAATACTGAGAACAGTAATGTCTTGGAATTAATTGTCTCTCTGCATAGTGGACAAAGGGACTGCCTTAGTCAGGGTCCTAGAAGAAGTATACTCAAGAGGGATAATTGGAGAAAGTTGAATGAAGGTACTATTAACAAAGGTGTGGGCAGGATTAAAAGAAATGGCCAGGCATAGTAGAGCACCCAGGAGCTAGCAACAACTTTACCAATCCTAGACCCAAAGGGGCAAGAGGAGAGAGCATTTATGAGGGTGGAACCTGGGCAGTGGTAGAGGATCACCTGCAGGAATTGTGCCCTGTAGAACACAACCACTGCCAAACGTGGCCTGGCAGGGAGAGACAGGGACTACTTTCCCAGCTAGTTTCTCCCACCAGTGCCTCTCATTGGCTGAACCAACCAGAAGCCAGAGATCAAGAGAGCCCATTTGATGCATAGTCCATTCAGGGCACAAACAAGGTAGAGAAGAGTGTAGAGTGGTTCTGGACGAGCAAATAGAATATCCAGCTGAGGAACTTATTGGGTACAAGGTGAGAGTAATATTTAGCAACTTTAAGGGCTCTGCTGCGGTTGGCAACAAAGAGTTGTAGTTGTACCAAAAAGGAAGGATGTGACATTTTTATTGGGTGATCAAGGAGAACTTTCTCTGCTGATTGCAAGAGATGCCACACTGTCTAAGACTTGTATCTGCTCATTGGTGTCTGTTTTCTGACACTAGCAACATGGACTATGCATAAAGGGACAGTGACCTACCTTTCCTTGTATGGCTCAGTCTCACAAAACAAATGCACCTAAAACTTTCTGGATTCTTACATATTTTAGTCAGAATTACTTCAATTCAGTTTAGTTTAGTTAAGTTCTAATTCAATTCAGTTCAAAACACTTGTTGAACATTTATACTTTTTTTTGAAACTGTGCTAAATGTGCTCAGGACACCAAAGTGAGAAGGCATAGAACCTTTCTGCAGGGAGTCAGAATATAGGGGGAAAGATGACTATGTAAACAAATCGTATAATTGAAGTAAAGCATGATCAGTGGAAAATGGGACAGGACAGTAGAAGCTTTCTTGATTGATTTCCACCTAAGACTCACTGTGTTAATTTATAAGCCGCATTCTCTCTCAAACCATGTGGCTGATGTGCTTGGTAGACTGAATACTTTTCTGTATATACCTGTGAATTTCTATAACGTGTATTCCTTACCAAGAGTCTGTTGTGTTTGTTCCCAAACCTTTTTATGTCAGTGTGCTTGTTACTAAGTTTACACAATTTAATTATATATTGGGTAAACCAACAGAATATAAGTGTAAGAAAAGCTTTTATTTGCATTAAAAAGAAGTGAAACATTTTAGAAAAACTTAATAAAAACTAGTCACTTAAAAATGCCATTGAAATAGTTACAGCCTCTCATCCCTTGAACCTGGCAGGGAAAATAGTACTGACACAGATCGATTTGTTGATGGTGGACAAGATTAAGACTGTATTTTCTCAATGGCAAATGTTCAGGACAAAGAGAGAATCTTAAAGGCTGCAAGAGAGAGACAGAAAGTTATGTACAAGGGATCTCCCATTAGATTATCAAATGATTTCTCAACGGAAATACATCAGGCCAGAAAAGAATGGAAGGAAATTTGTAAAGTGATGCCAAGCAAAGGACTGAATTCAAGATACTCAATCCAGCAAGGCTATCATTCAAAATTGAAGGGGAAATTAGGAGCTTCACAGACATAAAAAGGCTAAGGGAGTTTATCACTACCAAGCCAGCAATGCAAGAAATGCTAAAGGGACTGGTGTTAAAAGAAGAAATAAAAAGGGAAGAAGGAACACAGGCACAAAAAATAAAAATGGCTACAAACAAGTACCTATCAATAATAACTTTAAACATGAACAGACTAAATGCTCCAATCAAAAGACATCAAATGGCTGAATGGATAAAAAACAATGACCCATATATGTGCTGTCTATAAGAGACCCATTACGGAACAAGGGACTCACACAGACTGAAAGTGAAAGGATGGAAAAATATCTTTCAGGCAAATGGAAATGAAAAAAAGCTGGGGTAGCAATACTTATATCTGACAAAATAGACCTCAAAGTGAAGGCCATAACAAGAGATAAGGAAGGCCACTTCATAATCGATACAACAAGAGGATATAACCCTGGTAAACAAGAGGATATGCACCCAATGCAGGAGCACCCAAATACATAAAAAAACTCCTGGAAGATATCAAGGGAGAGATCGACAACAATACAGTCATAGTAGGGGACTTTAATACACCACTGACATCACTGGATAAATCCTCTAGAGAAAAAAATCAGCCAAGAAACAGCAATCCTAAATGACTCACTAGATCAGATGGACTTAATTGACATCTTCAGAACATTTCACCCCAAAGCCACAGAATATATGTTCTTCTCAAGTGCACATGGGACATTTTCAAAGATAGACCACATATTGGGTTACAAGCAAAGTCTCTCCAAATTCAAGAAGATTGAAATCATATCAAGCATCTTCTTAGATCACAGTGGCATAATATTAGAAATAAACTACAATAAAAACAATAAAAAAAATTCAAACACTTGGAAGCTGGATACCATCTATTAAACAATGGTTGGTTTATCAAAGAGATCAAAGAATAAATTAAAAACATCCTGGAAATGAATGACAATGAAAATACAACAACCCAAAATCGATGGGACACAATGAAAACAGTTCTGAGAAGGAAGTTTATAGCTCTACAGGCCTGGCCTACCTCAGAAAATAAGAAAAAATGGTAGTAAGTCATCTAACTATATAATTTAAAGAATTATAAAGAGAGAAACAAGAAAAGCCCAGAGTGAGCAGAAGGAAGGAGATAATAAAGATCAGAAATAAATGACATAGAGATTAATATATATATATAAAAGATCAATGAAACCAAGAGCTGGTTCTTTGAAAGTATAAACAAGATTGATGAACCTCTAGCCAAGCTCACCAAGAAGCAAAGAGAGAGAACCCAAATAAACAAAATCAGAAATGAAAGAGGCAGAATAACAACAGACCCCACAGAAATACAAAAGATTGTTTAAAAAAAATACTATGAACAACTCTATCCAACAAACTAGACAATCTGGAGGAAATGGACATATTCTTAGAAAAATACAACCTTCCAAAACTCAATCAGGAAGAATCTAAAAATCTCAATAGGCTGATAACTATGGAAGAAATTAAAGCAGTCATCAAAAAGCTTCCAGCAAACAAAAGCCCAGGGCCAGACAGGTTCACAGGGGAGTTTTACCAAACATTCAAGGAAGAACTAAAACCTTTCCTCTTCAGACTATTCCAAAAAATTCAAGAGGAAGGCACACTTCCAAGCTCATTCTGTGAAGCCAGCATTACCCTAATACCAAAACCAGATAAAGACAACACAATGAAAGAGAATTACAGGCCAATATCCCTCATGAATATAGATGCCCCAATCCTCAACAAAATTCTAGCAAATCGGATCCAGCATTACATCAGAAAGATCATAGACCATGACCAAGTAGGATTTACCCCGGGGATGCAAGGATGGTACAATATCCAAAAATCAATAAACGTGATACATCACATAAGCAAATTGAGAGATAAAAATCACTTAGTCATATCAATTGATGCAGAAAAATCCAACACCCTTTCTTTCTTTTTTGTAAAATAAATATTTATTATTCAGATTATTGCAGATCTTCCTCTTTCCCCCCCCCCATAGCTCCCCTCCACCCAGTTCCAACCCCACCCCATGCTCTTACCCCGCCCCCACTGTCCTCATCCATAGGTGCACGATTATTGTCCAGTCTTTTCCTGCACCCCCACACCCTCTTCCCTCCGAGAATTGTCAGTCTGCTCCCTTTCCATGCCCCTGAGTCAATTACATTCACCAGTCTGTTCTATTCATCAGGTTTTTTATTCATCTACTTTTTAGGTTGATAGATATGTATTTGTTGTCACTTTGTTGTTCATAATTTTTATCTTTACCTTTTTCTTCTTCTTCCTCTTTGTAAAGAATACCCTTCAGTATTTCATATAATCCTGGTTTGGAGGTGATGAACTCCTTTAGCTTTTTCTTATCTGTGAAGCTCTTTATCTGACCTTTAATTCTACATGATAGCTTTGCTGGGTAGAATAATCTTGATTGTAGGTTCTTGCTATTCATCACTTTGAATATTTCTTGCCACTCCCTTCTGGCCTGCTTAGTTTCTGTTGAGAAGTCAGCTGATAGTCTGATTTATGGGTACTTCCTTGTAGATAACTAACTGTTTTTCTGTTGCTGCTTTTAAGATTCTCTCTTTGTCTTTTGCTCTTGGCATTTTAATTATGATGTGTCTTGGTGTGGTCCTCTTTGGATTCCTCTTGTTTTGGGTTCTCTGTGCTTCCTGGACTTGTAAGTCTATTTCTTTCACGAGGTGGGGGAAGTTTCTGTCATTATTTCTTCGAATAGGTTTTCAATGTTTTGCTCTTTCTGTTTTTCTGGCACCCCCATAATTTGGATGTTGGTACGTTTGAAGTTGTCCTAGAGGCTCCTTACACTATCTTCATATTTTTGGATTCCTTTTTCTTTTTGCTCTTCTGGTTGGGTGTTTTTTGCTTCCTTGTATTTCAAATCTTTGATTTGATTCTTGGGATCCTCTAGTCTACTGTTGAATTTCTATATATTATTCTTTATTTCAGACAGCATATGTTTAATTTCTGACTGGTCCTTTTCCATTATTTTGGCATTCTCATTAAGATCCTTAAAGGTCTCACTAAGTTCCTCGGAGGTCTCACTAAGTTCCTCGGAGGTTTCTGGAAGGTTCTTGGGTAACCTTATAACCGTGGTTTTGAACTCTATATCCAGTAGTTTGCTTTCCTCCATTTCTTTCATTCGTGACATGTTTCTTTGTCTCCGCATTTTGGCTGCTTCCCTGTGTTGATAGAGTGGCCTTATGTGGTACGTGTCCTATAGGGCCCAGTGGCTCAGCCTCCGAAATCACCTGAGGTGGACACTCTTGGTGCACCCCTTTGTGGGCTGGGTGCACAGTTCTGTTGTAGTTAAGCCTTGATTGCTGTTGGTATCACTGAGAGGAATTGACCTCCAGGCCAATTGGCTGTGAGGACCTGCTTTGTCTATAATGGAAGAACTGCTGTGCTGGAGACACCCTTGTGGGGCAGGGCTTGCTTCAGTGGGGCTTTGGTGATCACTGAGTCTGCCTCTTAAGTGTGTCATTTATGGATGTGAGGAGTTGAAATCTGGTATCTGACCACTGGGTACACTGGTTCCTGGATCTCCAAGGAGGTGCAAAGTCAGCCACTGCCTGAGGCCACCCAGCAGGAACTACAGCGAAATCTGCAGATTTCTCCTCTTTTGGGGTTTGGAAGTTTTAGAGCTCTCTGACCCAGCTGCAGTTTGTTAGGTTAGTCTGCGAAAGGACAGGCCGTTCATATGCAAAAGCCGCTGTGCACAGCTTGGGTGGGGTTGTAAATTGGGTGGGGCAGGGTCTCAGGGAATCACCAGGGCGGAGCAAACAGTGATGGCCGCCAGTCAGCCGTCTCTGCGTCTCTGTGTCTCTGCGTCCGTGCCCCCATGCAGTAACAATGATCTCTGTGAGCACCTCTGCGAGAAAGCCACCCTTGCTTTCTGACCCGATGCCAGACAGGCCATTTTCTCCCCGTAGGAGTCTGAGTCCCCAGAGTCTCCCCAGAAACTTTAGTTCAGAGCAGTTGGGAGCTTGTATCTCCCTTCCAATTGAAAAAAACAGTGCACCCATTTGCCAGCCCGTTTAGCGCGTGCCTCCGTACCTCTGTTCTTGGCGCCTCTGCACCTCCTACCCATTCTCAGTGTGCTTTTTTCTTTCCTTCTAGTTGTAGAACTTTACTCAGCCAGGTTTCCTGTGGTTCTGGATGATAGCCATTTTGTCTTTTAGTTGTAGTTTTGATGTGATTGTGAGAGACAGCAGGTACAGGTGTTTACCTTATGCTGCCATCTTGGTTCCTCTCCAACACCCTTTCTTGATAAAAACTCTTAGCAAGGTGGGAATAGAAGGACCATACCTCAACATAATAAAAGCCATAAATGACAAACCCATTGCCAACATCATACTCAATGGGCAAAAACTGAAACCATTTCCCCTAAGAACAGGAACAAGAGGGGGTTGCCCACTCTCACCACTCCTGTTCGACATAGTACTGGAGGTACTAGCCATTGTGATCACACAAGAAGAAGAAATAAAAGGCATCCAAATTGGAAAAGAAGAAGTAAAACTGTCCTTATTCACAGATGACATGATACTGTACATAGAAAACCCTAAAGACTCCATCAAAAAATTATTAGACTTAATAAATGAACTCGGCAATGTAGCTGGATACAAAATTAATGCCAAGAAGTCTATGGCATTTCTGTACACCAATAGTGTACTTACAGAAAGAGAGACTAAAATAACAACCACATTTACCATCACACCAAAAAATTTAAGACGCCTAGGAATAAACTTAACTAAGGAGGTAAAACTACAGGCCACTGAAAAAAGAGATAGAGGAAGACATAAACAGATGGAAGAACATACTGTGTTCATGGAACTGTAGAATCATCATCATTAAAATGCCATACTACCCAAAGCAATCTCTAGATTCAATGCACTCCCCATTAAAATACCAATGGCATATTTCACAGACCTAGAACAAACTCTCCAAAAATTCACCTGGAATAAAAAAAGACCCCGAATAGTTGCAGCAATCCTGAGAAAGAAGAACAAAGTAGGTGGGATCTCAATACCAGATATCAAGCTGTATTACAAAGCCACTGTTCTCAAAACTACCTGGTACTGGCACAAGAACAGACATATAGATTAATGGAATAGAATAGAGAGCCCAGAAATTGACCCAAACCACTATGCTCAGTTAATATTTGACAAAGGAGGCAAGAACATATAATGGAGTCAAGACAGTCTTCAATAAATGGTGTTGGGAAAATTGGACAGATGCATGCCAAAAAAAAAAAAAAATGAAACTAGACCACCAACTTACACCATACACAAAAATAAACTCAAAATGGATAAAGGCCTTAAACATAAATTGGGAAACCATAAAAATACTAAAGGAATCCACAGGCAGCAAAATCGCAGACATATGCTGAAGCAATTTCTTCACTGATACAGCTCCTAGGGCAATGGAAACTAAAGAGAAAATAAACAAATGGGACTACATCAAAATAAAAAGCTTTTGCACAACAAAAGAAACCATCAATAAAACAACAAGAAAGCCCACTGTATGGGAGAACATATTTGCCAATGTTGTCTCCAATAAGGGTTTAATCTCCAACATTTACAGGGAACTCATACAACTTAACAAAAGGAAGATAAACAACCCAATCAAAAAATGGGCAATGGACCTAAATAGTTACTTTTCGAAAGAAGACATAAGGAAGGCCAAGAGACATATGAACACATGCTCAAAGTCACTAATCATCCGAGAGGTGCAAATTAAAACGACAATGCGGTACCATCTCACACCTATCAGAATGGCTATCATCAACAAATGACAAGTGCTGGCGAGGATGCGCAGAAAAAGCAACCTTCGTGCACTGCTGGTGGGAATGCAGACTGGTGCAGCCACCTCGGAGAACAGTATGGAGCTTCCTCAAAAAACTAAAAATGGAACTCCCATTTGACACCATGTTCCCACTTCTAGGAATATATCCCAAGATACTAGAAACACCAATCAGAAAGGATATATGCACCTCAGTGTTCATAGCGGCACAATTCACCATAGCTAAGATTTGGAAACAGCCTAAGTGCCCATCAGCAGATGAGTGGATTAGAAAACTGTGGTACATCTACACAATGGAATACTACGCTGCGATAAAAAAGAAGGAATTCTTACCATTTGCAACAGCATGATGGAACTAGAGAGCATTATGCTAAGCAAAACAAGCCAGTCAGAGAAAGATAAATATCACATGATCTCACTCATTTATGGAATATAATGAACAACACAAACTGATGAACAAAAACAGATCCAAAGACAGAGCAGCATCGATCAGACCATCAAACCTCAGAGGGAAAGAGGGGAGGGTGGGGGTAAGGAGGAGATATTAACCAAAGGACTTGTATGCATGCATATAAGCCTAACCAATGGACACAGACAACGGGGGTGAGGGCATGAGTGGGGGGGGCAATAAGGCGATACAGACACATATGTAATACCTTAATCAACAAAGAAAAAAGACTATTTTCTTTTTGAAATTTATTTATTTAAATTCTTTATTGTTGAAAGTATTATATATGTCTCCTTTTTCACCCATTAACCTCTCCCAGCCCGCCCCCAACCCCCCAGCTCAGGCCCTCACCCTCTTATTGTGTGTCCATTGTTTATGCTTATATGCATGCATTCAAGTCCTTTGGTTGAGCTCTTACCCTCCCATCTCCCCCGCCCCAACACACACATCCTCTCCTGCCTTCCCTCTGAGGCTTGACAGTCTGTTTGATGCTTCTGTGTCTCTGGATCTATTTTTTTGTTCATCAGTTTATGTTGTTCATTATATTCCACAAATGAGTGAGATCATGTGATTCTTATCTTTCTCCGATTGGCTTATTTCGCTTAGCATAATGCTCTCCAGGTCCATCCATGCTGTTGCAAATAGTAAGAGTTCAAAACTGTACTTTCTTGATGGGCTCTAAATTTTTCTATGAGGTGGGAGTAGACAGTAAAATGAGAGTGGGGGCTTGAAGATAAAGACATTTTGAAATAGATGATGTAGATAGTGGGAGAGGGAGGCCATTGGAGGCATATATAAGGACTTCTTGGTGGCACTGATGGCCCACCTTAGGCTGAATACCATGACTTTGTCATGGCACCAACCTAAAGGATATGTGTCTTCCTCTCGCAGTGCTCAATAGGCTGGTGTAGAAGTGGATAAATAGATGCTTGTAGTGATCCAGGTGTGGGATTTTGTGGGCAGGTGTGGTAGAAGTTTAAAGGAAAAAGAGAGTAGGTGGTTGGGGCAAAGAGTGATTTAAGCTTTTCCTTCGGGATTCTCGCAATTCACTAATGATGAACACAAAGGAAACAGAAAAGACACCTGCTATATGTTCTCCAGGCCATTTAGAAAACATGGGGTTGTTCCTTTGGCAGCATACATACGAATGTACAGAAAGGTGATGTTATTGACATCAAGGGAATAAGCACTGTTCAAAAGGAATGCTCATAGCATGGCAAAATGGAAGAGTGTACAGTGTACCCAGTATGCCGGATGTGGGATGTGACTGTTGGTGTTGTTGTAAACAAACAAGTTAAGGGCATGATTATTGCCAAGACTGTTCATATATGTATTGAACACATTAAAGCACTCTAAGAGCCAAGATAGCTACCTGAAACTCATGAAAGAAAAAGAAGGAAGCCAAATAGAAAGGCACCTGAGTTCAACTGAAGCACAGGCTACTCTACCTAGAGAAGCACAGTTTGTGAGAACCAATGGAAAAGAGCCTGGGCTACTGGAACCTACTCCTTATGAATACATGTGGTATGATATATATATATATATATATATATATATATATATATATATATATATATATATATATAGAGAGAGAGAGAGAGAGAGAGAGAGAGAGAGAGAGATATCTTCCAATTATTTTTTTAAAAGTGATTTAAATTATGAATTGCGATTTATAGTCTTATTAGCATGTAAGTGGATCCAGAGAATATGGTGGGACAAGGGGATGAGATTAGAGAGTACGATGAGAGGGAAAGTTCTGTGAGGCTGTGGTCAGAGAATGGGTCATTGGCATTTGGGATGAAGGGCTAAAAGTATTTTTTTGGTTGTGTGTAGCTGTGGATGTGGGTTGTGTTAGTGAAGTGATGGTGAAGGTCAATGGAACTGAAGACATATAGGAACTTTAAGGCAGGGGAGTTCTAATGCCTTCTTTGGGAACATTAAGACCACCTCCAAATGATGCCAGGATGGAAAAGTGGATAGGGAGACAATTGGCAAAGCCATTGACCAAAGTGGGAATGGTTCCATGAAGGTTAGTAGGTCAGAGTCATGAGCCTCAAAGGAAGGGAATGATGATTTTCATTAAGGAAGGGAATGATGATTTTCCCCTTCTTATTTCTATGTGACCAATAAGATCTCTTCTTCAGTAAGCACAAAATTTATGCCTTTAATTGTGAAAAGTATCAGCTACTATTTGAAGAGGGATCTGCTTGCTATATGTATGGAAAATTTAGAAGTGACTTTGGTGCCATAATTTGCAGTAAGGCTCACTTCTTGCTCCTGTTATTCTACTTTGATATAAAATAAGTTTTCCGTTATGAGACATCAGTCAGTAAATAGAACACAATGTATGGTTAAATAATTAAAATTATTTTCATCATTACAATTATAATATGCCTTGCCATTTCAAACCAAATATCCACTTATTGTTCCTGAAATTTGCAAGAAATCTATTATTCAAGGATGCAGAAATGATTTTTTTATTGAGTTAAACATTTTTATGGATTAGATATGGATTCAATAAAATAATTGAATTAAATTGGATAGCATGAATAATTCATGACATGTAATTTCACATCAGTTCTAGCATAAAAATAAAACTATTGGTTTATGTGGTGGGAAAATGTATTTTATTATTTAGAAAGGTAGTGAACATTTATTATTTTGGAAGATAATTCACTTTATGATTAACAAGAGATATTGAATTGTAAGATTGAAAGAAAGTACAGTGGGGTCTTGATTTACGAGTGTCCCAACTAGCAAGTTTTTTGATATATGATTCGTCTCTCGGATGATTTTTTGCTTTGAGTTGCGAGCTAAAATTTGGGTTACGAGCCAGCTTCAGATACCCCACCGCTAGTTGGCGCAGTGAACGTCACAGTGAACGCCACAACATCAGCCCAGCATCACGTGTCTCACTCGTTCACTTTAAGATTTGACATACGAGTAATTTGAGTTACAAGCTCCATTATGAAACGAATTAAACTCGTAAGTCAAGGCCCCACTGTATAAAATTTGAACTAAGAGGCTTTGATTCAAGTCACCACTTCCATTTACTTAATGAACCTTGTTGCTATGTGTTGGTCATTGGTGATTTCAGAAGGTCTACTGTAATAGCTTCCTAGATGGGTAAGTCCAGTAATTGTGCCATAACATTCTAGGGAGCATGAAGGTTGCTAGGTGCTTCCTTTAAAGAGTAGATGGTGATTTTTTGGCTAGTTCATTCTCTGGGGCTGGGCTCTTAAGTCCTTAACTACATGGGAGACTTTTTCACTCCTTTGTCTTTCTTCCCTCGGTGCAGGCCAAGCACCTCTTCTTTTCTGGTTAAACTTTCAATTTTTTTCCAGGAAGAGCATGACTCCTGATGTGAGTGGAGAGCTGGCTTTTGGCACATTTTGTTGGGATCTGAGTCTGGTACTTCTTGGGATGGGTTGGTAGAAAACCTGACTCTGTGGGAGTTGTAATTCCTCGTATTAGTTCAAGGCATGACTCATTTGTTTAAAAACATTTATTGGGTGCTTATTCTGTGTGTAGCCTAAGGTACTGAGACATCTGGGTGAATAAGACTCAGTGAGTTTCTCACAGCATTGGATGGGGTGGAGTGGTGGGTCCAGAGGCCAGGAGCTGGGAGGCACAGATAAAAGTTTTAATAGAAAAGTGAACCCAGATAGACTTGGCCTGACCCTTGATGAGGGAGTCAGAGTTACCAAGCAGAAGGACAGGGGAGAGAAGTGGGGGCATTCCAGGGGTGGGAATAACCTGTGCAATGGTACTAGCGTGAGAAGGAATCAGTCTGGAGCTGCTGGCTGTTGCTGGAGGGAAGTAGCAGGAGGAATATGGTGGGAGATAGGGCTGGAGAACATTCAGGGCCAGGTTATGAAGGACCTCAGCTTACCAGGCTAATGAGTTGAATTTGATCCTGAAGGCAAAGGGGGAGCCATTGAGCAACGGTGAATGATAGACACACTCTGTGGGCCTCAAAGTCATATGAACGTCTCTAATGAAAGTTCTTTCTCTTAAACATTTTTGGTTGTTCCAAATCTCAATTGGTCCACAAAGGTAAGATGTAATAGGTGATGCAGTATCTTAATCCCTGCCATCATTTAATGATGACCAAAAGTTCATTCGCCGAAATTGATACTAATAAGAGTTATTACTTACAGCAATGTTTCATCCTCTATTAGGCTACTAGAGCCTTTTGGCCATTTTATAGTAAGACGACCATCATCTTCTTCAAAAGACCTTTGCTACAGCTTTTATTACTTGAGATTAATCAAAGGCCCCGAAGATCAGGTTTCCTACAGAACTTGGTCAGATTTTGGAATAAGGCTCTATGTTTATCTGTGTTTACAAGAAAAGAAAGGAAAATCCTGGAAATGATTCTACTACCATATTATACTTGGAAGACTATCCCCTGGGTAGGAATCCAGCTTCCTATATTAATAAATTAGTAGATACTACCTGTTGAGTGGAGTGTATCAAAATTGTTGAAGCCAGACAAAATCAGGGACGATGCCAGAGAAAATGAACTTCATTGCCCAGTATCGTAGTCATTTTTCTTTCTATAAATAACTGTATTGTTTTTGTTAAATGATGCATGCTTATTATGAATGAAGTTAAATGTACCTCAAAAGTACAAAGAATGTAAAAAAAATCACTGCAAAATCTCATCCTCTAGAGATAATCACAAATGGCATTTTGGTGAATGTAACTTTGAGACATTGCTCTAGAATTCATAGCTCGGTGTTCTTTGTTACTATCTGTTTATAAATTCCAGAGCACTTTATCCTCTGTAGGATGAGCATTGATTGTCTACATTTTTTTACTCCTGAAGTTTCTTAAATTGGGGACTGTGTTCAGTTTTGTTCCTTCTCTTTACAGTCATTGGCTTGTTATAAACAAACATATAAAATGCATATAGGAAATAGTGGAGGAAAAGAGAAACTGAATTGTTTTTAATTATCCTTGATTTGGATAGCCCACTTTTAAAAATATATATTTTTATTGATTTTAAAGAGAGAGGAAGTGGCAGGGTTGGGGGGGGGGGCAGGGTAGGAAGGGGAGAGAGAGAGAAAAACACCGATTGCCTCCACGCACCCCAACTGGGGATCAAGCCAGCAACCTGGGCATGTGCCCTAGCTGGGAATCGAACCAACAATCTTCTGGTACATGGGATGACACACAAACAACTGAGCCACACTGGCTAGGGCTGGATAACCCACTTTTTTTTGGTGGTAAAATATGCATAACATTTTAAAGGTACATTTTTACAAATTTAGTGGCTTTAAGTACATTCACAGTGTTGTACATCCACCAGCACTCTCAATTTCTAGAACTTTTCATTATTCCAAACAGAAACTGTATCCATTAAACAATAACTCCCTATTTACCCCCCCCCCCCCCGAGTCTCTGGTCACTTCTATTTTACTTTCTGTCTCTATGAACTTGCCTATTGTAGGTACCTCAAGTAAATGGAATCACACAGTATCTGTCTTTTTATGTCTGACTTATTTATGTCACTTAGCATAATTTTCTCAAGGTTCATCTATGTTATAGGATGTTTCAGAATTTTATTCTTTTTTTAAAGTCTGAATAATATTCCCTTGTATGTGTATACCACATTTTGTTGGATGACCCACTTTTTGAATTTGGTTTGAGTTCATATTTGTGTTTAGTGGTCATTTTATGAGTAGATGTCACAAGACATCACCCATAAGGAATGAACAGAGGGCGGATATATTAAATGATATTTTCTATCCCTAGCCGGTTTTGCTCAGTGATTGGTGCGTAGACCATGTACTAAAGGGTTTTGGGTTCTATTCCAGTCAAGGGCACATACCGCCCTTGCAGGCTCCATCCCTGGCCCCAGTCGGGGTGCGAATGGGAGGCAACCAATCTATGTATCTCTCTCACATGGATGTTTTTCTCACTCTCTTTCTCCCCATCCCTTCTACTCTGTCTAAAGATAAATGGAAAAAAATATTCTCAAATGAGGATTAACAAAAAAAATGATATTCTCTAGTGATTCTTCCTGAAGCTTACTATTTAGCATTAAAACAATCAATGAGTATTTGATACTGGAACTAAAGACTCTTATTATGTTTGTTGATGAAAGATAATTGAGTAAATTCACAAGTACTTTGGTAACTTGATTAAAATTCAAAAGGTTGCTGTTATGTAGAAGAAATACACAATAAAAAAAATGCCAGAGTTTGAATAAGCACAAGTAGAGAAATTCAGATAAGGAAACCATATATTTTTATCTTTATGGTGATGTAGAAATTTAAATTTTACTGAATTTCAGTTTTTTGTTTTGTTTTTGTTTTTTAATTATTCAAGAAGAATGGATTTTTTATGGCCTACAGTAGAATGTGGAATGATTTCTCTTTACATATGGGCATGCTGCCAGCTCAGTCTTTTCACCTAGTTGTTCCTCAAACTGGAGTGAGTTAGGGACCCTCCTGTGGATTGTGGTGCATTGTGGGGAGAGGAGGAAGGCAGATACAGTCTTCCTCTTGATGTGTTCTTCAAGAGATCTTTAAGAAGTTCTGTTTTAATTCCAGTGATAATAAAACATTAACATAAACATCTTCAAGATCATATCGCATTACTGGATTAACTAATCATTTCTGATTTGTCTATTTTATAGTATATCCGAACTTCCATGACTCACCTATAATAATAAAAGCATAAATGCTAATTAGACTGGACAACCTTCTGGACGAAGCCAGGGCTGCAAGGGAAACCCGGGCCCCGGGTGACAGAAGGAAGCCGGTGCTGGCAGCCAGGGGAAGGAAGGCCTACTCTTGCATGAATTTTATGCATTGGCCTCTAGTATTAATTTATAATTCTTCTGAGGCACTGCTGGCATGACCCCCTTAGGTAGTAGCTGACCCTAGAAACTGAGCTACTCAGCATGCACCTCTCAGTCTGGTTTTGTTGTCTGTCCAAGTACATTTTAGGAGGGAAATTGTCCCCATGGTGATATTCCAGATTTAGGCCAGTCTCTAGAATGGGAGAAGGTTACTGTTTTGCATCTTTTTTCTTCAGACAGTGCTAAAGACCCACTAAAAAGCTCTTTGCTATTCAACTTTTCCTTTTCATCAGAGGTCCTGACTAGTCATTACCTCACTGATTCATTCATCCAACAGATATTTACTCAATGTTTGCTATGCAATGGACATGTTATAATAAATCATATCAAAAGCTTGTTATGCTAATTATATTTAGATTAATTGTTTTCCAGGACAGGACTTGAGGAAGACATTCAGTTCTTCTTGTTAACTTACCAATGCCTTTACTGTCAGCCAAACTTAGGCGGCAACAATATACAATATGTGCTCTTCCTAAGTCTTAATTTTCTCACTAGTTTGCAAGCCCTCTGAGGGGAGAAGACTGTATCATAACTCTCCCCTTTCTATTCTATACAGAGTACTTTGTGGCTAATGGATGGATCCTATCAACCAGAATATCCTATTCCTCTACTTCTGGTGTCCAAAACTATGTTTAAACAGTCAGCTGCGAACTTGCTGCAGGTATTTTCCTGCCATGGATACTCTGGCATTATTGCTGTTCCTGTCATTACCATTAGTAGGGTATTGTGGAGATGGAGATTAGAGAGAAGTGAGCACAGCTTCAGAGTGAACAAACTGGCTCCCCTACTTGGAAAATTTATTTGATCTTCAAAATGAGAATTAAAACACACGCCTCAGAGTTGTTGAGAAAATTAAATGAAATAATATAGGTGTGAAAAGATGAGGTGAAGAAATTGCTGTGGCTCTAACTTGAAATGATGATTTGCTTCTTTTGCCTTCAAGGACATTCCTGCTCCCTGGTCCCCCAACCCCCCATCCCCCAGCCTTGGGTCCAAGGAACCATGAGCACCAAGAAGCAGGACTTTGAGGAGGAGCAGGAGAAAGACCAGTTGAGAGAAGGGAACCTGATTTTCATAATAGAGTTAGAACACAAATTCCCCGGATAGGACCCTACACATCAGAAGGAGTGGAAGTGCCATTAATAGGTGATTTTAGGTCTTCTCTCCCCATTCCCCCGTCACAGAACCCTGGGAATCTCAAGAAAACAAAGATACCAGTTACTAGGAAAAATAAAGACATTCTGTCTTGGTAAATGGCTGAGTTGAATCTGCACCCAAATGTGCTTTCACTTGTGAAAGCAGTGCATGTCTGTCTTGCTCACAATTGGCAATTGACAAAATGTTTGTTCCTCGCTCTGCATTTCCCTTTTAGTTCTTTATCTCTCTAGTGATACACATATATATATAACCCATGCCATATAATGTGTAATAGCAATATGGATTTTTAAATGTGTGTGTGCATGTACTAGCAGCACTCACCTCCCTTAGAAATAACCTGGTAACTGGGACTAGGGTGGAGGTGTATTTCTGGCCATCACAATGACTGGGAATGGCCACCAGGATGATCGGGGATACAAAACCATTCAGCAGAGTGTGGGGCGGCTCCCACAACAGGGAATTGTCCTGCCCAAAGCATCCCCATTGAAAAGCACTGAGCATTTACAGTAGGGAGGACCCCTCAGCAACGTTGTGAATTAGAGACTGTTTATAAGGGATAACAGCTTTTCAGGGGAAGTAAGAGAGCCTCTACCTTGACTAATGGTATTACTCGGTGAGAATAGAGACTGCTTCTTGATCCCTGCTGTGAAATTCTGGATATGTTAAATTCTTACCTGTTCATGAATATTATTTCAGATTTTAGGGCATTGCTATCATTGTTCTCTTAATATAGGCATGGATGAAATAAGGGTTGATACTATTTGGATTTTGTCCCCTCATATATTCTTTCATTGGGAAGCTATTAGATAAAAATTGGGTAGGTTTTGTGGACAAAGCATTTCACCAGAGAAATAATCTTAGCGTCACTGTGCACACACACAGAGACTGCACACACAAAGAAACTTTGGAGGGCTCTTTTGATACGACACAGGGAGACTGACAGTGCCAATAATAGCACAGGGCTGTATCTCTCACAGTGCTTTTGAAGGCATAGGAAGCAAATGACAATTCCAGTGGTAGCTAAGATATATTTGCAGTGGCTGGAAAGAAACTGGCATTCTTATAGGAGTCCAGGAAATTGTCTTTGAGCCTTTGAAGGCATACAGAAAGCTAATGACACCTCAGAGGAATAGCGTTCTCAGGTTTTAGATGCCACAGATGCCAGCGAGGCTAAAGCCAGGATATAAAACCTTTCTTATAGGGCCTTTAAGAATCCTCAGTGCGCTTTTATTAGCAGGCTGAGTGTGTATATAGAAATGTTAATGGTCTGTGGAGCAAGCTCAGCTTGTTTTTGCAAACTACAGAACTATAAAAGTTATCCAAAAAGGACACACATTCTCCTTCCTTTCTTTGTTCCTTTGTTTCTTACTTGTTTTCTTCTTTATGTAAGAATAGAGCACCTATCATGTGCTGGGTTCCATGGACACAAAGATGGACCTGATGTGGAGTCTTCTCTCGTCTAATACAGGAGAAATGTGCGCATTAATATCTGCAATGTAAGGTAGAAGGAGATGATGCAAACAAAGCACAAATTAAATGGAAATTTAGCTGCAGAAGAAATTATTTCTGGCTGATAGGATCAAAGAAAGCTGCATAGAGGAAAGAGTGGAAATGGTATTTAACTGTTTTCAAGAATAAGTAGGATTTGGGCAGGTAGCAATTAGCTTTCAGGGAGGAAGAAGAGAGTATTTTAAGGGAGGGCAATCCAAGCTGGAGGAATAGCATTGCAAAGACTAGGACAGGAACGGCATGACAAGGGGACAACTAAGGGATAGGAGGCTTCTGGCTTGTACTTCTGATCATTCAGAGAATGAATCTGTATTTTTTTAGTCCAGTAATTAATGATTTGGAATACTGGTCCTCACATTGTGATGTGCCACAGAAGTTCATATGGAGCTTGTTCAAAATGCTGATGCCTGGGAGCTTGTCGTTTAGAAGATTCCAGAGATCCTGCTGACCTTCACTGCCTGCTGTGGAGCACCCAGCAGCCAGCCACTGGAGTCTTGCTGTTTGCCACCGGGCTGGGACACAACACTGGGATGCTGGGAACAGAAGAGAAGTGGAAATCACTTTCTAAGAAGTATAATCCCCAGATCTCCTCTTAAGCAACTACAATAACATCTCATATTTTATTTAATTTTCTCTTAATGGAAAAACCAGTTATACTAAATGAAAGCAAATGACTGGTAAAGAATATTTGAATGATGTTTATAAGCCTTTTATATGATTTTTTATTGAGCGTTTGGTCTCCTAATTGATTAATACAGGAAAGAATGAAGGAAGACTGACATTTGTTATATTCTATCAGGGTTCAGATAGAGTGAAATTATTCCCACTTTGCCAATAAAATTCTCAAGGTTGATTGCTATTTTTAATTTATCTGAGCAGTGCTTTTCAATGAAGTGACATTGGTCCTGATCATTCTGTAAATAGGGAATTTCACCTGAGGAGTGCAGTCTCCCCCTTCACCAGCATATGTGAGCTTTGCTATCACTGATCTGACATGGTTGATGTCACAGCCATGTTCCACTGTAGTCCTGCCCTGGCCACCGACTGATGTTATTGTCAGTGGATTTCCTGTAGCGTCTTTGGCCTTAAATGAGCTTTTCGTCCCCAAGCCAGGGTCTGGCTATTGTGTAGGTTGTATTCTGCCAGCTATTGAGCCATGCAGTTGTGTCTGAAACATCAAAGCTGCTGTTCGATTGCTTGACTTAGCAATTCCCTGCTGCCTGGCTTGCTCCAGCCCCCTTTGTCTTCTCCTGACATTCCCATATAAGACATTCCCCTGTCTGCTTAAAAGCCCCAGTACAATCCTGCAAGATGTGTAATAGTAAGAAGCATACTAATAATTACTATTTACCGAGTGCCTATTGTATGTCAGATGTGGTGAAGTGACTCACCCGAAATCAGGGAGTAACGAGGTGGCAGACTTAGTACACTAAGACATGGCTTTTGACTTGGATGCATCTCACGCTTTAGGGAAACAAGTCCTCAGTCATTTACTAACTTACACTTGGGCTAGGGGGCTGGAAGTCTCCACAGCAGGCCTGGCCTCACATGAGTTGCACTTACTCATAGCAGGTACAATATGGGATCCTGCGTTGGAGCTGAGTCCTTCAAGAGTGCCTTATATAAAGGTGTGGAGCTGTCCAGCCCTCAGGGAAGCAAAGCCATCCATGTTGGGTGTGGATGCTCTGGGAAGATGTCCAGGGTCCCTGGATCCATTGTCAGCAAGACCTATATTTTGAATTCTGTTTGTCATGGACCATGTGGGATGGCAAGAGTGGTTGGAGGGGAGGAATTACTGCTGGTTGAGCATTAGCTACATGGTGCTAAGCACAGTACATTCTGGACTAGCTCATTGGGTCCTCATGTCCCTCTAGAACAGCGGTTCTCAACCTGTGGGTCGCGACCCCTTTGGCGGTCGAATGACCCTTTCACAGGGGTCGCCTAAGACCATCCTGCATATCAGATATTTACATTACGATTACGATTCATAACAGTAGCAACATTACAGTTATGAAGTAGCAACGAAAATAATTTTATGGTTGTGTCACAACATGAGGAACTGTATTTAAAGGGCCAGAAGGTTGAGAACCACTGCTCTAGAAGATTTGTGTTATTGACATGTTTTAGAAATGAGGATGTCCTGGGTTCCCCCCCACACCCCCACCCCTACTCAGGAAGGCACTTGAGCCAGGTCCTGCTTTGCTCTTACCTCAGTGCTTCAGTGACAGGGTGCTGGCCATGGGCATGTCTAGATCTTAGGGTTCTCCCTTCTGACCCCCCAGGAGAGATAGTTGGCACTAGGCCAACAAACCAATGTTCTGATCTAGGCTTCACTGCCTACGGGTTAGGTGGCCCTTCAAGCCTGAACCTATTCAACCTTAGTTTTAGCATCCCTAAAGGTGAAAAATATACCTAAGCCATAGGGTTATCGTTAGGCTTAAATGAGAAAATTGTTGTAAAGTACCAAGCATATAGCCTGGCTCATGCTTAAGAAAGTGAGTGACTCAAAAAAGTGAGGAACCCAAGAAATGGTAGCGACTGTTATTATTGTGATTTCTTGAGGCTGAATGCATATCCTGCACATAAATCTACCTCTTTAGATTTTGTCTTAAAAGAATAAAATGTCTTTCCCATGCCATCTGGTTTCCTGTGTTCCACTCTCCCACTCTCTACCTTTCTATTGTTCTGTCATAGGTGAGCTGCTCAGACTTCCAGGTGCAAGTCAGTATCTATTACCATATTTAAAAAATGAGAAAAAACACAGCTTTCTGCTCCCTGATGTTCACCAGTTGAAAAACACAATACAGCACTCTACATTTTTCAATGTTGAGCTTGCGTGGAGTCAGAATTCAAACTGGAGATAGATTCTTTCCATGCCCAACTAGTTGGTACAAAATGGGAATTTTAATTGATACCCGTGTCAGTGTTGCTCTCTGATACAGGAGACAGTGTGACATACCCATGCCCGCGTCACACACACACACTAAGTCACTGTCAGTGCTTGCTCTGGCTTGAGGACCTTTTGCTATGAGGTTCATTTTCCGGCACAACCTGCAATCTAACTTTGCCCGTGGCCCACAGTCATTTCACGGACAGCATCCAGACGAGACTGCATGCTCCCTGTTAGAGCTCCAGCAGGAACGGCCTTCCTGCTTTAGAGAGGTATCAATGAAGTGTTTTTTTTGGGGGGGGAGGGAGTCATTTCCTATAACAAAACAGAGCAGCTAAACCAAATGTTTGGTTGAAATATGTCTGTAATGAACTCAGTTTAATTTTGTTTAAAAATGCCATTACATTTTCTATTCAAATGTTCTTTTCCAAGCTGTGTTCTGACTGCAGTGTAAGCTTTGTGAGAAATCAGTCCCAAAGAACTCTTGCAGTGTTCCGTATCCAAGGTAGGCTACAAAAGAGCTGTTGCTAAGGGAATGAACTGAGGAATTTAAATGTATAAATCCTGCTATTATATTTAAATTTCATGTGACATCTGACCCAAGCTTTACTTTAAGGGGAGGAGGAAAATAGAGTAGGAACTATAACAGGCAAATACTAATGAGATAGGCACCGTCGTCACTTTAGAACCCTCCACCATTAGTATTTATGTTTCACTCTTGCAGTGAACAATCCTGTTTTTCTTTTTCAAAAGAGAACTACCTGCAAAGATACCTTGCCTTTCAGGTTATGTCTTTAACACAGGCAATTTCCATCACTGGGGGTTGTGGCTTATTTCAGAGAGAGGGGAAGTGATTAAGAAGAAATAGTATTTTATTGTTTTAACAATCTTAAGAGTGACAAAAGAAATTGCACATTTTGCTTGGTGTGTTTTTTTTTTTTGGGGGGGGGCAGGTCTATTCTACCTCAAGTGATTTTTTGCTCTGTTATAAACTAGATAGAAGAAATTTTCTTGTGCTGAAAAATAGTCAAAGCAATTTCAGCGGGTAATATTAATGATTTCAGTAGTAATATTGTGATATGATTAATGTGCTGGGTATTATATACAGTATCACACTTAAATGCATACTGTGCTAAGACAAAAGTGTGCTTCATGACCCCAAGTATATAAAATGCACAGCAGCTCCGTGTGAGATGACAGTAGTATTCTCTGCATTTGTGTGCCATTAGGCTAAATAGATCTAGATTGAATCATATGAAATTGCCATTTTGTGAGTGTTCACTATTAGCAATTTCATGTAGTTCAACCTCAAATGAATTTGCATTTACCCAAACTGGCAGGCATAGCTCTAGAATTTCCTTGGGACATCCCTGACATGTTTCACAGGCATTAAAACATGTGGGATTTCCCACAAAGTATAACTGACCATGCAGGAAAGTAAGACTCTTAAATGTTTTATCTAATAATCACAGAACTGAAAAGCCAAAAGGTCCCCAGGGTTGAGTGGTAGCCTGGCCTCGTTTTACAGAACGAAACCCTGAGAGGTGAGGGGACTTGTCTGTGGTCATGGGGTCAGTGGATACCTTGTGAGACTCAGGCTTAGGCCTGTGTGGCTTCTATAGCATCATGTTCAACCTTCCCCTGTTGATTTCCAGTCACAGGCCATCACAGCCAGTATTGTATGTGATGTCTCCAGCATAGCAGTCAACTAACCAGTGTGGTCCTGTGGCTATACCAGGCACAGGGGTTCCGCGCAGCAGGAAGTCCTGTGGTTCAGAGAAGAGCAGTGGGGAAGGGGGTTGGACATTCTCCATGGAAGTGAAGATGGATGTCAGGTGGTCAAGTGAGGAGGGATGGGGCCTCACGGAGCAGGGGCCTATGTGAGTATTTCTGGGAGCGCCAGCAGGAGAGATTGTGCAGATGAGGGCTGGGTCTGGCAGAATTTATCTGAACATGTAGATAAATTCAAACGTAGTCATATGGAACACATACATCTTGGCAGGGACTATGGGCTTGTGAATTTTAAAAGTGCAGTAAGTTTGAAAAGTTTGGACGCATGTAAACCTGTCTGTAGTAGGAGCATGTTTCTTTTTCCATAGTGGACACCATAGTGGAGCACCTTTTTTGGTGCTCCCTTTCTGCTTTCCTGTCAGAAAAGCTCCATGGCTACTCGACTGGGATGCAGGCCTGCGCCATATTGCTGGTTGGAAGTGGTCCCAAGTTCAACTCTTTCTTTCCTCTTGAAAGTTTCACCCCAGGGATCTTATGATCCTCTCCTGCCCCTGGCACCCTCCTTGTCCATCTCCACAGGCTTCAGTAATTTTGAGTTTGGGAGAGAAAGGGTTTAATGCTCAAGGCCTAACATTTATTCTTTTCTCAGAAAGGCTTTGTACTCCTGCTAATTTAATATGCTCACCCTGGGTCCTGCAACCACCAGGCTTTCCTGTCTGGCACAAGAATCAAGTTCCATTTCATTCGAGCACTAAATTCAAACATGTAGATAAATTCAAACGTAGTCATATGGAACACATACATCTTGGCAGGGACTATGGGCTTGTGAATTTTAAAAGTGCAGTAAGTTTGAAAAGTTTGGACACATGTAAACCTGTCTGTAGTATGAGCATGTTTCTTTTTCCATAGTGGACACCAGTGCTTACCAAGTCAAGGGGCTCGGAAAGCCCTGGGCACACACCTTTCTGGAATTCTGCAGCTGGGGCAGGAATCACACCAGCGCATGAGGAGTTGATTATTGGATCCCTTCTCCGGATGCACCTTGCATGGCCTCTGGAGGTTTATTTGTGGCTATATCTTTGCTTCTCTCCGCCATTCTCTGTATGTCTTTCTCAAAGTTAAAAGTTCTCTCTTTTTTTCTTCCCCACTGAATTTCCACCCTGCTGGCTGTCCACTGTGGGAGGCATATAGTCATATCAGGAACACCTCTAGTCACTGTTCCCAGGGGACTGAAAACACTGCCCCTTTATTCAGATAAATCAAATACATGTTTTTCGAATTCTCCAGCAACATGTGATGGGCACTGGCCTGAGAGAAAATCTGCTTCCACCTTAAGTCCTTGTTGTAACTGAAGAGGGTGTCCGCTTAACAAAACAAAACTCATCCTGTTTGCTGGGTGGATGGGCATTTGTCTTTATTTCCAACTTTAGTTAACAGCATATTTTAAAAAATTGGTTTTCCCTGTTTGTGTCTAAAGAAATTGTTTTATGGTTTTGTTTAACTTAGGAACTTCGAGGTGCCCACCATTTTTTCACACAAGTGTCTGAAAGATCCTTTTCTCACTCTGAAGTTGCTCGTTGCCTTCCTTGAGAGCAAACAGGACTGCCTCAAAGACACGCTTGGCATCAGCATTTGCTTTCTTTTATCCTGTGCCTGTTTCATTGTAAGAGGATTGTGGTATACTTCAAAATAAAAGAGTTCAGTGAAAACTCATTCCATAGTAAATGAGCTAAGCCATTAGGAAGAATTGACCATAGAAATCAGTCATGTGATATTGGAGCTAAAATAGTTAATGTGGTGAGTTGCAACCTTTTATGAAGTGGGGGAGCGCCTTTCTCACTGGAAATCTTAGAACCTCATGCTTAAGACAGCCAGAAGCACTGAGTGTGACTGGGGAGGTGTAAGGAGCCTGGGTCTGGATGTGGCGCCTGCTCTTCCTTTGCTTCCTTCGGTAATCTCCTCCTCAGAAATGTGGAAACCGTTGTTCTAATGCATTAATTAGACAGGTATAGTGATCTCCTAAGTAAACATAGAGGCATGTTTTTATACATCATTTTATTTGACCCTGGGGAACAGACAGAAAAGGCATTATCCCAATTGTCCCCATTTTTCATAAAAGGAAACCATGGCTAATATGTAAGGTAGGAGGGACTGGAATGTAGTTCTTCTGACTCTTATTAGTTTAGGGCTCATTTCACTGAATCATAGGATTGTCTGTGAATGAAATAGAAGCCCAGGCTTCTTCGAACTGATGGAACTGTCTTTGGAACGTTTTGGCCAGTAGTGGATTGTAAACTGGAAGATGTTCAGAGGTGGGTGACTGGGATACAGCCCTTGAAATCATAGCTAGGAGTCGAGATTTAAAAATGCAAATCTCTGACAGTTAATTCATTGGTGTGAACTGGCTTCAGTACAGGCATGAGAGGCTGTGTAAGAAGGGGTTTGAGGCTCTGAGGGCTTGGAAGCCTGAGGACCAGGAGTGGATGTCACAGTGATGGGAGAGTGGGAAGACAGGGATGCTTAAACTCCCGTGGCTCAGAGAGGAACATTCTGTGGCCCAGGGGACACGGGCAGCCCACCAGTTTTCAAAATACAGCCTTTGTTCCTTTTTCAGGATAAAAATTAGAAGGCTGCTTTCATGTTTCCATTTCTCCAATATGTCAATTTTTTTCAATGACAGCCTTTTATTCAATATAGTAGGTAATCTGAATTTTAAGAATATTGTATATTTCCCCACGGGACTAAATTAAGCTATTTGCATTTTGAATGGAATAAAAGACTCTAAAAACATTTTTTTTCTCCCTCCTGAATCATCCTCGGAAAAAGAGGCTGCTCACCACTGATTTATAATTTTATCTGGGTAAGAGCCACTTGCAGAAAAAGCAACTGTCTGAGTGCACTGATGCCAGCACAGAATGAAGCCCAAAGGGGGAAAAAGTCAGTGAGAGAGATTTGGGTTCAACCTGACAGCAGCAGCAGCACAGTCACAACAACCCAAACACAGAGCTGGTCACCAGGAGCAGGTGGCTGGAGGTCCTCGGCTTGCCACTCCCGAAAATGTGCAGAGGCTGGGCACCGCCAGTCCTGGGCACAAGGGCTAGACCTCCAGGTCCATGGCACATTAGACTACTCTGTTCTAATGATAACCAGGACTCGGTTTTTTTTAAAAGGTCTTCATTGAGCTATCATGTCAGAAGGAGTAATTCGACCTTCTTGCATTTGAGTAGATGATGCTGAAGAAAACTTAGATTCGAATTTCTCACTGTTGGAATTTTCTCAGAAAGAATCTGAGAATGTTATGACGTTAATTGGGCCAGATTTGGTAATACAATATATTTGAAGAATATGTAATCTGCGAATTAAAAAACTGATCTGAATATTAGATAAAACAATAGTCCACATACTTTTTTGTTACTCTTCACTCAAGGATATTTTTTTCATTGATTTTTAGAGAGAGAGGAAGGGGGGAGGGAGAGAGAGAGGAGAGAGGAAGAAACATTGATGTGAGAGAGACACATTGATAGGTTGTCTCCTTCACAGGTCCTGGACCTGGGCCAGAGATAGAACCTGCAACCCAGGTATGTGCCCTTGACTGGAATAGAATCTTTCACCATTTGGTGCTCGGGCCAATGCTCTAACCACTGAGAACATTGGCCAGAGCTATCCTTTTAATTTTGTCTTAAAATGACATTGATGTTGATAAATGTGTCCCCAGGGTAAAATGTAGAGAGGAACTGTGTTCCTGAGGATTGTGTATAAAGTGCCCTATTTTCAGTTTTTCTGCATAGGTTTTCAAAAATTTCCTATTTTTATTTTTGATTCATTATCAGATTTCAAGTAGTTTTCCCTAAATGGTTAGTTTTACCTTTCTCTGTCTATCAGCTTTAGTACTTAATGGTCTGTAATAAATTCATATTTCAGTGTATTAAGGGTTCAATATTGTGAACAAAAAAATGAACAAACAAACGAAAACCCCCTAAGTGAACTGTTTTATAATATACATAATTTCCCAATTTATATGTTTTATAATTTGGATTTTCTTGCAGCAGAGCTGGAGAGCAGTTTTTCTAATTACAAGCCACTGATCCACAGGAAAAATGAATCAAGCTCTACTAAGTAAAGAGCAACTTAATTTCTTTGAGAAATGTATTGTACTCCTTTGCCTTAACAAATAAGAACAGGGGACATAAAACTCTATTTAATAAATGCTAGAGATAAAAATGAGGAGATATTGAGGATAAAAATAGAGAAAAGGGAGGAGAGAAATCACAGAAACACACACACACATACACACACACACAGATATAAAGGAAAAAATGAAGACCTAGAATGAGAGACAGACAAAATGAAACAGACACTTTAAGTGAATATATAAGAACATACATACACAAGGCTCAAAAACTGAAATCTTTTTTGGGGGCCAGGAAGGTAATTATATAGCATAATGAGAGATAGTGTCAAATCTGGTGAATTTTGGAGTCTGTCCCCCATAATGGAACTTATAGCCAATAAAACAAAACATCGTGCTGACCAAAGGAAATTCATCTGTCACTAACTGGCCACCAGGTTAGACTCCTGGGTTTTGAGCACACACAGAAGTAAGAGCTAACATTTACTGAAAGCTTACTATGTGCCGGGCCTTGCTCCATGTGCCTTTCCTTTAATGACTATAATCCTCATGACATTCCTGGAGGCACATGACTGTCATTATCCCCATTTTAGAGATGAGGAAACTGAGGCACAGAGAGATTACATAATTGGTGAGTGGTGGAGCTGAGATTTTAATCCAGGGAGTCTAGCTCCAGAAAGGCTATACACAAAAGGAAACTCCACACAGATGCAGGAGACATACAGTAACACTCACATAGGCTCAGCCATCTCCCTGCCTTTTTCCCAGCCTCAGTGAAGTGCAGACAGATATGGCAGAGACAAAGAGAACGCCTTAGACTGCAGCCGTGGGCAAACTATGGCCCGCAGGCCGGATCCGGCCCGTTTGAAATGAATAAAACTAAAAAAAAACAAAGACCGTACCCTTTTATGTAATGATGTTTACTTTGAATTTATATTAGTTCACACAAACACTCCATCCATGCTTTTGTTCCGGCCCTCCGGTCCAGTTTAAGAACCCATTGTGGCCCTCGAGTCAAAAAGTTTGCCCACCCCTGCCTTAGAGAGAACACAGGAACCTTCAAGCTGGTCTGTCATGGAATATCATCTCAATCTTCTGACTTTGGCCGTGCACATAATTTGCATCATGATTTTAAAGCATTTACATAGTTGTCTGCCTCTTAAAGGTATACAGATAAATGGGTCAGGGTGAAGGAATTCACCCCGTGGCAAATGCTTGCTTTTAAATTTATTGCGATTATTTTTTGCTTGTTTTGGCCTCTTGTAAACAAATTGACAGTATGAATTTGCTTGAGACAATTGGTAGCCGTTTTTTATTTGTTTTTGCCAGATGAAAATGGGGTTAAGGATTATCATGGTTGTGTTTTGCCTAGCCTGTGGCAGGTACTCAGTAAGTGTTGATAATTAAATCACAAAATTTAGCAGGTATTTAACAATAGATATCCCCACAATTTTCAGAAAGTATTTACATGCAGTATTTTACTAATTATCTCAGAAATGTCTTGAGATCAGCAGGATAGATAGTTATTATTCCCATCTTACAGATGAGGAAACCAAGACTCAGGGGGCTAAGTGATGTGACTGAAGTCTTATGACTGGCAAGTAATGGACCTAATACTGCTACCCAAGAGCTTCTGCTTCTAACTCCAGGTTCTTTCCACTGGGCAACACTGCCCTTCAGTGATTGATACTGAAAGCCATGGATAAATCTCAAGGGAAATGTGTTTTCCCCTAGAATTGCAGTATTTCTGAATAATGTGTAGCTGTAATTTTTTCTGTCTTGAAAGGAGGAATTCTATCTAATAAAAGAGAAACATGGTAATTGGTGTACGACCGCTACCCTTCCCATTGGCTAATCAGCAAGATATGCAAATTAACTGCCAGCCAAGATGGCGGCTGGCAGCCAGGCAGCTTAAACTGAACATGAGGCTTGCTTGCTTCAGTGACGGAGGACTGCAACATTCCCCGCCTGCCTTGCTGGCCTCTGAGCTTGCAGTTTAAGAAACATTGTAACAAATATAGAAGCTAAACAAAACCCCAGAAATCAGCTTTCAGCCGGCCGGGATCTCAGAACTGGAGTTGATACAGAGTTTCGATTATAGAACTTAAACAAACCAGATACCTGCTTTCAGCAGCTGAAGCCTCAGAGCTGGAGCCAGGCTAAAGCTGGCCCAGAATAAAAAAAGAAAAAGAAAAAAAGGAGAAGTTGGGAGCTTCAGTCCCAGCCTGAAAACAGCCCTCAGCCCCTCACCCAGACTGGCCAGGCACCCCAGTGGGGACCCCCACCCTGATCCAGGACACCCTTCAGGGCAAACCAGCCAGCCCCCACCCATGCACTAGGCCTCTATTCTATATAATAAAAGGGTAATATGCCTCCCAGCACCAGGATCAGCAGAGCCGCGAGGCCTCCTGGCACCAGGATCAGCATGACAGGGGGCAGTGCCCAAACCCCCTGATCACCCTGCAGCTCTGTGTGTGACAGGGGGCGGGGCCACAACCTCCCTATCAGCCCTGCTCTGTTCCTGACAGGGAAGGTGCCCAACCCCCTGATTGGCCCTGCTCTGTGCCTGATGGGGGGAGCTCCCCAACCCCCTGATCGCCCTGTGGCTCTGTGTGTGACGGTGCGGCGCCCCAACCCCCCCCACCCCACGGGCCCTGCTCTGTGTGTGATGGGGTAGAGCCATAACCTCCCCATCGGCCCTGCCCTGAGTGTGAGAGTGGCGGTGCCCCAACCCCCTGATCTGCCCTGCTCTGTGTGTGACAGGGGACGGTGCCCCAACTCCCCTATTGGCCCTACTCTGTGAGTGACAGGGGGGAGCTCCTCAATCCCCTGATGGGCTCTGCTCTATGCATGACAGGGGGGAGCTCCCCAACCCCCTGATCGGCCCTACTCTGTGCGTGACAGGGGGTGGTGCCGCAACCTCCCCATCGACCCTGCCTTGAGTGTGACAGGGGGCAGTGCCCCAACCCCCCAATCGGCCCTACCCTGAGCATGACTGAGGGTGGCATCACAATCTCCCAATCAGCTCTGCTCTGTGCATGACAGGGGGCGGCGCCCCAACTCCCCAATCGGCCCTGTTGTGAGCCCGACCAGGGGCAGCACCTAGGGATTAGGCCTGCCCTCTGCCAGCCGGGAGCAGGCCTAAGCCAGCAGGTTGTTATCTCCCGAGGGGTCCCAGACTGCGAGAGGGCACAGGCCGGGCTGAGGGCCCCCCCCCCCCCCTGAGTGCACAAATTTTTGTGCACCGGGCCTCTAGTATTAAATATGTGTAGTGTTTTAATTCCATACCCCCTTTTAGATCTTTAACCTCTTTAAGAGAATATGTAGGACTATGATTTTTCTGTTTATTTTCAATGTCTCACATTCTGTTCCTCTGCCTTTGAAGGAGGACATTGAGTATGATGTTCTAATGCAGTAGATTTTTCCAAGGCTATTTGATAAGATCTGTTTTATTAAGGCTCACTGACAAAGTCAGTTGCAATAATGGCTAAAAGAGTTTTAAAATATTTGCCAAAGTATATCTTCCTATCATGCAGTTTTTGAAATTATTTTAATTAAGCATTGGAATTAGCATTATTTTAAGACCATGTTTTAATTTTTAAAAATCTTAGTTGAAAATTAAATGTCCTTGGGAACAAAGGAAATACCTTCTCTTTCTCGACCTCTACTCTGCTCTTTTATTTTGCCCCTGTTTCCTGCAAATTCAGAGAACTTAGTCATATGGAGTGAGAGGTGGAATATTTTACTGGGACATGCTTCAATCCCCACCCCATTCACACTCCCTAAATCAAGAAATTAAACATGAGTTTATCAAAGGAATGATATAGAAGGAGGATTTCCATTGCCCTAATTTCATGTTGTCCTCTCCTTTCAGGGGCAAGAGGGGCTGAAATGTGCTTAACTGTTTGTACATTTCCTGTGCGAACATGTTTATCCCTCATATTATCTGAGACTAACTGAAGAGGGAGTGTTTAGAAAAAAGAGAGGACAACTAATACAAGTTGAAAGTAAGATGCTTGCATCTTAATTTTAAGAGAACATAGAAAGCCAAATGCTTTCAGAAAAGGGCCCCTTCATGGAGTAATTTGCCTGGTATGGCATCCCAGTTTGTTGTATAATTTCAGCCCTGTTACTATGGAAACCGGCTTTAGTGTAGCAGTGATTGTTAATCAGGATTTGTCGTTATTCCTCTTTCATCACGAGGCTCTATATCCGTATGGATTAAATCACAGTTCTCATTGACAATGGCATAGATCAAACATTATTGCCCCACATAAAACCCTGGGCCACTCCCTGTCATTTCCCCCCATTACCAGAAGCTGCGAACGCCAGCTGAAGTCTAACTTTTACAAGGAAATTAAGGCTCCTCTTAGCTCCTCTGCTATCTACTCTCATGACAAGTAGGGGAGGAAGAGGGTTACTTTCCTTTAAACTTGCCTGTATCTACGGGAAGAGCAGACATAATTTCATGCTATTGCAAACCCGAGTCTGCAGATATAAATCCAGGCAGGAAGTTGTGTCAGTGTGACTGCCGACTTCTTTAATCCTTCATCTATCTGTATGTGCATGTCCAGCATTTGACTAAACTCTTGTTCTTGGAGCAGTCTGCTTTCCCTTTCTTTCCAATTGATCTGGATTCCTAGCGTTTCTATAGGAAGACTGCGTCAAGACCAGAGGCCAACCTGCTACCCCAGTTGTTGCTGCTGTTCTGTCCTAAACCAGAGAGCACCATGGGGCGTGTGGGGTAACCCTTCACTCTTCTCACTTTGGAGAATTGGGTGATGACATTACCTGGATGGGGAAGTTCGCAACCCTGAAGTGTGGTGCTGGATTTAGTAGTGCCAGATCACCACCTTTTTTTAGGAAAATCAGCTCGAAAGAATAATGTTATGCTTTAAGGGTCCACCACCAGCCTGTGTGCCTTCTGATTGTTCATTGTTTTGTTTGGGAGCAAGAACCTTTAAACTGTGCTGGTTAATGCCTTTGGAGCCAGTCTGCCTGGGCTTTATTTCTGGCTCTTCCACTTACCAGCTGTGTGACCTTGGCAAGCTCTTTAACCTCTCTGAGCTTAAATACAAAATGGCAGTAATAGTACCTACCTCATGAGGAATAAGTAACCTCATATTCTGGCACTTGTGAGTGTTGTATAGGTGTTTGTAAATAAATGAAGAAGAAACAACATTGTGCTTACATGTATTCAAAATATATTACAGATCGGATCATCCAAATATTAGTGAGGTGTTGAAAACAGCCCTCCCCTCTCCCTCTCATCTCACCCCCCTCTTTCCACCCCCTGCTTTCTCCTCTCCATCTCTGCACTGTGCCCAACCCCCAAGTATAATTCTGATTGGCTAAATTAATTCTGCAGCATCCTGCTGTGAATAATTATGTTGATCCAGTGTGTATTCTGATGCCTTTTTTCCCCCTCTTTGCCTAAATTATAATGTGACAATTGCGGCTCACAGCTGGCTCATCAGAGGTGGGCAGTTTGGGAATTGGCGCATCTGAATGTGCTTCTCTGTTAACCCTCTGCCTTGATTGCTTAAGACAAGACATATGTAAACCCCATGATTATTGCCGTTTGTTTGGACTTTGCAAAGACTCTGCCTTCAAACATAAAGCTGCTGGGTTTGTTTGGGGGGAGGGGGGCAAATAGGAGTCCCCTCCCCCTCCCCCTCCTCCTCCCCCCTTTCCCTTTCAGACAATAAATAGCTGTCAGGCTTATGTCAAGGATGAAATTATAGGTGCACATGAGGCCTTGATTACATTGTTTTGGAGGGATTGCTATTAACATACCGAAATGAAGTCTAATTTTTCACTGACAGAGCTGAGTCAAAACTCAAGTGACAGAGATAGGACATACATTGTGAGGAGAGAGAGGTCCAGTAGGGGCCCCTGTTCTGTGTGGGACGGGTTTTTCGTATTTAAAAAACACACAATGAAAAACAGAATAATGAATGTGAAAAATGTCTTGTTGGAAAAGAAAGACCAAGTGATGAAGGATGAAGTAAGATACTTGGGTTAGCTAAGGTTCTTGGTGAAATCGCCATGTGTGATTTTCAAGTGTATTTCATTCATTTTAAGGCAACATCTAGATTATTGAGTCAGCCTCTGTTTTAGCTGAGGAATGTTCTGTCTTGATTTTTTATTTTGCTTGCTGCCTGCATAATTCATTTCCTACTGCCACATTCCCCACACTCGCATCCTCTGAAGATGTGTGCTTATGATCACCCAATATGCAGGGTGAGTGCCCTTGTTGTACTTTTGCTGTTTATACTTTCTGATGATGTGAACATGTGGCTTGTTAATTTTCAGAATCCTTCATTTAAAAGGGGTTCTTTGCATGTGGCTTTCCTGGAATGTTTTAAGGAGTGGTGCCTCATAGAATGGTAGATTAATAATTATATGTGTTTTTTTATAACTGTCCCTACTCACTAGGGTAGAAATTTAAAATGTGTACACACACACACACACACACACACACACACGCGCGCGCGCGCGCACGCGCATATGCATAGGTGTATGTATGTTGTATTTTTTATGTATGTACTTTGACATTGTAAGTACTTGAAACGTTATTTCATACCATTGTCTCATTGTTACTGTTATTAATGGGGGTAAATGGAGATTTAGTGTGGATGGCAGAGAAGAGGGTGTCCTTCAATTTGAAATTGGGCAACAGTGGAGAATGTTTGTAGACAGACCATATATTTATTTTTTTTTGAAATAAATATTTTTAGTACCTACTAAGTGCAAGACACTGCGCTGTAGTTGTGGGGACTCAGTGGTGGGCGGAAGTGGTTCCTGCAGTTCAGGACTGTGTGGTCTAGACCAGAAGATAACACGTGCTCGCACAGTTCTAGCAGAGGGGTCTGAGGGATGACGCTCAGTGCGATTGCAGAGGAGAGCTGATACTTGCTTTGCATTCCAGCTGTTCAGCTTCTGACAGGTAAATTGAGGAAGAGAGGGATCAGTGCAGCTTCATTGGAGGAGGTTGTATTTGAAGTAGGGGGAGAATTTTACACAGAAATGGAAGAAAAACATCCCAAGCAGAGTGAAACACAAGCAAAAGCAGGGAGCTCAACTGGTGAGAGGTCTGATTGGGCTGCAGGTTCGCATCTGGGCTGTGCTTCTGTATCTCTGGGGGAACTGGTAGTAAAAAGGACTGCTGCCCGAATCCATAAGATCAGAATCTTGGGCCTGGCCCATACCGTCTTGGGCAGGTTTACAGGGGACTGTGCTGTGTTAAATACCACTGGGCTGCAGCAGAGGTAGACGGAGGAGGCACCAGGAGTGCAGGCTGCAAGGACAGGTGGGCTTTATCTTAGAGAGCCTTGAAGTCCATGCTAAAAGTTTATGCTTCTACCAGACAGAAGGAACCTCTGAATGTTTAAAAGTAGGGACTTGGCACGTTGAGACTGTTCTTTAAAAAGCGACTCACAGATGTATGGAAGATGGCTTCTGGAAGTTGGGATGCCAGCCGAGGCTATTTCAGGTTACCAGCAGAGAGGCAACGGGGCTCTCAAATGGGGGGTGGTTGCAATGAGAATGGAAAGGATGGGACAATAGGAGAGATATAGAGAAGCAGAACCAGAGCAGGACCTGGTGACTGCCTGCAGGTGGGGCAGTGGGAGGAAGGGTCCAGACTGCATTCCTGAGAGGCCTGGGGAGCCAGACCAGAGGAGGAGAGGAGGTGCAGAGAAGACGCAGGTTTGCAAGAGATGGTGTGTGGTTTTTTATATGCTGCACTCAAGGGATCAATAGTCTATCCACAGAAAATGTTCAACGAAGAGATGGAAATGTGGCTGTGATCCTAGGAAAGAGACTTAGGAGTCTGCAGACAGGATGTTCAGACAAGCTGCTTCCAGCATGGCCTCCTCACCTGGCTGTGGGTTGGAGGGCTTGCGGCCTTGTCATTGGTTGCCTGAGTGTGTTTACAACATGGCAGCTGGCTTCTCCCAGAGTGAGTGACTCAGCATTGAGCAAGTGAGAGAAGGAAGCAGAAGTCAGTGTCCTTTGTGACCTCGCCTCCAAAGTGACATTTCATCACTTCTGTAGGATGCTATTGGTCACACTGACCAACTGTGTTGCAGGATCAGAGGAGACTGTATGAGGGTGAGAGAATCAGGAACCGCTGGGGGTCAGACTGGCTATCATACCCTGTTTCCTGGCCCTGCACTGAAAATAGTAAAAAACACAGAGCGATCACTGACTCAGAAAAGTCTGTGAAGGGATGGGTCCTAAGCTGCTAGGTGGGTTCAAACTCAAGTTCAAGGCAGTCTGTGCTGCCTGGAGGATGCATTCAGTTGTTCAACATTTGGGGGCACCTCTATATGCCAGAGGCCAGGAAATAAAATGAACAAGGCCTTGTCTCTCTGGACTATCACTCCTAGAAGTTTGTTGTCCCTCAACTCTGATGTGGCAGAGGGACAGGGCAGAAATGCCTGACCCAACAATTGCTCCCAATCCCAGGCCATGATGCGGAACTCAAGAGGGAGAAGTAACTTTGAAGGGACTGTGAAAGGATGTGAGTTTTTCATCATCTGAAGTATTTATTGCTGCCAGAACCTTTTCTGCAACATTGCCAAGTGACTTTCACTAAGGCCCCTGGCACAGAGGCTGCAGGAAGGCTTCACAGAGATCCAGGCCAGTGTCAGTTCTAAGCCCAGTGAAGCTGAGAACTGGGGAGGGAGTGGACAGATATGAATCTTCTCGGCTTTGTAGCATATTTGACTTTACCCCATGAGCTGGAAAGGGATAAAGGTTACATATCTTTTTAGACTAAGGTTTACAGATAATGCCCTATTTCTGGGAACACAAGGATGAGATGAACTTTCTGAAATGATGTGGTCTCTGATCCATTAAAAAGTACATTAAAATTTATCCACTATTGAAATTCACCCTATTTTAACATGAGGGTTGGGGCTAAAGAGTTTGTTTTTATTAAGAGATGGAAAATATTGTTTTTAAATTTCAGAATAGGAATTTAATTATATTTGAAAAGTAATGAGTTCTGGGTACTTAGTTTGGTTAGTAATTTGTTAAGATGAAGAGATGTAATTAAAGAAAAACTGAAGTAGAAAAGACAGAAAGACTGAGTCTCAGATACACGGGACTCTATAAATGAGGAATGAGGGAACAGGAGATCCAGGGGTGCATTTGTTGGTGGCAAATTGCTGGCTACACCGACTTCTGTCCTCCCTGATCTCCTGGACCCCCAGGTCTCCATAGTCTCTCTGGGTAATAAAAGGAGGTCTCAACCTTAAGACCACCACATTAACACCTCTCTAGTACTTGCTAATTTTCCCTTTTCACATAGAGAGAGGAAGCCTCAGAAACCTTCCGTTGGCTAAAATTTTAATGATATTGTCTGGTTTCATTGTATTTATTCTGTAGCTACCTTCTGTTAGTGGATACTGATACTGGCTTTCCATTTATGGTGGTGGTATGGAGTTCTCTTTGGAAAATAAATGCATATACACCTAAAAAGTGGTTTGCATGAAAGATATTATGTAAATAATATTATAGCTGGCAGAAATTATGAAGGTGGCAATGAAATGACTAACATTTAGAAAACACTACCTTAGGGCACTTTAGTTTGGCTTTCATTTACTTAGTCAAAATCAGGTTGTCTCAGTTGGCTTGGACTGTCCTAATAAAATAACACAGACTAGGTAACTTAAACAACAGACATTAAGTTGTCACAGTTCTGGAGGTTGGGAAGCCCAAGATCAGGGTACTAGCATGCTCTGGTTTTTGGTGAGGTCCATCTTATGGTTGGCAGGTGGCTGCCGCCTTGCTGTGTCCTCATATGCCGAAGAGAGAAAGCTTTGGTCTCTTCTTCTTGTAAAGACACTAATCCCCTTATGGGGACATCCATTATTGTTTAATTATTATTATTGTTAATCTCTGTTCCAAATGTATAAGTTAAATTTTATCATTTGTATGTATGTATAGGAAAAACAGCATATAGAGGATTCAGTACTATATGCAGTTTCAGGATCCACTGGGGGTTTTGGAATGTAATCCCTACAGATAAGGGGGACTGCTGTACTCTGTTGGGCTGGGGAAAAGACTGCCCTAATGATACAGAAATGCTTTAATAATAAGGTTCAATGTAATACTGCAGGAATGCTGAGACTTGACTGACTGAAAGGGCAGAAAAGCTCTGTGAGTATTCTGTAAAGAGGGAAAAAGGGGGCTCCATATGGCTTTTAGGATGTCTTTTGTCCTTAAAGCTTCTCAAAGCTCTTTTCAAATGGAAGCAAGTGGATGGCATAGAGATGTTGCTTATTATATCTGTGAAGGAACTGAAATGGTGCAACCAGCTCAGAGCAAAGACCAAAGCAACTTTAGGCGAGAGAATCAGTCTGTTGTATTTGTAGAAATATGTGCACTTCAGTGATAATTACCATAGTCCTTGTTTACTATTGCTACACTATATTAATTATCTATTCAATGTGAATTAAATACATAATTCTAAACATCATCCCCCCAAAATTACCTTTTATCAATTGAAATAAGCCAATTAAATATTTCAATATGCAACCATGTAATCAACAGCTTAATGCATGTTAATTATAACCAAAATTTCAATTAATGTGTTAATATATGACCTCAAATCTCTACAAACAACAACAAAAAAGCAGCCTCACATTGCAATTATAGCCTAGTTTGATTGACAGGTATCTGTGAGTTTGTTTTTGTGTCTGATTTGGTAATTTGACTTATATAAAAAAAGCTAGCCTATTCTTTCCTTGGTTCTGAAGGCACTGCATAAAAAGCTCACAGTTTTGAAAATACAACCATCTTCTCTTCGGTTCCTGCATTGCCTCTTTCCTGCAATGTCAGATGCATCCCCTTAGGGCATCCTTTCAGCTGCCCCATAAGCCTTCACTGTGACTGCTCCACTTTTTTAGATAAGTAAGGTAGGGAATGGACAGATTCATGGGGCTGCCTGAACACACTGTATAGGAGATTTCAAAGAGCCCAAGCTATTGTTCACCTGTGTATTTGCAGGGCAGGGGGGCAGGACATGGTGGTCATGCATCACATACCCTTTGTTCCAGTTGGGAGCCATAATGAGGATCAGAGGAGGGAAGAATCATGGAAAGCCTGCTTGTGGGGTGTCAGGAAGGGCCTTGTGGAAGTAGCTTAGTTAATGGAAAGGACTCAGACAGGAAGAAATTATTGGGGGTGAAGGACATTCTAGTAGAAGAAAGGTATGTTTGGATTGGGTCAGGACACAAGTTTGGCTAGAATTTAAAATCACTGGAGAAAAGCAATGGCGAGATAGTTAGCCTGGGAAGGTTACTCTACCAAGCTTATTTCTTATTCTCCATGTGCCACTTGACGAGAAGGTCTTGTTTCAGCCCTGAAGTGAAGAATGAGGTCACATAAAAGGTTACCTGGCCTTTTTACCTGACTTTGAATGTGTAACACAACTTCACAGCATCGGTGTCCCATCACTTGACCCTGGTTTCCTTGGTTTCTTATGGCCAATTTATTGTGAGACTGTTTTATTCAGAAATAAACCAAGGATGTTTCTAAAGGAGTTATTTATTTTATTTTGTGCATACCTCTACTCTGAAACATGATTCACTTAACTGCACTGGCAATTTTGTTATGTGCAGCTAAGTTGTGAGAATATTTGTGTGTGTGTTGAAATGGAAAATACCCTTGAAAATTCAGTAAATTGGACTTAAACTTGAAAACAATGGGTGGAGCATAGAACTCTGTGTAAATAAATGTATATATGTGTCTATATAAAATATATATTCATATATATACATAAACACATACGTATGTATGTATATACAAATAAATAAAAATTGGGTTGACTCATAAAAATATAAACATGTCAAATATAAATTCTAATAGAGAAGGTGTTTTTGTGATTCAGAAAGAAGGTGTAATAAAGAGGTATTTTTAAGACCAAGAACTAGCACCTGTCAATTTTTTTGCCCAATTCCTCATCTTCTTGACAGGAAGCTGAGTCACTGGATTTGTATCATAGGCTGTAAGCAATCTTGGGGCAAACTTATTTCAGACTGGATTATTTTGAGACGTTGGGTAAATCAGTGATTGGGTATCTGGGTGGATTGAGAAATCATCAAAACAAATCTTTCCCGTCAGTTTTTCAGACTCTGTGGATCTCCTTCTAAGTACAGAAGTGCCTTTCTAAAAATATTAATAAAGGAGTGATGCTGTCTGTACATTCTGAAGGAGCTTGTTAAAAATGAGGGGAGGATCATGAATGAACACCCACATTCATAGCAGTATTATTCACAATAGCCCAAATATGGGAACAACCCACTGAAAAAGATGGAAACATCCATCAACAGATGACTGGATAAAAAAAATTATATATATATAATCCTATCTAATAAAAGAGAAACATGGTAATTAGCCGTACGTCCACTATCCTTCCCATTGGCTAATCAGGGTGATATGCAAATTAACTGCCAGCCAAGATGGCGGCCGGCAGCCAGGCAGCTTAAACTGAACATGAGGCTTGCTTGCTTCAGTGATGGAGGACTGCAATGTTCCCCGCCTGCCACTGCCAGCCTCTGAGCTTGCAGTTTGAAACATTGTTACAAATATAGAAGCTAAACAAAACCCCAGAAACCTGCTTTCAGCCCGCCGGGATCTCAGAGCTGGAGTTGAAACAGTGTTTCGATTATAGAACCCAAACAAACCAGATACCTGCTTTCAGCAGCAGAGGCCTAAGAGCTGGAGCCAAGCCTCAGAGCTAAAGCTGGCCCAGAATAAAAAAGAAAAAGAAAAAAAGGAGCGGTTGGGAGCTTCAGTCACCCACCAGCCTGAAAACAGCCCTCAGCCCCTCACCCAGACTGGCCAGGCACCCCAGTGGGGACCCCCACCCTGAAGGGTGTGTGACCAGCTGCAAACAGCCATCATCCCCTCACCCAGGCTAGCCAGGCACCCCAGTGGGGACCCCCACCCTGATCCAGGACACCCTTCAGGGCAAACCAGCCTGCCCCCACCCGTGCACCAGACCTCTATCCTATATAGTAAAAGGCTAATATGCCTCCCAGCACCGGGATCAGCGGAGCCGTGAGGCCTCTCGGCACTGGGATCAGCGTGACAGGGGGCAGCGCCCAACCCCCTGATTGCCCTGTGGCTCTGTTTGTGACAGGGTGTGGCACCCCAACCCCCTGATCAGCCCTGCTCTATGCCTGATAGGGGGGAGCTCCCCAACCCTCTGATTGCCCTGAAGCTCTGTGAGTGACAGGCTGCGGTGCCCCAACCCCCGATCGGCCCTGCTCTGTGTGTGACAGGGTGCGGCACCCCCCCCCCCCCCCACGGGCCCTGCTCTGTGTGTGACAGGGTAGAGCCATAACCTCCCATCGGCCCTGCCCTGAGTGTGACAGTGGCGGCGCCCCAATCCCCTGATCGGCCCTGCTCTGTGGGTGATAGAGGGCGACGCCCCAACCACCCCCCACGGGCCCTGCTCTGTGTGTGACGAGGTAAGCCATAACCTCCCCATCGGCCCTGCCCTGAGTGTGACAGGGTGCGGTGCCCCAACCCCCTGATCCGCCCTGCTCTGTGCATGACAGGGTACAGAGCCCCAACCCCCCTGATGGGCCCTGCTCTGTGAGTGACAGGGGGCAGCGCCCCAACCCTCTGATCAGCCCTGCTCTGTGCGTGATAGGGGGTGGCGCCGCAACCTCCCCATCGACCCTGCCTTGAGTGTGACGGGGCGGTGCCCCAACCCCACAATCGGCCCTACCCTGATCGTGACTGAGGGTGGCATCACAACCTCCCGATCTGCCCTGCTCTGTGCATGACAGGAGGCGGCACCCCAACTCCCCAATCAGCCCTGCTGTGAGCCCGACCAGGGGCTGCACCTAGGGATTGGGCCTGCCCTCTGCCACCCGGGAGCGGTTCTAAGCCAGCAGGTTGTTATCTCCCGAGGGGTCCCAGACTGCGAGAGGGCACAGGCCGGGCTGAGGGACCCTCCCCCCTCCCACCCGAGTGCACAAATTTTTGTGCACCGGGCCTCTAGTTTTATATATAAAAGCCTAAGTGACCTGCTGACTAGCCAACTGGCTGGTAGCTATGATGCACACTGGGGGCAGACACTCATTGCAGGAGCTGCCAAGCAACAGCAACTTTGTAGAGTGCCCCCTTGCACTCCTGGACACCCCCTCGGGGTATGTCAGACTGCCAGTTTCAGCCTGATCCCCGCAGGCCAGGTTGAGGGACCCCATCAGTGCATGAATCCATGCCCTGGGCCTCTAGTATATGTGTGTGTGTGTGTGTGTGTGTGTGTGTGTGTATAATTTAACCTTAAAAAGGAAGGAAATTCTGACACATGCTACAACATGATGAACCTTGAGGACATTATGCTAAGTGAAATAAACCAGACACAAAAGGACACCTATTGTATGATTCCACTTATATGAGGTACCTAGAATTGTCAAATTTATAAAGACAGAAAATAGAATGGGGCTTTCCAGGGGTTGGAGAGTGGAGGGAGAATGGGGAGTTAGTGTTTAATGGGGATAGAGTTTCAGTTCGTGAAGTTGAAAATAGTTCTGGAGATGGATGGTGGGGATGGCTGCACAACAGCGTGAATGTACTTAATGCCACTGAACTGTACACTTAAAAATGGTTAAGATGGTATATGCATATATGCATAGCCCATGGACACAGACAATAGTGTGGTGAAGGCCTGGGTGGGGTGGGTGCGGTGTGGAGGACACCAATGGGAAAAAACCGAAGGGGACATCTATAATACTTTAAACAATAAAGATAAATTAAAAAAATGGTTAAGGTGGTCAAATTTATGTTGTTTGTATTTTAGTACAATTTGAAAAATGAATGTGGCATTTTATTGAGGGCATGGGATAACAGAAGCTTGAGAAGTTGGCATGACAAGACTTGTCCAATACGGAAATCGTGATGAGCTATGAGGTGAGGAGAGAAGGCACCTAGTATTTCTTCCAACTGAATCATTCTTCTTCCCATGTCTTCACCTTCCTTTTCCTCTTAATAACTTATCCTGTCTCTTTGTCACTTACCCACTACATTTATTTTCCCCGTTCACCTCTTCATTCACCTAATCTATTTTCACCCCCTCATATTTAGTCTTCTTATATCCTTGGAAAACACTCACATACACATCTTCCTTCTACTTCAACCTCCAAGTCTCATTTTCCCTTTTTAAGGCACAAGACCAACAGGTGGGGTAGAGATCTAGTGATAATTTTTTGGCCAAGAGTTAGGGTTTTGATGTTGGTCACTTCCCAAAGCAACAGCAGGCAACAAACAGCACAAGTGAGGATGCTGCCCATTGCCAGAGAAACACATTAAAAGCGTGGCTGCTTTTCTGTAATGAAGAGTGTGCTGTTGTGTTACTGAGTGTGCTTCTTGAGAAAGCAAGTGAAAGTGATTTAGAAAAAAGTTGAGAAAGAGGACATGAAATTGGTTTTTGAATCTTGTGTCCTCAATTCAATTTTAGGATGTTTTTGGTTGATATTACTAATTACAAATCACTGTGATGTTTAACATCATAGAGAAGGAATCACATCAATGGTATTTTGACCCTTTTCATGTGTATATTCAATACCGTGTAGTCAAAGTTTAGATCAAAACTACTATGGTTTTGGGCTAAGGAATCTATACTTTCAGAAATAGTTATGGAGGAGACAGAATAATAGTTTGGAATCCTTAACACATTATATAGGTTTAATTTGTTGGCTGTAGAAAGCAAGGAGGGATAAGATCTGATAGAGGGGTGAAAAATGGTCCAAATACACTCACTAATTAAATCTGTGCTTTAGAACCTTGCAGAGGTGTAGCCTTCTTGCCAAGGTTACAGTAGATGTGACCATCCAATTAAAAGCACTACCTAACAAGGTATACCAAAATCTGCTTCAATAAAGTGAAGGCCTCAAGGCCATATTTTTATTTGTAGGAACAATCAATTTCCAATTTAAATAGGACAATTTCACTTATTTCTTGTGAAATAATTTTAAAGCATAGGTCAGACCTATTAATTCAAGGTCATTTTAATAAATATACGGGGGCTGGGTGGGAGATAGGTAGAGATGGGAAAAGGGTGGGAAATGAGGGACATCTGTAACAGTGTCAACAAAAATAAAAAATTTAAAACGATTAAAAAAAGAAAATTACTTCTGTATTGGAAAATATTTTAAATTTTTTTTTTTTGGTAATAGTGATCTACCATTTCAATGGAAATTGGAACCATGGTCTTTAAATGCACTATACTGTTGATTCACAAAAGCTTAACATTACCTATTTACCACAGGTACTATAAAATTTAATGTGAAGGCTAGTTTTAATAGACAATTTGACTTTTATATGTATATGTGAATTCATATCATCTTAAATTCATATGTTGAAAGAACAAGCTAATTTTATGATTAAGAGAATCATTAAAAAGATCTATTTACTTTGAGTTTGCCAAAGAATCCTCTATTTAAAAAATTATACCCACACTGGATATAGTCTAATGACAAAAGCAAGAACAAAGAAACATTGAAGTTTTTTTTTTTTTTTTTTAAAGGAGACTTGTGTTTTAGGGATATTGGTGATGAAATTCTGAAAGTATTTTTGTGTCTTTTTAGGAGAGAGCAAGTGAATAAATATATTGATGTATTGGAAGCCAGAATTTTTAATGTGGAGGAAGCAGAGACACGAATATGGAAAAGGGGGAATATGAAGAAGGATCTCACAGTTTTGGATTTAAGTTGAAAATATCAGTATAAAGTCACGTTAAAAAAATACACACACACACACACACACACACACACACACACACAAGCTGTAACTACTGAAAAAGTAGGAGCTATATCATGCCAGTAATAATGAGCATCTCTAATGCCCAAATCTTGGTTTCTAAATTCCATACTGCACTGAAAGAAACCTTTGGAGAAGTTGCAAGCCTGAAATATTTGGTTGTTCCAGAAACAAGAAATACTGAAAGACTAATGAGGTCATGTCAGGGGACTAGCTGAAAGGGACTCTCACTAGTCAAACTTGGGACCATTGGAGCATCAAAAAGAATATTGATGATCATGGATTATAACATATTAAGTTTTTTAAAAAAATCACGAGTTCACAGTGGTGAGAGAAGGGCAGAATGGGGAGGGGGGGAAGCTCTATTTTAGAGAAGAAGATTAGACAAATATAGAAGGAATTATAGAACTAGAAATAATCATTTTGTATAATCATTGACTCAGGATGGATGCTAAAACTATTGGGAGAAAGGCTGTTGATATTGAAGAACAGAATATTCCAGAATATTTGCTTGTTCTTAAGATTGATTATTTAGGAAAACATGCCTTTGAAGTAGAAGGATTGGTTGTCAGCACCTTAACCAAATGGTCTAGTTTGGCCTCAGGAATAGGGAGCGTCCCAATGTGATGGAGTGGATGTTCACGACTGCCACAAGATTAGCCTGGGCCCCTTAAATGACTTAATGCTGTGTGGACAGAGGCAAGTGCAGGAACTAATTCAGACTAGGGGAGAGTAAGAAATAACAGTCAATTGTTACGAATGAAACTTGGTTGGAACTGGATCAAAACAAACAAAAGAGCCACAAGAGACATTTCTAAGACAATTGGGTTGAATTTGAGTATGAATTTTATGTTGGATGATAATTTTGAATTACTGTTCACTTTTTAAAGGTGTGGTTAGATAGGAGAAGGTCTTTGTTCTTCAAGGCTGCATGTTGAAGTAATTAGGGTGAACTTTTATGTTGGTTTAAGCCTACTTTTGAATAGTTTAGCAAAAGAGAAACGTATAAATACATGTGTGTGAGTGTGTGTGTGTGTGTGTCTATAAGAGAGAGAGAGAAAAGGTTTGCCATGATGTTAGTAGTTGATGAATCTGAGTGAGGAGTTTATGAGAACTTAGTGTACTATTATTTCAACATTTCTGTAGGGTTGAAACTTTTCAAAATAAAGAAAGAATTAAAACTAAGTGAAAAAGGATATCCTATTATTTTTTCCATATAGAAACATAAAGTTATGGTGCTAGGGTAGTCTCTGGGAAATAGTTTCCAATAAGACACGTTCTTTCTTCTACCATGGAAAATGGGAATACTGATGTATTTCTGTTGAACAGTAGTAACGAAGTGAAATTTTCCAGTAATGCAGCTGTACTTGTTTTCTTCTAGTTCTTGATCAATAAACTTAATTTATTATAAATTAGAAGATTCTTTATATATTAGATCAAAATGGATTTTTACATTTCTCCAAATGAATTATGGTAAGTAGAGTAGAAAATGAATCAATAATAATGCTAATGGAATGCCTACTATGTGCTTGGAAATGTGCTATGATTTTTACTGAAATTGTCTCCATCTTTCATTTCTCCATGTTTCCTCCATGAGGAAATAGGCTTGGGGTGCTTGTGCTTTTCCCAAGGTCACATGGTGAGTAGGGTGTAGAGTTGACATTTAAATGAAATTCTCTCTGACTCTGGTGTTTTATATATTCATCTTACAACCTCATGCTGCCTATACCTGAAAATAATGATTTCCAATAGTTTCCCAAGTGATGACATTTTTAAAGAAATTCATGGTAGTAAAGATCAGGCTAATACGTCTCTGAATGTATATTTGAGTTTAAGTGAGCAGATGATGGCATTAGAATTGTACTGGGATTAAGGAGTCCTGGATGTTGCTCACGGTGGGACTTGGGGTTCCTCAGTGTTCTTGAGTATAATTATTGGTTTATCTAGTTGATATCTCAGTTGATTTGAGGAATTAAAATAGCAGACACTTTGAAAGATTTTTTTAAAAAGATTATTGTGGCAGAAATAAGGTTTGGGAGTGGGCATGATAAGAAGGGCTTGGGAGTACAGTGATGGGAGGTGGCTGCAAGAGAGGCAAGGCTGGGTTGTTAGGGGTCTGTAAGCACTTAAAAGTTCTTGTAGGATTGTAGGGGTGTTTTTATTCACACCAAAATTTAATAGTAATTCTTTCTCTGTCTCTCTACTCTCTCCCTCTGTTTTAATAACAGCTTTATTGTTATGCAGTTCATATACCATACACTTCACCTATTTACGCTGTACAAATCAATGGTGTTTAGTATAGTCATACAGTTGTGCAACCATCACCACAGTCAATTTTAGGACATTTTCATCACCCCCACAGGAAACCCTGTATGTAAGTCATTCCCCATTTTCTCTCATTTCTCCCTTTACCCTAGGAAAATACAAATCTATTTTCTGTTTTTATGGATTTGTCTGCTGTGGACATTTTATATAAATGAAGTAATATAATATGTGATCTTTTGGCTTCTTTCACTTAGCATAAAATTTCAGGGTTTATCTATGTTGTAGTATAAGTACTTCACTTTTTAAAAATATATATTTTTTTATTTTAGAGAGGAAGGGAAGAGGGATAGAGAGATAGAAACATCAATGATGAGAGAGAATCATTGATCGGCTGCCTCCTGCACACCCCCTACTGGGGATCGAGCCCGAAACCCAGGCATGTGCCCTTGGCCGGAATCAAACCTGGAACCCTTGGTCTGCAGGCCAGTGCTCTATCCACTGAGCCAAACTGGCTAGGGCTAAGTACTTCACTTATTAATTGCTGAGTAATATTCCATTGTGTGGTTATACTACATTTTATTCATGTTGATGGACATTTTGGTTCTTTTTACTTTTTGTCTATTATGAATAATGCTGCTCTGATCTTTGTGTACAAGTTTTTGTGTGGACATTAGTTTTTAAATTAATTTGACAAAACTTGTGTTGTATCTGCTCTATGGTTAAGGTAGTACAAGGGAAACCTGAGGTATAAGACCCCCCCCCTTATTTTTTTACCCTAGAGTGGGGAGATGTGGAAAGAAAAGCAAGGCATCCTCTGAGCCAGGCTCCAGGACCTGGTGTACCTGGTGCTAGAGCCCAGAGATGATGACAGATACCTGCCTGCAGGGGTCCATTACATGATAGGACATGCTCCCTGCAGGAAAAAAGTGTTACAAGGACAACAGGGGCAGCTCTTCGCCCTTTTCCAACCACCATATCACCCATCAGAGACAGTTTCAGGCTGCCATGGGGCTGGATTAGATGATCTCTAAATCCTTCCCAGGTCTTAGATGGGAAGATGGGAGTATTGGGATGGGGGCTCTAAACCCTCTCTCCTGTATGTGTGTGTGTGTGTGTGTGTGTGTGTGTGAGAGTGTGTGTGTGCATGTGAGTGTGTGTGTGTGTGTGTGTGTGTGTGTGTGTGTGTGTGTGTAGGAAGCTTAACTTTTATTTCTGGAATGTTGTGATGCTTTTTCCCTTGTAAGAAATGTATAGAAGTGCTGTTCTCAATACAAAATATGGTTAAAGAACCGACTTCCCTTCAATTTATTGAAAAATTTTCCAGGCTAATATCTTTGTCAAAGCTTTGTAGTAAAGCAGATTTTGTGTGTGTGGTAGTGGGGGGAAAGGGGAGAGATTGCCTCTTGTAAGGCAGAATTTGCTTGGCATTATCTCTTAAAGTCTTTATTTCCAGCAAAAATCTTGTAAACATGCTGTTTGGATTTAAATGACGGGTGGACCACATTTCATGAAGAGGTCACTGGGAGAAAACTGTCTCTAAATACTTAACTCATTTTTTTTAAGGAGATACATTTCCAATTTTGGAATATGAATTCTTAATGGGCATTTTACTGTTAAATTTGTTAGAAAATGTTTATAGAGTTTCCCTTAGGAAGATACCTTTATAACTTGAAATCTTTTAAAACCTTTTAGGAACACTGGTCAGTATCATGCTTAACAGGGTGTTGAAATCAAGTGCTTTTCCTCTTTTAGTTCTTGCACTTTGTCCATTGAAAATGTGCAAAGAAGTCCATCTGAAATTCTCTTTGGGCCACTTAATTCAGCTTCATTACAGAGAAAGTGGAATAAAATATTATCAAACAAACCCAGCAGGTGATTGGAAATATAGTTGGGGTGAATCAATGGCTCATCCTTAAAATGGCTTTATTTTTCCATTTCATGAATTTAGCCAGAGGGTCCTTTTAAGCTAAAACTCTAGGCAATATTTTTCCTCTGCAGGGTTAGTTAGAGAAGATGGGTAAATAGATTTTAGTTTTTAAAACTATGAATACAAAAGGTCACTTGAATTCCAAATATATAAATTTATAAATTCAGTTACGTTCTAGAATAAATAGAAGTAATTAGGACTGCATTAGTGCAGCATTAATTAACATTGCTAATTCTGTCTATGTAATTATGTCAAATAATAACACAAATAAAATGTATAAATATCAAATGAATACGACAGGAGCCTCCCTTCTCTTTTTAACGCCACCACATTACAGCGTCAGATTATGAACACAATATCATCAGGCTTCCAGACACCCACTTCTAAATACAGGCGGCATGAACTCTAATGAAAACATGAACTCCAGTATAAATCTCCTCTGCCACCTGGTTCAACTAGGGGCTGCCTAGCAAGCCAATAATTCCGTTCCTCCGAGCATTGCTGAGAATATTTATATAATTAAATATCATCTGTTTCCCCATTTAATTCCTGGTGGCTTTTTTTCCCTGGCTGTTTCTGCTATTTCCTTGGGCAGGAATGGCCCAATAATGTTGCCGCCGCTCTGATGGATTATCTTCATTAGCTACTTGGGGTGATGAGTCCCCGAGTAACGCTGAATTTGATTTACCGTGTGCAAAAGCCGAACCTTTTGTGAAAGCTCTAAGTAGGGCAGGTTTTATGCAGTTTGTTTGAAGAAGGGGGGAAAAAAATAAAGTCGTTCTTTTAGGAAACAATTTTGGAAAATACTTTGTTCTCCTAGGTACAGTGGTTGGCAAACTCATTAGTCAACGGAGCCAAATATCAACAGTACAACGATTGAAATTTCTTTTGAGAGCCAAAATTTTTTAAACTTAAACTATATAGGTAGTACATTGTTATTAACTTAATTAGGGTACTCCTAAGGCTTAGGAAGAGCCACACTCAAGGGACCAAAGAGCCACATGTGGCTCGCGAGCTGCAGTTTGCTGACCATGGGGAGAACTTCTTTTTACAGGATATCAGCAAAGTAATGATATTGAAAATCCTTTTTGATAAAGAAAAGGCGAATGAAGAACAAGTTGTTCTAAAAAGAACACAGGAGACCCGAGCTAAATCTAGGGGTAATGCTGATACTAGGCACAATTTTTGGGGTCTCAGTTTCTGTGTTTGAGAAGCAGGGAACTGGGTTGGTGGTTCTCCAAGGCCCCTTCCGCAAGAAACCAGGTTTTGGAGTTGGCAGATGTGTGTGACTCCTGCCCCTGGCATTGGTAGTGTGGCTCCTGGGGAAGTCACCCAGTCTCTTTAAGCCTCAGGCTCTGCATCTTTAAAGTGGGCACACACCACTTCTTTCTTCTCACTTGTTTCAGGGCAGTGGTGAGGACTACATAGGAAAATGCACTGAAAGCAACTGCACAGAGCCCAAGGCCATACAAGCAGGGGAAGTGGGATTCAAATGCAGGCTTGCTGACTGGAGCCCTCATACCCTTAGCTATGATTGGATCCTGTGAAATGGGAGGTCATGTAGTAACTATCATGGTGCCTTAGAATCAGTAGACTGTTGTGCTCAGAACCTAGGGTGGGTCCTTAGCTGTGTTGCTAAACTTCTTCATATCATTTCAATTTTCTCTTCAGTAGAACAGTACCCACTGTTCAGGGCTGCCGTGAGAAGGAAGTGAGGCCAAGTGTGTGGAACTGCTGTATATACTGCTAAGCAAATGCAAATGCTTGTTCCATTAAAATGTCATGAGGCAGTTGATCATTGAACCATAGCTAGTTATGCCATTTACCTTGGAGGTGGGGCATTATGCCTTCTGAGCTATAGAGAAAAAAATCCTTTTTTAGTGCCACATTAGAAAACCAGATAAAGCCAGTAGATATCTGGAAGTTGGAAGAATAAGGGTAAAATCAGGATGGCATTGGGTAGAAATAGAGTTCTATTGCATGCTAGTGCACTCTGGATCAAAGGACCATCTATCTGTTGATAAGAGTCAGGCACAGGATAAGTAAAGTGGGAGCCACAGGCATCATCAAGGGGGAAGGTAGGCTTGCGTAGGAACCTCAGCAGGGCACAGACCTGACTGAGATGGACACTGGATGCCCGTGAGGCAGCAGACGGCCGCTGGAACAGGAGCAGGTTTAAATCTCGATGCTTTATAGAACTAGTCTTTCTGCTTTCTGTGTTTTGAATGCACAAAGGAGAAAAATACTGCAGATCCACCCCTGGAAATATAAAAGGAGATCATTCTCTCAATATGTTTTATCTTGTACTTCATTCTTTAAAAATATATTTTTATTGAGAGAGAGAAATGGAGAGGGAGAGAGAGAAACATCAATGATGGGAATCATTGATTGGCTATCTCCTGCATGCTTGCAATCTGAGCATATGCCCTGACCAGGAATCAAATCACGACCTCCTGGTTCATGGGTCAGTGCTCAACCACTGAGCCACACTGGCTATATATGATTCTTGAGGTCTTTCTCTTAAGTTTTCTCCAACCCCCATGATTCTCCTCTTAAGAAATGCTTCCCCCCCCCCCTTAAAACCATATACTCATTGCAGCTAAACTAATATCACAAAACAGTACTTTTAACTGGACATAAAGAGAAAATGAGGCTTAGATGTATAGGTCTTTCTCATTAGTCCTGAATTGTTATCTTTTACAGTTTAATGTAATTCTAATTCTATTTTTCCTGACCTCCTTTCTTTTAATTTCTTTTAAAAATTTATTGATGAGAGAGAGAGAGAAAGAGAGGGAGAAACATCTGTTTCTTGTTCCACTTATTTATGCATTCATTTGTTGATTCTTGTATGTGCCCTGACCGGGGATCGAACCTGCAACCTTGGCATATCAGGACCATGCTCTAACCAACTGACCTACCTGGCCAGGGACCTGCCTCTTTTCTTGATTGCTATGTTCCTGTTAAAGTTTCTGTACATCCCTCCTGGGTGAAAAGTCCCTCGATGGGCTATTTACAGTCTTTGGGCTTCAGTATATTTGGCACCAGGCTTCTTCTGTTAGCTGTTAGCCCGGGCCCTCTATCTCACTGCTGTTTAGGGCAGTCAAAGAGACGGGCCTGGTGGGCTTCTCCAGCTTTGCAAGCGTTTTGTGCTGTGCTGGTTCTGACCTCTCCCCTTTTCTTTAGTACTCTCCAATAGGCTAAAAAAAAAAGTAAAATATTTAGTAAGCAAAATCCCATGTCACAGAGGATAGCAAAACTATTGGGATCACGTACTCATAATTTTTATTTTTAAGATTAATAATATATTTGAAAGCAGAATGCAATACCTGGAGCACAGTAGGACTTTAATAAATATTATTCTCTTTAGAACAGTTATCCTCAACCCTGGCTGCACGTAAAAATTACCTGAGGAACTTAAAAAATACTGATGCCTAGGCTCCATCCTTGACCAATGAAGTCAGAATCTCAAGGGGTGAGGTCTAGGTGTTCATATTTTTAGAAAACTTCCCAAGTAATTTTAATGTGCAGCCTAGGTTGAGAATTGCAGCAAATGGCCTTTTTTTTTTTAAAAAAAAAATATTTCTTGAGGTGCTGGTTTCTAATTAGAGTTAATATCATTACAATTTAATGCATTTGTTTTGTTAAACTTAATGGGAACTAACATGTCTCTCTCCAATAATATACCCACTTTCTCTGGCATAAGCACTTATTGTTTTTAAAAACTAGGTTTCCAATTAAAAACCTAAACTCACCCCAGGGCAGAACCTTAGAATTGCATCAAACAAAATTTTAGATCATGGATTTCAAATGGTTTCCCGACAAACCCAGTTTGAAGCAAGCCAGGGGGTAAGACAGGGGAAAGGTGGGCAGCAGTGAGTTCACACCTGGATTATGTGCCAGTTTGTGCACAGATGGCTTTAGTTTCTTAATGACACTTTACTAAACTCTTAGGTTTTTGTAGCCAGAGTCTATTTTCTAACTCCCAATTCAGGACACATAGGCTTGTAAATAAGCAAGTATATAGAGGACATTGTCATTGGAACTGGAACCTCAGTTTCCTCATCTGTAAATTGGAGGCTTTGAGGAGTCCCTCATGGGATTGCAGGGAGAATTAAATAATTGCTAACATTTACTGAGTGCATACTATGTGCCAAACACTATTCGAAGTTATAAAAAGGATGACATTATTTAAATATCAATACATTTCTGTGAATAGGCGTCATCATCATCATCTTCCTTTTACAGACGAAGAACCCAAAGCACAGAGAGGCTAAGTAACTTACCTGAGATTCTAGGACTGGTCCATGGGGTTCTGGGATTTGAACCTGTGCAGTATAATTCCAGAGTTTGTGCACAAAAATCTCTGTGCTATTATATCCCATATATGAGTAAAGTCATACAGCTCTTGTCCTTTTCTGTCTGATTTATTTTTCTTAGCATAATACTCTCAAGATCCATCCATGTTGTCAAAAGTGGCAATATTTCATCTTTTTAAAGGTTGAGTAGTATTCCACTGTATATATGTACCACATCTTCTTTATCTAGTCATCCATTTAAAAAGCAGCAAATAAACAAAACAAACAAACAGATTCATAGATACAGACAACAGAATGGTGTTGACCAGAGGGGAAGGGCCATGGGGGGAAAACAAAGAGTAAAAGGGAAGGAGACTAGACTTCATGTGGTAAACACACAATAAAGTTATAATATAGATGTTGTATTATAAAACACCTAAAATTTATATAATGCTATTCACCAATGCTACCCAAATAAATTTAATTAAAAACACACACAAAAAATCCCCATTGCCTAGGTCACACGAAGGTGCCTGAGATAGTGCCTGGCGCAGCAGAACAGACCCTCAGGAAAGAAAGAACCTGAGGCTAGTAAACTGGAAGGAGAAGAGGTGATCCTGTCTGCACTCAAAAGAGCTGAGACAGAATTGGCATGGGGCAGCTGGTGGAAGGGATGGTATGCTTTTTTAGAAGTTTTTGAGGGTTTGGTTACCTGAGTTGCAGGGGAGAATGAACTTGGAATATTGTTAATTAGTGGATAATAACATTCAAAGGTTGAAATGTGTAGAGATGCATTTTAGCATAATGGGGTGTGTGGGTATGTATGTGTGTGTGTGTGCCTATGTGTATGTAAGTCTGTGTCTATGTGTGTATATTTGTGAACATTTGTGTGTGCTTGTATGTTTGTTTAAGTGTATGTTTGTGTGTTGGAGAGTTACCTGGCAAGTGACCTGGCCTCACCCTTAAACTTGACATTCTCTGAGCTGGGGAATCTACATTTTACTTCTGGAATCTTGTATGCCCCCGCCCCATCATTCAGTTGATCATACTTTCAGGGTTGGATACTATTTCTGCCATCTCAGTTCAGTCCTTACTAAATGACGGGTTCAGCCCATTTCCTGGAATCTGTGAGCAGCCCTGCCTGCCAGCTGGGTGGCCTCAGATGTCTGCAGAGCCCACAGACTTACCCCCAAATCACAACGCTGGATAAATGTTACCACCATTTGGGACTGGTGTCCAGGTTGCTCTCCGTCTCCTTGCCCCACTCTGCACCCTCTGACCCCTTTAATTAAGTCAGGCACCCTGCAGAAAGGTCTGGGATAAATCTAGTGTGCTCCTAGGGTTGAGAAACCCTGGCTGCTCACACCTAACCTATGGAGAGGACCGAGTTATACAGAGAAGTTAGTCTCATCATAGTGCAGAAAGGCAGCAGAGCCAAATACCTTAACTCCAGGTTATTATGCCTTTTCCGTTCTCCCCTTTCTCTATCATCCTCCAACATTGCCCTTGCCCCCTCTCCCACGCAAGGAATTAAAATGTTTTGTCTGGAAGTAAGCGGACTTGACAAACATGGCCAGGGCTCCCGCGGCAGCTGTGTTCAGCGTGTTTGGATGCTAGCGATGCGAGCTTTAACATGGAGATTGGTGTCCAAAGGCGTTCGATATCGCCATGTCCATTTCCATTGTGCTGAACATCACGTGGAAACCAATCAAATAATGATCTTGGGAATGAAATATTCAACGAACAATGTTATTAACATATAAAAGACTTATGGGCAAATCACTTTTAAGTATGACAAGGCTTCAAAATGTGTTTCATTTGAGCATGGGGAGAAAGGCTTTGGGGGGTTGTTTATCAGCAGTGCCATGAGGGAGGCTTATTTCTTCCCTTTAAATCTGGATGAATATGCATGTGTGCGCTGCATGATAATAGCAATCACGCCAGCCAGGAGATTAGCTGAGCTTGTGCTCCAGTAATTCCAGCATGCAAATTCCAAGTACAGAGCAGGCAGAGGAGGCGTGTGCCGCATTTTGCCCTCCTCTACCTCCCAACCTTTGTGCTGTGTGCTGGATGTGCCTCAGGGACCTTCGCAAAGTCAAAGCCTGCATAGGTGGGTCCTTGCATGGATGCGGATCCACTCTCGCATATTGTAATATTGTGAGAGATACAGAGAGGAGTGCATGAAATTTAATGAATAATTATAGATACCCATGTAATCCCTCCCACCCCCAGGAAAAGAATATTGCCAGTGCCCTAGAAGACCCTCCCCAGCCCCCTAACCCAGATGTTGTTTAAGAAAACCGGATATGGAGAGCAGACACGTGGGTGACCAGGAATGGAAAAGCTCTGTTAGGTCTTGGCAGTGCCACTTCTTGACCAGAGGATGGTTCCTTTCCTTTCTGATATTTAGGAGGCAGTAGGGTTTGTGGAACCCCATTGTGGGTTGCACATCTTTGTGACCTTGGGCAAGACCCCTGTGCTCCTTGTGCCCTAGTTTTCCTATCTGTAAAATGGGGACAATGAAAGTACCTACCTCATGGGACTGTTGTGAGGATCGAATGTGTTAATACATGCAAAATGCTCAAAACTATGTCAGGCACGTGTATGTTTTTAGTTACTGCTGCTACTACTTTTAGTATTATTAATGCTCTTGGCTCTATGTAGATGTGTGATTTTGTGTGTGGAATTCTCAGTCTGGAAAATAATACCAACATATACAGATGTCTGTATTATTTTGGTCCATCCATGTCGCTGGGGGATTGTCATCCCAGGCCAGCTCAGATGTCTCAGCCATGTGCATTGTTTCTCCCTCCTCTCCCAGGAAGAATATTGCAACTTGGCCCAAAAATAATTTTTAAGAGAATGCTTGAGTATGAATATGATTATTGGTGGTAGGGAGGAAAGAGCTAACATTGATTGAATATCTAAACAATGCCTTTTAACCCTAGGGGGAAAAAAAGCCCTGTACAATAAGGCACTTTTAGCTCATTTTACAGATTAGGCAATGAAGCTCAGAGAAGTGAAGCAACTTGGCTGATGTCACACAGTAAGTGGTTCAGCTGGGCATCAAACATGAGTCTATTTTCGGAGACTTCAGGGGCTTCAAGCTCATTTAGTCCAACCTCCCAACCATGCAGGAATATTTTCTTCTACACACCTGCTAAGTGAAAACCAGGCTTTGCTTGAATAAATCATAGATTTAGAAGAGCATGGCATCTTGCTTGAATATGCTAAGTATATACCAGGGTCCTGATTTATAGTTTCCAGCCACAGGTAATGCTGCTGGACTTCAAGGCATGTATAGATATTCATGACCAAAAGATGCACAAATTGTTCTTAATCACTATGTGTTATGGGCAGGCTTTGAGTTTGAACCCCATAAAGGGAATGTTATAAAAGTGCTTCTGCATTTGTATACTTTTTCTCATAACCTTCTCTCATGGTGGCAGGACATAGCTCTCTTTATCCAGATACTCAAATTGGGACATCAGCTATAACAACCTTCGAGGGCTTCCGAGTGACAATGCAGCAAAGACAGGGGTGGAATCCTAAGTCTGTTGGGGCTATTGTTAGGGTCTAATATATTCCCTCACTTCTTTATTGGTCTATCTGTCCAACTGAAGAATTTTTAGAATAGGAAAGGTGGCAAAAAACCTTAGCCTATTCTTCAACCTGCATTATTGTGTAAATAAAGTAGAGCACTTTACTTCTACCAAGGGAAGTTAATAGAAAGGGTTATTTAACTATTTGTATGCCTGCTGATTTTTATTCAGTGTCTCCATTAACTGTATTAGTGCTATTTTAGTTTATTAGTGTTTGCTCATTTCAGAACTACTCTTTATGAAATTAACTCAAAGTGGATCAAAACCATAGACATAAACATAAAACCATCAGATTTCCTGAAGAAAACATTGGAGAAAATCTTTATGACCTTGAGCTAGGTAAATAATTCTTACATAGGCAAAAACAACAACAATAACAAAATCCAACTAACTGGACTTCAAAAAAAAAGTGTTCTTTGAGAGACATTAAGAAAATGAGAAGACAATTTTTGCACATATTTATCCCTAACCATTTCATTTTGTTTGAAGCTATTATAAATAACATCTTTAAAAACTTTCCATTTCTAACTGCTCATTGTTAGTAAATAAAAATTTATTTGATTTTTGTATGTTGACTCCTATCCTGAGATCTTTTAAACTCCTATTAATTCTAATAACCTTTTGGCCCATTCCTTGGTATTTTCTATGTAGTCCATCCTGTCTTTGTGAATAATGATGGTTTGATTTTTCTTTGCCAATCTAAATGCATTTTATTCCTTTTCTTATCTTATTGGACTGGCAAGGACCTCTTGCATGATGTTGAGTAGGTAGATAGAATACAGTGGATAGGCCTCACCTGGTTCTTGATCTTTGGGGAAAAGTCCTTAGTCATTCTCCACTGAGAACAATGCTGGCCTTTTGCTAGTGAGTCTCTAGCTTGGTTTTCTGCCATTTATTTTTACTTTAGGCTTATTGATGAGAAGGTTGCAGTCTCCCAACTGACGTTCCCCCAGTATCTTTAACATTCTGCTAAAGAGCACAGGAAGGGAAAGGCTGGACTAGGTGTAATCTAGTTAGAAAAAGCTGCTACTTGGGAGTCAGTCTTAATTTGTTTCAGAAATATTTGATCTTTCTCTTATTGTCCAATGCAGGCATATCCCCCCGATTGTGTCCTTGTTCTTTTCTCCCTGGACTCCCTACCCCTGAAAAAAAGTGGCAGAGATAATACTTTATGTGCATTATTCCAATTTCAGTCTTACTTTTTGAAAATAGAACTTTAAGGACATGAAAGTTCTTGTATTTATAGCAAGAGTTCTTGTCAACTTTTCACTCTTTAGTTTCTGTGAGAGAAAACAAGGTCCTATTTGTCTTTGTTGATAAGGCATCAAGTAACTGTTATTAATGAACAAAACTGTAGAAAGAAATATACTTTTTAATTTGTCAGTGTTGTTCTTCCCCCAGTGATTAAACTGCTGCACATTTGATAGCACTGGCAGCAACAGCAAACTACTGATATGGAATCACCCAGTTAATTAAATAAAGATTATATTACTGGAAAAAGCTAAATCATCAACTCAACCATATGAAAACACTTTTAAAATCATCTTTAAAATGTCTTTGCAATTTGTTTAGCTAGTAGTAGAATTTGTGCAAAGTATCAATCATTATAACAGCATTCTAGTTCTGTTAACAACTACTTGAAATCGGAAAGTATTATATTCTGTTGTTTAGATTTCTCAAAGCATTTCTTTTATAATGTAATAAGGTGCTTATGTATTTTTTACTAGAAGAGATAACACAGTATCTGAAGTCTGAAGTAGTCAATGGAATCAGAGGAATTCAGGTTATGGTACAGGGATATATAGGTAATATTCCAAATATGATGACGATAATGATGATACCAAACTTTCCCAGATTCCCTCTTAGACTAGGGAATACCCTTTGAAGGATGGTCAGAAGGATGAAAGTGCAGCAGGGCTACCTACACCTCTTTCATGCCAGTGTCTCAAAAGGAGGTGGCAGGGACAAAGGCAGTGGGCTTGGGGAGGAGGGGTGGCTGGAGTGATGATCACCTTGCATGGCAGATGATGCTGGGCTACTAAAGGAGCTCATGGGTCTTGGAAGAGGAAATAAATGATGTTTTAGGAGAACTCAGCAAGTGCTGATTGATGTTGGAGGGACAGAATATGCAAGGAGTGAAGCTAGTTGGAAGGTCATGGCTGCTGGACTAATTTCTGGGGCTGACTCTGAAGCCAGAGCAAAAGAGTCCAGTTGTGATCATTTGAAGAGGTAAGTGGGGAAAGAGGAAAGAGATAAGCGTGACACAAGACTTCTAGCTCGGGACACTGGCTGGATGGCAAAGTATTAACTGAGAAGCAGAGATTAGGAAATTAAGGAATCAGTTGATAGAAGGAATATTATCTTTGACCTAAAATAGAGGAGAAATAAAAATTCAGGCCAAGGAGGCAAAGAAATACCCAGCCTGGTATTGGGAATGGATGTTAAGATGAACTTCTAAGAGAGAAAGTTGGACCAAAGTGTTACTTGGTAGGAAGAACTAGACCATCAGAGAGGGAATCAAGGAGCCGTGGAAGAACAGAATTGTGCTCTACTCTGAGGCGAAGTAATCATCAGCAAGAGACTGGGCACCTACAGCTCACCTTCTCCTTAAGTGGAAACTTTTTGTTGTTGTTGTTAACCCTCACCAAAGGATATTTTTCCATTGATGGTGTTTTTTAGAGAGAAGGGAGAGAGAGAGAGAGAGAGAGAGAGAGAGAGAGAGAGAGAGAGAGAGAGGTCAATGTGAGATAGACACATGATTGTTTGCCCCCTACTGGGGCCCGGGACATGCCCTTGACTGGGAATTGAACCTGAGACCCTTTGGTGCATGGGCTGATACTCTAACAACTTGATAACACCAGCCAGGGCTCACCACTCTTCTTCTTTTTTCTTTTTGTTAATCCTAAGTGGAAATTTTTCTTCATTAATTGGGCCATACATATATCAAGCATCTATCATGTACCAGGCACAGTTGCTGTGTTACAAAGATGAATAAAAGAAAGCCTTGAGGTTATGTGTAAGAAGGGGACATACTGAACAGGTAGTTATAAAGATATTGTGAAGTGGAAATTACCACAACAAAGATAAAAGGAAAAAGAGCTGACATTGAATTGGGTCTTTAATGAGTTTAGAAGGTGAAGGGGGGAGAAAGAACATTCTAGAAAGAAAAAAAGCATGTAGAAAGGCCTTTTAAAATAGCACTTACGTAAGTAGATGAGCATGGAAGGAGAGTTGCTTTTTTCTCACAGCAGTCTCTGTCCCTTATGAGCCCTTCTTTTGTTCAAAGTGTTTCCTGCTCCAAGCTTTTATTTAAAATCTTAATATCTTTGGTTCATATATGTGGTTTTTAACTTTTCATATTGAAGTGTCAGGGCATCTCTGAGCTGAAGGCTCTCTGTATTTGACTGTATATCGTCTTTGTTCTCTTGTCATGTGTGAGATTAAAAAAACACCCAGTTATTTTGAAATCAAAAAACCACAGTGGTGAAGTATCTGAGGATGTCGACTAGACCAGTTGAAATGGATTATTGTCATGGTTTAATTTAGTCCAGCCAAAGAGAGGGATCATATTTCAGTAGTGTGTGTCATCTTGCTTCTACATTCAACTGAGTAGTCTCTCTCCATCCCTGAACTTGAGAGAATTAGCCTTTCTGGCTGGTTCCAGGCATTGCCTACAAATTGAGGCTACAACTGCTCTCCAGGCATCTCCCTGACACCTCAAACTGAGCCCTCTGTGGGCCCCATGCCTAGGAATCTTTCCGCTTGTCTCTCTTCTGGGCTTTCAGCCAGGCTCAACTTTTCAAGATGTTGTCTTCCAAATCCTGCCCCGATTAACTCAATCTGCAGCCCCTTCTTTGTCACTGTTTTCTTGTCACTCTTTTAAGTTTTTCCTACAGTCATCTGTGTTCATAGTCTGTCCCATCTTAGGCATTTGCATTTGCAAATGACTACATTTACATTTAACTCGCAGAAGGCAGCTTTTGCCTACTGCATAAAGAAATATACCTGGACTGCATATAAAACTGAGGAACTGGCCCAGTCATCCTGGGTGCCATGGGCTTGATCAACTGGGCTCAACCTCCAAACCAAAGAGGATGAGCCTGGGCAGATTTCCAGAACAGGAGCTAAGATGGAGGACTCCCAGCCACATGGCAATCCACAAAAGGTTTTAGGAAAGGGAGTTTGGAGTAGAATTAGCTGTCTACACATTACAAAAAGGGATTTGGTTACTTGTTAATATATTGGTGAGGGTGTGGCGCAGTAGAAGTAGGGGGCTTGTATCCAGCCCTGTAAAACATCATGCAACCATTCTTTCCCATAACTCGTCCTTCCCTGCTTGAAAACTAAATGATACAATCTAAACTCTTAGCTTTGGTATTTAAAACCTTCCATGATCTGGCTTCTACCTCCCCAAGTCATAACTCTCCTAGACTCCCCACACACTGCAACCCAACATCATCTTTCTTGCCCAGCCCCACATAATGGCGACCCACCCTCCAACCTCTGTCTCATCATTGTGCACATGTCGCACCCTCTGCCTGGAACATTCGTAGACCCTTTCTTTACCTGCCTTAACGCCTCTCCTTTTAAAGGTTCATCTCTCTGGCAGGCATTCTTCCAGAATCCTTCCATGTCTTCATCTGCTTTGGGTTAGATGCTACAGCAATAGCCTGATATGGTCCAGTCTCACCCCGTGCATATTGCTATCAAACATGCATCACATTGTGTTATAATAGTTGATATACTTATTTATGTCCCTAACAGTCATAAAACTCTGTGCTGAGAGGGATGTCTCTTTAACATTTGTATCCCTGGTACCTAGCATTGAGCCTGGTTTATTGGCAAAAGTTTGCTGAATGAATACCTAACTATTTCAGCTTTTCATATATAAGATGTTTGGCACCATTTAGATCTAGTCTTTGTACTTAGATAAGCATGGTGACTGATGATTGAAGGTCCTTCAAACCTGTGCTGTAGTCAAAGAGACCTTTGCTTTCCCCTTTCATCTAGGTCAGTGGTTCTCAACCTTCCTAATGCCACAACCCTTTAATACAGTTCCTCATGTTGTGGTGACCCCCAACCATAAAATTATTTTTGTTGCTACTTCATAACTGTAATTTTGCTACTGTTATGAATCGTAATGTAAATATCTGATATGCAGGATGTATTTTCATTGTTAAAAATTAAACATAATTAAAGCATAGTGATTAATCACAAAAACAATATGTAATTATATATGTGTTTTCCGATGGTCTTAGGTGACCCCTTTGAAAGGGTTGTTTGACCCCCACAGGGGTCTCAACCCACAGGTTGAGAACCGCTGATCTAGGTAGATATAACTATTTTATATTTCTAATATTTACTTCTGGACTTATCAAGTTTACTTATATTTGATTCATTCCTTACAATTGAGGTAGCAGAAGGGGATAAGGCAGCAACATTTTCTTCTCTTCCATTTTAATTTTTACCAGCTTTTGTTCTTCATGTAGAACGTTGCCTGGGTCATCAGTATTGGGCTAAAGGACTGGGATGGCCCAAGTTGAATGGCAATTACTCTGTTGCTGATAGCCCAGATGAAAATAGGACTTATTAGATCTGTAATAATGAGAATCTGTGTTTAATGCAGACCTTTTAAGCAGTTTGAAACAATCTCAAATTCATCTCTCTTTGCAATATGTCAAAATGTCACATTATGGTTTTAAAATTCAGGATGAGAACTGAAGTTTCAGAAGAAGCCTGCCTGTGGAAAAGTTCTCAAAACTGCTCTTTCTAAATTCAGAAGCATTTGTTCATCTAAAATCAAGCCTCCTCAGAAAAGTGAGCACTGTGTGAGCAGTTCTCCTATGGTGGGTGGTACCAAGAAGAATAGGGTCTCAGTCCATAAGGACCCAGGACAGGCAGGATGAAGAGGGAGCAGGTATGGGGCCTTCCTAGAAGCTTAAGTCTTAAATTCAGCAAATGTACCCAAGTCAAGAGTTCCTTTGCCTCAGTTGTCAAGGTGGGCTCCAGAACTGAATGCTCATACTTGTGTATCAATAGCCCATCCCTTGTTTCAGCTGTGGAGGACCTCAGCTTTTCCACCAATCCTGAGTTTTTTTCTGTTTTTCATGTGAAGAATAAAGTTCGATGAAATCTGATGCAACAAACTTCTGTGAAAAGGTGCTTAGTAATCATGGTCTATCCTCTTTACTTTGTAGACCTGAAGACCAAATCAGTAAGACAAATGGCTTTCTGAGGTCATACTTCATTACCACTGCAATTGGGTGCCGGAGGCAGAATCTAGATCTTACCCAGGGCTCCTGTCATCACTTTTAGAAGGATGTTCCTTGTGGTCACAATAGAGCCTTGTGACCAACCCAACAACTGTGTTTTCTAGTTATTTTCACTAACCTGCATCCTTCTTAACTGGGAAATGGCCCTAAATAATTTAGCTTCCTTTCTTAAGAATAGAGTTTCATCTGGAGACTTATCAATGGGGGCTCTAACCTTACCATATTTCATAAGTGAAGCAGGGTTGTGATGGAGCACTTGTTTTTCAGCAGAGACCTTAGAGTGAGACAAGGTTTTGTGCTGCTCTTTTTTTCCCCCCCAGTGAGTCTCACGCAGCCGTGGGCAAACTACGGCCCGCGGGCCGGATCCGGCCCATTTAAAATGAATAAAACTATTGAAAAAAAAGACCGTACCCTTTTATGTAATGATGTTTACTTTGAATTTATATTAGTTCACACAAACACTCCCTCCATGCTTTTGTTCCGGCCCTCCGGTCCAGTTTAAGAACCCATTGTGGCCCTCGAGTCAAAAAGTTTGCCCACCCCTGGTCTCACGCATCTTTACAAATGATATATGTCCTAAGAGGTGTCATTTTAGTGTTGAAGAACTTCACTGGTGAAATGCACCAAGCGTATACCTCTTCTGGTTTTGAAAACTCTTCATAGCATTCGTAGACAAAGAGATTGTTCTTGATTCATTGGTGAGGGATTGGTTTGAATCTTCTGACTCTTAAATTATTATGGACTTCAACAACTCAATAGACCTGCTGTAATTGGTGAGGTACTCTGGTGAATATAGTGGGGAATTAAAAGTTTGATTATTTGAACTGAAGGTGCTTATACCATATTTCCTTGTGTACTGCTATTCTTTAAAAATCATGAACTTTGATATCTTTTGTTGGTAAATTTCTTTAAGTTCATTGAGCTTGCTAGGTGCAAAATGCTTCATAAGTGAATTTTTAGCAACCCCCTACTTGGGGAGGAAGGAAGTGATCACATTTTAGTACTTACCCTAATGGCTGTAGAAATAACAGTTTTGTGTGGTATATCAGCATTGACTGAAAAGTTGCTTATAGGTATTTGCCACATGTTTTGGTGACACAGTGTGCACCATTAGGGACATTTAAGATCCTTTTTGGTAGCAGTGTTATCAGTTTATATCTGGAATTTGTTGATGTTTTACAAATTGGTGAACTTTTTCTAGTAGGAATGTATATGAACAGCCACGAAATTTCTTGAAACCAGTCTTGGAAAGAAGAAAAGCTATGAATACCCATGAATGCTTAGTTGAAAGTTCATGTTACCTGCATAGTACCTTATTCATTTATAGACAAATCTATCTATTGCGGAGGTAAGTGACTTTTTTTTTTTTTTAAGAACTAGAGGGAGTCTATTGAGAAAACAGAAATAAAGAAGCCAAATGACTTCTCTAGAATCACCTAGAACTAGGTCTGGAACCTGGGAGCCCTTTCCACCATCTCACCCACTTCTTTTATTCCAGAAACATAAGCAAATATCTTGCCTCTGATAACGCCTAATGAGTCCATTTATTGCCAAGGCTGGCAAACTTTGTGATTTCTACCAGAGCAAGCAACCTTATTTGTAAAGAGGCTGACTAATTATCCATGACATTTTAAATGTCTGCATTGTCCTTGAGCTAAGAGTGTGAAAATCAGAAGACTCATGGGTGTATACACTTCCTGATAGATTTCACTTAGTTTAACAAACTCTGACAGTGAAAACGAAATGAATCTTAGCTGTTCAACAACAATAATAACATTCCAAGCAGGAAAGTAATTAAAAAAACCTGTTAACTATAATATTGCTAATTTCGGATCACAGAAGCTACCACAGAGTTATAAGAAGAGTGATGAAGCTATAATAGACACATCTTTGTCTGAGAAAAGTGAAAAAGGCGTATATTTACTTGGCATAGACATCAGTGACAGTAACAGCCCTTTTAGTAGCTCAGCTTTTATTTCTTCAGGTGAAATTTGAAGTAACCCGGGTAGATGAAAAGCCTATGATGTTGAAGGATTGGAAACTCTTGATTTTATTAAGAGTTGGAGCTAAATTGAGATGCTGTGGGATGTTTTACTAGATAAAGAGGCAGGGGAGAGAAATGTTGTTGTCTGCGATTTGAGAAGAACAGGATGGTGCCAGTATCTGGACCTGTTGCTCAGAACTGTTGTCCAATGAAGAGATTCCTTTTCTTTCATGGTGATTCTGTTTGTTTTCTGCTTTTTACTAGAGGCACATGACTCTTAGTACTTATACCTGATTGCAAGTTTCTGGATGTCCTGTTGATTCGTGGGCATTAGAAAGAGTTAGAACCCCTCTTCATCACAATCTCACCCTTGGTGGTACCTGTCCACTTTGACAACGGGTGAGTCTGTGTCCCATCCTTTGTCATGGCTGCCCCACATGTCACTGGTCTCTTAATAATTGAAAAACATTATTATTTTCACTATTATTTTTGCTATTGTATTTTATTTTTATAAAAGTATTACTATTGCCTCTATAGTGATATGTGATAAGATAGGGTCAATCTATTTTTAAAAATATAGTAAATTTTTCAAGTTTGACTCAATCAAGTTTCTTGTAGGAGCTGCAAATATTTGCATCTGTCCACCGAATAGATACCAAGGACATAAGACAGGAGGTTCAGCTTCTCTAATTGTGGGATTCGGGGCTTTGGGAACTGGTCTCTTCATCATTCCGGTAAAGGGGTGGGGCTGAGTGATCTCTATGGTTACTGTCAGCTCTAACAGCCAATCATTTATAATTATAATGCATCTACATCTGTGCATTTTAGTCCTTCTGAAAGGAAAGAAGGTTTTGTCTTGGCACGGTTTTGTCTTGAAATGGCATGTGTGTTTTTGTTGAATGGGTGCTTTTTTGCTTGTCCTGGCATGGTTTTTTCTTGCTTTTTCCTATGTTGACATTTCTGGTTTCTAGTCCAGGACTGAATATGCCACCAGCTGATGGGGCATATTAGTTAGGAATACAGGCTTTGGAATTAGACACACCTGTGTTCAAGTCCTGTTTCTAAAGCACTGTTGAGGTGGTTTTCTGATATGGGAATGGAGATGATGCTGAAATGAGATTTAATGAGATGCTGATGGTCAAGTCTTTAGCACAGGGCCTGGTACCTGGCCAGGGCTGCTTAGCTCCTTGCCACTCACCTCTGAAGTAAAGGTTTTTATATGTAGAAGTGTGAACTCCTAAGTTGTATACGTTTAACATATTTGTTTACCATCGGATGGTGTAATTTTTTTTTGTAGCTTCCTTCAGTTGAATGCCTTGAAGAAATGGACAGGAAACCACATGTTTTCAGAAGACACTGGATCAAAAGCTGTATAGATACACTCTGCCTGCTCGTTTACCACTTCCAAATACTGCTGGAATTTTGAAGCTACCCTTTTTTTTTTTTTTTTTTAGCTAACTTCCTGAATTTGATCTGTTGCCTATGGCCTCTACCTTTATACCTTTCTATTCCAGGCTTCCTCTCTGGGCTTCCTGATCAAACCTATGGCTAATCTAATAAATACTTATTGAAACATAGGCACTGTCCCAGGCACTGGGGATAGGTGAGAACAAGATGGATAGTGATGGGAAGAGAGACAGAACATAACCAGTGAACAGTTATCTAATTTCATATCACGCTACATGTCACAAAGGAAATGAAGCAGGAGGAAGTGTGAGCAGGTAGCAGAGGGAATGCTGTGAGGAAAGGCTGTTCGGGGAAGGCCTCTGGGGAGAGGTAGTGCTCGAGTAGAAACCTGAGTGAAATGGGAGCATGAGTCAAGTAAATATCCACAAAAAGAATGTTCCGGGAAAGACTTGGAAGTGGTAACAATCTTGAAATGTTCAAAAGACAGCATGCAGTGCGGCCAGGGAGGAGTGAGTAATAGAGAGAGGAAATGAGGTGGAAGCCAGTCCTGGACAGACTGCAGGGGTCTTCAGGCCCCGGGAAGGACTTTGGAATGTGATAGAGAACCTCTGGAAACTTGGAAGCTGGGATAATATAATTGTAGCTACATGTTTTTTTTTTTGTTTTTTTTTTACAGAGATATAATTGACATATAACATTGTGTGAGCTTAAGGTGTGCAACGTGTTGATTTGATACTTTTACCACTAGAGCACATTAGCTAAAACCTCACATAATTATCTTTATTTTTGTGATGAGCACAATTAAAATCTAGTCTCTTAGTAACTTTGAAGTTTATAATACAGCATTGTTGACTATAATCACTATGGTGTGCATTAAATTTCCAGGAGTTACTTATCTACTAGTTGCAGGTCTGTATCCTTAAACAACATCTTTCCTATTCCCCTACCCCTAGCTGCTGGTAGCCACTATTCTGGTATCTGTTTTTACTGGTTCAGATTTTTTAGATTCCACATATAAGTGATATCAAGATTGTATTTATATTTAAGACAATTATTGTCCATAGTTTGGGCTGCTATAACAAAATACCATAGACTGGGTGGCATGCTGGTTGATTTTAGTTTTAAGTTTGCAGTTTCAGCCTCAAGGGGATTTATTCTTCTGCACAATTTAAATGCACTGCCACTCCCTGGTGATCCCAGGCCTAGATCTGTATGGGATATAAGTGGTCCATCTTGTGCTTTCTTTGAGACCCGAGGTATAGAAGCTCTACCTAAGTGTATCTAACTTAAATCCTGTGTTTTTAAAATGCTTTTTCTGTCTTTTACATCAACATGTCTTTAAAGTACATAATGCCGTTTAGATTGAGTCTTTAAAACAACACATGCTATGATCCAATTAGCTATCTCATCTCTTTTTAACATTTTCTTTATAGTCTCTTCTAATGCTATAGACAGCCATGTTAAGAACTCCCAAGTCTCTAGTGTATCTTAAATCTTAATTCTGTTAGCTCTTAGCTCTTGAAGCTTGCTTGGTTCTCTGCACTTGTCAGTATGTTGGTTCCTTCAGTTCTGGCCATGAGTATGTCATTTTAGGCCATTATACTACGATGTGGGAGGCGATAGAGACATTTATGCTGAGGCTTGGGAATGTTTGAGAACTAACAGAAGACAGACCTGCAGCATGCCACCTGGTACTGATAAGGCCAAATGTGAGAAATGGGTCAGGAAGTGGGAGGTTTAGGGAATGGCTGTGGTGCCCCTGGGGACTACTGTTAGGACCAGGGAAGGATCCTACAGTGAAGAAGCCAGTGCTTGGGAGTCTGTTGAAGCCTCAGTGAATGGCACACTGTCTGTCTGGGAACTCAAAGCAGAGGCAGTCAAGCCAGAAACAGTTTAAAATGGAAAAGTGCAGATTGAGTAAAATAACATCGATTAATGAGGCAGGCCAGTCCATGGCAAGGATATTTGATTTGTCCCCAGAATTTATTCTCTTCTCTCTCTCTCTCTCTCTCTCTCTCTCTCTCTCTCTCTCTCTCTCTCTCTCTCTCTTATTCTTCAGTGCAATGCAGGTCTATGGCCTTTCTGCTAGATGGAGAGGAAGAAAGTGTGGCATCAGAGGAGGCAGAGCTGAGGCTGGCATGGCTGGAATTGGTGGTGTTGCTGCTATTGGTGGTGTTGCTTGTGGAGTTTTAGTTCTCTCACTGCTCTCCCACACAGTCAGCCTCTGAAATAATCCCCACCCTCTAGTGCTCCCCTCTCCCTTAGAGACTTATCCAAACCTATTTCCATTGAAATAGGAAAGCCCTCTTCTCTCTCCAGGCTACATTAAATGGCTTGGTT